>NC_065581.1:120395851-121020851 GCF_024542745.1 Macaca thibetana thibetana
ACGGTGAAACCCCATCTCTACTAAAAATACAAAAATTAGCCGGACGTGGTGGCAGGCACCTGTAGTCCCAGCTACTCGGGAGGCTGAGGCAGGAGAATGGAGTGAACCCGAGAGGCGGAGCTTGCAGTGAGCCGCGTTTGCGCCACTGCACTCTAGTCTGGGCGACAGAGCGAGACTCTATCCTGGGAAAAAAAAAAAAAATATATATATATATATATATATTACACTGGACTTTCAAACCTTTACTCACAAAGCAACAGCAAATGTCACAACCTATAAAGAAAATATGAAAAATTCATGTTTTGGGGTTTGTTTATTTTTTGTTTTTTTGAGATGGAGTCTCACTGTGTTGCCAGGCTAGAGTGTAGTGGTGTGATCTTGGCTCACTGCAACCTCTGTCTCCTGGGTTCAAGCGATTCTCCTGCTTCAGCCTCCTGAATAGCTAGGACTACAGGTGCATTTGCCACCACGTCCAGCTAATTGCTGAATTTTTAGTAGTGGCAGGGTTTCACCATGTTGGCCGGGAAGGTCTCGATCTCTTGACCCCATGATCCGCCCACCTCGGCCTCCCAAAGTGCTAGGATTACAGGTGTGAGCCACCATGCCCGGCCAGAAAATTCATGTTTTAAGCTTTTAAGTTTTTCTTTTCTGTAGGCGTAATATCAAACATGATGAAAATTAACATACTTATTAATACATGATGACTACCCTGGAAGGAATCACGGAATTCTCCAGCCCTGCGACTTCAGCTATGACCTACAAAGAATGCTTACCCCAAACCCAGCACACTTTTCTGTACTGTATCATGATCTAGAGGAAGCAGATAGAGGAGGAGAGGAGGAGGAGGAGGAGGAGGACGAGGAGGAGGGTTTTTTCTATAAACTCTGTGAATCAATTTATTCAACTAATCTATACTGAGTACTAATTTAGCAGAAAGCTAGCACTATACACTAAAATATTCGTTCTTGAGAATAATATGTTAATATTCATTTCTTTATTGTCCATTTTCAGAAGGCCGCTAAAGAAAAAGATAGGGTGAAAAGTTGACCTCAAATTCTTCCATAAACTAAGCCAGGAAATTGACGTAATGGAGCAAAAAGAGGGAACAGATTCAAGTAAAAACAAAAACAAAAACGTGAGGATATATCCCCAGTGCTTAGAATGGTGTTGGGGCATAAACGTCATTTGGTAAAGTAGGTTTTAAATGGATGATGAATATATTTGGAGTCAGACAGACCTAAGACCCACTGCTCCACTTGTGCAATGGATCCCATCCTCTCACTGTTTGAGCTGGTATCCTCTCTCCTGCGTCACTGATTCTTCCCACTTCACAGAATCATTCTTAGCAGCATAGAACATGCTGAATAATGAAATAATATTTATATATTATTTCATAATTCACTACTCAGCAATGAGTTATAAAACCACTACTTGACTCTACATTCTTTCTTCAGCTACTATCTGATTTTTCTGTTACCTTTGTTATAAAAGTCCTTAAAATGGTTTTCTGTACTTTGGTTCATATTCTCTCTTGAATCTACTCCAATCATGCTTCCAACTCCATCATGCCACTGTAACACCTCTTGTCCAAGGTCAACAAGATGGTCTCGAGATGATTAATTTTCTGTCCTCATCTTATTCAACCGCTCAGCAATGTTTGATCTTCGTGATCATGCCCTCCTTCAAAACACATTTTCTTTCTTTGGCATCCTGGACTCTGTTCTCTCGTGGTTCTTCTAGCCTTCTGGCTCTTCCTTCTCAGTCTCCTCATCTTCTCAGCCTCCAAAATTGTGACTTCTCAGGGCTCATCTCTTGGGATTTTTTTTTTTCCCTTGGTAAAATCTCTCCCTATAGGTGATCTCATCCAATCCCAGGGCTAATACACAGGCTGACAATTTTGATCTCTAATCTTGATCTTTCTTCTAACTTCAGATTCATATATCCAACAGCTTAAACATCTATAAGCTTAACATGTCAAACATCGAGCTCTTCCATTTCCTTCCCAGACCACTCCTCCAGCAGTTTTCTTCTCTCTCTAAATGGTACTTCCATTTTCCATTTGCTTTGTCTAAAAATCTCTGACTTCTGACATCTTTGGTTCTTCTTCTCACATTCCACACATTCAATCCATCAGCAAATTTTGTTGATTCTTTCCAAATGTCTGCAGAAAGTAGTTACTCTTCATCATCTCTCCTGCTATACCCTTTTCCAATTCACCACCACTTGGATTACTGCAATAGTGCTGAACTCCTCTATATTCTACTCTTCATACAGTATTAGATCACAGCACTATAGACACCTACATCTTCCATGGCTTCCTCTCTCATTGAGTAAAAAAGCCAAAGTCCTTAAGAAAGAATATTCAAGGACCTAAATGATCTGAATCCCTTTCTCCCACCCACCACCCCAGCTTCATCTCCTATCTACCATATTTGGTTAAACATTTTCAACCATATTGGTCTCCAAGCTATTCTTCAAATATGCCCCAAACATTGCAAGCTCTGTGGCCTTTTTGCTTTCTGCCTCCTTTCCCTAAATGTTCTACTTCTAAGAGGGGTTGCTAAGTGCTTACTACATCACTCCAGGTCTCTGTTCAAAAAATCACCCGATTTGTGACACTTTCCTGATCTTCTCCATATAAAATAGCACCTTGGCTTATAATCCCACATCCTCCTCTATCTTCTTGACCTTGCTTTATTTTTGTTATTACTGTGGGACATATATATTTATTGCCTATTTGTCGAGTGTCCATCTCTCACTATCAGGTAAGAACCTGGTTTTGTCCATTATTGAGTCACCAGTGACCAGAATATGCTGGCTCATATTAGGCACTCAATAAACACTTGCTGAATAAATGAACCAATTGTATTACCATCATTATCAGTATTACCTTCATTACCTAAAGGCTTAGGTCTCAAGGACTGAAGCAGAGCAACTGCCTGCAGTGCTCTAAAATGGAGCAAAACACAACGTAAATCCAGGTTACCTTGTTGGGAGGGAGGCCAAAATACAGCCAGGGCACACTGAGAGGCGGATATGTATTTTATGTGCTAAGGCCAGAAGAGGAAAATCATTTCATACTTCAACATTTGGATTTCAGTAAATACTATTAGCATATGGCCACAAGCAGCTTGTATTCCTTACAGAGCACATCTATTAGAAGAGCTTTGTGTTATTCTATTTTCATCCCTAATAGTGTAACCCACAAAAAGGGAATACTATATGAATAACTAACAGAAGCAAAAGTTAGAAACAGTTAGGAGAGAATGTGATTTCCTTAAATTGGTCATTTTAAATCTTCTATTATTATTATTATCTTGCGTATCATACATCAACAGTGTTTTCCTTTTTCTTATCTTGGAGCTATTTCTTTATCATATTCCTGCTTCAAGTAGAAAGAAAAAAATACACCTAAATGGTAATTTTAATAATCTAGTCACAAGGGTTCAAAAATCCAATAAATAAATTTCAGGGTCTTATCATTTTGTATTAAAGCAACTTATTACATAGATTTTCCTTTAGTAGATATGTGCATTTGTGTTTGTCATTTTTAAAATGGAAATAGAATCATAATGTCACCTTAAAATGACCAGATTTAGAATGAGAAATTTCATTACATGGGAGGAGTAAAAAGTACAATAAAACAAGATGATATGTATGTACGAGAAAATGGGCATAAAGAAATCAATGGAAAGTGAACAAGGCACAAATTTAATCACACAAGGATCTAAGAATTAATGTGTCAGTTGATAACATTTCAGCATATCTTTTGGCTAATCAGAGTAAAAGTATAGATTTGCATAGGAATAGAAATTTGAGCAGAATTATAATTCAAAGAAAGGGCTTGGCTCAGAAAAGTAAAACACATAAAATGATCTTAAATAGTATGGGCTTCATCTGCATTACTTTTTTTTTTTTTTACTACAAGTCCTTATTTTTCACTTTTATTAAACATAAACAAGATAGTTTGTAATTTCTTATGATTCGATGACTTGAATTTAAGATTAAGTTAATTTGTAGTTTAAAAACTTTCTCAGGTCAGTTGAGGTGGCTCACACCTGTAATCCCAGCACTTTGGGAGGCCGAGGCAGACAGATCACCTGAGGTCAAGAGTTCGAGACCAGCCTGAACAACATGGTGAAATCCTGTCCCTAGTAAAAATACAAAAATCAGCCAGGAGTGGTGGCATGCACCTGTAGTCCCAGTTACTTGGGAGGCTGAGGCAGGAGAATCGCTGAAACCCAGGAGGTGAAGGTTGCAGTGAGCCAAGATCATGCTCCAGTCTGGGCAACAGAGCGAGACTCCATCTAAAAAAAAAAAAAAAAAAAATACAAAATACAAAATTAGCTGGGCATGGTGGCAGGCACCTGTAGTCCCAGCTACTTGGGAGGCAGAGGCAGGAGAATTACTTGAACTTGGGAGGCAGAGGTTGCAGTGAGCCGTGATCATGCCACTGCACTCCAACCTGGGTGACAGAGCAAGACTCCGTCTTAAAAAAAAAAAAAAGTTTGTCGGTTGTGATGGCAGGCACCTGTAGTCCCAGCTACTTGGGAGGCTGAGGCAGGAGAATCACTTGAACCCAAGAGGTGGAGGCTGCAGTACTCCAGCCTGGGCAACAAGAGTGAAACTTGGTCTCAAAAATAAAAATAAAATTTTAAAAAATTTGATTATAAAACCTATTAGAAATTTAGATAAACTTCCTAATAAGCTAAAAGCAATATTATACTTTAGATACTGGTAGTGTTTGAAAAAAAAATTTAGTTAAATGTGAAGATAAAACTTAATTTAATACAAATGGAAACAATGTATGCACTTTAAATGTCTACTGACAATTAAAAGCAGACAGTGGTGGTGGGGGGAATCCTGCGATAATTGGTTCAACTCTGATACTTACCTATAATTTTATTTCAAATATCTACCTCACTAGAATTTGAATTAAGCGACTCACTATAGGTTATCCACTTACCTTACAATGGTCATACTGGAGCTGTAAGGCTGGAACATCTCCTCCAATAGGCATTTGTTTCTTAAGCTCTTCATCTTTCATATTCAGCCATTTGATCAGTTCTTCTAAAGACATCAGCAATCTGTTCCACTTCTCAGCACTGGCCTCCAAATGGGCCCTGTTGAGAAATAATAATAATAATAATAATAATAATAACAACAACCACCACCACATTTAAGAAATGCAAATTACATTCACAAAATTATCTACTTTCCTTAGCATAATAATCTCATCTGACCAAGTAATGTTTACTTCCACAAAAGAGAGTGACTCCTTGCAAATACATATATATATATATATATATATGTATTTACACATATGTATACACACATACATCCATTTCCTGTAAGAAACAGCTATTTTGAATAGGCTATAATATTCAGAGGATTTATTGGTAATAACTATCAAAATTTAAAACACAGACCTATACACCACGAAGGCTTTCAAGAAGGATGTCCATGATAGAATGTAAAATTATAAACCAAGTTTTAACAGTTGGGCAAAATCACTGAAGTACTTTATACTCTCATTTAAAGGTGAGGTCTTTGTTTCAATAATAATTTCTGTATTTAACACAGAAATGTACCTTCAAGTTCTTAGATTATGAACTCCATAATCAGGGAAATGTTTAGGAAATACATTTTTATGTGGTTAAGTTTCCAATAAGAGCAAAGGCCCTTGAGAATAGGAGTGTAAATCTGCGCACATGTTCCTTTTTTGCTCTTGTTAGGGCCCTGGTGAAAGCCCACTTATCCAGCCTCAGGCCCACAGTGGGCTGGATTTGAAAATATGAATCAGTCAGAAACAATTCCAGTGACTCAAGGAATCGAACTGGACTTGACTCAATCCTGCATCACCCCAGAGGGCAGATTGTGAATATGGACTTATGCCTTAACTTGGGGAAATGGAATTACTGTGACTCTCCACGATCTTTGAGGTTTAGAGGTGTAACAAGGCACATGTCTGCCTTTAATCAGCATATGCTGATTTTTAAAAAGTTAAGTGTGAAACAATAAAAAAAAAGTTTAAATTCAGAACGAAGTTCAAAGCATTTTGTAAATCTCTGAGAACGGTATGATTAGAAAATTTATTTTCTTGTATTTACTATCAGTTCTATTTATTCCACAGGTGCTACAACTGAACTCATTTTACAAAACTGTGTTTTAACAAGGTCCTGATTCTACTTGAGCTCCAGCTTTTCTGTGTTCATATTGATTAACTTTAGGCCAAATACGTAATTCCCTTTCTCTGATAAACAATAATTTCATTTGTCACAGAGCAGAACTAAATAATTTCAACTATATTAACTAAAAATTCTCTCTGTAGTTATAAGCCATTTTGCAGCAAATAAATTTGACTGAGCTACTGCAATTTATTTCCAATATTTTTAATTGCAAAAGCCAGCTAGAAATCAGATGTCCTCAATCAAGAAGCACTTGAGTGTCTCCGTGTGCAAAATATTTATACGTGTTCCCTGCCTTTTATTTCAGATGATTTGATCCTGCATCTTCAATGTCTGTAGTTTCACTCATTAATCAATAACTAAATCACACATTATATTCATTTGAAATTGAGTTCCAAACACTTATTGTATTGAAATGCCCACAAATGTATTTTTCAATGCAGTCTTTTTTGACTGCACAGAAATAATGAAACTGATCACTGAAACTTACAGTATTTAGAATCTGAAGAACTATCTATTAATTATAAGGATGAAGACAATACTTTTTAAAAGAAATGCTGAAGTGGCTTCGAAATAAAAAAGAAAACGTTGGTATTTGTGTGCTTCTCTACATCTTTGATTTCCCATAGTAAAAAGCAAGTTGATCTGGCAGAATCTTTGTCTGGCAAATCTGTTCTGGTTATTCTCAAATAGATTATAACTATGTGTTTAGTGGATTACTACCATATGCCCAAATAAATGCATGCTTCTGTAGTAGCCTTCAGTGTTCTAGTTTCATTTGAATTCTTTCATCTTGAAAGATGAAAGCCTTTTCTTGGGCAACAGGTCGAATGCTTTGTAGGAAGAAACTTTAAATTTGTGTTCAGCTTAGTGGTACTTTCTCAATTATCCTATAAACATTTTAAAACTTAAATTTCTCTAAGACTATTGATAACCAGTGATCATCCAGAGTTTCAAAATCTTCACTTAAAACATTTTTTTATCAAACATATCTGTGGGCATTCATATTTTTAGACAATTGACTTATTCTAACATCTCGGCTGCTTCAGTTCACTCCTTTAGTACTTTGATATGTACAAAGCAATAAACACTTTTATTGACTGTATTATCAACCTAGGATGATGTCGACTACAGAATATCTTTTACACAAGTTACCCCTTTTAAAAGTGAATCAGGTTTTACAACTCTATAAGCATTTTTAAGTGACCAGTTATTCTTAAAAAATGTAATGCAAAAACGTGTTAGAAGGTAAAGACCCATAAAAATGGTACTTCATCATTTAAGAATAGTAGAAAGGAATTATGGAAGTAACTACAAACCAATATCTGTTTTAAATCAGCAAAAGCCTCTCTGCCTTTCAAAAAAACTGCATCTTCAAGCAAGTTATTATTCCTTCTCCCAGTGTACAGATATAAAAGGAAATAGTGTGAGTGAGTGTGAGAAGGAGCACTGGTTAAAATAAAATACAGTTTTTCATTTACTCAGTACAAGCAAACATTTATGGAGCACCCACTCTGGTAGAGATATCCCATCCTCTGTTGTATAATGACTACCCAGAGTCAAATGTCCAATTTGGCATTCTTACTACAAAAGTACGTACATACACATATTTTTTGGTTTATGGTAAAATCTCCAAACTATAAATTGGGTTATAATGAAAGAAAATGCCTTAATTAGTCCAAGAATAACAGGCAACTTTAAAAGATTATTGCTGCTCCCAGGAAACGAATTAAGACATATTAGGAGAAAAGAGTCAAGTCTTCAGAATTCAGTCTGACTGTGCTGAAAAGAACACCAAAGCCGTGATTCCAATATGGTAGACACCAGTAGCATGTGGCTATTTAAATTTTAATTTAGGATAAATACAATGAGTAAATTTTGAAATTCAGGTTATCAGTTGCACGGGTCACATTTCAGGTGCTCACTAGGCCACATATGGCTAATGGCTATTATATTAACCAGTGTAGATATAGATAATGTCTATCATTGGAGAAAGTTCTATTGGAATGTGCTACACTAGATAAACCAGAAAAAAAAAGAGACAGCAGTTGGATCTTCCTCTATTAGATTTGGGGAAAAAAAAAATTAGTAGTTTTATAATATGGTTAGGAAAACCAACTATCTAAGGCTAAACATAGTGTCAATGACATTGTAAAATGTGGTAACATTAGATTTAAATGATGATGTTAAAGGTTAATCTTCTCTAGGGGCTTTTAAAAAGGTGCCCTGAATTTTTAAGAGACTCATAAAAGAAAGGGAAGATAGAATTTTATCTTTGAACTCTGTTTTCATTAGATTTGACAATTTTGCTGGCCTTTGAAACCATATGTTAATAAAGGTCTATATTAAACATCGTTATGCTGATAAATGGATATTTAATTAACATAATCTCAAATTAAATAAGTTTAACATGAAAATTTAAACCTATGTCATCCACAGCACAGAACGTATTAGTGTGATTCCAATTTACATTTTTTCAGCGAGTAAAAAAATATAATCAAAGTTCCTGACAGCCTGTCTTCTAGCTGACGTTTCAAGTCAATAGCATTCTTCTCTTATACAGATTGAAGTGAAATTTATCATTGTATGTATTGTTCTAGATGCTAAAGAAGATGTAGCATGTTGGATTTTAGCATTTAAAAAGTTTAATCACGGCTATCCAAAAAGACTGAAAAATAATATTTTAAGATATTAACTCGTGGTATTGGAGCCACATATTATTACATTGTTCCAGTGGCCACATCATGGTCAAAGAAGGTAATAACTGTGAAACACTTAGGGTAGATCTAGCATATAAATATTCAATAAGAAAAAATTATGATAAATCAGAGCAAATGTTCCCTGCCATGACATTTTATGCTATAAAAAGTTTAATATCAACTTTAGCACAATAAAAGCATAATGTGGAATACAGAACCAATTCATATTAAATGCTCCAAGTAGTATAAAGAGTATCAATCGACGGCCTCATTCTCAAAACAAACAAACAAAAAAAATGAAGGCCACCTGCAGAGAGAGAATTTGGGGACTAAAAAGGATCAAAATCTTTTAAAATAGGCATGGTGATATCAGAGCGGAACTGTAGGAGACTGAGACACACACACAAAAAAACATTTGAAAGATCACCTTATCCAGGAGCTGGTTTTTTGAAAAAAAAAAAAAAATTAATAAAATAGATAGACTGCTAGCAAGACTGATAAAGAAGAGAGAAAACTCAAATAAACACAATCAGAAATGACAAGAGGGATATCACCATTGACCCCACAAAAATACAACCATCAGAGAATATTATGAACACCTTTATGCACATAAACTAGAAAATCTAGAAGAAATGGATAAATTCCTGGACACATATATTCTCCCAGGACTGAACCAAGAAAAAAATGAATCCCTGAACAGCCAAATAACGAGCTCTGAAATTGAGTCAGTAATAAATAGCTTACAACCCAAAAAAAGCTCAGGACCAGATGGATTCACAGCTGAATTCTACCAGATGTACAAAGAAGAGTTGATATCATTTCTAATGAAACTGTTCCACAAAATTGAGGAGGAAGAACTCCTTCCTAACTCATTATATGAGACCAGCATCATCCTGATACCAAAACCTGCCAGAAACACAACAACAACCAAAAAAAACTTCAGGGCCAATATCCTTGATGAACATAGATTCAAAAATCCTCAACAAAACACTGGCACACCAAATCCAGCAGCACATGAAAAAGCTAATCTACCACGATCAAGTAGGCTTCATCCCTAGGATGCAAGGTTGGTTCAACATACACAAATCAATAAATATGATTCATCACATTAACAAAATAAGACAAAAAACACATGATTATCTCAATCCATGCAGAAAAGGCTTTCAAGAAAATTCAACACCCTTTAGGTTAAAAATTCTCAACAAACTAGATATTGAAGGAACATACCTCTAAATACTAAGAACCATCTACAACAAACCCACAGCCAACATCATACTGAATGAGTAAAAGCTGGAAGCATTCCCCTTAAAAACTGGCACAAGACAAGGATGCCCTCTCTCACCACTCCTTCAACACAATATCAGAAGTCCTGGCCAGGGCAATCAGGAAAGAGAAAGACATAGAGGGCTACCAAATAGAAAGAGGGGAAGTAAAACTATATCTGTTTGCAGGTGACAAGATTCTATATCCAGAAAACTTCACAGTCTCAGCCCAAAAGCTCCTTAAGCTAATAAACAACTTCAGCAGCATCTCAGGATAAAAAAATCAATGTGCAAAATTCACTAGCATTCCTACACATCAAGAACAGTCAAGAGAAGAGCCAAATCAGGAACACAATCCCATTCACAACTGCCACAAAAAAATAAAATACTTATGAATATAGCTAATCAGGGAAGGGAAAGATCTCTACAAGGAGAACTACAAAACACTGCTCAAAAAAATCAGAGACAACAAAAACCAATAGAAAAACATTCCATGCTTGTGGATAGGAGGAATCAACATCATTAAAATGACCATACTGCCCAAAGCAACTTATAAATTTAATGCTATTCCTATAAAACTACCAATAATGTTCTTCACAGAACTAGAAAAAACTATTTTTAAATGTATATGAAACAACAAAAAAAGAGCACGATAGCCAAGGCAATCCTAAGCAAAAAGAATAAAGCTGGAGGCATCATGATATCTGACTTGAAACTATACTACAGGTCTATAGTAACCAAAACAGCACAGTACTGGTACAAAAATATACACGTAGACCAATGGAACAGAACAGAGAACTCAGAAATATGGCTGTATGCCTACAACTACGATCTTTGACAAAGCTGACAAAAATAAGCAATGGGAAAATGATTCCCTATTCAATAAATGGTGCTGGGTAACTGCCTAGCCATATGCAAAACACTGAAACTGGACTTCTTCCTTACACCATATACAAAAATAAACTCAAAATTGATTAAATGCTTAAATGTAAAACCCAAAACTATAAAAAAAATAATCCAAAAGACAACTGAGGCAATACCATTCTACACATAGGAATGGGCAAAAATTTCATGACGAAGACACCGAAAGCAACTGCAACAAAGGCAAACATTTGATAAATGAGATCTAATTAAGCTAAAGAGCTTCTGCACAGCAAAAGAAACTATCAACAGAGTAAACATACAGAATGAGAAAAACTGTTGCAAACTATGCATCTGACAAAGGTCTAATACTGAGCATCTATAAGGAACTTAAACAAATTTACAAGGAAAAAACAAACAATAACATAAAAAGTGGGCAAAGGACATGAGCAGTCACTTTTCAAAAGAAGACATATATGCAGCCAACAAGCATGTTAAAAAAAAAAGCTCAACAGCACTGATAATTAGAGAAATGCAAATCAAAACCACAATGACATACCATCTCACACCAGTCAGAATGGCTATTAGTAAAAACTCAAAATATAATAGATGCTGATGAGGTTGAGGAGAAAAAGGAACACTTTTACACTGTTGGTTGGAGTGTAAATTAGTTCATCGATTAAGGAAGACAGTGTGGCAATTCCTCAAAGAACTAAAAACATAAATGCCATTTGACTTAGCAATCCCATTACTGGGTATATACCCAAAGGAATATAAACCATTCTGTTATAAAGATACATGCACATGTGTTCACTGTTCACTGTATGTTCACTGTAGTACTATGCACAATAGCAAAGACATGGAATCAACCTAAATGCCCATCAATGATAAGACTGGATTGAAAAAATGTGGTACATATACACCATAGAATACTATGCAGCCATGAAAAAGAACAAGACCATGTTCTTTGCAGGAATAAGGATGGAGCTGGAGGCCATTACCCTGAGCAAACTAATGCAGGAACATAAAACCAAATATCATGTCTTCACTTATAAGTGGGAGCTACATGATGAGAACACATGGATATATAGAGGAGACCAACAAATACTGGGGCCTATCAGAAGGTGGAACATGGGAGGAGGGAGAGGATCAGGAAAAATAACTATAGGGTACTAGACTTAATACCTGGGTGATGAAATAATCTGTGCAACAAGCCCCCATAACACTAGTTTACCTATATAACAAACCAGTACATGTACCCTGAACTGAAATTAAAAGTTAAATAAAATAAACATGAAATCTAAATGATAAATAATTAAAAAATAAAATAGACAAGGTGGTGAATATAATAGAAAATCATTGAAAATAACAATACCAATTGTAAGTAGAAAGTATCAAATTATAGCAGGACCAATGTTACCATTTTTCACTTTCTAGTGTAACACTAGGCAGAGTCCAAGATTAAAGGCAAGGGATAGAGAGGGTGTGGACATTGGAATGTCAGAGACTGGGAAACAGAAGAAGTTAAAAGGGGAAAGGAAATTCAAGGTCCTGACACTGTTGAAGTATCTTATGATGGGCTCCAAACTAGGTAGAGGGGATTAATGGAGTCTGAAAAGAGAAAGGGTTTGATCAACTAAAGATTAGAAGAAAGATGTGAAAATTCAGGAAAAAAAGGAATAAATGTTTAAAAGCTGGAGAATCTGACAGTTGAAAATACCAGAGGATATGCATTTTAATATAATCAAGCTGGGGCTGGGTGCAGTAGCTCAGGCCTGTAATCCTAGCACTTTGGGAGGACGAGGAGGGTGGATCACTTGAGGCCAGGAGTTCGAGACCAGCCCAGTCAATATGGCGAAACCTCGTCTCTACTAAAAATACAAAAATTAGTTTGGCATGGTGGCACGTGCCTGTATTCCCAGCTACATGGGAGGCTGAGGCTTGAGCATCACTTGAACCTGGGGGATGGAGGTTGCAGTGAGCTAAGACTGCACCATTGCACTCCGGCCGAGGTGACAGAGCAAGACTCTGTTTCAAAAATAAGTAAATAAATAAACACACAAAAATCAAGTTGAAATATTGTAGATCTAGTATATAAAGTGAATAAAACTTTTTTTTCCCCTAGATGGTGGATTGGAAGCATTGTTAGCATGCCTCTTCCACTTGGAAAGACAAAATAGTATGTAGAGATTCATACTGTGAATTTATTTCCAAGAAGCAACACAGGAACTTAACAAGGAAAACTGACAGACACCACAGACCGTTTGAAAGAAGCAGCAGGCTGCAGCATACATCACGAGCCAGGCCAAAAATTGTAAGTCCCCAGAGTGTGAGAAAGGGAGAAACTGCCTACAGGACATACACACCCACTGGGGAACCTGGCAATCCAGGTTAGGGAAAAGGCCTTAACCCTACCCAGCTCTGGAGCTGATGTAGTGAGCAATGGGGAGTAGATGAGAAGGAACCACATTGGGATGTGCTGTGTGTGCACTCCCAGTCTCCAGAGGGATGAAGGGAAGTCATTCCTGATTCTAACTCATAGGAGACCTCGTGGAGGTCAGCCAGTTAACTCAGGCAGGGGTCACAGGTTGAGAGAAGCTCCTAACTGAGATTCATGATATAAACTTGAGTGGGCACAGGAGCTGGGTGCCCTTGCTTCATGGGCAGATGAGGATGGGCATGGCCTGAAAGCCCTGCAGTTTCCATCTCCACTGGGAAGGCTTATGATCTAAGGCAGTTTTGAGTTTGAGTGCAGACTGACTGGAACTTTGCTAGCTGTTGCTGCTAGTGGAATGCTGCAGATGTGAGACCCGCCTTGCCAAATGCAGGGGAGCTAGGTGGGGCTTACTGCTGCTGGCTACTCCCCATTCCTCATTTGCACTCTTTTGTGCAGCAGAGGCAACTGTGCTCCTCCTTGTAACACTACCCCAGCAGCCAACAAAATGTCCTCCAATCCCCACGAGAGCTGCTGCTTGCGTCCGCCTGTAGAGAGCCTTGCTTGACCCACCTCCCTACTGGTTTTGCCCCTTCACTCCTCCTGGTAGCTTAACACACACACCAAAAAAACCCAGAATCTTTTGGGAGCTCTACGGCCCCTCCCATTGCTTGGGACACCAGAGTACCTCCCCGGGGTAACATAAGGCAAGCATAAATCCCGCCACTACCACCACAGCCAGTGCTCTTTTCCAAGTGCCACCTCTAGCTGGAGGCCAACTGACACAGTCCATGATAGCATCTGCAAGGAGAATCACACTGCACCAGGAAGGGGAAAACTTGTGTGACCTCGGCTGTCACCATCACCTGCATCACCCTGGCTAATCAGGAGGCCCTGAGTCTGCCCACGTGACCTGTTCATTACTGTTACACATGGCATGTGAGAAAGCCAACACACTAAGCCTATTTATAACCAAGGAATATCACAGAGTCTACATCACTCCTCTGCAGCCCCCCTCAGAGCTGGTGCTGGGACTCACTGCTGTGAGACTTCGGGACAGGTCACATCACTGGATCCCTTGCAGACATTCCCCCATACCAGCTTGGACTGTGGCAGTCCAAATGGGTTGCTAGACCCAGTGGAGCAGCAGCATTCACAGTAGTCTGGCCCTCAGGAATTCCTACTCCTACGGGAAAGAGGGAGTGCTCCAAATCAAGGGAGCAACCTGTGGGACAAAAGAATGACAAAAGAATGAAGATGGCAGGCCTTGAGTCCCAGACATTTCCACCTGTGGGAAGTTTCTTTCAGCAGAGGCATGGGTGTAATGCTGGGCTCAGTGGAGAAAGTCTGTAGCTCTGCCCCAACAGTCAGGCAGCCCTGGTGCTCGTGAAGGGTCTTGGAGAAGGGGACTTATTCTCTCCTTCACCCACCATAACAGATACAGCTGGAGGCTTCTCCCACAGGAGCCTAGCATGGGTACACTTGTAGACAGCCTTTCTAGAACAGTGGGGTGACTGTATCCCCACAAGAGGAGTGCCCTCCAGGTTCAGGCTTTCATGAGGGGTGGAGTCACAGTCCCTCTCTATGTGTAACATCAGCATTCCTACAGATGGAAAGAGGTACCTGTGTCATCTGAATAGCCAGGAAACTGGGTCAGGAGAGTGACACACCAAGCACATTACTACTACAATGAGGATCTGAGAAAGCCATCATACAAAGGCTCCATAACCAAGGAACTCATGCAGAGTCTTCACCCCTGAAAGCATGCAGAGCTGAATTAGGTTACAATAAACTAGAAACATTAAAGTCACATCCTCAAGGAGAGAAAAAGAAATTTAAAAGAACACATAGTCAAATCTAAAATAAATTCAAAAATAATTAGAATAAATAGTCTTCTGCAGTGAGAAGGAGCCAGAAAAATAATTCAGGGAATATGAAAAAGCAGGGTTCTATAGCACCGCCAAATGATCACACTAGCTCTCCAACAATAGATCTAAACCAAGACGAAATCTTTGGAAATACCAGATAAAGAATACAAAAAGATGACTATTAAGTTACCCAAGGAGATACAAGAGAAGTGTGAAAAACAACATAAAGAAATTTTAAAAACAATTCAGGATATGAAGGAAAATTTTTCTAATGAGATAGATTTAAAAAATCAGAACTACTGGAAATAGAATACATATTTAAGGAATTACAAAATGCAATGGAAAGTTTTAATAATAGACTACACTAAGTAGAAGAAATAAATTTCAGAGCCTTATCAAAAGTCTGTCGAAAGCCTGTTGAAAGACAAGGCTTTTAAATTAACCCAATCAAACAAAACTAAAGATAAAAGAATGAAAATAAATGAAAACAGTTTTCAAGAAATATGCGATTATGAAAAAGGGCCAACTCTAAGAATCACTGGTGTTCCTGAGAGAGAAGAAAAACCAAATAGTTTCAAAAACCTACTTGAGGAAATAACTGAGGAAAACTTCTCTAGCCTTGCTAGAGATTTAGACATCTAAATGCAAGAAACACAAAGCAGTCCTGGGAGATTCACTACAAAGAGTACATCACCAAAGCATATAGTCATCAGGCTATCCAAGGTCAACGTGCAGGAAACATTTCTAGGAGCACTGAGACAAAAGCATCAAGCGACCTATAAAGAAAAACCTACTGAACTAACAGCAGTCTTAGCAGACTGCTAAGTCAGACTCAGTAGAAACCTTATAAGCCAACAGGAAGTGGGATCCTACCTGTAGCCTCCTTAAACAGAAAAAATTGTCAGCCAAGAATTTTGTATTCAGCAAAACTAAGTTTCATAAATGAAGGAGAAGCATTTCACACAAGCAAATGCTGAAGGAATTTGTCATATGCATATATATTTAGGATTGTAATATCTTCTTGTTTGACTATTTCATTATTATATAATAACGTTCTTTGTCTTTTTTATTGTTTTTGCTTTAAAGTCTGTTTTATCTAATATAAGAATAGCTACTCCTCCTCACTTTTGATTTTCAATTGTATAGAATATACTTTTCCACCTCTTGACCTTAAGTCTATAAGAATCCTTATGTGTTGGGTGAGAAAGAGAAAATCTTCCCTAACTCATTCTATGAAGCCATTATCAACCTGATACCAACATCAGGCAACAACATACCAAAAAAAATTACAGACCAATATCTCTGATGAACATAGATGCAAAAATCCTCAACAAAATACTAGTAAACCAAATCCAACAGCACATCAAAAAGATAATTCACCACAATCAAGTAGGTTTCATCCCAGAGACCCAGGGATAGTTCAACATATGCAAGTCAATAGAAGACCAGGCATACAAGAAGTGCTAAAAGGAGTTCTCGGTCTTGAAACAAAAGGTCGATGTGCCCCAGAAAAGAACCTTTTAAAAGCATAAAATTCACAGGGCCTATAAAATAATAACACAATAATGAAAATGAAGTATCTACGTGACAGTAAACATAACTGAAACAGTACCTCACATCTTAATATTAACATTGAACGCAAATGGTCTAAATTTCCCATCTAAAAGACACATAATGGCAGAATAGACAAAAACAAACTAAAGTGTCTCTTGAAGACACTCCCCTAACACATAAGGATTCTTACAGACTCAAGGTAAAGTAGTGTAAGAAAATATTACATGCAAATGGAAACCAAAAGTGAACAGTAGTAGCTATTCTGTTTTCCTTTTTTTTGAGATGGAGTCTCACTCTGTCACCCAGGCTGGAGTGCAGCGGCGTGACTTCGGCTCCCTGCAACTTCTGCCTCCCGAGTTCAAGCAATTCTCCTGCCTTAGCCTCCCAAGTAGCTGGGACTACATGGCCTGCCACCATGCCCGGCTAATTTTTTGTATTTTTAGTAGAGACAGGGTTTCACTATGTTGGTCAGGCTGGTCTCAAACTCCTGACCTCATGATCCGCCTGCCTCAGCCTACTGTAGTGCTGGGA
Source organism: Macaca thibetana thibetana (assembly GCF_024542745.1). Lineage (NCBI taxonomy): Eukaryota > Metazoa > Chordata > Mammalia > Primates > Cercopithecidae > Macaca > Macaca thibetana. The sequence goes on from NC_065581.1 coordinate 120,413,249, forward strand.
TTATGGGCATCAGCCACCACGCCCAGCCAGTAGTAGCTATTCTAATATTAGATAAAACAGATTTTAAATGCAACAACAGTTTTAAAGAAAGACAAAGAGCCGGGTGCAGTGGCTCATGCCTGTAATCCCAGCACTTTGGGAGGCCGAGGCAGGCAGATCATGAGGTCAGGAGTTTGAGACCAGCCTGGCCAATATAGTGAAACCCTGTCTCTACTAAAAATACAAAAAATTAGCCCAACGTGGTGGCGGGCATCTGTAATCGCAGCTACTTGAGAGGCTGAGGCACGAGAATCACTTGAACCTGGGAGGCAGAGGTTGCAATGAGCCAAGATCGTGCCACTGCACTCCAATCCAGTTGACAGTGCGAGACTCCATCTCAAAAAAAAAAAAAAAGAAGGGACAAAGAAGGTCATTATATAATGATAAAATGATCATTCCAACAAGAAGATATTACAGTCCTAAATATATATGCATTTGCTCTGGAGCTACCAAATTCATAAAACAATTACTACTAGACCTAAGAAAAGAGATAGACTGTAGCACATTAAAAGTGGGGACTTCAACGCTATACTAACAGCACTAGGCACATCATTGAGGCAGAAAGTCAACAAAGAAACACTGGACTCAACTGCACTCTAGAACAAATGCATCGAACTGATATTTACAGAACATTCTACTCAAGAACTGAAGAATATACACTCCTCTCATCAGCACATGGAACATTCTCCAGAATACAAAGGCCACAAAACAAGTCTCAATTAATGTTTAAAAATCAAAATTATATCAAGCATCTTCATAGACCAATGAAACAAAATAGAGAACCTAGAAATACAGCCAAATGCAACCAACTGATTTTGACAAAGCATGCAAAAACATGAATTGGAAAAAGGACACGCTATTCAATATATAGCTAGAGAAACTGGAAAGTCACATGTAGAAGAGTGACACTGAATCTCTATTTCTCACCACATATGAAAATCAACTCAACATGGATTAAAGACTTAAATCTAAGACCTGAAATAATAACAATTTTAGAAGAAATCCTAGGAAAAACTCTTCTGGAAATTGGCCTAGACAAAGAATTTATGACTAAGACCCCAATAGCAAATGGAAATCTAGCAAGAACAAAAATAAATAAATGGGGCCCACTTCAACTAAAATGCTTCTGCACAGCAAAAGAAATAATCAACAGAGTAAAAAAAATAACCCACAGAATGGGAGAAAATATTTGTAAATGATGCACCCAACAAAGGACTGATATCCAGAATCTACAAGGAACTCAAATTAGTGAGAAAAAACACAAATAATCCTTTAGTAGGCAAATGACATGATTAGACATTTCTCAAAGGAAGATATACAACTGGGCAACAAACATATGAAAAAACACTCAACATCACTAATCCTCAGGCAAATGCTGGTAAAACCACAATGAGATACCACCTTACCCTGGCCAGAATGGCCGTAATTAAAAAGTCAAAAAACTAAAGATGTCGATGAGGATGTGGTGAAATGGGAATGCTTATACACTGGTGAGAATGTAAATTAGTACATTCCCTAAGCAGCTTTCTCAAAGAACTAAAAGTACATCTACCATTTGATCTAGCAATGCCACTGCTAGGTATCTACCAAAAGGAAAAGAAGTCATTATGTCAAAAAGACAATGGCACTCATACGTTTATCACAGCAAAATTCACAATTGCAAAGATTTGGAACCAACCTAAGTGTCCATCAATCAATGAGTGGATAAGGAAAATGTGGTATGTGTATACCATGAAATACCACTCAGCCATAGAAAAGAATAAAATAATGTCTTTTGCAGCAACTTGAATGGAGCTGGAGGCCATTATCCTAAGTAAAGAAACTCAGGAATGGAAAACCAAACACCACATGATCTCATTTATAAGCGAGAGATAAGCCACGGGTATGCAAAGGCATACAGAGTGATACAACGGACATATGAGACTCAGAGGCGGAGGAGGTTACCAGGGCAGTGAAAGATTAAAAAAAAAAAAAAACAAAACAAACAAAAAAAAAACCTACAAAATGGGTACAATGTACACTACTCGAGTGACTAGTGCACTAAAATCTCAGACTTCACCACTATACAATTCATTCATGTAACTAAAACCACTTGTACCCTTAAAGCTATTGAAATTGTAAAACTTTTAAAAAATAAATAAGTAAAAAATAAAAATGAACCGGATAAAACTATAAAGTTACATAATAGTAGATAGATAGGTCCAGTATATAATAAGCTAATGAAGAAGGCACCCCCCTGGATAAGAGTCATAACTTCAATGTGAAGGAGAGCTGTTTTACTGATGAGGTTATAAACAATTCTTATTTGATTTGATACAACAGAGGGCTCTTTACTAACTAATAGGGCAAAACAAATTGCATTCGGATGCACATGGCCAGGTCGAATGTAATAAAATAAAATGTGTACTCTGGAAAACAGTCTGCCCTTGATCTCCTGGAGATTGATTATCTCAGGGATGCCAAGATGACAGGAAATGTTAACTGACTTCCAGTGTGACCAGGTCTATGGGACTTAGAACAGGGATAAAGGCATTTACAGGTAAAGCAAAAAGAAACTTGGAAATCAAAATATAAAAAGTTATGAATATGGATATTGCCACCAACAACTGTAGCTGAGAAAAGGATAGAGAATGAAAGGTAAATGGGGCTGAGCAAGGTGGCTCACGTCTGTAATCTCAGCACTTTGGGAGGCCAAGGCTGCTGGGTCACCTGAGGTCAGGAGTTTGAGATCAGCCTGGACAATATGATGAAACCCCATCTCCACTAAAAATATAAAAATAAGCTGGGTGTGGTGGCAGCTGCCTATAATCCCAGCTATTCGGGAGGCTGAGGCAGGAGAATCACTTGAACCCAGGAGGCAGAAGTTGCAGTGAGCTGAGATTGTGCCACTGCACTCCAGCCTGGGCAACAGAGCAAGACCCTGTCTCAGAATAAAATAAAATAAAACAAAAAGGTAAAGGGACATTTGAATGAATGAGGAATGTAGAAAGCATGCCCTACATATAGATCAGGAAGAAGCAGAAATAAGATGATGAAGGATAGAATAATGGATGCATTCACTTCTAAGGAGATGTTGCTGAGAGATGGAGAAGTAATGCTTAACAAGTCACAATGAGGCTGGCAATTGTCCCTCTTATCCCTGTGTGACAGGGCTCCCTTTTCAGCCAGTGTTTTCTGGCACCACATTTGATGTTTATGGCTGGTATTCAGACCGTTTGATGTACATAGTAGTTGGTAAAGATTCAGAATATTCTCATTGGCTGCTAGGTGAGGAAAATGAGGAAATTAACCTCGGTTGAAGAGTTTCAAGTAAAGTAGGCAATTAAGGTGAAACCCAACATTTATTTAGAGAGAAAAGTTACGGAAGAGTTTCAAGAAATACTTAAGACATAGGACAATGTGTCACAACAGAAGGTAGTATAAGGGGCAGATTGTACATTAAAGGAATGAGAGGAAAGAACAGAGAAGTAGGGCTGAACAGTGTGCTCCACAGTGATCACTTACAGTAGGCAATGAAGGAGTCAGGAGCCTGGGAGGTGGACTGCCTCTACAGATTTGTTATGAGAACACTCCTCCCACTCCTTGGGGAGGGATTTATCTCACTAAGCACACTCCGGTCTCTTCTCCACCCCTGAAACTCACCGAGTCCCTGCAGAGGTGGAGTGACGAATCTGATCTGTAAATTCAGGGAGAATAATTGGGCATGCATGTTTAGCTCAGTCCATACGGACCACCTGACAACAGGCCATGCACATACTGAATTCTTTTCTACTCTTCCATGTATGGTTTCTCACTTGGTAAGCCACCTTGCCCAGTGACTGCTGGTGATTCTGCCTCATTCTGGGGTTTGGTTGACAGCCCTACTCACCTTCACTCTAAGTTACCACCTCCAATCTGGCCTCTATCAGTAATTAACATGGCATTTGAATTCTGTATTGGCCGCACGATGAATGCCCTTGAGCACACTTTGTTTCATACTTGTTCAGAATCCAGCCAGCAAAGGGGGAAGCTGTTTTGGAAGACCTTCTTAGAAATCCCCAACATTACCAACCAAGAGGGAAAAACATAGGGTAGAGAGAATTTCTATGTCTTTTCAATTAGTGCCAAACAAAGAGGTAATCAATGAGAATAATAATAGCTAACGATTACTGAGCACATACCATATGCCACTATTTTTGGCAAACGTAGAGGCTAAATTAAATAAACCATTTTATCTTTTATAAATATGCAAGTAATAACAAATACGCTATTTTAATTTTATCTCATTCATTTTTTAAATATAAAAATGAAGAAGAGATCATTTACGCCTTTAGCTAAACATACCTAATCCAGTCAAAAATGGCTTTTATCCAAAAGTCAGGCAATAACAAATGCTGTCTAGCATGTGGAGAAAAAGGAACCCTTGTGAACTGTTGGTGGGAATGTAAGTTATAAACATTATGGAGAACAGTTTGGAGGTTCCTCAAAAACCTAAAAATAGGGCTACCATATGATCCAGCAATCCCACTGCTGGCTATATACCCAAAAGAAAGGAAATCAGTATATCACAGAGATATCTGCACTCCCATGTCTGTGGCAGCACTGTTTACAATAGCCAAGATTTGGAAGCAGCCTAAGTGTCCATCAACAGATAAATGGATAAAGAAAATGTATTTATACACAATGGGGTACTATTCTACCATTCTGCCACTTGCAGCAACATGGATGGAAGTGGAGATCATTATGTTAAGTGAAATAAACCAGGCGCAGAAAGACAAACATTGAATGTTCTCAGTTATTTTGGGGATCTAAAAAACAAAACAATTGAACTCATGGAGATAGAGTAGAAGGATGGTTACCAGAGGCTGGGAAGGGTAGTTGGTGGGGCAGGGGGGTGATGGGGAGGAAATGGTGATGATTAATAGGTATAAAAAATAGAAAGAATGAATAAGATCCAGTATTTGATAGCAAAATGGGGTGATTATGGTCAATAATAACTTAATTGTACATTTTTACATAACTAAAAAAGTATAATTGGATTGTTTGTAACACAAAGGATAAACGCTTGAGGGGATGCATACCACCTTTGCCATGATGTGATTATTATGCATTGCATGCGTGCCTATACCAAAATATCTCATGTACTCCATAAATATATACACCTACTATATGCCCACAAACATTAAAAATAAAATTTAAAAAATTTTTACAATGCCATACTGAATCCCTGTAAAAGCACAGACAGGTCTATATAGATATAGATACAGCCACCAGCTGTTATAAACTTGCAATAGTATCAACTATAATAATACAGCAAATGCATTCTTCCCTCCTCTTCCCTTCACAGATGAGTTCCTTGAGATAATGAGACTGAGTAGACTCAGTTCTATTGCCGCATCCTCACCTCCCCTTCTATCTCTTTAGTCCTCTGCAATCAGATTTCTCCCTCAACCGAAAAAAAAAAAAAAAAAAAAAAAAAAAAAAAAAAAAAAAAAAAAAGGGCCCTGGCAAAAGGCCACCAAAGCCCTTCTAATTGCTCCTGGACTCTGCAGACCTGATCTTGCTCCACTTCTTTAAGCAGCTGACACTATTACTTATGCACTTCTTTTAGAAACCCCTCTTTCCTTGGCTCTTGACAATATTCTCTCCCGGATCTCGTCCCTCTTCAGGATAGGGACTTCTCAGTTTCCTTGCTGCTTCCCTCTCCTTTGCCCATTCCTTATGTATTAGAGTTTCTTGGACTTCTTTGCTTTGCCCTCTTCTAATGTTTCACCCTCTCTAATAACTAACTCACAATGGTTGCCTGCCACCTGTCTCTGGACACCCTCTCCCATCTGTCTATTTCACCTACTGCACTCTTTTGAAGAGCAGATCTCCATCTAATGGCTTTGGCTATCTTCTCCTGGATGTCTCTCCAGTGCCTTAACAATGTGAACTAATTATCTACTCCATCTCTCTTCCCTTTCCTAGATGCTGAAAGTGTCTCTTACCAGGTCTCCCCTCTTCAGAACGGGCTCATCCAAGGCATCCTCCATAGTTGTGTGAGGGATTCCTCCAAAGCCCAAATTTAATCATGTTACTCAAAAGGCTCCCAATTGCATCCACAGTGGAAGGGAGCTTGGTTACACATAGGTATGCATGATTTGTCTCTTACCCCTCTCTCTTTTGGTTAGCCATAGTCTTTTCCCCACGACACCAGCAGCAAACTGTATTCTCAGTCAGACTTAATGTATTGATTTTCATATAAACACAGTGTTATTTCAAGACCCCAGCTTAGTTACCCTTCCCCAGTCATCACCTAGACCATCTGGGGAATAACTATGTATGTTTCAAGGCTCAGCTAAGGAATGAACTCTTTTATGAAGCCTTCTTCGATCATCTGAAGTGAGAGTAACCACTCTCTGCTTTGGACCCTACCTTAATCTGAACAGATTTGTGAGCCTCTAGTGGTAGGGACTGTATCTTATTAATAGCAATGCCTCAAGCATAGAAATAAGTTTGTATTACATGCTTGAATAAGTGCTTGAATCTCTTGAGGTGACTAATCAAAGTAAAAGTTATTTTAATTCATCATCACATTAATTTATTATCACATTTTACTGGAATATCTGATCTACCTTAATGCAAAAGTCCACTGGCACAGGCATATTCCCCCGTCTTCTAAAAATAACATTAACTTACTTATTACATAATATTCCAGCTGTAGTTTATAAGTTCTTTCTTTCCAGTTTAAAAAACAAAAATTTGTCATGATAGGCTTAGGCAATAACTCCCAAGAAAGACCAAAAATTTTTTGTCTATAACTTTTTACTTATCTGTTTATGTTATAGGTCTTCATTAAATTATTCTTCCTAAATAAGTCATTCTCTAACCTCTGAAATTCCCAGCACCATGTACACTTCACTAGGACCAGCTCTGGAATTCTTAGGTTGTTGGCAGAGATGACTTTGTTGGATGCTCAGTGAATGCTTTTCACTATTAACATTTTAAATATTTTTGCTCATATTTATAAGGAATGGAAAGTTGCAACCTGATGGGATCTAGGCAGTTGAAAATTCAAGTCTTAAACAAGAATAATCCCTCACTACATAGTACTCCCTAATTTTCTTCTCTTTTTTTTTTTTTTTTTTTTTTGAGACGGAATCTCGCTCTGTCGCCCAGGCTGGAGTGCAGTGGCCGGATCTCAGCTCACTGCAAGCTCCGCCTCCCGGGTTTACGCCATTCTCCTGCCTCAGCCTCTCCAGTAGCTGGGACTACAGGCGCCCCCCACCTCGCCCGGCTAGTTTTTTGTACTTTTTAGAAGAGACGGGGTTTCACCGTGTTAGCCAGGATGGTCTCGATCTCCTGACCTCGTGATCGGCCCGTCTCGGCCTCCCAAATTTTCTTCTCTTATTAAGAAAAAGTAGTTGGCCAATGCTGATCTATTATATTTTCCAGTGGGAACTTTCTACAGAGCATCCATGTCCATGCTACATTGCTCCCTTCCTCACATGTAAAGGAACTGCAAATTCTACTCTCTGAGCTCCAGAAGAATAAAAACCTTTGAATACATCTTAGAAAAAAATTTTTTTAATTCATTCATGATAGGTAATCATTGAAGATTCTGTTCTCCATTAAATCTTGAAACCAGCGGAGGCAGACCCACTGAGCCCCTTTATGTATAAAAATATTTCACTAGATGCTTTCTTAGGCAGGATTTACATAGATTAGGGAACTATCAAATCATTCCATTCAATCTTCATAGCAATCGTGAGTGTTAAATATTTCTATTCTGATTTTGTAAATAAATTTAAGGCTCAAAGAGGCTGAGTAGTTTGTTCAAGATCAGAGAGTAAATAGTAAAGTCTGAGTCAAATTCAAGACCATTTGGTTTAAAGGTTGTACACATGGTACGCTGCAAAAAACAAAACAAAACAAAACAGATCTAGGACTTCCTGTCAATGTTCTGCTTTTAGATTTTTGCACAATAACATATTTTTCAGCCAGTATTCACTACATTTATATTTAATTAGGACCTGTCCACTATCTATTAAATATGATCTTAAAATATTCTTGACCCCAACAACACTAATCATTCTGTCTCTCTGGGTAATTTTCAAGGTCTTTTCCTAGTCAGAATTCTGGTCCTAAGGTTCATCCTCATTTAATTTTACTCTCTCCAAATGCAGACATGAATCATCAATTTTCCATTTTAGTGTCCATAAGAGATATTTAATTTCTATAAATACATCTTGAATGAGGCATATAAACAGCATGATTAAGCAAAACATGTTCACTGCCAAGAGTCAAAAAGATCTAGATTCAAATTCTGGCTTGGCACTTCTTAGCCTCAAAACTTGGCAAGTTGCTTATATTCATTAAACCTCTGTTTCCTCATAGAAGGAATAATGTTACTACCTACCTTTCTAGGATTTTTTTTATTATGAAATAAAGTAACATTTGTAAAGATCCTAACAAGTACATAGTCAAGGTAAACACTCAGTAATTAGCAGATGTTGCTAACAGTATTATTGCTAGTATTGTTAGGTTTACAATATATGAAGATTTATGAATAGTCTGGAACAGTTAGTAGACAGTATTGGACACAAATAGAGTTTGAACTATATAACTCAAGGAAACAGGCTTTGCATTTAAATCTTAAACTGCTTCTGATAAAGTAGCAGTGGTGGTAAGGCTGCCCTTTCTCTTTCTGATATACAAAAATCACAAGTATCTGCCCCCTCCACCCCATTATTTTTATTTTGATATTGACTATTCTGACCTGATGCTAGCAGATTTTGCTTTTAAGTCATTCCATCTTTGGTTCATATCATCCAGTCGATGTTGAAGCATAGTAGCCTCTTCAGAATTTCCCAAAGCTTTTACCATCTTCTGCCTGTTTCCGTCAATACTTTTAAATATGTCATTGTGGGCATCAATTTCTGCCTGGATGTCCTAAACAGAAAAAAAGCAAATAGATAATGCAAATATTAGGAATCAGTAATAGGTATTGAAATTTCTGCATAGAACTTTATAGCTTTATATTAACGGAAGAGTTTCTCTCAAGCAAAACAGTTCATTTCACCTTAAATTATAAGAAATTCAAGTGCTTCCAAAATTCTTATTATTCTGAAAATAATAGTCTTTAAATCTTCAGTACTTCCAGCTTTGTTCTTTTTGCTTAGGATTGTCTTGGCTATACAGGCTCTTTTTTGGTTCCATATGAAATTTAAAGTCGTTTTCTCCAGTTCTGTGAAGAAAGTCAATGGTAGCTTGATGGGAACAGCACTGAATCTATCAATTGCTCTGAGCAGCAAAAGAAACTATCATCAGAGTGAACAGGCAACCTACAGAATGGGAGAAAATTTCTGCAATGTATCTATCTGATGAATGGCTAATATCAAGAATCTACAAGGAACTTAAACACATTTACAAGAAAAACGCAAACAACCCTACCAAAAAGCGGGCAAAGGGTTCGAAGAGAGACTTCTCAAAAGAAGACATTTATGTGGCCAAGAAACATATGAAAAAGAGCTCATCATCACTGGTCATTAGAGATATGCAAATCAAAACCACAATGAGATAACATTTCCTGCCAGTTAGAATGACAAACATTAAAAACCCTGGAAACAACAGGTGCTGGCGAGGATGTAGAGAAATAGGAACGCTTTTACACTGTTGGTGGGACTATAAATTAGTGCAACCATTGTGGAAGACAGTGTGGCAATTCCTCAAAGATATAGAACCAAAAATACCATTTGATCCAGAATCCCATCACTGGGTATATATCCAAAGGATTATAAATCATTCTACTATAAAGACAAATGCACATGTATGTTTATTGCAGCACTATTTACAATAACAAAGACTTGAAACCAACCCAAATGTCCATCAATGATAGACTGGATAAAGAAAATGTGGCACATATATACCATGGAACACTATGCAGCCATAATAAAGGATGAGTTCATGTCCTTTGCAGGGACATGAATGAAGCTGGAAACCATCATTCTCAGCAAACTATCACAAGGACAGAAAACCAAACACTGCATGTTCTCACTCATAGGTGGGAATTGAACAATAAGATCACTTGGACACAGGGTGGGGACCATCACATACCAAGGCCTGTCGGGGGGTGGGGGGCTAGGGGAGGGATAGCATTAGGAGAAATACCTAATGTAGATGATGGGTTGATGGGTGCAGCAAACCACCATGGCACATGTATACTTATGTAACAAACTTGCACGTTCTGCACATGTATCCCTGAACTTAAAGTAAAATTAAAAAAAACAACAACAATTTTTAACTTGTGAGCAAGAATACTTCCAAAAGCATAGAATAAGTGATATAGTTAGGCTTATGCACACACAGGAACAGAGAAAGAGGGGAGAGGAAGATTTTGACAAGATCTAGCCTTTATGCACGTATTGAAGTGATGTTATTTGATTTAAAACGATTCTTAAATTTATCAACCTAATTATTTTATTATTGATATGAAAGATCATTCTTGGGAATAAACACAAAAACATATATTTGGCATGTAAATAACAATCTAATTCTTCCGTAACAGAAAAATTTCTGGCTAAGTATAAAGAAAATACAAAGAAAGTCAGTCTCCCTAACTTTACTTGCCCTTAATCTATTTTGATAACTAAATATAAAAGAAAATATTATCCCACTGATTTATCCAAAACAATTGCATGCATTATCTGGGGATTTCAATAATTTATTTATATCTAATATTAAATTAAAAAGCCAAAAAAGAGTTTATCTTTATAAAATAAATTTGGAGGCAGTTTAAGTAAAATTAGAATTATTATAAAATTTTTTTAAATTGGTTCAGATTTTGGGGAAACATTTGGTAATCTATATCAAAAGCCACAGACTTAAAATTCTTTTGAGGAAAATGGCAGATAGGAGACAGGTCTAATGCACTGCTCCTGCTTAGATGGACAGAACAGCATCTGGAGACTCAAGTTGTGAACTTTTGCTCCAAGAACCACTGCAGGAACACACCAAGAAAATCAAAAGAATTCACAGACCCTTTTAAAGAAGGAAGTTGCCACTGCAATTGCCACAAGACAGCATAAGCTCTTGGGAGTTTTACAGCCTCACCCATCACCTGAGATGACCTGAGTACTCATCCTGGCCAACATAGGGCAATATTATACCATCCTACTACTAGTGCAGCTGGCGCTGTCCTGAAAGCACCACCTCCTGGCTAGAGGCCAACCAACTCAAGTCATGACAGCCACTCATAACAGAACAACCCTGCTCCAAAGAAGGAGAAAACAACAGTTAATTCCACTGCTTACCAAACAGCAGCTTAACCATAAGTTCTGAGTCTGTTCACATGACAACTTCACTGCTAGCATAACTGGCATTCGAGGAAACCAGAGCACTAAACAAAACTACAACCAAGGATTACCACAGAGCCCACTTCACTCCCCTGCAGCCTCCACTGGAGCAGGTGCTGCTATCCATGGCTGGGAGACCTGAGGACAGATCACATCACAGGACTCTTTGCAGACATTCCCTAGGACCAGATTTGAGCCCCGTAGCCCTGCTGGGTATCTAGATGCAGAAAAGCACAACAATCACTGCAGTCTGATTCTCAGGAAGTCCCATCCCTAGGGGAAGAGGGAGACCACTACATCAAGTGATCTTCTTACAGGGCAAAAGAATCCAAATAGCAGCCCGTGAGTTCCAGATCTTTCTGATGAAACAGTCTATTCAAATGAGAAGGAACTAAAAAAGCAGTTCTGGTAATATGACAAAATAAACCTCCAAAAGATCACATTACCTTTCCAGCAATGGATCCAGTCCAAACCAACAAGAAATATCTGAATTACCAGATAAATAATTCAGAAGGTTGATTATTAAGCTACTCAAGGAGGCACCAGAGAAAGGTAAAAATGAACTTAAAGAAATTTCAAACATGGCTAAGTGTGGTGGCTCATGCCTGTAATCCCAGTACTCTGAGAGGCTGAGGCAGGAGGGTCACTTGAACTCAGGAGTTTGAGACCTGCCTGGGCAACATGGCGAAATCCCGTCTCTACCCAAAATACAAAAAAAAATTAGCTGGAAATGGTGGAATGCACCTGTGGTCCCAGCTACTTGGGAGACTGAGTAAAGGATTAGAAAAGATATTCCATGCAAATAGAAACCAAAAGCAAGCAGGAGTAGCTATTCTTATATCAGACAAAACAGACTTTAAAGCAAAAACTAAAAAGACAATAAAGGATATTATATAATGATAAAAGGATTAGTCCATGCACCTAACATAGGAGCTCCCAAATTTATAAAATAATTACTACTAGACCTAAGAAATGGGACAGATGGCAACACAATAATTAGATGGGACTTCAATACTCCACCGACAGTACTAGAGGAGTCATCAAGACAGAAAGTCAACAAAGAAACGATGAACTTAAACTATATCCTAGAACAAATGGACTTAACAGATGTTTACAGAACAGTCTACCCAACAACTGCAGAATATATATTCTTTTCATCAGCACATGGAACATTCTTCAAGATAGACCATATGATAAGCCACAAAACAATCCTCAATAAATTTAAGAAAATCAAAACTATATCAAGTACTCTCTCAGAAGACCACAGTGGAATAAAATTGCAAATTAATTCCAAAAGGAGCCTTCAAAAGTATGCAAATACACGGAAATTAAATAATCTGCTCCTGAATGATCTTTCAGTTACCAAAGATATCAAGATGGAAATTAAAAAATTATTTGAACTGAACAATAATAGTGACACAACCTATCAAAACCTCTGGGATATAACAAAAGCAGTGCTAAGAGGAAAGTACGTAGCATTAAATGTCTACACCAAAAAGTCTGAACGAGCACAAACAGACAATCTAAGGTCACAACTCAAGGAACTAGAGACAAGAACAAGCCAAACCCCAAACCCAGCAGAAGAAAAGAAATAACAAAGATCAGAGCAGAACCAAATGAAAGTGAAACAAACAAACAAAAAACACAAAAAGTAAGTGAAACAAAGAGCTGGTTCTTTGAAATGATAAATAAAACTGATAGACCATTAACATGATTAACCAAGAAAAGAAGAGAGAGGATATAAATGAGCTCAGTTAGAAACGAAATGAGTGATACTACAACTGATACTACAGAAATATAAAAGATGATGCAAGGCTACCATGAACAATGTGAACGCCTTTACACACATAAGCTGGAAAACATAGAGGAGATGGATAAATTCCTGGAAATATACAACCTTTCTAAATTAAACAAGGAAGAAAGAGACACTCAGAATAGACCAGTAACAAGCAGCAAGATTGAAATGATAGTTAAAAAGCTACCAAAAAAAATAAATAAATAAAAAACAGTCCAGGACCAGATGGATTCACAGCCGAATTCTACCAGACATTCAAAGAAGAACTGGTACCAATTCTATTGACACTATTCCACAAGACAGAGAAAGAGGGAATCCTCTCTAAATCGTTCCACGAAGCCAGTATCAACCTGATACCAAAACCAGACACAACAAAAAAGAAAACTACAGACCAATATCACTGATAAACACAGATGCAAAAATCCTCAAAAACATACTAGCTAACTGAAGTAAACAGCATATCAAAAAGATAATCCACCACGATCCAATGGGTTTCACACCAGGGATGCAGGGATGGTTTAACATACACAAGTATCTGAAACCATAAAAATTCTAGAAGATAACATCAGAAAAACTCTTCTAGACATTGGCTTAGGCAAAGACTTCATGACCAAGAACCCAAAAGCAAATGCAACAAAAACAATTATAAATAGATGGGACTTAATTAAACAAAAAAGATTCTGCACAGCAAAATAAACAATGAGCAGAGGAAATGGACAGCCCATAGAGTCACAGAGTGGGAGAAAATATTCACAAACTATGCATCCAGCAAAGGACTAACATCTGGAATCTACAAGGAACTCGAACAAATCAGCAAGGAAAAAAAATAATAATCCCATCAAAAACTGGGTTAAGGACATGAATAGAACAAAAGAAGATATACAAATGGCCAATAAACACATGAAAAAAATGCTGTACATCACTAATTATCAGGGAAATGCAAATCAAAACCACAGTGTGATACCCCTTACTTCTGCAAGAATGGCCATAATTTAAAAATTAAAAAAAATAGATGTTGGTGTGGATGTGTTAAAAAGGGAAGTTTTACACTGCTCATGGGAGTATAAACTAGTACAACCATTATGAAAAACAGCATGGAGGATCCTTAAAGAACTAAAAGCGGAATTACCATTTGATCCATCAATTCCACACTTGGGTATCTTCCCAGAGGAAAAGAAGTCATTATATGAATAAGACATTTGCACAGGAATGTTTATAGCAGCACCATTTGTGATTGCAAAAATATGCAACCAGCACAAATGCCTATCAGTCAACAAGTGGGTAAAGAAAATGTGATTATACACACACACACACACACACCCCATGGAATTCCACTCAGGCATAAAAAGGAATGAAATAATGGCATTCACAGAAATCTGGATGGAGTTGGAGACCATTATTCTAAGTGAAGTCAGTCAGGAATGGAAAATCAAACGTCATATATTCTCACTTATAAGTGGGAGCTAAGCTATGAAGACAGAAAGTCATAAGAATGGTATAATGGACTCTGAGAGCTCCAGCAGGAGGGTGGGAGGTAGGATGAGGGATAAAAGACTATACATTAGGTTCAGTGTACACTGCTTGGGTGATGGATGCACCAAAATCTCAGAAATCATCACTAAAGAATTTACGCATGTAACCAAACATCACCTGCTCCCCACAAAACTACTGCAATTTTAAAAAGTCATAAAAATGTTGAAATTATCTAACTTAAGAAGATTTATGTCTAAAAATGTTTTAACACACTGATTGTTTTTAGAGAAAAAGAGTGGAAGCTATCATAATATATTAGTGGTGATATCATATTTTTAAAAACAGGATATAAAACTATATATCATAATAATTTCATTTTTAAAAGTATGTACTTTAACTGGCATATGCATTTGTGTATAATTGTACACATACACAATAGGACTATAAAACAAAAATAGTGTAATCTCTATAGAAGAGGATTACAGGTAAGTTTAGTTTTCTTCTCTATACTTCTCTGAGTTTTCAAAAAGTTCTACACAAAGTTTCTTTTTATAATTAGATAAATCTAACAAATTTAAGATATGGAGTGCCTATCCAATTTTCTTACTACTCTTCCCTTATAAAATTGTCAGCAACTATCTATATTAGTTTACCAATTATCTTTTCCTCCTGAATTTAATGGAAGCAACCTAGTTGTAGCTAACTCTGGTGTGACAGCCATTAATGTACCATAAGTAAGTGTGAATCTACAAACAGAAAAATAGGCACCAGAGGTAGCTATGAAGATGTGGTGAGTTTCCATGGCTTTCAGTGGTAATGAACAGTAAAACAGCTCACTGGAGAAGTAAAAAACTTTCATTCAGGCAATGAATCTGAACTAGTAAAGGTGAGCAAACTCCTAAACACTGTAGTTCTATTGTCCTTCTACTTTCAAGCTTTTCTTCATATGACTCTGCTATAGTCTGAATATTTGTGTCTTCCCAAAATTGTTTTTTGAAACCCTAACCCTGACAATGATGTTATTAGGAGGTGGGGCCTTTGGGAAGTGATAAAGTCATGCTCTCATGAATGAGATTACTACCCCTATAAAGGAAACCCCAGAGAGCTGCCCTGCCCTTGCCATCATGTGAAGACCCACCTAGAAGGTGATACCTATGAACCAGAAAGCAGACCCTCACTAGAATATCTAATCTGCCAGTGCCTTGATCTTGGACTTCCCAGTCCCCAGATCCAAGAGAAATACATTTCTGTGGTTTACAAACTACTCAGTCTATGGCATTTTGTTATAGCAGCCCAAACTGATTAAGACGGCTTCACTCATCATAAGTTTCTCTTGTTATAAATAAATAAACAGGGTGAAAATTTACATAGTAATACTTTAAATACTCAGAGTGTTTTTCTTCATTTAAAACTCACTCCCGAGATCCTGAGCAAGATGGCTGAATAGGAACAGCTCCAGCCTCCAGCTCCCAGCACGAGCGACAGAGAAGGCAGGTGATTTCTGCATTTTCAACTGAGGTACTGAGTTCATCTCACTGGGGAGTGCCAGACAATCGATGCTGGTCAGTTGGTGCAGCCCAACCAGCGACAGCTGAAGCAGGGCGAGGCATCGCCTCACGTGGGAAGTGCAAGGAGGAAGGGAATTCCTTTTCCTAGCCAAGGGAAACTGAGACACGCAACACCTGGAAAATCAGGTAACTCCCACCCTAATACTGCACTTTACCAAGCGTCTTAGCAAACGGCACACCAGGATATTATATCCCACACCTGGCCTGGAGGATCCCTCGCCCATGGAGCCTCCCTCATTGCTAGCACAGCAGTCTGAGATCTAACTGCAAGGCAGCAGCGAGGCTGGGGGAGGGGTGCCCGCCATTGCCGAGGCTTAAGTAGGTAAACATAGCCACTGGGAAGCTCGAACTGGGTGGAGCCCACCACAGCTCAAGGAGGCCTGTCTGCCTCTGTAGACTCCACCTCTGGAGACAGGGCATAGCTAAACAAAAAGCAGTAGAAACCTCTACAGATGTAAATGACCCTGTCTGACAGCTTTGAAGAGAGCAGTGGGTTTCCCAGCATGGAGGTTGAGATCTGAGAATGGACAGACTGCCTGCTCAAGTGGGTCCCTGACCCTTGAGTAACCTAACTGGGAGACATACCACACCTCACACCTCACATGGCTGGGTACACCTCTGAAACAAAGTTTCCAGAGCAAGAATCACACAGCAACGCTCGCTGTTCAGCAATATTCTATCTTCTGCAGCCTCTGCTGCTGATACCCAGGCAAACAGGGTCTGGAGTGGACCTCAAGCAAACTCCAACAGACCTGCAGCTGAGGGTCCTGACTGTTAGAAGGACAACTAACAAACAGAAAGGACACCCACACCAAAACCCCATCAGTATGTCACCAACATCAAAGACCAAAGGCAGATAAAACCACAAAGATGGGGAAAAAGCAGGGCAGAAAAGCTGGAAATTCAAAAAATCAGAGTGCATCTCCCCCTCCAAAGGAATGCAGCTCATCGCCAACAATAGATCAAAGTTGGATGGAGAATGACTTTGATGAGTTGAGAGAAGAAGGCTTAGGTCGATCAAACTTCTCAGAGCTAAAGGAGGAACTACGTACCCAGCACAAAGAAACTAAAAATCTTGAAAAAAGAATGGAAGAATGGATAACTAGAATAATCAATGCAGAGAAGGCCATAAACGAACTGATAGAGATAAAAACCATGACATGAGAATTACGTGACAAATGCACAAGCTTCAGTAACCGATTCAATCAACTGGAAGAAAGAGTATCAATGACTGAAGATCAAATGAATGAAATGAAGTGAGAAGAGAAGTCTAGAGAAAAAAGAGGAAAAATAAATGAACAAAGCCTCCAAGAAATATGGGATTATGTGAAAAGACCAAATCTACGTCCGATTGCTGTGACTGAAAGTGAGGGGGAAAATGGAAACAAGTTGGAAAACACTCTTCAGAATATCACCCAGAAGAACTTCCCCAACCTAGTGAGGCAGGCTAACATTCTAATTCAGGAAATACAGAGAATGCCACAAAGATACACCTCAAGAAGAGCAACTCCAAGGCACATAATTGTCAGATTCACCAAAGTTGAAATGAAGGAAAAAATCTTAAGGGTAGCCAGAGAGAAAGGTTGGGTTACCCACAAAGGGAAGCCCATCAGACTAACAGCAGATCTCTTGGCAGAAACTCTACAAGCAGAAGAGAGTGGGGGCCAATATTCAACATTCTTAAAGAAAAGAATTTTAAACCCAGAATTTCATATCCAGCCAAACTAAATTTCATAAGTGAAGGAGAAATAAAATCCTTTACAGACAAGCAAATGCTTAGAGATTTTGTCACCACCAGGCCTGCCCTACAACAGACCCTGAAGGAAGCACTAAACATGGAAAGGAACAATTGGTACCAGCCGTTGCAAAAACATGCCAAAATGTAAAGACCGTCGAGGCTAGGAAGAAATTGCATCAACTAACGAGGAAAGTAACCAGCTAATATCACAATGAAAGGATCAAGTTCACACATAACAATCTTAACCTTAAATGTAAATGGACTAAATGGTCCATTTAAAAGATACAGACTGGCAAATTGGATAAAGAGTCAAGACCCATCAATGTGCTGTATTCAGGAGACCCATCTCACATGCAGAGACACACATAGGCTCAAAACAAATGGATGGAGGAAGATCTACCCAGCAAATGGAAAACAAAAAAAAAGCAGGGGTTGCAATCTAGTCTCTGATAAAACAGACTTTAAACCATCAAAGATCAAAAGAGACAAAGAAGATCATTACATAATGGTAAAGGGATCAATTCAACAGGAAGAGCTAACTATCCTAAATATATATGCACCCAATATAGGAGCACCAAGATTCATAAAGCAAGTCCGTAGAGACTTACAAAGAGACTTAGACTCCCATACAATAATAATGGGAGACTTCCATTGTCAACATTAGACAGATCAGCGAGACAGAAAATTAAAAAAGATATCCAGGAATTGAACTCAACTCTGCACCAAGACGACCTAATAGACATCTACAGAACTCTCCACCCCTAATCAACAGAATATACATTCTTCTCAGCACCACATCGCACTTATTCCAAAATTGACCACATAGTTGGAAGTAAAGAACTCCTCAGCAAATGTAAAAGGACAGAAATTATAACAAACTGTCTCTCAGACCACAGTGCAATCAAACTAGAACTCAGGACTAAGACACTCAAACAAAACTGCTCAACTACATGGAAACTGAACAACCTGCTCCTGAATGACTACTGGGTATATAATGAAATGAAGGCAGAAATAAAGATATTCTTTGAAACCAATGAGAACAAATACACAACATACCAGAATCTCTGGGACACATTCAAAGCAGTGTGTAGAGGGAAATTTATAGCACTAAATGCCCACAAGAGAAAGCTGGAAAGATCTAAAATTGGCACCCTAACATCACAATTAAAAGAACTAGAGAAGCAAGAGCAAACACATTCAAAAGCTAGCAGAAGGCAAGAAATAACTAAAATCAGAACAGAACTGAAGGAGAAAGAGACACAAAAAAGCCTCCAAAAAATCAATGAATCCAGGAGCTGGTTTTTTGAAATGATCAACAAAATTGATAGACCGCTAGCAAGACTAATAAAGAAGAAAAGAGAGAAGAATCAAATACATGCAATAAAAAATGATAATGAGGATATCACCACCGACCCCACAAAATACAAGCTTCCATCAGAGAATATAATAAACACCTCTACACAAATAAACTTGAAAACCTAGAAGAAATGGATAATTTCCTGGACACTTACACTCTCCCAAGACTAAACCAGGAAGAAGTTGAATCCCTGAATAGACCAATAGCAGGCTCTGAAATTGAGGCAATAATTAATAGCCTACCAACCAAAAAAAGTCCAGGACCAGACAGATTCATAGCCGAATTCTCAGGAGGAGCTGGTACCACTCCTTCTGAAACTCTTCCAATCAATAGAAACAGAGAACCAAATCATGAATGAACTCCCATTCACAATAGATTCAAAGAGAAAAAAGTACCTAGGAATCCAGCTTAAAAGAGATGTAAAGGACCTCCTCAGGGAGAACTACAAACCACTGCTCAGTGAAATAAAAGAGGACACAAACAAATGGGAAGAACATACCATGCTCATGGATAGGAAGAATCAATATTGTGAAAATGGCCATACTGCTCAAGGTAATTTATAATTTCAATGCCCTCCCCATCAAGCTACCAAAGACTTTCTTCACAGAATTGGAAAAAACTGCTTTAAAGTTCATATGGAACCAAAAAAGAGCCCGCATCGCCAAGACAATCCTAAGTCAAAAGAACAAAGCTGGAGGCATCACACCTTCAAACTATACTACAAGACTACAGTAACTAAAACAGCATGGTACTGGTACCAAAACAGAGATATAGACCAATGGAACAGAACAGAGTCCTCAGAAATAATACCACACATCTACAGCCATCTGATCTTTGACAAACCTGACAAAAACAAAAAATGGGGAAAGGATTCCCTATTTAATAAATGGTGCTGGGAAAATTGGCCAGCCATAAGTAGAAAGCTGAAACTGGATCTTTTCCTTACTCCTTATACGAAAATTAATTCAGATGGATTAGAGACTTAAATGTTAGACCTAATACCATAAAACTCTAGAAGAAAACCTAGGTAATACCATTCAGGCCATAGGCATGGGCAAGGACTTCATGTCTAAAACATCAAAAGCAACAGCAACAAAAGCCAAAAGTGACAAATGGGATCTAATTAAACTAAAGAACTTCTGCACAGCAAAAGAAACTATCATCAGAGTGAACAGGCAACCTATAGAATGGGAGAAAATTTTTGCAATCTACTCATCTGACAAAAGGGTTAATATTCAGAACCTACAAAGAACTCAAACAAATTTACAAGAAAAAACACACAACCCCATCAAAGTGGGCAAAGGATATGAACAGATGTTTCTCAGAAGAAGACATTCATACAGCCAACAGACACATGAAAAAATGCTCATGATCACTAGCCATCAGAGAAATGCAAATCAAAACCACAATGAGATACCATCTCACACCAGTTAGAATGGCAATCATTAAAAAGTCAGGAAACAACAGGTGCTGGAGAGGATGTGGAGAAATAGGAACACTTTTACACTGTTGGTGGGATTGTAAACTAGTTCAACCATTGTGGAAAACAGTGTGGTGATTCCTCAAGGATCTAGAACTAGAAATACCACATGACCCAGCCATCCCATTACCAGGGAGAGGGGAGGGGTGAGGGATGGCATTGGGAGTTATATCTGATGTAAATGACGAGTTGATGGGTGCTGACGAGTTGATGGGTGTAGCACACCAACATGGCACATGTATACATATGTAACAAACCTGCACATTGTGCACATGTACCCTAGAACTTAAAATATAATAATAAAAAAAAGGTGAAGAAAGAGAAAAAATAATAATAAAATAAAATAAAACTCACTCCTAGTAAGCACACTCACACATTCTACCAAGAATCCAGGCTTAGGCACCAGTATCTAAGTGATTATTTTTCAATCACCCATAGACCTCCAGTAACCAGAAACACCCATGGAAGGGCCTTTTGCACCTCACTACTCCCAATCAGCATGTTAGGAAGACATCACTTACATAAGGTGAATGGGCAGCACTGACCTAGTATTACTCCTGACGGGATCTGAGATGTCTAACATGACACTAATAGGGTTACATTTGGAGACTTGGTGAGATGAACACAAAGTTTAATAGACAGCTCCTGCAAGATTTATGGTCCAAATTTGCAAACCCATTGATCTCTGAGGTTATCTGACCCAAATGACAAACCCAAATCTGGTCCAATGCAAAGTGTGGTTTGTAGTTTGCAGAATTAGGCCTAACCACTGAACAAAAACTCGGAGATTGTTGAATCTTTTGCATTTCACAGGCAGTTCTATCCCACAGCAGTGCAGAACAGAAGTGAATAGGGCAGCCGGGAAACAGAGCCAGATAATGATTCAAGGTTCTCAGGAGTGCAACACTATGTATAGAAAATTGCAGTCTCATTATAATCATAGTTTGAGATGTGCCAAATAGAAATTCTCAGTGAAAAAAAGGAAAAGGGAAGTTCTGCTGAAAAGTTCTTTGGTGTCATCTCCTGATACAACTGTTCTATTTCTGTGTCCTGAAGTGCATTTTAAGACATCTAAAGAGACATATTTAAAGGTTTGCAGATAGTGTTTTGCAATGGTTTTATGCATCTGGTGTATATCTGTATGGTAGCCATCTTTCTCAAGAAGCTCAATGATACAACGAGCAAGGCACCTCTTTGCTCTCTATTGCCAAGGAGAACCTGGCTTCAAATTTCCTGTTTAAGTTCCTATACATCATTATCGATGAACTACACCTAAAATCACAAGACAACTTCAAACGACAACATCCTGATGTAGTCTGACCTATTTGATTCCTTTCATATTGAAGAGAAGAAAAAAGTAAAAGGCCAGGGCAGTGGCTCATGCCTGGAATAGCAGAACTTTGGGAGGCTGAGGCAGGCGGGTCACCTGAGGTCAGGAGTTCCAGATCAGCCTAGCCAACAGGATGAAAACCCCATCTCTAATAAAAATAGAAAAAAAATAGCTGGGTATGGCGGTGCACATCTGTAATCCCAGCTACTCGGGAGGCTGAGGCAGGGAATCACTTAAGCCCTGGAGGCACAGGTTGCAGTGAGCTGAGATCATGCCACTGCACTCCAGCCCGGGTGACAGAGGGGGATTTCTTAAAAAAAAAAAAAAAAAAAAAAAAAAAAAAGAAGGAAGAAGGAAGAAGGAAGAAAGAAGAAGAAGAAGAAGAAGAAGAAGAAGAAGAAGAAGAAGAAGAAGAAGAAGAAGAAATGCATTAAGATGCATAGTTTTCTAAGTTTCACAAGAGCATACGCAACATCAGGACATTTGGGTGGCAAGAACATAAAGCAAATTTGCCTTCTCACATCAGATCAGGCGACGTGTTTTCCAACCCAGCCACCATGAAGAATGGGAATGAAACAAGACTACATAGCTGGCCCAACCAAGGATGATAAGCAGTTCCACAAAGGTTTCCTTAACTGTGCTACCAGTGGTCGTATGTTCATGTTAGAATATAATTTTCAGAATGTGGAAAACCCTTCCACACATGATTATCATCAAAAGTTGGGAAGAAAATCAACCACCACAAGTGATCAAAGAAAATGAAATCCCATACATTATTTTGTTTTATTTGACATTTGGTGGCATATTAACTTTGCCAAACATACCTGGAGCTCCTCAAAACAGAAAATCATCTTAATATTTCTTCTGTATCCTCGCAGTCTCTGTTACATAGAAGGCGCCTAATGTAAACAGAGTAGATAGATGACACATAGATACACATTATCAATGTATGAATGGATTAATAGGTTTATCTTGATTGACTAGCAAATTGGCCACTATAATGCTAGGAGAAAACCAAACAATTGAAAAATTGGAAGGAAATGTAGTAATCATTTTGTTCAATTTCTTCATTTAAAAAGTTTAATGGGAGAACTTAAAATAATTTAGAAGCCTGCACTGCAAAGTCCTGGCTAAGCTCGCACTGAAAAATTAGAAATAAGTGCAGTTAATGAATCATGTTTCTTCGTAGATCAATATGTAATGATGCACTGATTTGAATCTCAGGATGTCAGCATGGGAGGCTGTCAGATCATGACCCTGATGTGGCGTCAAATGCTACAATAAATTAAAGTTCCATGAAAGACGGCTGACTCTCGCTGCACATTTGGGAGACTTGGCCCTACTAATGCTTACCTCTGTCACCTGCAAGCCCTTCTGAACTTTAAACAGCACAAAATGGTTACTGATAATGAGTTATGGGAATGTAATCCATCTTGAAACACAAAGCAATGCTCTTCCAAGCATTTAACATAAACCGCTCGTGTGCACAGAGGGGCCACAGCAAAATATTCAAGCAGTTGAACTAACATTTGAAAACAGGGCAGAAGCAATGTCTTAAGGATTCACTTGAAAGGTATTTTAAAATAATGTAAGTATAATGTAGAAGGTTAAGAAAAGCCAGGAGTTAGAAGAATAGGACTACACACTTTTCTCTAAATAAAACACCATCCAAAGTATAAGATGCAAACTCTCAGAACAGCCCTCCAGAAGATGGCTACAAAAGCTCACGGAGGTTCCCTGACAAATGGTTAGTCTTTCTGTAAATAACACCCACTATTCAGATCAAGGTAAACTTCATAAATATGGAGAAACATTTATTTATTTACTTTTTACTTCTTTAATAATTAGTATTTTAATACAAGTTTTGCCCTTAACTGGGCATTTCTCTAATGATACAACCCACAGAGATATAACTGTAAACACTTTATAATGTATATCACATAACTTGTTTATAATGTTTCATAGTCAAGCTACTACTTGATTACAAAGCTACAAGTAGTAGCTTGATTATAAAACATTATAAACAAATTATGATATATATTATAAAACAAATTAATAAAACATCATGAAAATAAAACATATTTTGCTTAAATATGTAAGCAAAAATATTTCCTCACATTATAATAAACAGAACTGTCTGAAATCTCTGACAGGACACAGAGATTTAGAACAGTACTACCAGGAAGTCTTCAACAACTAAATGGGTACTAGACTAGATTCATCCTTTTTGGTCTTGTTAAAATAATTTTGGATTATTTTTGCAACACCTATCTACTTAACCTTATGTGGCAACAGTGATGCTTTTTCTGAAGGAGTTCTGACCCCTTTCCTGAAGGTGAAGAAGAAACGAGGTTAGAACAACTTCGCTATCATGTCCCAAAGCTCAGACTAACTAAACAAAGTTAATCATTAGGGGAAAATAAATCCACCATTCCTTTCAAAAGTTGGACTGGATTTCAGAATTGATTATCAGCAGCTCAGCAGGATTACTGCCACAGCTTTAGGTTTTGAAAATGAGGAATCATGATTTAAAAAAAAATACATATATATTACTTAAATAATAATAGAATAAGCAAATAATATCAGCTTCAAAGGTTATGTCACATGTAAATATGTTTTGAAACAGTTTGTGAGATTTCTGGGATAGTGAGTAATTGCCATTAATTATTCAATTAATTTATTGATTTTAATTATTATTCTATAAATTTTCTTCCAACAACTAATATCACAGATTTTAATCACTCTACTGAATCACATTTTTGACTGACAGTAGAGGTGGTATCATCAGGTCTACAGCAACATTTCTAAATTAAGAAATTGATGCTAATAATGTTCTTTTCCTGTTATCTGTGATGATAAATATAAGTAAGACTTGAGGTGGGTGGATAGCTTCATCCCAGGAGTTCAAGGCCAGCCTGAGCAACACAGCAAATCCACGTCTCCAAAAAAAAAAAAAAAAAAAAAAAAGTAAGACAACAGAGTAGAAAACAGTCAAATTACTAAGTGGAACAAACTCAGATAATGTAATGAAAACTGAACAAACAAATCAGATCATGTAATCAAAACTGAACAGGTTAGAAAACCCAGAGAAAAATTATTGCATTTCAAATGTTTAAAACTACAAGCCTGGGGCACAGAGCTCCTCAGCTTCTGACCCATGTCAAAGCAATCCCTGTGACCCCGAAAGCTCCCAATTTCTTCCCATGACACAGGTCCACCCACGGGCCACACACATGCACACACATTGGTATATAATCTTATTTGCTTCCTTCAACTTAAACTCATCTGTTAAGTCTCAGTTTAAATGTAATTTCTCCAGGAGAGACTTCACAAGTACTGAGATTAGGGCTACTATTACTCTTATAATTTCATCTGCCTTTGCTTAATTATGCAGTTCTCACTGAAAACATCCTTGTCTGTATCCTCCCACTTGGCCATAAGATCAATGTCTTCTCCATCTATACACTTAGACCAGCACCTGGTACATATTTCATAAATATTTGCTAAGTAGGGAATAAATGAGTAGACTTTGAAAAGTGTTTACTATATCTTATTGAGGACACATTTGTTTTAAAATGAGATACTGCAAACTGAGCAATACAGTATAGCTTCAAATTGTAATTTTAAAAATTAGAGTCATGCAAAAGGAGGCAAATGCCATAAAGAAATTCAGCATTGAGTGGTTTCTCTCTGTGTTGTTATGATGGGAAGCATCTTTGCCCAAGGAGTCACCAAGAGAATGGTACTAAGAGAATGGCACTCAGACACACAGCAGACACACACATTAAAAAAAAAATTCCTTAGAGAACTACCATTATCATTAATCATCCAGTAGCAGGTCTGAATAAATTAATAAAAGGCAACAGTCACTCAAAATGTCACTGAGCTAAAATTGGCCATTACACTCTGTGACTAATAAACAAAAGAAATACAGTACACAATGCAAATGGCTTAAGTATGACAGTATGTTAATAGTCCTTAAAGTCATGAGAGATACTTCCTTTGGGAAGTACTTTCAGGAAAAAAAAAATTAATTAAAATCAGGTTGGCAATAAAACTACCTACTGGCTGGATCTCAGAGTGATGTGTTGGACCAGTCAACTTTGAGAGCGAACTCTTCCCATAGTCACCTTGAGCCCGTGGTCACAACTTCTTATCCCTCATCACTTCACTAGATGATTAGGACCTGCTTGCTGGCAGGCACATCTTGCTACGGGGTCATCCTCCCCTGGTAAGAAGTTCTTCCTCCTTAGGTACCACTCTGGAGTTGGCATGGTTCCCTCCAATTGGGACTTCCTAATCTGTAATGAGCTGCCATCTTGTAGGAACAGAATACTTCCTGCCTGCAAGAGACTCCCAGCCTTGCCCTTTCTGGTTCCAGAAGACTAGAAATTTGTACCCAAGGTTAGAAACTGCCCACCCCGCCTGTGCCCAGCATCACACATGCTGAGACCAGGTGCTCAACCACATGCCAAACATTCTTATATGAGTGGATATCCAATAAAAATCACAAAACCACTGGATGTCTCCAAAATTCAAAGATATCAACTAAAATATCCCTTTCAATTTACCTTCAAAAACAAACTGCTGCCTTAACGTTATGCTGAAGGTCTGCTTTCACCTGGGAATTTTAATGATCTGACCAGTCTATAACTTTCCAGATTAGCCACCATCAGCAGGCCTGCTGCTCAGCTGTTGGCCTCAACTACTGAGTGTATCAGGATTTGAGTCTACTAGTCCAGCAGCGGACTCTCGTTTTCTTAAAGCCTGAAATTTGCTTCAGGAATACAGCAAAATCCCCTTTCCACTGTGGTCACCTAAACTTCAGACTGAACAATGACAACTGCTGATATGAAAAGTGGTAAATCGTTAAGGCTAGTATTCTCTCTAGAAACAGGTTACTAATACTGAGAAAGAGACAGGACTGAGAATTGAGAGTAAAGGGACTCTGCCTTTGCATATAGAATGACTGTTACTCAGCTTCTGAAGGGATCCTGTGGCTTCTGCATTATAGCAGTAGGCCTTGGTCTTTCCCTAGAAATGGCATTATTGTTTTGTTCGGGGAAGGTGGTTAGTTGTATTTGAGAGGTGTGAGGTACTGATACTTTTCCGTAACTCCAGTTTTCCTGCCAATAAACCAATGAAGCAACGTCTCAATATATGAGACAGATTTTGTAAGAATACAGAAAGGATTTTAACACTTGGGAAAGAACACATCCATGTATGACAATTTCCTATAAGTAAAATATGGCAAAGAGATCAACTTTCACATAGGTTTGTATAAAAGTGACTAACACAAAAATACATATATATGGAGAACTTCAGACTGAGAATTACAACAGGACTGTTTCTTTGAGTTTGCCTTTGTCTCAAAATAAATAAATAAAAAATAAAAATAAAAATCCCAAATCAAGCCTTTGACAGGAAGAAGCCAGTAGATATCTTTTATTGTCAACTCAACAACTAAAATAGAAATAAGAAATATTTAAATATTAAGGCTTGGGAGTTAAAAGGGGAAACATGCTAATATAACCAGAACTTCTAACTCTGCCAGTAAAATGGCTTGAAGGTGGAGGCAGGTCAGGAACCCCTGGTATCTGACCTAGGCTTTTAAGACTAATAGCAGCAATTACAATACAAAAGTCCAGCTATTGCCCACAATTACTGCCTCTCAGGGGGTCTAAGTAATGAATCATTCATGTAACATATGCTCTATACCTTTTCAGGAAGAAACAGACAAATCTACACAAAACAAGCTAACAGACCTCTTTATGGTCATAAAGTTTGTCACCTGCTGTTACCAGCTGCCATAAGGAAGATATTCCTGGCTTTCTTCGCCCCTTCTAAGTGGAGAGCAAGCTGAGGGAGAACCTCTTTTACTCTCAGGAATTTAGATGCTTAACGACATATTAAAGTGAGAGGTTGAAGTCCACCCTGTGTTACAATCCTTCCATTACAGTAGAGGTGCAGGCAGAGATTGGGAGAAACAACTACTGCCAGGAGGGAGCACCCACCAAGGAGGAGTTACATTCTTCTCTCTCCACACTCATCACACCAAAACGTTCCTATCATCAAAAGGCAAGCAATGACTGCAATTGTTTTGGAAAAGCTTCCAAACTTTTCAGATGGCATAATACTGCATCTTTTCCCTCTGGCAATTGTGGTTTGTAAGAAAAAGCCCATTATTCTTTTAATGACTCAATCCATTCTTGCTTCTGCAGTATTTGTACTTGCAATGAACCACGGGGCATTCACGGTAAAAGCCACTGAGCACAGCTTTTTAAATATTAATCATTGACTTACATACCAACGGAGGGAGGACTTCACCCCGTTCTGCCTTTTCTTTAAAGACTGGAAATTGGAAGAAGATTGGTGCTTGGCATCCAAAGGCTAAAGAGAGCAGGAGTGCACACATGCATGTGGAGGTTTTCTGTTTTAACTATAAATGTAAGGTAGTATTTGGCAGGCTAGACTCCATCTAGAGTGTGCCAGGAGCCTTCCTATGGAAAAAAGAGCTACATGCACATTTAATAATCCAAGCATTAAAGCTTCACAGTGCATGCAAGCACTCTATGTTTAAAACAGACACGCTCAGATAAAAAGCCTGAGGTCAGATGTGCCACTGTCACTGTGAAGCGACTTCTGCCACCCAGAGCTGAGTCTCCAGGCAGAGGGCTGTACAGGGCAGTGCACGGCAGGCAGGGGCTGGACAGATAAACCTGAGGGGTATGGAGAACAGAACCCATGCCTACGAAGTCAGACTTTGGCACCAATACCCAGTGTTTGTTGCTGGTTTTTTATTTTATTCTCATTTTATTTTTTTTTTTCTCCAAAGAAGTTTCAGTTAAATTACCAGCTGACTTGAGTACAAAGAGTTTCTTCTGATGTGGAATTCTAAAAGTGACAGGCATCATGAGAAGCCCTCCTGACGAAAGGAAATAATTGCTAATTAGCCCTTTACTTGAAAAGCATATTTAAAGGAGAGAGCAAAATCAAATATTCTTTATAAATTACACTAAACCACCAAAGAGTCAATAGAATAGCTGTTATCTAAATGTGTAGTGAAAAATAAAAGGCAAGAAAGAAAGGAAAAAAGTACATTCATGAAGTTTGCTTTCTGCATACCTTTTCAAATTTTGTCAGCAGTTCCCGTAAGTTGAAGTTCAGACCAATCATTGTCCAGTAGCCCTTGAAGCCTACATCTTTCTGGCAAACTTCCTTCAGACAACAGCGTTTAACTTCTAAACACCGTATCTTTTCTGGCTATACTTTAAAATCCTTTGTAAAATCCTTTACAAGCCTTGCCCTTGAGCTATGGTCCATCAGCAGCGGCAGCAGCTTGCGCTGGGACATTTTAGCCACCCCACTGTGGGTCCGTTTTTTCATGGACTTCGGAGTTCGCAAGGAATAGACCTGCTTCTGTATTTCCTGGTAGCTGTGCTCCACGAGGCTGGCATGGTCTCCTCTTTCTCTGGGAAGCCCAGGATTCCCTTCTGCTCACCTCACTAATGACCTGCAGGCCACAACTGTTCTCTCCTGGGCCCCAAGCTTAGAGTTTGGTCTCAATTACACACAGCAAAAAAAGAAGCTATATCCTGGAAACTTGCATGAGAGAAGAAAAAAAAAAAAGGCCAAGTATTACCAACTTCCTCCATTCAGACTGATTTCAGAATGAAAAAAAAAAAAAAAAAAAAATCCTGGGTAAAGAGCCAGTTTTCAAAGAGCATGACTTGTGTAGAGTTCGAAGGAGGAGTGTACTCTTAGCTGAAGAAACACCAAAACACAGGACAAGAGGCCACCGGTTCTCACTCTCCCAGACACCAGCAGCCTGGGTTGCTATGGTAACCACCAAGCTAGTTTCAGTCCATTTCCCTAGGTCAGCCTGGCCTAAGGGATGCTGTCAATGCAACAGAACTAAAGTTGTTTTAAAAGGTGTTCTGTCTGTCCAGAGAAAAGCTCTCGCAGTAAATCTCCTAGTCCCTTCTGCCGGCTTTGTGGCAGGGGAGAGTAGCCTCAGTGGGCTCTGGCAGCTCCCCTGGCTGATCTGACAGCAGTGTGGTAATCAACTTCTCTTTCCAGCAGTTGTTTATTATTTTAATCAGCATCCTCCCTTTCCACCACCCCTCACACAGTTTGAAGTGAAAGCTCACTCCCACTTCCTGGAGGCCTGCCTGCCCCAAAAGTCAGTTCTCTATCTCTTACATTGTCTCAATCTTGAATGGATCACAGGTTCCATGTTCCAGTTGGGAGCCAACCCATGAAAAGAAAGGGGAGTGAATGTACAAAACAGCACAAATCACAAAAGGAAATACGTGTTGATTAATTTCACTTTTCAAAAAGGTGTTAGCAGGAAACTGACGAAGAAAATACTTTTAAAGTGTTTTCATCTCTTTGATGCCACTGAAAGTCATACAGACTGTTTTCTTACAGGGAATTTACTTGTTTCTGACATAAAACTTAATGAGAGAAACTACTATACTCAAAATATAAGTAATAACTACATTGAATTTGTCTTCCATTTTGATGTTAAATTACTACTGACACTCAAAGAAATACCATCTTCCACAAAGTTTTAAGTGTCATCACTTTAAAAAAAAAAAAAAAAAACTCCAATCCAAATTATAAATTCTTTGTAGTGATATTATGGATATCATTCCAAGGCAAATGTGATTTTGCTTTTGCATTACATAGCTGTACAGTATACCAATAAAGTATAACAGAAATGTCCATTTGAAACACGTTTCTCTAGTTGTATGCAGAATTCCATCATAAAGATGCAGTGCTTATAATGGTGACACTATCACAAATAGAATAATGTAAATTTTAATACAAGTAAGTTTACTTTTTTGCATCAGGGCATAGACCAAAATGGGAGAAAACGCTGAAATTGTAATATGCATCTCCTAAAGGGCTAATGAGTTGCTTAAATATCAATACTGTTAGCACTCATTTAATCATGGGTAGTAAGAGATTCCATTTAACACCAGAAAAACTGAAAACCAATCAGGGAACAATATATAATATTGTTATTATTTTTTGGATTTGCAAATCATTTTTCTTTCCATTTCATTCCTAACTTATTTTCATCAGTATTTAAATAGCATGTGTTTTACATATGCCCATCTATACAAATTTTAACAAGCTTTTAAAATATTTTCATTATTTTTTCATAAAAACCTGCATGTCCCCAGGGGAAAAATGGCTTTATGAGCTTTCTAGCAGAACATGTTTCACCTCAACGCACATTTGATTTCAAAAACAAATGTGTTAATCTAATGGTTATTCAGAAATTCACAAGTAAAAATAATCTACAGTTTGGATCAAAACAGCACTGACACCCGCATGAAGACCAACCATCAGAACTGTGGTGAAGAAACTTACAGGGAAAGCGGCCACAGGGAACTTGGTGTGTAAAGACTCTAGGGCCACATGCTGAGATCTTTCAAGAGCAGCAAATGAACTTTTTACATAAATACAAGACAAAAGAAACCAGAAGCACCATCACCACCACCACCACCACACACACACACACACACAAATAAATAAATAAAAGAGGGAGAGAAAAAGAACAATCTTTCTCAGCTGGGCAAACTTCCAGCTACCACCCAGGGTGCTGGATGGCTGGGATCAGAGACATGTGCAAACACGCCATTCCATTCCCCCATGCACAGATCAGAAGGGTAAATTAAACAAAAACTCTGTGGAACAACAGGGAATATCATAGTCTTTCTCTAAAGTAGACCCTTTTCTGTTTAAAGGGCTCTTACAACAAGACAAGAATGATATGTTATTATTAGAGCCCCAAATATCTTGTATCCACACCCAAGGCTAAACCCAAGGCATAAAGATGAGGGAAAAGAAAGAATATCCTTTGTATTAGGCCTTCTTCCCAAAAGATAAGAGCAAGGGAACTTTTATCAGCCTGGTAAGCACCTGGGTCCTGGACAGGAGAAGGGAACAAGAGTATGTTCTCCCATGGAATTCGAGAGTAGAATATCCAGAAGTTGTTGCCTCTGTATCAGCTACCTTCTTAGAACTGACATCCTCTGCTAAGGTAGAAACGAAGACACTTAACGAAAACTCCCTTATATACAGTTATACAGCAACAAAAACTAAGATATTGACACATCTAGCTACGATGGCAGCCTCTTTTTTTTTTTTTTGAGATGGAGTTTCACTCTTGTTGCCCAGGCTGGAGTGCAATGGCACGACCTCAGCTCACTGCAATCTCCACCTCCCCGGGTTCAAGCAGTTCTCCTGCCTCAGCCACCCGAGTAGCTGGGATTACAGGCATGCGCCACCACGCCCGGCCAATTTTGTATTTTTAGTAGAGACAGGGTTTCTGCATGTTCGTCAGGCTGGTCTCGAACTCCTAACCTCAGGTGATCCACCCGGCTCGGCCTTCCAAAGTGCTGGGATTACAGGCATAAGCCACTACACCCAGCTGATGGCAGCCTCTTTACAAGAAAGAGTAGAAAACTCAGTGGATCCATATTCAAAAATGGATCATCAAAAGAACATGGGATCATTCGAAAGAATTTTTTTTTTTTAAATTCTTAACTAGTTTTAATTACAGGGTAACTATACTCTCACGAAAACACAAGAAAGCAACTAAAAATGTTTTTTAAGTGTTAAAGGCAAACAGATTATCCATGTAAATATCCAAAGTCATTCTGTGAAATTCAAATAGCTAAATATTTAATATACTACTCAAAAGTATTGCACTCTTTGATAACTGATAGTTGCTTTAATAAAAGTGAGTTGCTTTAATAAAAGTGAGCACATTTCATCACGAATTTGTGGCTGATATCTATAAGATAGAGTGTACTTTCCATTACCCAGATGTAGTGGCCTATGACGATAATCCCAGCTACTTGGGAGTCTGAGGTGGGAGAGTCACCTGAGCCCAGGAGGTCAAAGCTGCAGTTAGCCAAGATCATGCCACTTTGCACTCCAGCAGGGGCAACCAGAGTGGTGAGACCTTGTCTCAAAAAAAAAAAAAAAAAAAGAGTACTTTCTTAAAGTCAGTACACAAAATATCATCTTGGTAATATACCTACATTTCCACAGTCCTTTTTTACCAACCAACTCTTTGATACACTATCACCTGTAATCTTGTAATTATTAAAACAAAAAATAGATGCCCAGTGAAAGCAATACATCACCAGAGAGACTTAATAAATTAGATGATGACATTTGAAGTAGTTGACATTTTCCCAATTTAAGCCAATGTGCAAATAAATTATTCACTAATCCTCAGTAGGTGGAATATGCTTGACACTACCAATCCCTATAACAGATCAACACTGAATAACCCAGGAATCTCTAGCTAAACAAACCATGTTTCAAACATAGACATAGAGTTTCATGAGAAAGCAAAAAGGTTCCAGAACCACAGAGAAGCACAGGAAAATTCAACAATGGACTCAATAAAATCTATATCTAAATTGCTCAATAAAAACCACATTCCAATGCCAAAATGAAGAGAGCTATGTGTATGGCTTTGCCAATAACTTTCAAAGGGTAGGACAATTTACAAACTTTTTGTACTTAAAAACTATATTTCATACAATTTATTAAAAGATGACCTATTTAGTAATTTTATTAAGGCAATAAAATATTCTTTATGGTTCAGGGAAATAAGAACTTTACATCTTACTCCTATAGTGGATCTTAAGGCACCCTTCCCACTAAACACAATTTTTAAAACTGTAAAGATGAAATATGTTTTCTATGTAAATTCTAACAGGTTTCTCTTTATATTGGTGAATACAAAGGACAAAAAGAAAAGAAAAGAAAAGCTTCTTAGGAGTCTCTAAAGTGAAGCATATGGAAGGTCAATAGGTGATTACACATAAATTGCTACATCATGGCTTATTCATTACTAAAATGAGGAGCTTCTGGCATGGGGAGAAAAGTTTATTTGTTGTAAGCCCATTCTGACTTAAAAAAAGATCCAGCTTATTTCTTGTGAAAGAAATATACACAATTATCCTTTTTATAACCCTTCTAACTTGGGATTTATAACTCAAAAATAAAATAGCTTCAAGACCCTAATTGTGATCTGAGTTTTCAACTCATTGTCTTCTACCACTGAAGTTCCATTAGGGAGAGATCACTCCATACATTTCGGCTTTCGAATCAACACCAGCCAGCAGCGAAGTGTGTCAGCTGGTAGCTATTTAAGGTAATATACAGCCCTAAGGGGCAAAAAGTTCAGTCTAAGGATAGAGGCCTGAGTCCCCTGATGAAAGGGAAAACTCTCCTTTTATCCCAGGAAGTTCAGGCACTATGCTTTGTACACAAAGAATTATTTTTAATGTTTGTCTCTTCAATATAATGCCATCTACTTTGATAATTTTACAGGTTGTCATAGAGAAATAAAAATTAGGATTCATAAGAAAAAGATTCAATACTTAGTATATTTTCTATAACACATAACCAGAAGATTCCAACAGACATTTAAAGAGGCACAAAGAGCTTTTTCTTCTTCAGGGGAATGGGTGGGTGGGGTACGGGTTCAGGAGGAGAAATACCAGCTGATTTGCTTCTGAATTAGCCAACCAGATGCTGGAGTCAGCCTTCAGCAACCTTCTAAATATTTAATAATTCAGACAGCACTTTATTAGGTGACTAAAAATAATGCCAAGACAAGTTAATGCTTCCAAACCATATACTTCCTAAAAAATTTGCAGCATCAGACAAGAGGGAAACAATCTCAGGAGGCCAAGTCTCAAATTCCAGATGTCTACTGACAAGCCTGTAGGATATGCAACTAAATCCACAGGGCTCTGGGAAGAAGGCTTTTAAAGGTTTTCAAAAGGTTTCATAAAGGTTTCTCCAGTTTTTTCCAGCTATGCAGATTTAGAAAATTAAAGCCAAAATTAAAATGCAAATTTTAATAACAGCAACTAAAATGTCAAAACAAATCAAAATTGAAAGCGCTGTTTTCAGTCACAGGTAAAAAACTGGTACTTTCCCCAGGAGGGCATTGTTCCTATAATCTGAATACATATTTAAGGAACTGAACAGTGGGCAAACACAGAGGAAGTTCAAACTAACCCCATGCAATCAGCTATATTTTTGTGTATAATACTAAGCAGTGGGATTTCTCTCATGCTTGGAAGCTAATCCATTCATTGTGGAGTTACTGCTTCAACTCTGAACCAAGTCCCTGTCATCTTCTTACTTAGGAACCCATTCTGGATTCTCTGCAAAATCACACTCTAAACCTACTTCAACTCCCTAATCATGATCCATCTTCACTAATATCACCAATAACCAGTCAATACTTAACCACATGAACCACTCACACTTACAAGTATGGTTTCTCACAAAAAGTCATACACCACAATCATCCTTTTTATTCCCCTCTAGTCATATTTACTTTCTGTACCTTTGTCTCTCTTCCTTCAGATGTTTGCTCTGTGCAATGAGTTCTACATAGACAGGTAACACAATGGATTATGCAGCTTACATGGAAATCAGTAGGCTGACTACAAAATGAAGATTTCCTTTATGTTAAGCCATTACATTTCCTAGAGATTATTAGAATCTGCCAAATTTGAGGGTAGGGGATAATTTAACAATGCCCATCAAATATTAAAATGCATATAACCTTTAACTCAGAAATTCTATCACTAGGAATTTGCAAACATGTGTATAGACATATGTACAAGGATGCTCAATAAGTCCTACTTGACTTATTGAGCTGAAAACAATCTTTATGTCCATGAAAAGGTAACTGGGCAAATAAGTTATGGCAGACTCACATAATGAAATGCTGTGCAACTATGGAAAAGAGGGAGATAATTTCTTTTTTCTTTTTTTTTGAGACGGAGTCTCGCTCTGTCGCCCAGGCTGGAGTGCGGTGGCGTGACCTCTGCTCACTGCAAGCTCCACTTCCCGGGTTCACAGCATTCTCCTGTCTCAGCCTCCCAAGTAGCTGGGACTACAGGCGCCCACCACCAGGCCCCGCTAATTTTTTCTATTTTTTAGTAGAGACGGGGTTTCACTGTGTTATCCAGGATGGTCTTGATCTCCTGACCTCATGATTTGCCCGCCTCGGCCTCCCAAAGTGCTGGGATTGCAGGTGTGAGCCACTGCACCCAACCAAGAGGGAGACAATTTCTAAGAGCAAATAATCTCTACTATGTATGCAAATGCATATCCTATGTATATGCCTAAAAGGCGGGGAGTGATATAGTTATGTAGTTATGTCCAGGTACAATCTATGAGGTATAGATAATATTTCTGTGAAGATCTATAATATAGCAATAGTGACGACCTCCGAGGGAGGGACTGGAGAGCTGAGTGTCTAGAATGGAACATTTCAATGTTAAATCTTTTATACTGTGTGAAAATTTCACCGCAGCCTGTGTTACTATTTTCACACAAAATTAAATCAATAGATGGAAAATACCCAAGTAAAACACATTTATCTTCCTGGGTAGATACCTATTCCAAAAAGGGTGGCATCATTACATTTGAAAGCTAATGCTGCTGGAGACAATTATTTTTGCCTCTAAAAGTTTCAGAAGTTTTGACGAGCCAGATGGTCTAACACTCTACTAAACCAGCACTCAATAGAAACAAGCCTTCTGCAGCAGTGGGCTGGTCAATGGTAAGCTTTTCTCAAGGGACACATAGAACAAAGCCTTTTTGTTCTCATAAGTTACTTTATAACTAGTAACTCCTGCTTACTTAAAGGACAACTTTGTGTCTAAACAGGTATTATATAACTCAAGCTATTCTCTTCCCAAGGAAACGAGTATCCCTATTGTCATCTAATACTGTGATACTAGGGTCTAAAGTTTTTTGGAATGTTTATAAAAATCCATTGTTAACACTTGAAAATGAATGTCTGGCCTGATTTGTCCAGGCAATGGAAGCATCGCTTTATTTTTCAAGTAGGTTTAAGTGATCCCACCTAGACTGTGGCAGAGTGAAAGCGCCAGAGTCTACTAGTGTCTAAAGAGATGCTGCAATACGAATAGCACCTTCGTTCATGGATCTAAATTGCAGAAGTGAAAAAGAAAATTATAATTTAATCATGAGGGCAGGTCTTTCCTGTGATGTTCTTGTGATAGTGATTAAGTCTTATTCCCTGGACCCTGCTTGTCAGGTTCAGAGACAGAAGGCTTTATGTGCCATGAAGGTTACTGTAACAAAATACTAAAAGAAATGAACCTCCACAGGTGAAGCACCATCTGAGACTGACATCAGCCATGTTCTTGTTTAGGGATAAGTTAAGCCACAGTAGGAGGGACTTTGCAATGTCTGGTCATCTCAAGCTTTGCATTTGAAATTGCTAAACCAAGGAATTTAAAGTACAATTTCCATCTAGAATTTGATCTGGAGATTGTTTTAACTTTAAAATCGGAATACAGAACAATTAGGAAGTAATAGAGCCTTTACAGGTACAACACCGTGGGGACTCAGGGAAAAGGGCGGGAGGGAGGTGAGGGATAAAAGACTACACACTAGATACAGCGTACACTGCTCGGATGATGGGTGCACCAAAATCTCAGAAATCCCCACTAAAGAACTTATTCATGTAGCCAAACACCACTTGTCCCCCAAAAACCTATTGAAATAAAATATTGTAAAGAAAATAAAAAGGCAAGACAAAAACTGGAAGAAGATATTTGCAACACGCAAATTGACAACACTACACATTGGTATAGAAAAGACTATATATAGTTCAGGATGATAAGAACTTAAGTCATCAGAACATAACTTCCTCACTAAAAATTGAGTCAGATCATTCTACTACCATGATAGTCTGAAAAGCAATAAAGAAAACTTTTTAATCGTATGAGAAAATATTCATTGATGTTACATGTAAACTAGATGACTTATCTGTATTATTTCATCCTGGCCCTATAATATATGTTTCATGGGATAAATAAGAAAGAATAACACTCTTGAAATCAAAAGACCTGTGTCATGATTTCCTTTATGACACTTATCTAGCTGCTTGACCCTGGAACTCTTGTCTGAACCTTGATTTTTCTGTGTAGAATGTTCCTCTAACAATTGAGCAAACACTCTTATCAAGAAAGACATTGACTAGTACTACATAATTGTGCATTTGTTTCAACAAAAATTTATTGAGAGTTAGATAGTTTTAGTTACAGGACAATTAAGACTTTCTTATTATTATATGTATACCAGGAATACCGGCATTGACTTTTTCAGAGGTGAGGGTTCCACCAGTTTTCATATATTTCAAAAAAAATTGATAAAAACTCTAAAAATATATTATTATAGTATATTGTTTATGTTGGTTTAACAGCAAAAAACATGATTACTTTTGCACAAACCTAACATTTTGAGAGAAGCTGAGTGTATGATATTTTAAAATATTTCTTCATTTTTTACTACAATGAAAACTTGTTAAGAGTTAACACTATTATTAACAAAAATTTAAAATAAAATATAAACAGATTACATGAAAATTTATCAATGACCAGTAATTATTATTATTGTTGTTATTATTATTATTATTTGAGACAGAGCGAGACTCTGTCACCCAGGCTGGAGTGCAGTGGTGTGATCTGGGCTCACTGCAACCTCTGCCTCCTGGGTTCAAGCAATTCTCCTGCCTCAGCCTCCTGAGTAGCTGGGATTACAGGCTTGTGCCACCATACACAGCTAACTTTTGTATTTTTAGTATAGACGGGGTTTCACCATGTTGGCCAGGCTGGTCTCGAACCCTTGACCTCATAATCCGCCCACCTTGGCCTCCTAAAGTGCTGGGATTACAGGCGTGAGCCACTGCGCCTGGCCTATGACCAGTAATTATTAAAAGCCACATTGAATAATAAAATATTCATCACATCAGTGAAGCCATTCCTAAAATAGCAATGCTACTTTTATTATGAATGCTAAATAGCAATGCTATTTTATTCATTGATGTAGCCCCAGAAATTATAACAGTCTGTAACATATAGTAGACAATGAAAAATCATTATTGAATTACTAAATTTTCTTATACATAACATCTCAAACAACTTTTAAACTTTAAAACAACTTGGAATCACCAATTAATATACCCACATATACACACTACTTAAATATCAAAATATCTTAATATTTTTTCATATTTCTTGCTTCACTTCTCTTTCACCTCCTGATATGGTTTGACTGTGTCCCCACCCAAATCTCAACTTGAATTGTAGCTCCTATAATTCCCACGTGCTATGGGAGCGACTTGGTGGGAGGTAATTAAATCGTGAGGGTGGGTCCTTGCCATGCTGTTCTCGTGATAGTGAATAAGTCTGATGAGATCTGATGGTTTTATAAAGGGAAGTTCTTCTGTACAAGCTCTCTTGCCTGCCACCATGTAAGATGTGCCTTTGTTTCTCCTTTGCCTCCAGCCATTATTATGAGACCTCCACAGCCATGTGGAACTGTGAGTCCATTA
The DNA here is from genome assembly GCF_024542745.1 of Macaca thibetana thibetana. NCBI lineage: Eukaryota > Metazoa > Chordata > Mammalia > Primates > Cercopithecidae > Macaca > Macaca thibetana. The sequence continues at coordinate 120,452,772 of NC_065581.1, forward strand.
AACCTTTTTTTTTTAAAATAAGTTACCCAGTCTTGGGTATGTCTGTCTTTATCAGCAGCATGAAAATGAGCTAATACATCTCCTCATAGGATTTCTTCACGCCATAATTCCTGACTCCATTCTCTCTGTATTCTCAAGTTCTGTATGCTGCACAACAAATCTGAGCTCGAAAACTAATGAAAAAGTTACTTCTTTTAGCTCACCTTCTATTTCCTCACTAATGTTAGTATACTAGTAGTTAATTTAAAATCAAAATTAAATATGACAGTTTTTAGAACACTTATACAAAATGTTTATAACTGACAAGTTCTGTTTTTGCTTCATAGAAAACACTTAACATTTAAAAAAAGATTAAAAAAAAAAAGAAGTTCCCTTTAAGTTCCTGGCTTACAGATTTAAAATTCAAACATTCGGCTGGGTGCGGTGGCTCAGACCTGTTATCACAGCACTTTGGGAGGCCGAGGTGGGCAGATCACGAGGTCAGGAGATCAAGACCATTCTGGCTAACATGGTGAAACCCCGTCTCTAGTAATAATACAGAAAAATTTAGCCAGGCGTGGTGGTGGGCACCTATAATCCCAGCTACTCGGGAGGCTGAGGCAGGAGAATGGCATGAACCTGGGAGGCAGAGTTTGCAGTGAGCCGAGATTGTGCCACTGCACTCCAGCCTGGGTGACAGAGCGAGACTCCATCTCAAAAAATAAATAAATAAATAAAATAAAATGAAATTCAAACATTCTTTATATTATCATATCATTCCCTGTTTAAATTAAAACAAAGTAAAATTCAAACATTCTTTATATTATCATATCATTCCCTGTTTCTTTAATGATTCTCCATATTCCAACCCCAAAATAACTAAACTGTGATCCAGTAATTCCAACAGAACTTTCTGTAATAATGAAAATATTCCATCTTTGTGTTGTTCAATAGTAGGATGGCTATTAAACATCTGAAATGTGGTTAATGATGTGACTGGGGAAATAACATTTGATTTTAATTTTAATTCATTCAAATGTAAATAGTCACGTACAACTAGCGGCAATGGTATTGGAGAATGCAGCCCTAATTCCTAACTTTCAAGGTGCCACAATACAGCCTTATCCTACATACCAGGCATCATTCCTACAGTGTTCTAAACAACAGACTTTCCTAGCATGCCCTGATGCACTTTGTACTTTTTCTCTGTTGACAGGATTCTATTTTCTTAAATAATATCCTCCTCATGGTTTTTTTTCATCTATTCAAATTTTACCCATCCATTGAGGTCCAATTCAATTTCTACCTTCTACTCAAAGCCCTGCATTATAATCCTAATTCAACGATTTCCTATCCAAATCGGCCATCTCCATTATGCTGTACTGTTACCCTGTACCTTATTTACATGTTGCCTTGGCTTGTTTACAGGTTGTTTCGGCAATGTGCTTTCCCTTCCTTGTCACCCTAAGGGAGTTAAGTTCTTTGAGAGTTAAATAATTAAGAAAAAAGTTAAATTTATTTGTCCCTCAAATAACCTATACAATCCTACACATAAAACCATTGCTCAATAAATACTTATTTGACAAGAGTAAAACAATGTGAATATATTAAAATGATTCACTCTGCATGTTTTGCCATAATAGAAGAGAAAGACATGATCTTGACAGACTTTTACACATTTACAAAGTTACCATAATAATCTCCAATTCAAATTGCAAGTCAAAAATTCTAGGGCTTGATTTTAATCCATCGTTCCATTTTCTAAGGATCCCAAGTTACCCTGCAGATCTGTACTCATTTTAACTCATAAATTTCCCCCAGGACAGAGAGGCTCCTGTCTTCCTGTAAATCATTCAAGCTTAACTTTATGATGGAAAACATTAATTTGATTGTATTTTTTGGGTCATACTTTAAATTTTAAAAGAAAGTGCTGCCCTCTTGTGAAATGAGGTAGAAGATTTATCATTTCCCACACTACAAAGGGATTAAAAGTTAAATTTTAACATTAAAACAAAAATAGAGTTTCTCTCAAAGTTGTAAATGTTTCCCCTGAGGTCTCTCCCCACTGTGCTTTTCTGCTCTGTCGGTGAATTTCCCAACCAAACGAGAAATGGATATTAGGGTAAACTGCTCGCCCTTGCACTATAATTGAAAGATAACGAATGAGTGGTATATATTCACTCTATTGGGAATGAAAGGCTGTAGTTTCTTTATATTACTGAAGGGATAAATGGGAACGAGAGCTAGTGAAGGAGAAGATGCATCAGTGACAACATGGGAAGACTCAAGTCAACTCACTGTCTGACCTTGGGCAAGAGGTTAACCCATATGTACTCTACTCTCTTAGCTATAAAGTGATTATTTCAGTAATATTCCAAACTGTGTAGAGTTGTGTTAATGTTAAGTGAGAAGTTTAGGTGACATAAATAGCATAGTGTTTATCATCACATAGTAAGTGCTTATTATAAGTCATTTAAACAATAGGGTCCCTAAGAAAATCTAACAACTGTAATATATGTGGTCCTTTATTCAGGCATTCACTATGTGGCACAGGTACTAGATACCATGAAAAAAATATATATATTAAGTATTATTTTGCAGGAGCTTCCATTCTGAACTATCCATGTGTGAAAGTTTTAGATACCAAAATGGAATAAATTATGTCAAACCCTAGCACATGGAGTTGGAAGGCCATGAAGGGGGAGCCCTCACTCACAAATGCCTGTAAAGGCCTTATAGTAGACATTCCTGCATTTACTGCACATTTGCCTGTAACAGGACTTATAGCAAGGAAATTCCCCTAGACTGCAAAGCTCCAGATTAGCAGCTTGCACAAGGACACCTGTCTAGTAACGATGTCTTTAACAATGATTTGTCGTCAACTCTTAGAGCAAGCCCTTGTAACCAATGATATTTCTGGTTTAACAGTTTATGACGACTTCTTCTCTTTGTCTTTAAAAGTCTCCCTTTGGTCCCAACCTTTTTGACGTGCCTGTGATTGGGCACAGCACACATTTTCTGGGTTGCAATCCTCTGCTATTTTCAAATAAACTCCTCTGCTCTGGAGAGCCTAAGTTTCTTTTTAGGTTAACACACAAAAATACATGAACAATTATTCCATAGTTTCATGAAGAACAAGTATGAGCAGATTCACAATTGACAGAAATGACCAGTATAAATCGTATGGGCTTTAAGGATCCTATAAAATATATCAGTTCACTCAAAACCTACTTGAGTGACAAACAGTGAATTATCTCAATTCTAAGGGTTCTAAGAACTAGACAGGAAAAAACAAATCCCAAACTGAGTATTATCCAATAGAGTTTTCTTTTTTTCCAGTGTGTGTTTTTTGGAATAAGATTTTGCTTTTACTCCTACCCTCTGTTTTGGAATTAGGATGAAGGGAGGATGAGAGATTGGCTGGACAAAATAGTATAGCAAGAGCAGACTGAGCTATTTTGACTATTTCTCTAACATCATTAACAAAACTTGAGTAACTCACACATTGGTTTTCATTTACCCACTACATTTGGTCTCACATGTAAATAGGTCCATTTACATAAGAATATTAGGAACAGGTGTGCCCATTTTAAAAGGTATTTAAAATGTAGAACATTCTTTGATTTTCAGTACACTGAGGGAGTTGTCTACATAAAGTAATCTTCAGAAAATTCTTCTGTAATGTAGGAGATCTTTTATCAAATTAAAAGCCACCCCCTGATACATTTGCTTTCCCAGTTTGAATTTTTATGTGTGAGAGGTTTTCCTTACTTAGGAAAACCTCCCATTTCTTGATGGGTATTATGATAGGGAATAAAGGAATGTTGGCATGGTGAAGTGAAAAAAATGTCTCAAGGAGAGTATGGATCTTATATTTCCTTAATATAATATGTATTTTCTCTTTTTAAGCAAAATCTCTTTTTAAAAATAACCTGTAAGAATGGAGGAATGACAGTCATGTTGTTCTGTTATTCTAATTAGTTGCTTGTCTGTTCAAATAGCAGACAGCCACACAGAGGAACCTAGTAACATGTTGGTGAGCTAACTGTGGAAAAAAGTCTCCAATTAAATGCTAAGAAAGGAAATTAACATGCACACATTTTAAATTAAATAATGCTTTGACTTTACTGGAGTCAGGCAAAAGCAACGTTGACTCATCATACACTTAAGGGAATACTTCTAATAAATAAATCAAGTTTAAAAAGGTGGAAAAACATGCCTCAATAACTTTTCCAGCCAAATAGAACTGCATGACACTGTAACCACTAATTTTCTTAATCTTGTAGAGGGGGTAGAAGTCTGACAAAGTGAACTGTTAAGTAAGTATACAGTAAAATCGAAGGAGTAGACCTAGGCCTTGTTACCATTTATTTAATCAGGTAAAATAGAATCGGTTTAGTGACCCATATGAAAGATCAACAAGAAAAGGATTTCAAGTTCAGAGAATAAAAGAAATGAACCCCGAGAGTGTGTGCTAAATAATATGTTTTCAATAAAGGTGTGTTGATTCAATGTGATGGACCACTGAATACCATTTTGACATAAATTTTTTTAAAGAGTTGCTTTCTCCCCCACTCCAATTACAAGCAGCCAACTCTGCTCTGACCTCCCACTTTTTGCCAGTCAGAACCACGCTTTGAGGAGCCCATAATACTCGCATCACCAACACAGCTTTCTCCATACCTCCGGCCCCTTTTAAAATTTGTTCTCCTTGAGCCCCAACAGCCCCGTTATACAACACAGATTTCTTGATCATCACCTTTAAGGGTGTCTTCTCCAGCTCCTTTTATTTTTTCAGATTCTTATACGTTTCCTCTTAACCCTTCAGATTCTGTCTCTTGTTATTAATCAAAAAACTAACATCACCCATATATTTGCTACCTTGTTAATTTTGAAAAGTATCAATTTATGACGTGAATCCTTTTCCATTATTTGCCTAAATGTTTGTGTTTCTCTGTTCCTTCTAAATTGAACTAAGAGGAAAGCCCAAGGAATAATGCAGAAGTTATCTTTGAAGTCAGTAAGTTTAAAGACATCTTCAAAACAGAATACTTCATAACAAAACAGTATCTAAGGACTATAACTATTTTTAAAGGTACAATTCTATTGAACTGAATAAACAAAATTATTTTTGACAATTAAGGCAGACACAAATAATTCCTTAGAGTGTCCTCAAGAACAAAAATTACTTGGGAATAGAATCCAATTTAATCCCCGGCATGGATAAAACTCCAGGACTTTACAAAACTCTATGCTAATCTCAGCCTAAAATAAACAATAGAGGGACCAACTCACCACAACAAACAGTTTCTTGAGAATAGCAAGAAACTGCAATTCGGGTTATGCTTGCTATGGCTGACCACAGGTGCATGCAAAGAGGCTGAAGCAAGGGGAAGATTTGAAAGAAAAAAAGTCCACATGAACTGTTTTGAAACAAAGACCACCGGTTCCAGGAGCTTGTTACAGGAATCCACATTAGCTCATTGGTGAAAGCAGTTCTTGTTATGCAAATTTCCTTGTGCAAGCAGCTTATCTGGAATACTATGGTTCTGAGGAATTTCTTGGGATAAGTTCCATCGTAGGCATACATGTGTGAGCTCCCTTACTTCATGGCCTCCTGGCTCCATTTTGTTACTGCTTGACATAAACCACTCCATTTTGGTACTGGTAAGTCTTATATCAACTATATTCAAATTTATTATTACTCTTTAATGAAGTTGAGATAAAATTGGTTTCTCTGACAAACTAAGAATTACAAAATGATACAGTTTATTTTTTAGAAAAACACTGGAAAAATGTTACTAAAACACTGCCAGGGGAAAGCATATAAATTAGGCCCTAAAAATGTACGACTAATATATAGCCAAATATATAATTCCATATACTTTATATTTTATGATTATCATAATTATCTCCATTTTTAGAACTTCTTGAGATTATTATGATATTAACAGTTTGTAAAACTAAATCATATTACATGTGTAATAAAGTATTTATTTTTACTACTTAATGAGTCAGATAAAAAGCATTCATTTTGAATACCCTGGTATTTCATTCAAAAATGCTAATTCAGTTTAGAAAAGTATTGAACCTATGTATGAAGCTCTTATATTTTGCATGTCTGGATCCAAAATAACATGTAAGCATCAGCCATTTGAACAAATCAGGGAGACTTTTCCAATATTAATTTTAGAGTTAATTTAAAATGGCATAAGGGGAGAAAGATTAAGAATTTTTACTTAACAAGCATTTAGTTCTGTGTATAAGGTTTCTACATAGGTCTACATAGGGTTTTACTTTTCCTTCACATGTATTGATTTGCTTTAGCAATTGTGGATCCATGCCTCTTATTCACATATTTCCCTGCTTTGCAAAGGTAAATACAAATTAGTCATACATGACTCAACATTAAGAAGAAAAATTTCCCATTGGTTTTGCCTTTTTCAGGAAGATGACAAAAATAATTAACTGCATTACAAATGTGACATGACACAAACATCATGAACTCAATTGTGTAGGTAAAACAATTTTTAAAAACACATGTGCATATTTCTAGAAGAATATAGTGGTGCAATTATTGATCCGGTCTCAGGACCACCTCAGCAAAATTAACACATTTTTTTTTTTTTTTTTCAGATGGTGTTTCATTCTTGTTGCCCAGGCTGGAGTGCAATGGCGTGGTCTGGGCTTATTGTAACCTCCACCTCCTGGGTTCATGTGATTCTGCTGCCTCAGCCTCCCGAGTAGCTGGGATTACAGGTGCCTGCCACCACACCCGGCTAATTTTTGTATTTTTAGTAGAGATGGGGTTTCATCATGTTGGCCAGGCTGGTCTTGAACTCCTGACCTCAGGTGATCCACCTGCCACGGCCTCCCACAGTGCTGGGATTACAGGCATGAACCACCGTACCCAGCCCAATTAACACAAATTTTTAACAAAACAAAATTATTTACAAAATAAACAAAAATCTGAACATCATAACTATCCAATACAACCTACTCTCTTACTGGAAAAAGTTAAACTCTTTTCTTCTTGTTTTATTCAAATGCAATATTTTAAACCTTAACTTACACTTTGGATATTTATAGTCTCCTTAAAATACATTAGTTTCCATTCCTCTCTGATAAACCAAAATCTAAACTTTCACCTTTAAAGTGGCCCTTACCAACTTCCATGACTCTTTCTCTAGTTTTAAAATAACCATTCACGTATGTTACTTTCTAGTCTCCATCATCTTCTGATAGAGACATGAGCTGTTGACTACCCAGAACCTTTAAGTTTAGCTTTGAACTTTTCTCTCATGCACCAATACGTTTTCCAGGACAATCTACTATAAAATAGTAGATACTACTATAAAATAGTAGCTATATAGATACTATAAAATAATAATAATAACTCCAGGAAAAACATCCTGAAGATCATGATGAAAGGAAGACTGAAAAAGAGGATTTGGGATTCTGATAGACTCCATGGAAAAGCAAAAAGTTTATGTAAACTCAGAAGGAACAAAAAAGTATTAAATTAGGCTCACGGTCAAAATTTCTCTGATTATGTAAAATCTATTTGAGAAGCACATCCAATAACACATTTTACAGTCATAAATATAATCTACCCAGGGAAATCAATATTAAAAAAACCATACCAATATTTATTCCCTCAATTCTAGGGGAGATTATATATTCAAAATAAAACAACTACCCTACTGGGAAAAGAAAATCTCCTCCTTGGGTTCGGAAGATTGTGTCACTGTTTTGTAATTTCCCCAAAATAAAGAAGGCATTTCAAATTAAATAGATAAGAAAACCTGACATTGTATAGTCCCCTGAGAGAGTAGAGGAGGTTCGCAGATTTGTGACATTTTATCTCTAGACGAACTCTCCTGTCACTAGTACAAAACAGGAGGAACGGAGCCATTTGCAGCACAACTTATCTGAACAAGGGGAAGGCAAGCAGAAAACTTCTCAAAAATTCCTCAAAATGTATTACTTTTGCCTCTTGGGATTAGAGTTAGGAAAACAAAAGATTGCAAACACACACACAAAAAGATATTAAGGTGAGAATGAAATCAGATCAGCAGAAAATGAAAAAGAAATGGTTTGAAATAAGATCTAAATATGACTAGGGCAACTAAGACAAAAAATTAGGCTTTATACAATGAGCGTAATTTCTGTGGACCCATACTACATATTAAACCCACACCTGTTAATTTTTCTGGCTCATAATACTGGGTATTTATACAAGTAGTCTAAATTAAAGGAAAATTAGCCATAATAAAAAGAGAAGTACAGACCACACTTTTGCAGCTTTTTAACTGGGTCAAAATTGGCCAGTCCAAACACAGACAGTAATTAAGAAAATATCATCATCTTTTCAAAAAGGGACATACACTCTATGCCCCGTTTGAGATCTCATTAATTTGGAATAAGTTCTAGTCAAAGACAAACAGGTTTTACATACCATACTAGATTTTAATTATAGCTAAATATAGTTGCTAATTTTATATTCATGTAAACACTTGCATTGCCTTTGTCAAGATTCCTCAGCAATATTTCTGTGAACCGAAAAACATAAAGTCAACCAATCACTAATCAACTGCTTCATTCATGGCAATATTATTCGGGTCTTGAGTATTTTTTCCTTAATAACTGAGTTCTACCCAATTGAATTTTGAAAGCATAAGATAAACTCAAACTCTAAAAGTAGCATTTTGCTATCTTACTTAATATAAGCATGGCATCCAGAATCTATAATTACCTTAGGGCCAAGGAATCATTTCCATAATGGGTTATGTAAACCCAAAATAAAACTCTACATGCCCCTGCCAACCATCTGAATGGACCAATCCTCTCGACCAAGGGCATTCCAGAGTTAACCTGAAAAACTAGTTCAAGCCAAGATGGAAGAGGGGGTCAACATGCCTCATTATACCCCTCCAGCATTAACATCAACACAGACTTCAAGTTTGACATGAAACATCCGTAATCTGTTCTCTCTGAAGTCTGCTACTTGGAGGCTTCCTCTGCAGGATAAAACCTTAGTCTTCACAACCCCTTACTGTAACCCAGACATTCTTTTCTACTTTGAATAATCTTTCAACCAATTGACAATCAGAAAATTTTCAAATCTACCTATGACCTGGAAGCACCCGTCCCTCCATTTTGAGTTGTCCCACCCTTCCAGATCGAACCAATGTAAATCTTACATGTATTGACTGATGTATTATGTCTCCCTAAAATGTATAAAAGCAAGCTGTAACCCAACTACCTTGGGTACATGTCCTCAGGACCTCCTGAGGCTGTGTCATGGGTGCATCCTTAACCTTGGCAAAATAAACTTTCTAAACTAATTGAGAACTGTCTCAGATACTCTTGGGTTCAGAGTTATTATCATTGGTGAGAATGACTTAGGAACCCTAAGATACAATCTAGTGCACAGTTTGTATTATTAATAACTGATCTTCCTCAATTCCAAAGGAAAAAAAACATTTTATTTCACTCTATTTACTTATTAATCTGAAATAAATACTCTTTGTTCAAGGACTTCTGGTCTTTCAATGAAACCGATAACCAAAAGACAGCTGGCATTAAAATCTATTTCAACTGCAAAAATTAAAAATTAGTATATTATAGATTTCAAAAACAATGATCACAGTTGAGAAGTAGTTCTTTTCAAAACATTTTAATTTATAGCATAAATATTGAGACCAAGTTGGCAGACTTTTATACAAACCCCTAATAATAACAGTTGTTAAAACAAGCTTTTACATAGCAATTTTCAGGAGACCAGAGCTTTGAACAAACAAATATAAACTGTACTCCTGATTATATACCTCCCTGCTCAGATCTGTAAGTTGTAAGATACTCTTTAAGGGATAAAAACTTAACACATTTTTTTCTTGCAATTTCTCAATAAGGTGTAAGTTCATGATCTTAGTATAGAAATATATAAATTAAATGTATGATACCAGCTGAGGAAGATGTAAAATAGAGTTTAGACACTGTAAAGCTTTTGGGGTTCTTTGGTATTATACTAAGGGATACACTTAATGTATCATGTTTAGGATTGGACTTTGGTTGTCCTCTCTAATCTACTCTTTACAATAATTCAATTCCATTTATAATATACTTGATAAGTATATTCTGATTTATCTTTGAGCATCTGACACAATGGGGAACTATATCTCATTAACATTAGATTCCACAACTTCTTATTGATATTAAGGTGGAGGGGGAGATGTTTCCATGATGCGTCTTAGCTTCCTCTTATATCACAGAACTAACACATTTTCAAAAGATAATCCTTCCTCTATTTGACTATAACTATCATGATCCCTTGGTTTCTCTCTGTATCTCTCACTCTCTCTCTCTCTCTCTCTCAATCTCTCTCTCTCACTCTCAAAACCAAAAACACTTTGTTCATTGAGCCATTTTTTGAAATCTTAATGCTGTCTGCATAATCTCTGGCACATGCTGGAGCCTTTCCTGGGAATAGCCTCCCTCTCTCCTGCCCCTGATAATGCCTCATGGCCCTATGGCCAGGATACTATCAATACATTCTTCAGAATTATCTGCAGATGCCCTTCCCTGGAAAGCCTGCTTTAGCATCTCAAAGCTTTGTTAATGCCCCTCTTCCACATAGAAACTCCCACAGCAACACCGTGCAGACAGCCCTAACACAACACAGATCACCTTGTCTGTTGATACAGCTTCATGATTCAAAAAAATGCTGAAAATAAAGGCAATAAGATGAGAAAAAAAAAAGTAAGAAGCAATAAGACTGTGCATTCATTGATTGATGGGGTATGGAAAGGAATAGAAACAAAGTATTCGAGAATGATACCTAAATTTCTGGCTTGAGTAACTGAGCAAGATTAACAAACAAGGGAATATACTAAGGGAAACAGATTTGAGTTTTAAAGGGTCGGTTGAATCACAAACTTGTATGTCCTGTGAGCAGTTGCATATAATAGTTTAGAGCTCAGGAGACAGTTACGGGATGGAGACAAAGATTTGGGAGTCATTAGCAAACAGATCATTACAGAAGCCTGGGAATAGTACATCCAGTGAAAATGAAAGAGATTTAAAGACAGAAATCTGGAAAATCAGTTAAGCACGGAGCAAAGGAAAGTGAACAAAGAATTTTTTCTTTGTTTTTTTCACTTTTTAGTGAAAAAAAATGGCCAAATGTAGCAACAAAACTAAGAGTATATGATAAATCCAGAGGAGAGGACACTTCAAGGAGAGTATTGTCATTGTACAATGGACAGGAAGATGAAATTATGTAAAATTTAGGGAGAGGTAAGCAGTAAGGTCATCCATGATCTTGGCAATGCCCATGCTGTTGTCATTGATGCAGAACATCATTGCCTTCCTTTTCTTTTATTTTTATTATTTTATTTTATTTTTTAGAAACAAAGTCTCATTCTGTCCCTTAGGCTGGAGTGCAGTGGCAAGATCATAGCTCACTGCAGCCTTGAATTCCTGGGCAATCCTCCCACCTCGGCCACCCGAGTAGCTGGGACTACAGGCATGAGCCATGCCTGACTAATTTTTTTAAAAAGTGTCTTAGAGATGGGGGTCTCGTTATGTTGCTCATGCTGGTCTTGAATTCCTGGCCTCAAGCGATCCTCCCACCTCAGCCTCCTGAGTAGCCCCATTGCCTTCTAAAAGGATCATAAGCAATAACTACAACTTAATATATACCATTCTATCATACAAGAAAAAGAAAACACACATAAAGTACATGTGCAACTTCCAAAATTAATTTTAAATACCACTGGTAACTCAGAGCACCATTTAGTAACTTTGATTAATTGAAAATCAATTCTGATGCAATTTTCCAAACAGATATATCCCAGACCTAACTCTTTGCTAAGAAAACGGATGTTGTACTACTATGAAATTCTACATACAGTGACAAAGACAGACCTATGACAGACCTACGTTAAGTGACTTCTTGACTGTTAAACAAAATTTTTGAGTGTTAAACAAAATTTTTTGACTGTTAAACAAAATTTCTGACTGTTAAATAACAATTCTAGTGATTTACTACCTCCGAATCCCTATTTAAAGGAAGCATCCAGGCCCTAGAGATAAGCAGTCCCAAGAGTAACAAAACCAGTTTCACCACATTCAAAACAAAACACTGTGGTCTGAAAGAATGACAAAAAACATGAACTATTTTTTCTATTTAAATATATTTCAAAGAATAAAAACAGTGTGAATACATCAACAAGGATGACAGATGCGCAAGAGCTTGTCTTCCCAGTATAATGAGCACTGTTTTAAAGAAAAGTCCCCTGTACTTCAAAATTGTTTCAAATGTTTCAACTAGAAAATCATTAGTGGTTTTTTAAAACAGTGCTCTCATTAGATAAAAAGCTTTTCTGAGTTTATAAACTATATTAACCATTTGGAGTATTTCAGAATTAACTAACATGGTGGAAAAGAATATTTCCTAAATATTATCTTGCTATCTAGAGCTTCCAGACACTAAAGTTATACAAATACAGCGTAGTGTCTAACAATGTCTGATGCATAAGGTTAAATATATCCCTTCTATGAGCCGTAATTCCTGAATCTTCCTATTCACTCAAGTTGTTTAAAAGGCTCACATAAAGAAGCCATAATAAAACTTTTTTAAAAGATTTTTTTAAAAATTCAGAAAAAGAAGAAAATTAAATCAGAAAGCGGAGGCTATGGTAGCAACTATAATTGAGCACAGGGCTCCCAGCAAGTATAAATGAGCCTGGAGCTCCCTGGCTGCCAAAGCAAACAGAAAAGCAGAAATTAGTTACATCATTAGCCAATGTCAATTAGGGTGGAGGGGAAAAGGCAAGATATTGAAACATATGCCATGTACAGAAAAACACCATTTCTTTCTTTTTTTTTTTTTTTAAACAACGTGCATGTGAATACAAGTGCTTGTATATACATACATAAAATGTTCTGGAAAGCTGTATAAGAAACAGTGGTTATTCTGGGTGTGGTACTTAGGAAGTGAAGAACCACAGGGCAGGAGATATTTCATGTTATAACATCTATATACTACTACAGTTGCTCTTTCAAGAAACGTGCATTATTTCATAGTGTAAATGTCTATATTAGATTTATATATAGTTTATATTAAACTATAATTTTATTTTATAATTTAGAAGTATAAATGAATGTAAAATAATAAAGAAGATAGTACAGGGCAGAGTAATCTAAGGGCCACATAACTACATTAGATTCTGAACATCACAATATGATAGAAATCAAGAAGCACTTGACTGGGTGCAGTGGCTCATGCCTGTAATCTCAGCACTTTGGAGGGATGAGGCAGTTAGATGGCTTGAGCTCAGGAGTTTGGGAGCAGCCTGGCCACATGGCAAGACCCTGTCTCTACCAAAAATACAAGAAATTAGCCAGGTGTGGTGGCATGCACCTGTGGTCTCAGCTGCTTGGGAGGCTGAGGCAGGAGAATAGCCTGAGCCTATACAGCAGAGGTTGCAGTGAGCCAAGATCACACCACTGTACTTGAGGCTGGGTGTCAAGGAAGACTCGGTCAGAAGGAGAGGAGAGGAGAGGGGAGGGGAGCGGAGGGGAGGGGAGGGGAGTGGAAGGGAGGGGAGGTGAGCCGGGAAAGGAAAGGAGAAAGGGAAAGGAAAGGAAAGGAAGAAAGAAAAGAAGGAAAGAGGAAGGAAGGAAGGAAGGAAGGAAGGAAGGAAGGAAGGAAGGAAGGAAGGAAGGAAGGAAGGAAGGAAGGAAGGAAGACTTCAACCACTTCATTACAAAATAGTTACCATAAAAAAAAATAATAATAAAATAAAATAAAATAAAAAACCTCAAGGTTACTCTGTTACAGTTTGGAATCAAACTTAAAGATAGCTCAAAGCAGAAATCCAATCATGTTCTTTCACAAGACCAGTGAGAGAGAGAATGAGAGCTCAAGAAAGAGAGAATGAATGAAGAAAAAATAAGGAGGATGTAAATCCTATACTGCAAGCAACTATAATCTCAATTTATAGCACTGGAGTGAGTTATAAAGATTAAAATGTCTGTAAATATGTATTAAAATGTCTGGAAATATGAAGAAAAGAATACTTCTGCTGCTAAAATCTATTTTCTTTGTTATCTTCTTTATCAAAGAAAAACTTGCTTAGATAAACCAGTTTAAAACTATTTTTTTATTATACTTTAAATTCTAGGATACATGTGCAGAATGTGCAGGTTTGTATCATAGGGATATACGTGCCATCGTGGTTTGCTGTGCCTATCAACCCATCATCTACATTAGGTATTTCTCCTATGCTCTACCTCCTCTAGCCCCCCACACTCTGATAGGCCCCGGTGTGTGACGTTCCCCTTCCTGTGTCCATGTATTCTCATTGTTCAACTCTCACTTATGAGTGAGAACATGCAGTGTTTGATTTTCTGTTCCTGTGTTAGTTTGCTGAGAATGATGGTTTCCAGCTTCATCCATGTCCCTTCGAAGGACATGAACTCATCCTTTTTGATGGCTGCATAGTACTCCATGGTGTATATGTCCCACATTTTCTCTAATTACAAGCATAAGAAAGTATGAAACAAATTATGACAGCTTATAGTTCGATGGAATAGAAACATTTATTAATAATTTACAACATACTATATCTTAAAAATTTCCAGTTTTAAAAATATTATCACTATTACACTCAATTCTAGGGTACTTAAAATTCATACATACAAATTATAAACGCCCGAATACAGTGTCAAAAGTCATCACATTCATATATTTAAAAAAATAATAATTTTCTAACCTGTCACAGCCAAAGAAAAGAATAACTAGGTTTAGATATTTTAATAATGTGAATTATTAATTTTTTTTTAAGTCAGCAGGGTGCCTAGGCTGACCATGATGGCTCATGCCTGTAATCCCAGAACTTTGGGAGGCTGAGGCAGGCAGATCACTTGAAGTCAGGAATTCAAGACCAGCCTGGCCAAATGGTGTAATGTCATCTCTACTAAAAAATACAGAAATTAGCCAGGTGTGGTGGTGCACACCTATAGTCCCAGTTATTCAGGAGGCTGAGGTGGAAGGATCGCTTAAGCCCAGGAGGTCAAGGCTGCAGTGAGCCCAGATAATGCTGCTGGACTTCAGCCTGGGTGACACAGTAAGACCCTGTCTCAAAAACAAAAAAAAAAAAAAAAAAAAAAGGAAACCACAAATAACTGAAGATTTTAGATTGTTGATTAACAACCATTTCATACTAGGTGACAATATTCCCATATATATCCAAAAGACTAAAAACATATTAACAGGCCCAGCAATTCTACTCAAGAGGAATAAAATCACACAAAAACTTGTGCATATATGTTCATAGCAGCATTATTCGGAATAGCCAAAAAATGGAAACAACCCAAATGCCCATCAATTGATGAGTGGACAAACGAAATGTAGCCTATCCACAGGGTGGAATATTATTCACCAATAAAGAGAAAGGAAAGTACCACAAAAGCTGCAACATGAACGAACCTTAAAAACATGATCCTCAGTTTAAAAAGCCAGTCATAAAGCACTATAAACTGTAGGATTCTATTTATATGAAATACCCAGAATGGTAAATCTACAGAAACAAAAAGTAGACCCGAGGTTTCCAGCAGCTAGGGAAAAGTGGGGATTCAGAGATAATAGCTAGAAGGTGGTGATGGTTGCACAGCTCTGTAAATACACGAAATACCACTGAACTGCACGATTTCATGGGTACACTATTTAGAATGTGAATTATATTGCAATAAAGATTTTTACAAAATAAAAAATGTATTATCAGATTTTCTACTATTGTTGCCATTAATCTTAACCTCCTAAGTCCTAATTCTGCGCCAGTGCTGACAGAAACAGAAAGAATCTACGCCATCCCAGCCATGCATCTGTCGGGGCATATTCAAGTAAAGTCTCCTAGTTGTCACCCACATGGCACCTCTAACTAGGGATGGCCAAAAGATGTCCCTGACGGACAGTCACAAGGTGGCAGCTCATCTGAAGGGCCCCGAACTGATACCAGGACTTCTTCACCCAAGCTACTCAATTCAAGATACTTCAGGGTGGCCCAACAGTTCAGATTTTCTAAACCCAAGTTCTCATGAGCTATTTACTGGGCTCTAAAATCCTGAATTCTTGAACACTGTGAAGGCAGCAGATCCACACATCCCATGCCTGGACTTCCATGTTCTCACTAGGCACCAGCACCGGCTCGGACACTGTGCTACAATAGCATGACCTTATATTTTGCTGGAATGGGGCTGAACAATAGGAGTTTCCCTGAGCAGCCTGTTCTCACTGCAAGGTTGGGCTTTTTTCCTTAGCTGTGCAGCTAGACATTTAGAAGCAGGCAGAATGCCTATTCCTGCACATCTAACCTAAAAAGTTTCTAGCCATAGGAAACACTATACTAACCATGCCTGAGATTACCAGACAGTCAAGCAGTGAGAAAATATTTTCTGACAAATGCAAAATAATATTTTTTCAAGTATTTTCAGTTTCCCGGGATTGAATAAAAACTTTTAAAAGAATTTATCATACCAAAGGGAAAGAAAAGAATGAAAACTAGTCTAACAGGTAACTAAAAACATGCAGTCAATTCATCAGATAGAATATTAGCATAGTGCAGCCAATTAAATGTTACTTACATGGCTTTTCCTTTTGATGACTACTCTGGTGACTATCTGAAAGAAATGGTGTGTTCACTGAGATAATGTACTCACTACAAAACAATAGATCATTCAATGTCACACTTCTAAGGAAAAAATATTTTGTGAACAAAATGGACAAGCAGCGGGTTATATTTCAAGTTTCCTTATTCCTTAAGAAATGTACTATCTGATGGAATAGGTAAAATAATTATAAATATATATGTCCAATTTATTTTGTTAAATGCCTCATTGCACATAAACAATGAAGCATTGGCAAGATACTAAATTATGCCATATACTATTGATTGTTTAAAAACATACTTTAAAAAGGTAAAAGTTGGGCCAGGCACGGTGGCTCACACTTGTAATCCCAGCACTTCGGGAGGCTGAGGCAGGCGGGTCACCTGAAGTCAAGAGTTCCAGACCAGCCTGACCAACATGGAGAAACCCTGTCACTACTAAAAATACAAAACTAGCCAGGCATGGTGGTGCATGCCTGTAATCCCAGCTACTTGGGAGGCTGAGGCAGGAGAATCACTTGAACCTGGGACGGGAAGGTTGCAGTGAGCCGAGATCGCACTATTGCACTCCAGCCTGGGCAACAAGAGCAGAATTCAATCTCAGACAAAAAAAAAAAAAAAAAAAAAAAAAAAAAAAAAGGTGAAAGTTGAGAATATAAAATTAAGTCTATTCTTACACAGTATTTCTAACATTTGTGAAAATAAATCATGGATATGCTTTTGCTGTTAAGATGGGGTAAAAATTAAATAAGACCACAGGTATCAGAGAAGGGAGTTTTTGCAGTTCAAGACTGAGGACAATATTTTACAAAACTGTACATCTCTGCTGTCAAGAAAGACCATTTATAAAGGTCTGAGTCATGTTTGCTATTATTTCACTTCTCATATTTCTGAAATTTTCAGAAAAAAAAGTAGAAAAAAACTGCACCTCAATCTGTCTTTAAATTTCTATTACTTACTTCCCAGATCTTCAATTTGAGAAGATGTCCCCCATCTTACTGAGACTCTCCAGCCATATTCACAAATGTTTCTCAGCTTTTGATTTCTTTTTCAGTGTCAGTATATTTATAAATATATGTTTAACACTTGGATACAATTATAGAACAGAATATAGACAATATGAATAACCAAAAACCAAATGTTTAAAAAAAGAGGATCCATTTTCATAACTTAGTGCAGTTGAGACTCAAGTTGTTTTCACATAGGATGGAATTAAGAGGAAACTGGGAGGAAACTGGGTTTTCTCAGTGCAACTTTGGTTCCCTTAAGATCATCTAAAAGCTATGTGGTCCCCACGGAATTCAGAAAGCTTTTGGATACGCACGTTCTAATAAATGTCTTTACATTTTTGATGGACCCTGGCGCTTCCCAGGTCCCTTACAAGCCAAGGTATCTGAAAGACTTTTTCTTAACATCTAAAGGGTAGCAATGTCAGTCTTTTATGATTACTCAGAAAAGGTCAGAATTTCTTCACCATGGAAAATTTAACCTCCGTTCCCTCTAAATTAATTTTCCTTCTTTTTCTTTCTTTCCAGAGCATTAGTATGCCTCAGTGAAGTGTGATATTATTGTATTCCCAATGCCAAGTGGAATAACTTGTAAAACATTTTTTAATAGAAGGAAATAGAAGATAGAGCCCAATCCCTCCCAAATAAGAAATGTGAAAAGAAGTAAACTAGAGGAGAATTGATCCACAGTAGACAATATGAAATAAAATACTCTACGCTCTTTTGAAATCATGACAAGCACCTCTCTCAACATCCTTGATTACCTGTTAAGTTACCACGATTTTCCAATACATACGCCAAGCTCTCAGCACTCCCTGCCACTGCTTTCCCTCCCAAAACCTTTTCTTCCTTAATTATGGATCCCTAAAAATTAGTCATTTTTGGAATTTAAAGAATGATGAGCCAAGAGTATCTTAAAACTTCTCTAAACTAAAATTTCTTTCCAAACTCCCTCTCTTTCCTCCAATATTTGGAATATAAGCTATACAATAAGATATCCTAAGATCAGCACTGCTGGAGTTGGCCAGGTGAAATAAATGAATGCCAAACAGGAGGTTACTCAGGAATAGTTCCATGTCATCTTCAAAAGAATAGTTATACACACACACACACACACACACTCTCTCTCTCTCTCTCTCTCTCTCTCTCTCTCTATATATATATATATATATATATATATATATATCTTTCTCTCTCTCTTTTGGTTTTATCTTTAGCAATGCAATCTCAAAAACTTGGGTGGATCATGAGGTCAGGAGATTGAGACCATCCTGGCGAACACTGTGAAACCCCGTCTCTACTAAAAATACAAAAAAATTAGCTGGGCTTAGTGGTGGGCACCTGCAGTCCCAGCTGCTCGGCAGGCTGAGGCAGGAGAATGGTATGAACCCAGGGGACGGAGCTTGCAGTGAGTGGAGATCGCGCCACAGCACTCCAGCCTGGGCAACAGAGCGAGGCTCTGTCTCAGAAAAAAAAAAAAAAAAACAAAAAAAAAAAACTTGTCCTCCATCCTCATACTAGAAGGGAATATGACTTAGCAGGTTCAGCTATAGACAAGGAGAGAGAAGGGTCTTTCCACTGCAACTGATATGACACACTCTGCTTTGCCTCAACCGAGGTCAAGGGACATGAGCACTAATACCACTGCATATAGGAAGAAAAGGCAAAGCAGGGAAGAGAGAAGAACCAAAACCAAAATAATAAAAGTATCTTCTTTCTTCTAGGTTTTTTTCTACATACAGATGAAAAAAAAAATCTGAAAATTCTTCTTGGGGTGGTTATTGCGAAAGATCAGGGCTGAATGAGGGACAAGGAGGGTGACAGCTGCAGCACAGGACAAGTAAGCAGATAAATACTAAACTCGAGCCTAATCTTCAGGCCTACAAACCGAGAAAACATATTAATGGTATGCAGAGTAACTTAAATATGCATATAACAAACTCTCCAGCTCAATCCTAGTCAATAAATATTTATTAATGACCTGTTTTGTATCAGGATGATATGGTTTGACTCTCTGTCCCCACCCAAATCTCACCTTGAATTGCAATAATCCCCATGTGTTGTGGGAGGTAACTGAATCACGGGAGAAGGATTTTCCCATGCTGTTCTCATAATAGTGAATAAGTCTCATGAGATCTGATGGTTTTATGAAAGGGAGTTCCCCTCACACACTCTCTGGCCTGCCGCCATGCAAGACGTGACTTTGCTCCTCCTTTGCCTTCCACCACGATTGTGAGGCCTCCCCAGCCAAGTGGAACCGTAAATCAATTAAACCTCTTCCCTTTATAAATTACCCAGTGTCAGGTATATCCTTATTAGCAGGATGGGAACAGGCTAATACACAGGCCCTCAGCAAAGCATGAAAATTAACAAGACAAAGCTCTCTTTTTGAATGTTAATCCTTCCCATAATATATATGTTTAGTAACTACCAATCAGAATGCCACTTTATTTTTTATTTATTTATTTATTTATTTTTGAGACGGAGTCTCGCTCTGTCGCCCAGGTTAGAGTGCAGTGGCGTGATCTTGGCTCACTGCAAGCTCCACCTCCTGGGGTCACACCATTCTCCTGCCTCAGCCTGCTGAGTAGCTGGGACCACAGGCACCTGCCACCACGCCTGGCTAATTTTTTTTTTTGGTATCTTTAGTACAGACAGGGTTTTACCATGTTAGCCAGGAGAGTCTGGATCTCCTGACCTCATGATCCATCCACCTCAGCCTCCCAAAGTGCCAGGATTACAGGAATGAGCCACGGCGCCTGTCCAGAATGCCACTTTTAAATGCTTTAAAAATTTTTTAACTGTCTTCCATATTCTAGATCTCCATTCTACATTAGCAGGTATTAGCAGGTATAGAATATGCCTAAAATGACACAAATAAATTAAATTACAAAGGTGTCTTAGGTATGGAATTATCTTTCACATATCTAAATCATGCCATGGCTAAAGCAGAAGCAAAGTTTCAGCTCAGATGAGGAGCACAGTGATTACCTGAAAACATCTATATTGGAGTTCAAAAGCACGAGGAACAATCCAACCATGCTTAAAGGAATTAGTCTCTAGACTTAAACACTTAGGCATATAGGATGCAACATCCCTGCTTCCTTGCTGGACATGGAATCACAAGACTCAGAATAGAGGTTACTTTTTGAGAGAAGAAGGGGGATCCGATCAAGGAGGCACAGACAGCTTCCAAGGATCAGCAATAACTTGGAATACTGATTGTTTTAATTATGATTCTTCATGTTGTCCATGTATGTTTTATATACTGTTCTGTATGTATGCCACACTTTAAAATAAAAGACAATACAGCAAGTATCTCTGGAAGAACACACAAGAAACTGGTATCAGTGGCTGCCTCTTGCAAGTGCAATGATAGTCTATGGTCATGATGCATCATTTAGGATGCAGTACACTAGATTTTTACCACACATCCTTTTTACTTTTTTTTAAACTAAGAATATGTAGCACCTTCTGAAAAATAAGTAAGAGCAAATAGGCAAATATGCTAACACTTTGCTCGCGCATGATATTAAGATTCAAGGTAAGCAATGAAGATTTGTACGTCATGGTCAACGGGAAAGATTTTCAAGAATGTGGATAAGTACTGCTATTGGCCACGCTCAGAATAAAAGAAAATTTCATAAAGAGAGCTACCAATGTAATAACCAATTTTCCATATACATGGTAATCATTAATCAAATTTAACAGTAGCAGAACCTTATTCCTCCCGCCCAAAGATTTGTCATATTTTACAGGTACAATGTCTACACGGGTTAAATGCCCTGATCAGTTAAACCAGTCCTCAACTCCAGAACCTCCTATCTCCCCAGGCAGTTTAATTCTGTAACAATGACGATTGTATCCCAAAGAGATGAGAGTTGTGAATCATCAGATCTATGATCCTCAGCCTCAGGGAGCCCTCTGAGGAATCTGAGATTCACCATACTGTAAGAACCCTTAATAGTCACAGACCAACCAAAATGGAATCAACAGAATGTTTCTATGTATTCTTTTGGATGATTCTATTTAGGATATGAGTTAGTAAGCCACGAAATCCAGTTCAGAGAACAACTCAGAATGAAAGAGTTTTAACTAAAGCATGTCTATTAGAGAAAAAGTCAAGGAAAAGCTGAAAATGTTGGAAGTTCTAAAGAAACACAGTTCTAACAGCTCAGAAGGGCTTCTAAAGAGAAGCACTTCAGTGGAATTCTTATGGGACAGAAACCAATGGTTTCTGGTGCAAGTTTTAAGCACCGGAGCTCTGCATACATTTCAAAAAAAGGGGGGCTAACACCCTCCTCTCAGGAGTACAATAATAAAAGAATATTATATGCAAACAGATTTTTCAAAGGAAGTGAACACTGGAACAAAAGCTTTGAGAGATAAATAAAATATCTGATTAAAACGTCATGTTTACACAGACCCCAAAGAAATGAAAGCAGAGACTCAAAGGAATACTTGTATACCAATGTTCATAGCAGCATTATTCACAATAGCCAAGAAGTCTAAACAACCCAAGTCCCATAGATGATAAAGAGATAAGCAAAATGTGATATATACATAATAATTAGCCTTAAAAAGGAAGAAAATTGGCCAGGTGAGGTGACTCGTCTGTAATCCCAGCACTTTGGGAGGCCGAGGTAGGTGGATCACGAGGTCAGGAGTTCGAGACCAGCCTGACCAACATGGTGAAACCCCGTCTCTACTAAAAATACAAAAAATTAGCCGGGAGTGGTGGTGTGCACCCATAATCCCAGCTACTCAGGAGGCTGAGGCAGGAGAATCGCTTGAACCTGGGAGATGGAGGTTGCAGTAAGCTGAGATCACGCCACTGCACTCCAGCCTGGAGCCAGACTCCATCTCAAAAAAAAAAAAAAGGAAAGAAATGTGGAAACGTGCTACAACCTGGATGAATCTTCAGGACATTATGCTAAGTGAAACAAGCCAGTCACAAAAAGACAAATATTGTATAATTCCACTTGTATGAGGTACTAAGAGTAGTCAAATTCATAGGTACAGAAAGTAGAGTGGCCATTACCAGGGGCTAGAGGGAAGGAGGAAGTGGGGAATTACTGTTTAATGGGAACAGAGTTTTTATTTCAGATAATAAAAAAAATTCCAGAGATGGATAATGGTGATAGTTGCACCACTGTAAATGTTTCTAATGCCACTGATTTATACACTTAAAATGGTTAAAATGCCATATTTTGTATATTTTACCACTGTTTTTAAAAATATCATATTTATAGTCAGAGTAATCAAATAGAGCAATGAATTCAAAGACAGAAAGATAAGGGTTATCAATATTATTCAAAATGCCTTTTATCTGAAATCATTTGAATAAACAAAGTAAACTGATAAATGACTGTAGCAGCTATTACTCCCTTTGACAATGCTTTGGCCTTTACAATGGGAATGACACCATTTAGATGCAATGCCCTTGTGCAAAGCACAACTGTACCCAACATCTTCCTCTTGGAGACAACTCTCCCCCCAATCCTACCCCACCCCACCCCCCATCCCATTCATCCTCCCCCTGTGCCATGCTCCTCCCCAGCCTCCTAACCTCCAACCAGCCGACACGCACGCACACACAGACACACAGGTAGGGGAAAAGATTACTGAATGGGGCCTAAAACTAGGTCAGTGTTTTATTTGTATAGATCAAATCTTATTTCTCAATGATTACAAAGACATAAGATATAAACCAGAGCTGCAAACTGAAATGCCTAAAAGAGACATGCAGGTAACACAAATGCAGACTGTGATTTGTGTGTAACAAAAGCCACAACACAAACTTGCTACAGAGGCAACAACCTCAGTGCTGGGGGAAACGTAGTGGCCTGTAGGCAGCTGTGGCCATGTGCAAACCCACTGTCACCAAATCTACTGATTTTTCAGTCTTAAAAGAGGAATTATTTTTAACTCATGAAGGTGGAGTAGAATTGGAGAAGTGCAGAAAGGCAAGGAGGAAAGTAGATTCACATTTGAGGTAGGAATGTCATTTGAGTTCTTCTCTAGTCTGGCCCTTGACCAGCTGCAGGAGGGAAACTGATTTAAAGGAGGTGAGAGTGATACTTTGTGCCCAGAAAACCTGCAGCTGTTTCTGAAAGCCATGCTTGG
The DNA here is from genome assembly GCF_024542745.1 of Macaca thibetana thibetana. NCBI lineage: Eukaryota > Metazoa > Chordata > Mammalia > Primates > Cercopithecidae > Macaca > Macaca thibetana. The sequence goes on from NC_065581.1 coordinate 120,476,557, forward strand.
GATAACAACCTATTTATTACTGAACCTGTGATAAGGAGAGTTTTTCAGGTATTTGTTGAAATAATTTTTGCAGTACCATAGTAAACAAACGGAAAAGGTGAGAGATAATAGACTAGTTTAAAAATGTAAATCAAGATTTGCATGAATTATTTAAATAAACACCCACCACTGCTTAACATATTTTTAATTAATAACTATACAAAAGTCCACATTTGCTTTCTTTGAAAGTTTGAGGCAATGAAAATAAACTACTGGTCACTGTCAGGCCCTAATTTCTGTGATACAGCTTTAGAAATATTGTCTGAAAGAAAATTGTTTGCTCCGTCCAGTGTCAACAGAAACTTTCAAGTCAGAAATTTTTTTTTCCTTCAAGCTTAGAACAAGGCTTTATAAAATCTCTAGTTTTATGTTTTCAAAACAATTAAATGTAATTTGATGTTTCTCAATTATTTTTGTCATATAAAGGAAGATGAAATATATTCAATTGGCCCCACGAAAGCAAAAATAATCTTAGTAAGGCTGTGCTTTAGGTTTACTTCTACGGCACAGAAGGTAAAGGTTCTAATAAGTAATAGACGACTAAGGGGTCCCAGGGAAAATATGTAGAAGAAATCAATTCATAAGTATTTGCATTAGTACATTCCTTCATAAATTTGCCAGCTTCTCACTGAACATAGCACCAACTTATCTCAGTCCTCCGGCTTTTCAACCACTTCCTTCGAAAAATCTAAATGAATTCTAATGGTTGTGATTTTAAACCAGTATTCTTTATAAACCAAAATAGACAAAATTCTCTGAAAATCAACAAAGTCAAGAAGTCGCAGGTAAGCTAAGGAATCAAATATACAGATAAATACCTCACAAAAAGATTATCCTATCAAATTTCCCTGGAAAGCATAAACCATAAAAGTCTAACTCAAAATAGTATAATTCCATAGCTTTCCATAAGACTGGTAGCCAGTAAGGGTATCCAAAATATTTGATGAAGGCAAAAGACAGTTATTTTAACAAGAAATTGACTCTGTGAATTCATTGCTGACCTAGCATTATGGAAGCCTGCTGTGGCTGCTGTACACTTGAAACATCACATTCACTGGTTTCTTTCCAGGGGACATCACACTATTTCTTCCAGACATGTGGATATTTTCTTCCTAATGAAAGTACTTCATTAGGGCCTTTATTGCCAATCCAATAATTCAATGTTAGTAGCCATTAGAGTGCCTTAATTTCAATTTTAGCCACTGCTGTGGAAAGTGAAATGGAATTTCAGAAGCATTATTTTCCTCTCTTATATTGTTCATCTTGTCCTCTCTTCTGACTCTGCCCTCAGAGAGAAAACACATTCTGCTCTCTTTTCTAAAAAGAAATCTCTCAGTCTCATCACTCCCTCAGCGTATTCATGGTATTTGATTTCACTGTCAAAAACGATCTAGACTGACTGCCTCATCAAGCATTGATTTTTAATCTAAGTTCCTAGGGCTATTTACTCAAATGCTCTTGTAAAGACCTGACTTCCTATCCTATCTTAGTACTATATCACCACTGCCTGCTGCACATTTCTAGCTGGAGAGCTGACTTGGCAGCCAAGATGTCAATGAAGCCAAAAAGAAACTCCTCATCTCCTCCACATTGCCCCTCCTACCTAGCCCCAGCCAACCTTACCCTCACTTCACTTTTCCTGGTAATGGTCCCTGGCCACCCTTCTGATCTTCTGAACTGAAATTTTGGAAGCATCTCCAAATGTTCCCTCTCCTCTCACACACCCATGATAACCAGGTATCGGTGGCTATTTTCTACCAATTCAAACTGCCCATATCTACTGTTTTTCCATTTTTAGTGACATTTCCACTTTGGTTGTTGGCTGACTCTTGTCTAAGCTCTTACTGTCATCATGCTTGGTCTCCTTCTTCTTTCCACCTATTACTTTTCTGTATTACGTTATAATTTGTGGTCAGATTAATCTTTTTAAAGCACAGAAATGCCCTCCCTTGCTCAAAAACCTTCAGTAATATCCTCAAATCTAGACTAAAGTTCACATTCTTTGACAAGAATTCAAAACCCTGTATTATCTGACCTAATTTTACCTTTCTGTCCTCATTTTCCCAATATGCTCCTTTTAACAGACACTACTTGGCAACACTGGCTTCATTCCATTCCCAAGCCACTAATCAAGCTGTCCCCTCTGCCCTCAATGTTGTTTTCTTTCTTTCCCACCATTTCTACCCTTAGGAACCCAGCATAAAACATTTACCTGGTGGACAATTTTCCCAAATAGAAATAGTCTCCCAGTTCTGAATTATTGTAAGACTTTGTTCCTGTCTCCCCAAGATTACTTTATTCTACTTGTCTTCTTTTATTGCCCCAGAGATATAGTTTTATCTGCTCTCCAAAATTCCAAAATTCAAAATTCAAAAATTATTAAGGGTATCATGTATTTTCCATCTTCCTATCTTTCAGTCCCCTACCAATGCAGGATAATTTTCCCAGGCTGGGCTATAGAACCTGTTGTTGAATGAAGGGAAAAAATTCCACAAATAATTTTTTAAGCACTGAAATCTAAACACCAACAAAGCAAAGAGTGAATTAGAAATATTAAGATTAAATACATTTTCTATCTCGGTAACTTACAAAGCTCTAAGACATTTTTACACCAAGACTTCCAAACAGCTGACTTAGTAACCTATCTGAAAGAGGACTACCACTTTTCTTCACTAAATTCTGTGTGCCATAATGAAATTAAAGGCAATCTCTGCCAGTATTCCAAAGGGGATCTATTTCAATGTATGAATGAAACAACGTAGTTAAGAGTAACAAGTACTTAGAATCATTTAAAGTCATTTACAAAATAGCCTTAAACATTAACTCTTGCTATCACTGTCATTTGCAAATAAAACACTTTGTAAAAAATTTCCAAAGGTGAATTAAAGGTGTATTTTATATCTAAGTTCCTTAAATGACTGAAAAAACGAATTTATATACATAAGCTTCACTGACATCACTAATATTTCTATTATGATTGATAAAATATATTGCTAAATCAATTATTGCAACCTTTCTCATATTACAGATGAAGAAATTGAGGCCAAGAGAATCTAAATGACTTGACCCAATTCACACAGCTAATTCCAAAATCAGGACCCAAACTCAAGTGTTCAGTCCTCTATTTACAGAGCTACTACTTAGGCTGATAAAGTAACACCAGTGGGAAAATAAGTTATCTAAGAGATTCCTTTATAATTTTCTGTAAGAAATCTGGCTGATTGGGAAAACTGCCACTGTATTTCTTTAAAATGCCGTGTTACTAGCACTGTCTCTATACTGATATCAATGGAGTTGCCAACAGTCTTGCTTTTCTGTTAATTAATTTTTTCTCATTTTAAAAACAAAGGTGATCCAGAATGAAACAGGTATCATCTACAACAATCACTGTCCAATAGGAGAGTGACAGTCACTTTCCAATGCAGATGGGAGTTCCTACAATCCTTTCCTGTTTTCTAGAGCTAAATTTCCTCTGTGAGAAAACATACTTTAAAAATCCATTTATAAATAAAAGTCTATAAATGTTCATGCTTTATTTCCCCTTGGATAAGGTAAAACAACATTACAATACAGATGATTTCTAATGTACCTGTAATGATATCAGAAAAGACACATTATTAATCCATCTAAAATAATAAACTAGTATATTTTTCTTATCACATGATCCCACAAATATATAAATGGCTATTATTCTTAACTTTAATGGCATAATAATACTTATATCTTTTCTTGATTATAAGATACCATCCAGCCTGGCACAGTGGCTCACACCTGTAATCCCAGCACTTTGGGAGGCTGAGGCGGGCAGATCACTTGAGGTCAGGAGTTAGACACCAGCCTGGCCAGCATGGTAAAGCCCCATCTCTAACGAAAATACAAAAATTAGCTGGGTGTGGTGGCATGTGCCTGTAATCCCAGCTACTTGGGTGGCTGACGCAGGAGAATTGCATGAACCTGGGAGGCGGAGGTGGCAGTGAGCCAAGATTGTGTACTCCAGCCTGGGCGACACAGCAAGACTCTGTCTCCAAAAAAAAAAAAAAAAAATACCATCTATTGTAAGATAAAACACTGATTTCACGGTAATGAGAAAAGTAATATTATAAATATGTATAAGTAATAGAAAATATTCAACTCTTTATTAAAATTTCATGAAGAATGTGATAAAACATATCATGAATACAATGAAGATCTATTTATACTAAGGATGAGCAAAAATAAGCAAGAGCTTTAAATAAACTAACTATAACCCAAAAAAAAAAGAGAAGAGGTAGAGAGAGAAGGAAGAAAAAGGAGGAAAAAAAAGAAGAGGAGATGGAAAAGGACAAAAGGAAGAGGCAAAGGAGATAAAAAGAGAAGGCATAGGAAGAAGAATAAACATCTTTTCCGTAAACCAAACAGATCAGCTTAACAATTCCCTTGAGCATTACTAGGAAATGAATCAGATAGTTATTACACTCTTATACTGGGGGTCTCATATTCAAGGTAAAAGATATGGCAGTGATTGAGGTATAAGGAAAGTCTGACTTGTGAATCCGAGAATCACTATGCCTTTCCTAATCAAGTATCAGCAACATCCAACTGTTTCACATACACAGGCTACGTATGTTGATTATTAAAACTATGAGAAGACTCTGCATTCCCATCAAGGAGAGAATACACAAACATGAGATGAGAATTGCATCATGGTGAGATAAGTGCTAGATTAAAAATAGTCATTAAGTGCTATGGTAGCCCAAGATAGGTCGTAAACTCATTCTTTCTGAAAGGGTTGAGAGACAATTCACTGATAAGATAACATTTGATGTGGGCCCTGAAGGATCAGTAAAACTTTCTAGAAGAAAGCCATCCAAGCAAAAGGATAGGTACAGTGTCAGAAAAAATATGTGGTTTCTCTGGAGAACCATAAAAAGTTTCATATAGAGTATGGTTTGTTCACATTAGTAATAAAACAACTATCGTTCTCTAAAATGGTTCGTAATCAATGTTTTCTAACTTACTGAAATTGCTATTCCAACTCCTAATAATAGTTATTAGTAAAAACAAATATTACAAATAGGCATTTTTCTAAGCACTTTACCTGTAATAGCTCATTTAATCCTCAAAACAACCTTAAGAGGTAATACCACTATTAATTACTCTCATTTTATAGATGGAGAGACTGGGGCCCAAAGAGGTTAACTAGTTTGTCCAAGGTTATGGTCTGACTTCATGATACCCTTAGATCCAATGCTGGAAATCATACAATCAATCATTAACCCTACTAATACCTCACTGGAGCTGCTCTTACTATGCAAGCATCTCCTCACTTACACCTGACCAACCTAAGTATGCTGTGGACAAAAAGAATGGGAATCCCAGATATCAAACCCATTTCATGCCTCCTTTGAATCCTTACCATGTCTCTTCTTTTCCTTCTTCTCCCTCAGTGTTTCAGACCTCAAAGTCGTTATTTTGCTTTACAATAATCCTTAATTCCCTCCTCATTCTCATAGTAATATCACCAAGAAGGCAGCAGGATCAAAAAGAAAAAAAGTAAAGAGTTTGTCTATAACAGGTAAATCCCCAGAGCTGTCTTGTCCCCAGCTCACCACACCTCTATTAGAGGAGGTAGGTTTTCATGAAATACAGACATAGAGATGTGCAAGAGATGGAAAAAAAGTAGTAAGAAAACCAGTATTATCTTGGATGTTATTTCTCATTGACTACATACATCTCAGCACAGTGATGGCAGAAATTTAACATCTCCGAAATAATACATTTTTCAAGAGTTCTGGTTCTTCTTTCCCTTGAGAAGCTATGCTTTTTTTCAAAGTGATTTTTTGAAATAAGAAAGACCCATAGGTTTACCAATTAAGCAGATGGAGCCTTTATTAGAACAGGAGCAGAAGCTAAAATGGCAATGGCATGTACATCCCGATTAATTTACCCAGGCATCAGAGTTAAAGGAACCGGCTCTGGAGCAAAAACATATTAGCCAATAAAATGCAAATGGAGACTTTAGCAGCACAGGTGGGTACTTAAAAATGATTTAAACAAACTGGCACATAGTAGTGACATTTTCCATTCTGCAATCATGGCCATCACAATGATCTCATTAAATTTACAAGCTAACTCCAAAAAAGCCAGGCTCAATATAAGCAGAAGGCATCTAAAGTGATGCAAGAGGAATCCAATACATAACTCTCCATTTACATAGTTAACAAAAAAGATAAAGAGAGACACATTCACATAGACACACTGGATATCTGGGAGAGAGGTCCAGAAATACCCACACTTACACATTACATGGGATGCTGTACTCTAGGTTTAAAGACCTTTCCTATTACAGAAGGAATGCCCTTCCTGGGTGGTCTAGTGTTGAGTCACCCACCTGGTTTTAAAATGCTTCCTTTTTTCTAACTCAATTGCAATAGAAATTCACAAAATTTCACTTTCAAAATGGGGGCAAATATTAAGGCATCATTTTTAAGTCCTCTTCTCTCCGATGGGGTCCATCTAACTTTGTCTTCTCCTTTGTCATCTAATTTTGTCCATCTAACTTTGTGTTAGAAAATTAGTAGAACTGGGATACTTCACAGTTTTGGCACATTTTGACAAACTCAACCAAATTCCACAGCAACTTCACAAAGATTAATGGAAATCTCCAGAAATAAATCACACAGAATAAAAAATGTATTCACCGTTGAGAAATTTCACAAGGCACATTAACACCTTTTTCCATGTAGACACCCAAAAGTTTTAAAGGTAAATTGGGCTTCTCCTATATTCTTGTTTAAGAGGTTGTAAAGGTGTATTCTGCTTCAGTAAGTAGCTATTCTGCTTCATTCTATAATGAGTTGCATTTCTAGACTGACCAAATTGATAGGCAGAGTCCTCAAAGGATAATGGCATCATTTAAAGTAGAAGGCACTGCTTAAATGCCAAGTAATCCTGATGACATAAAAAACAGCTGCCACATATTGATTTAAAAATTAATAATGATAGCCCCAAAACTGACGAGTCTATTGGCACAATATTAAAATGTGTTTATCGACCAATTTGAAATGAATTTTGTTGTGCTTACTTAATCACATAGATAGCAAATTAATAATATGCTACTAAGACCTCGAGGTAGTCATCTATGACTCTAAACTTACTATGATCACAAAGAAATTATATCTAACATAATGGGTTATTTGCTAAGTGTCAACAAAAACAAATGATTCTATTGAAAAGATCAAATAGTTTAATCACATCAAAGTTATGTGTGGTCAAATTAATCCTTATCTTTAAAAAGGCTCTTCTTGAAAGAATACAAATTCTGATGCAAGGAACATAAAAGTTGTTAAATATTATACCTAAATATATCATTTTAAATATTTGCATGTAAATAAAGTGTATTTGGTGTGTTCTAACTTTATTTGGCTGTTATTGTTGTGTTGAATGATACAGCACCATGCTTAGCTTAAGTAATATAACATATAATATAGAGTATTTTAGTTTCCAAACTTTAAGCAATAATAACAGAGTAAAAGACCTGGGAAAAGGTTATCATTGTGCCAAATACATAGTAGGCAAAAAAATAAATACCTGTCAAATAAACGAATAGCTAGATGGATAAATAAAATTAAAATGGGGCTCTTTTTTTAAAGTTTCTTGATTAACTATTGACTACTAAGATTCTTTGAAGCAAATAGATTTTGAAAACCAACTCTAAAGTCTTTTAGTCTGTAACCAAAGTACAGTTAGTGCATGTCTAATTAATAGGCATGTGTTTTTTACATGCCTAATTAATACATGGAAGATTAAATTCAAATGTCAAGCTAAAGACTGGTTTGTGGCAAAGTATTCATACAAATTGAAGAAATATTTATTAAGGAATACACTCAAGGAAGCACTGTACTTAGTAACATCATCAATAAAAAGTAAGTATAATTTTTAAAATTGAAAGAAAAAATTTCAGCTGAATAAATTTCCAAATTTACCCCCAGTGGATATCCCGAAGCTTCCATTTTCTAATTTATGACAATGACATTAAAAATTATGACCCTAATTAGAACTTTCAAATAGTGACAGATGGCTTCTCTGAATGGTCTCTGTACCTTTTAATTTAGTTTGCAAAAAAGGTCCATCTTCTGAATTACAATGTAAGTGCATTAGCGCTCACATGTATTCTCTTTTTAAACACCCAGGTGCAATTTAATCAAAACAAGCTTTTAGAGAAACAATACGATACAGTCAAAGTAAAGGATTTCTCAATGTTCTGCTAAATTGAGGGATGGATTTTTTGATTATCTGGAAAAATAGTTGAACTGCATATTTCAAACAATCCTGCCTGAACTACCAAGCAAGCTCTGCATGGTACTGAGTGGGTGGCAGTAAATTTGAGATTATGCTCCCCTGCAAGGATACTCCCCAGTAGAACAGTAGCTCTTATTCAATGCAAGATGATCATGCTTCAACAACTTGGCTATGCAAGACTGATGGACATTTACGAAGAGCTTAATAAAAAGAACACCTTCCTAAAGAGAAGTCCACCTCAGCTCTCCTGAAACGATCTGAAGAAGAACAGGGACCAAGTTCACTCAATGCAAACCCAAGGGCAATCTCCTACAGTTCATCAACAAAGCACAGCCACAATGACTTTAGACTGGAAGATGTTCAAAGCAAATATAAATCAATACTCATAGTTCTGGTCTCCATAAACATAACCACAGCAGGTCTAGTATTAAGAAATATAACTTGCTGAGGCTGCCAAGAGGAATTGATTGCCAAATGAAAACCTGGATACCAAATTGAGGTGACTTACAGTTATACTACTTTAAGTAGAGGAAATATCATGTGAAATCATGATGATGGTTTCAGAATAGTTAATTGATAGCAGGGATTGGATGGGTAGGCCAGTTGGTGATTAAAAACATTCTTAGTTTATGTTTCTAGACATATCATTTGTATAACACAGAATGCTTCTCTTTTTGCTCACCAGAGTGATGGCATGGTGGATATAATTCAGCCAAAAGTGGCATCAAATCATGAAGAACTCACAATGTGTAGACAGATGGAATACAGAACACATTCCTGACTGATCCCAGTGAAAATTATCCACTGATATCTCAAGAGATCATTTCTATTGACCCTGAATGTAACCAACTACAGTATAACAGTATTATGGCACAAGTTCTGCTTGAAAATCAATAATGCAGGGTTTGAATTGAATTCATGGGACTTTATTCAATAATAGATTTCTGCTCACAGATTCAAAGGCAAAAGAATAGTCAATAAAGGCCACAAATAGTCTTCCCGTATTCCTAACAGATTTCTACACCAGGTGGTAGAACGCTATGGCGGGCTGGCTGCACTGATGCCCACCTGCGCCTGGAATAGAACCTGGCACGAGAAACACAGGCTCACAATTTATAAGAGCGGAACTGGCATAGACTTCAGAGAGACTGTACAATAAGCCTGTGGGCATAGGATTTGGGGAGACTAAAGAATTCTTTTCTTGAAAAGGAAGTGGTAAGCCATTCTGGGTATTTTTAGAGGATATTAAATAACTATAATAATATAGATAAAAATCAAAGTAAAAGGCTACCAAAGATGTTCACTTTGGTTAATCTTAGATTGTGTGAAATTCACCTTTATTTTTAAAATCTTTTTTAAAAAAGGACTTTTCCAAAAAAAAAAACAAAAAAAAAACTATCAGACAAAACACAAATTTCTGAAGCAACCACTGATCCATGAGTACATAGGAAACAAACTGGCTCATATTTGTCATTAGCATTACAAGGCTTGCTACTGCAAATTATAATGGCTTGTGGCTTAATCCAAAAGATTTGCTAACAGTTATTTCTCTCATCTTTATTATACATTTCTATAAATTAAAGGTATCCAACAAATTGTCTTTAAATTCCAGCTACAAACCCTGCTTTATTAAGTAGTTCTTAAGCAATAATGGTAATTACAGTTAACCGTGTGAATTATTTAACAATAGTTCAGAATCAATACTTGTTAAATTATTCAAGATTTCACCTCTATGCTGTTAAGGCCCACTGATTCAGAGTAACTGAATTAAACACAGTATAAAACATTGTACACTCTTAGGGTCCACTGCTACTGCCAAGAAGGAGTTACAACATGGAAATCAGTGAAAACTGTTTCAGGATAATGAGACACTAGTACAAAGATCCTGTAGTAGGAATGCTTGGTATGTACAAGGAAGAGAAAAGAGCCAAATACAGTGGGCCAGGGGACAGGAGTGATGTTTAAAAATTTTAAAAATGTCAGAGAGACAAATGGCCCTGCCTGATCATGCAGGACCGGGTAGGGCAGGGTAAGGGGTTTAGATATTATTGTAAGTGTAATGAGAGCCTTTGGGTTGTTTTAAGTAGAGAACTGACATGGCTTGGGTTATGTTTCTAAAAGATCACTGGGGCTGCTGAGCAGGCTGTAGGAACATTAATCCTAGAAGCAAAAAGAACACTTAGATGGCTACTCCATTTGTCTGGATAAAATGGCATGGCTTTGATGGATAAACCATGAAAATGAAGAGAGACAGATGATTAAGAATATACTTTGGAAGCAGAGACCAATGTGCTAGCTGAGATGCACCAAATAGGAATACAAAGGGTAGGTGAAAAAATGAGCAATCAAGCATGACTTACAATGTTCTGGTTTGAGCTAAAGGATTCAGAAACTAACTGAATGAAAAAGACAGGACAGGAAAGGGTATCATATGAGCACAGAGAAACTCCTAGTCCAGGTGTCTAAAGGGAAAGGCAGTGAGATAGGCTTCCCAGGAGAAGTAATGCCTGAGATGGCAACTGAAGTTAGACAAGTGGACTCCTAAAGAGAACAATCTAAACAGACAGAGGAAATCATATTTATGAAGGCTCAGAATTAAAAGATTATGTCTAATCATGTATGAAACTGAATTAATAATGATTAATGCCAAGTAATATAGGAAATGACTTCTAGGAAGCTGCGCCATTGAGAAGTGTGTGATTTTATAATATATAATACTGACTCTCCACTGAAACTATAGATCTAGTGCTTTGTGGACATTCTTTCAACATAAGTATTTCTGAATAATTACAAACAAACTTTTAAATAAACAACGTTTCATGAAATTTAGTATCTTTTCTGTATCTCAACTTTTCTGTCAAATATTTTATACCTTATAAATGAACATCGGGAAAGAGGGGGTCTGTTATTTAGACTATACTCTAATTTGTGTCTTTGAAATGTTCAGTGTTTCTTAAAGATTCATATATTGAAAGCTAGAAGTTATTTTTGTTTAAGGTCAGAAATTGCTTCTGAACTTCTTTAATTATCATGTAAATAACTTTCCTGAGAGGAGAACAACTTAGAAAAAGCCTATACTTCCAACCCTACACAGACTCCACAGCCCACAGTACAAGAAAGAATTTATTCATCCACATATTTACCACCACTGTGCAAAAGCACATTTAACTTTCTCATTTACAAGCTAATTCATAGAGATCATTCTAACTGAAGTGCTGCTGGTAATGGAAGCACCACAGGCCAAAGGAAGCTGGCAAAGTTCAGGGAATACCTAGCTCCTTTTGTTTATCAATTCGATTGTTCATTCATTCATTTACTTTGCTTGAAGAATATGCAACTGACATGTAATCCATCATATATCTGAGAAAACATTACAATTATTTTAGAATTTGTACTTAATTAGGAAGATGAGCTGAGAGTAAAAGGATGTATTTAACCTAGTGGTTAGGTTCGAAAATTCACTGGAAACCTTCCCAGGAATCTGTCACTGGGGGAAGGTCCTGGAACTCTTGTATTTTTTTCCTATGATTTGGTAGCCACTCTTTTCACTCATGTTTCTCCTTCATTTGCTCTTTCTAGAATCAGTTGGATTTTTTCTCTGTGCTCTACTGTTTCTGTTTTAAGATAACATTTGAATTTATATTCTTGTTTACCACCATGAATCTCACTCAACACCTCCCCACAGCACCTTTTAGAAGCAGGAAAAAGCATTACATACCAGCATTATACCTATTCTTTCAGGCTATACCTGCAACAATTGGTAAAATTAATGACAGGTAAACCAAGCTGCGGAGAAGACTTCAGTGTTGAGTCGTTACTAAAAATTCAGAAAAGGAATAAAAAGGCTCTGACTCATAATGAGAGAATCATTCTTTCCTACAGTCACAGGTGAGAGGAGGAAAGAGGAAATCAATGACAATGTGATGAGTACTTTTAGTATGGAAAAAGTCAGATTAAAGAAAATAGTGTTGGAAATATATATGTTTGCATACATGCATTAGAATATGTTTTAAAGCATGTATATACCTATTTAATTTTACAAAATACAAGAGAATCGTATTACTATTTTTTATAAGTTCCTTCCTCAGTTTTCTTTGGGGAGGGGGTTCTTGTCAGCTTTATTGAAGTACAATTAATTTAAAATAAAATTTTAAGTACACAATTTGATGAGTTGTGGCAAATCTATACAGTAGTGGGACCACCACCACAATCAGGATCAGGTCATTTTTAATCAGACGGTATTTATCATTCTTGACAAATGACTTCAATCTCTTTACATAATGACTGCCAGGCTCATTCATGCTATCACAAATGACAGGATTTCCCCCATTTGTAAAGGATAAATAGTATACTATTACGGTGATATACCACATTTTCTTCATCCATTCATCTGTTAATGGACATTTTGTTGTTGTTTCCATATCTTGGCTGTTGTGAATAATGCTACAATGAACATGAGGGTGCAAGTATCCCTTTAACACCGATTGCAGTTTCTTTGTATATAAAGACCCAAAAGTGGGATTACTTGGTTGTATGTAGTTCTATTTTTACTTTTCTAAGAACCTTCATACCATTTGACATGATGGCTGTACTAATTTACATTTCCACTCACAATATATGAGTTCTTTTCCTTTTCTCTGTATCTTCTCCAACACCAATTATCTTTCACGTTTTTGACAACAGCCATTCTAACTGAGGTGAGGTAATATCTCACTGTAGTTTTGACTTGCATTTCCCAAATAATTCGTGATGCTACGCATCTTTTCATGTACCTGTTGATCATTTCTACATCTTCTTAGATACATCTGTTTAGATACTTTGTCAATTTTTAAACCAGTTTATTTATTTTCTTGCTGAGTTGAGTGCTTATATATGTTGGCTACTAATACCTTATCAGAGGTATGGTTTGCAAATATTCTCTCCCCCTCTGTAGGTTGTCTCTCCACTTTGATTGCTTCCTTTGCTGTGCAGAAACTTTTTAGTTTGATTCAATCTCATTTATCTATTTTTGCTTTTGTTGCTTGTGAGCAGTCATATTTAAAAATTCATTGCCTTACCCAATGTCAGGAAGCTTTTTCCCTACGTTTTCTTCCAGGAATTTTAGTGTCAGGTCTTATATCTAGGCAAATGCTTAAATCGATTTGAAGTTGATTTTTGCCTATGGTGTAAGATAAAGATAAGGGTCTACTTTCATTCTTTTACATGTGGATATCCAGTTTTCCCAACACTATGCATTGAAGAAACTGTCCTTTGCCCACTGTGTGTTCCTGGCACCTTTGTCAAAAATCAGTTGACCACAAATGTGTGGATTTATTTGTGGGTTTTCTATCTTGTTCCATTGATCAATGTGGAATTGTATGCCAATTTTATGGCAGTACTATGTTGTTCTCATTACAGTCTCCCAAAGTGCTGGGATTACAGGTGTGAGCCATGGCGCTGGGCCTTGTCTAGCTTTTGTATTGCTAGCTTTGTAAAATTAATTCGGAAGTATTCCCTCTACTTTGATTTTCTGGAAAAGTTTAGAAGAATTAGTATTAGTTCTTCATTAATATTTGGTAGATTTCAGCAGAGGAGTCATCCAATTCTGGGCTTTTCTTTAGTGGGAGAATTTTTATTACTGATTCAATCTCCTTACTTATTATTGGTCTGTTCAGGTTTTCTACTTCATGATTAATCTTGGTAGGTTGTGTGTGTCTAGAAACTTACTCATTTCTTCTATGTTATTCAGTTAGTTGCTGTATAATTGTTCAGTTTCTTATGATCCTTTGTATTTTGGGAGTACCAATTGTAATGTCTCCTTTTTCATTTCTGATATTTACTTCTTTAGGTCTTTTTTATTTTCTTACTTAGTCTAGCTAATGGTCTGTTGATTTTGTTTATCTTTTCAAAAAAGAATCTTTTAATTTTGTTGAATTTTTTCTTATATTTTTCCAGTCTCTACTCCATTTGTTTTGGCTCTGATATTTGTTCTTTCCTTCCTTCTGGTCACTTTCAGATTAGTTTGTTCTTCTTTTTATTGTTCCTTGAGGTGTAACATTAGATTGTCTATTCATAATATTTCTTCTTTCTTGATATAGGCATTTATTGCCATAAATTTCCCCCTTTCTGCTACTTTTGCTGCATCCCATAAGTTTTGGTATGTTGTGCTTCCATTTTTCTTTGTCTCAAGGCATTTTAAAATTTCATTCTAATTTTTTCTGTGACCCAATGGCTGTTTAGTAGCATATTGTTTAATTGCCACATATTCGTGTATTTTCCAAGATTTCTCGTGTTATTGATTTCTGGTTTTATCCCACTGTGATCTGAAAGGACACTTGATATGATTTCAATACTCTTAAATTTGTTAAGATTTATTTTGTCGCCTAACATCTGATCTTTTCTGGAGATTATTTTATGTTCACTTGAGAAAAACGTGTATTCTGTTGCTGTAGAATGGAATGTGCTGTTAGGTCTATTTGGTCTATAATGCAATTCAAGTCCAAAGTTTCTGCACTGATTTTCTGTATAGATAATCTGTCCACTGTTCAGAGTGGGATATTGTATTCCCTTGCTATATTAGCATTGCACTCTACATATCCCTTCAGATCATTTAATAATTGCTTTATATATTTAGGTGCTCTGATGTTACATTCATATGAATTTACAATTATGTCTGTGAATTAATACATTTATCATTATGTGATACTCTCCTTTGTATCTTTTATGGTTTATGACTTTATATCTATTTTGTCTGATATAAGTATAGCTCCCCTGGCTCTCTTTGGGTTTCCATGTGTGCGAAATATCTTTTTTCACCCCTTCACTTTCTGTGTACATCCTAATTAGGAAAGCAAGTCTGTAGTAGGCAACATGTGGTTAGATCTTACTATTTCTTTAATCCATTTGGCTACTCTATGTTTTTTTATGTTAGAGAATTTAATCTATTCTTTATTTCCCCATTCATTGAGCCAGTCTTTGTGATTTCATTGAAGAATTTAATCCATTTACATTCAAGGCAGTTACTGATAGGTAAGAATTGCTACTGCCATTTTGGAATTTGATTTCTAATTTAGATCCTTTGTTTCCTTCTTCCTCTCTACTGTCTTCCTTTATGGTTTTCTGGTTTTCTTTGGTTGTATGTTTTGAATCCTTTCTTTTTATACTTTGTGCAACTACTATAGGTTTTTGCTTTGTAGTATCAAAGTTGCAGATACCAAGATGAAATTACTCTTCTCAGACCCAAACAAACTGGAACCGGCAAAGCACAGAGGCAGAGGTCGTGTGTGGATGTCTGACATAAAACCTATCTCAAGTACTTTCTAAAATAGCCACACAATAACTTTTTCATGTCTTTCACACATCTCCCTCAGGCAAAGGGTCCCAAAATGGTGAGGAAATGGAATATCCTCCTCCAATTCACTTTTCCCACTGTAGAAACCATGGGTCTAGGGAAATTCTCTGTGTGTGGCAGCTTGGGGAAGGGGTGGTACAGCCAAACAAAACTGTTCTGCTTATTGTTCAGTCACAGCTTTTCTCAGTTCTGTGGTCAAGTGGATGTCTTAAGTTCTGGGATATTCACAATGGTATTCTTGCCTGATGATAGTTGTTAGCTGAATTTCTGGCGGCGGGGGCGGGCCAGGGGGGAGGTGGGGGACACAGAATGAGGCCAGAGAAACTCCTATTCCACTACCTTGCTGATGAGATTTATTTTAGGAAATTTGCTCACATGACTGAAAAGCTTGACAAATCCAAAATCTGCAGAATAAGCCAGCAGACTGGAGACCCAGTGAAGAGCTGCTCTTCAAGTCCAAAGGCCATCTGCTAGTAGGATTCCCTTTTCTTCTGGGGAGGTCAGTCTTTTTCTATTAAGGCCTTCAACTGATTGGATGAGACCCATCCACATTATGGAGGATAATCTGCTTTACTAGAAGTTGACCGATTTAAATGTTAATCTCATCTCTAAAAAATAATTGCATAAAAGTCATAAAAAAGGATGAGTTCATGTCCTTTGCAGGGACATGGATGAAGCCGGAAACCATCATTCTCAGCAAACTATCACAAGGACAGAAAACCAAACACTGCATGTTCTCACTCATAGGTGGGAACTGAACAATGAGATCACTTGGACACAGGGCGGGGAACATCACACACGGGGGCCTTTCTGTGGGTGGGGGGCTGGGGGAGGGATAGCATTTGGAGAAATACCTAATGTAAATGATGAGTTGATAGGTGCAGCAAACCAACATGGCACATGTATACCTATCAAACCTGCACATTGTGTACATGTACCCTAGAACTTAAAGTATAATACTAACAACAAAATAATAAAATAAAATAAAATAACTGCGTAAAACATCTACCATGGCTTAATCAAGTTGACACATAAAACTAACCATCACAACATTAATGTGGAGAGATAAAAGTGAAATCTGGGGAACAAAGGATTTGTGTTAGAAGGCAGTAGAGTGATTGACCATCCTGCGTTATCTGGAACTGAAGGGTTTCTCAGAGCAAGAGGATTTCAATGCTAATGCTGAGACAGTCCCAAATAAAACAAAACGAAGCCACTCTAAAGTAAGGGTATTTCATCAGTCCTTGTTCTTGTTTCAATCTCTTCCAGTTTATCTCTGACCTTCTAAGTTATACAGATTCATGGGTGCAATGGTCTTTGGACAAGAAACTACCAAAATAAATGAATAAACGTATTGTAGTTTATACAGAAGTTTTTGGTGAATTTTGATCATGATGATGAGTGTCCATCTCTCTAAGTGTACTGATAAAGTCTAGCGTCCAAGCCTATCAGGATAATACCATCAAAGTCACAAAGTGCCCAAAAAGTCAGAGCACTAGCCTTTACCCAGTGAAACCTGTGGTCCTTTTTGCAAATTTTCTCAAACAAGATTATCAGTAAAATGTTAGTATAACAGAAACAGCATTTCCTAAACTTATTTTCCATGGTAAAAGTTGGCTCAGGAGAAAAGAAGATGTTTAGAAAATATTGAGATGAACAAAGTTAAATAGCAGAACTTTTCGTAGCCTTAAAAATACAATGTGCATCATGCGGCTCCAAAGGAAGGCATAATTTGCAGAATTTTCCAAATTGGGCCACAGAAATCACTTTCCCAATACACACTGTCTCCCAGAATAGGGTTTAACAGAGATCCAGTTTGTTAAAGACAGGATTAACAAGACATACATAGAAAATATTTCAGCTCATCAAAATATTTGCAGAAACGTAATTTCTGGCTCGACATTGATTCTCATAAGCAATTTTGCAGACTCCAAATTTGTCTATGTATCTTAGTAAATGATTCAAATGTTGATTCGCTAATGAGTTTTACCTTTAAAGAGAAAATTACTTTTCTTCTTTCACTTTAACATATTTACAGACCAGCAAATAAATGGGTAAAGGATGTACAATGAGGCCAAGGACATCATGTGGTGGAGCCACAGCCCCTCACTTCCCTCCTCCTTACAGAAGCTCACCTGAAGCATCCTGGGTAACAGATCTCTCTCTGAGTGAGGAATCGCAGGTCACCTGTAAAATTATTCTGATTGACTTACACTTCACTAAATTTTTAAAGTTAATATTGGTACTTAAACCTGAAACAGAAATTCCAGGATAAAAACTTAAGAAAGCTAAGACAATGAGATTTTAGGAAAATGTGTGTTGCAGGTTACAGAGAATTTCTAACTCAGTATCTAAATCATGTAAGATCAAACTTACAGAATCCAATTCAAGAGTATTGGATACTGTATTTCTATGAGTTTGTAAAAATGCTACTTTGACCCACTGGAAATACTGCTTTAAGACCCAGATCAATTTGAGAAAAGGTCTGAGAGACATTTTTAATATAATACAAGGCATTCATGCAACTTGAAAACAGATGAAAATATTGAAAATGTCAGTACATTATGTATAGCACTTAAACTAAGCATTAGCTAATTTTAATGATTGCTTTTTCCTGTGTTACTGCCAATATTGTCAACAACAGATGTTGTTACTGGAAATGCTAATTATTATAGGTCATAGACACCCTCTAGCTCACTCTCTCTCGCTCTGTCTTTTGGTTTGTATTGGTAATTATGTCTGTGCATGGAAAAGCTGCATATAATTTGAAGTCGTGTTTTGTGTAGGATGATGTCATCACATCAAAATAACAAAGAGATCAGTTGTTTAACTTCCCAATGTCAAACGTTGTTTTACAAATAGTACTGAATAAAACTAAGTTCATCTATGATCACCAATCATTGCATTGTCACATTTCAGGTCGGCAAGGTACAATTAGAATATATTTCCATTTGGTTATAACAAGCAAATAACCTCAAATTAAAATGTTAAGACATGAAAAAAATTACAAAACATATGCCATATTAAATTTCCAAGAAAGAGTTTTTGCAGTATGGACATAAATGCCACTAAGATAGGTACACAACTTGAAAATTATTTTTAGTCACTCAAAAATGCAAACATTTACAAAGAAATATAAGGAGAATTCAAAATAAGAGTAAAAAGCTGTGATAAAATCCTCAAAATAATTTCTTCTGCTTAATTTTTAAAATCCTAGATATCAGGAAACTTAGCCTGCATTTATACTATCAAAACCTGAAATTAAGATTTCTTACTTTATACTTAAGTATTAAGTTCAATTGTTAGATATAAAACATGGAATAACAACAACAACAACAAAATGGCACCCACACTGAAGTTAACAAATTCTGAGATTAGCTGCAAGAAACAGGAATGTAGCATTTTAAAATAGAGGTGACACAATAAATAGAATATTGATTTACTTCTTAGTAATTTTATACAAATAATTGACAGGTTATCGCTTGCCAAAACTGAATGGTACTGGAAAAGTTATTCAGTCACAATGAAGTAAGAGTGGGAACAGACCTGGAATTGGAGTTTCATAATGAAATAGCAAAGGAAGTTCTATTATCAATGCCCTGCCTAGCAAACTGGTAGTTATATTCTATCCTAATTCATCTCATAAAGTATTCTTGAATACCTATTATACGCCAATGCTGGATATCAGGGCTGTGATTCTGTGTATAGCAAACCTTTGGCTGATGTGCTATAAAATTTTGATGCAGGAACAATTTGATTTTGTTACAAATTTTGTACCATGTCATTTTGGATATGTAACTATCAGGGAAAACAGGATTAACTGAGAAGGTCCTATGACCCGGTACAAAGGTGATACCATTAGCCTAAGATCCAAGGGGTAATGTTCAAGACATTCCAAAGACAGACCTGTGTTCATTAGTAATTGGAAGAACTTTTTCAAGGCAATAGAGTTTTACTCAATAGCACCAGAGAGCTGCAGGAAAGCCAACGATATATTGTGACAAGTGGATCCTTCCATAAATATTATATGAGACTAGGATCAGATAAAATATTTGCAAACTTTAGTGATTTTTTTGTCTTTTATTTTTCTTTCATTTATTTATTTATTTTGAGATGGAGTTTCACTCTTGTCACCCAGGCTGGAGTGCAATGGTGCAAACTCGGCTCACTGCAACCTCTGTCTCCCACATTCAGGTGATTCTCCTGCCTCAGCCTCCCCAGTAGCTGGGATTATAGGCGCCTGCAACCATGCCTGGCTAGTTTTTGTATTTTTTAGTAGCGACCAGTTTTCTTCATTTTAGCCAGGCTGATCTCGAACTCCTGACCTCAGGTGATCCACCCGCCTTGACCCCTCAAAGTGCTGGGATTACAGGCATGAGTCACCACGCCTGGCCCTTTTATGCTACCAAACTTTAATAGTCAAAATTGAAAAAAATTACAAAATACTCCACATACTGTACTGGGGAGACACATGACAGAAAAAGACAACTTCTTCATGATAGAAAGAACACACCATTAGTTGAATAATAATAATTCATTTATACAAAGCTCCTGAGTTTAAAAAAATTAATATTTGTCTAGAGTCAGTCTCATAATCTTGCAGATCAGCCTAGAATTTTATTAAGTATGGTAGCAACATGCAGTTTTTAATTCTTTAAAGCCTTAAAATTGGCTAATTGATTGCTTCAGGCAACATCATGCATAATTGAGTGGAAGGTGCTCCACTTCACACTCTTCTTTTTCTTTCATAATCCTATATGACTTTCAGAAGGCAAAAGGGAGTATAGCTACAGCATATATGGTATACCTTATACATGTGTAGGCAACGTGCTGGGTAAGACCTGGCCATGCATGGTTTACCTTATGAGCTCAGAGATATGAATTACTGTTTCTACTGCCTAGATGTGAAAAGGGCTCATAGAGCTCCAAAGTAACATAATCAAATGTAAAACAGTATCTAATTTTAAAGACCAATGGATCTGGAATTACAAGGAAGCAGAAAAATGGAGACGGGATGCAGAGGTAGAATTCACATTTTGGAAAGCATCATATTTCAAACACACCCCTATAATTCAAACATTTTATTTGATGGAAATCATATGAGGCTCTGAGTATTGACACACCACTGCTGTGTCAAGAGTTGATGAGACCATTTCCGAATTAATTAAAATATAAAAGTAAATTCCCTTAAAAATACTAGCTATTTAAATAATGCTGGGGCCATTCTTGTACCTTCCGCTTTCTTTTTGGGAACTAATGGATATATCAATGACTTTGTATTTTTAATAAATCATTGGAATGTCTACTTTTTTCATGAAATATCAAAAGTTTTTACGACAAAGACTGAAATTCTGTTCTCAAATACTTAGAGAACAATACACCTCATAACTTCATGACAGAACTCCTTCCTAGGAATTTGCATTTCTTAACATCAACGAGGTGTTAACATGTGTTGAAACATCAAACACATGTGTACCACCTCAAGGGAAATAAACAATTTGTCATGGACAGAGTCAATAAAAATAAGCAAAAATTCTTACAAGTAATCACTGATTGATGCATAAAATGCTCAAATCAACAAAGATTTTAAAATTATAAAATTCAAGGCTAATCAGAGTATGGCGAGATGAGTGTTCTCATACATTACAGGAGCAGACATTGGGATAGCCTTTCTGGAAAGCCACCTCGTGATGTATAACCTTTGATCCAGCACCTACACTTACAGAAACCTATCCTAACAAAACACAATCATTTGTTACAGTTAAAGATTTATGCATGGCCAGGCGCGGTGGCTCACGTCTGTAATCCCAGCACTTTGGGAGGCTGAGGCGGGTGGATCAGGAGGTCAGGAGATCGAGACCATCCTGGCTAACACGGTGAAACCCCGTCTCTACTAAAAATACAAAAAAATTAGCCGGGCATGGTGGTGGGCGCCTGTAGTCCCTGCTACTCGGGAGGCTGAGGCAGGAGAATGGCGTGAATCCAGAAGACGGAGCTTGCACACCACTGCACTCCAGCAAGGGTGACAGAGAGAGATTCTGTCTCAAAAATAAAAAAAAAAAGAAAAGAAAAGAAAAGAAAAACGAAACCCCGTCTCTACTAAAAATACAAAAAATTAGCCGGGCGTTGTGGGCACCTGTAGTCCCAGCTACTCAGGAGGCTGAGGCAGGAGAATGGCCTGAACCTGGGAGGCAGAGCATGCAGTGAGCCGAGATCGTGCCACTGCACTCCAGCCTGGGCGGCAGAGCGAGACTCCGTCTCAAAAAAAAAAAAAAAATTATGCATAAATAATTCATTGCAACCTTATAAAAATCAGAAAGTTATTTGTGTGGAACACAAAATGCAACAGAATGTTTACCAGTGCACTAAAAATATGGCATAAAATAGTTAAAGAAACACAAATATGCTTATAAAGTACTAATAGGGAGAAACAAACAAACAAAAAAACAATATCCATAAAAACAAAAGGAATTCTATAAAAGACAATTCTAAATTTGTACAAAGATGCTTTACATGCATGCAAGCATACCTTGAAGACATTGCAGGTTTGGTTCCAGATCACCACAACAAAGCAAATGAGTCACACAAATTTTTTGGTTTCCCAGTGCATAAAAAAGCTGTTTTACACTAAACTAGTCTATTAAGTGTGCAATAGCATTACGTCTAAGAAAAATAATACACAGCAGGTCCTAGAATAATGTTGTTTCATTCAGGGTCATTTCATTTAACATTGTTTCATTGTAATATTGATGAGAAAAAACAATGCTTCCAGTCAGGGCCCCTGTCTGTATGGAGTCTGCATGTTCTACCCTTGTCTACACGGGTTTCTCTGTCTACTCTAGTTTCCTCTCACGTCCCAGAGTCGTGCATGTTAGGTTTACTATTGTGTCTACATGGCTCCAGTGTGAGTCAGTATGACCGTGAGTGTGAGTGCGTTCTGTGATGGGAGAGCATGCAGGCCATGACTGGTTTCCTCCCGGCAACCCGAGCTGCTGGGACAGGCTCCGGCCACCCACAACTCTGAACCAGAATATGCAAGTCGGAAAATTAAGGAATGAATCAACACAAATTATTGCCAAATAAAATTCATCAGATCTACGACTGTCATACAAAACATATACCCTAAACCATGTAGTCTGAAAGTGTTCAGTGAGTAGTGCTTGTTTGTGAATGTTTTGGAATTGCATGATGGGAGGAGGTGATATTGAGAATTTTCACTTTGCAAACATTTGCCCCTTTATTAATCTACTCCCACCATGACAGACATCACTCAATTGGGTATTGATTCACCTAAAACTGGGTAAATAATTATCTCACTTTTATTTACTAATCTTTCTTAAATGTAGGCATAACTTAACTTCAATGTTTTAGAAGTATTTTGGTCTTTATTGAGAAGTTTGGTGATCTTTTGTGATGAGAAATATGCTGTAGGAGGCTAGGTGCGATGGCTCATGCCTGTAATTCCAGCACTTTGGTTGGCCAAGGCGGGCAGATCACATGAGGTCAGGAGTTTAAGACCAGCCTAGCCAACATGGTGAAACCCCATCTCTACTAAAAATACAAAAAAATCAGCCGGGCCTGGTGGTGCATGCCTGCAGTCCCAGCTACTCAGCTGGCTGAGGCAGGAGAATTGCTTGAACCTGGGAAGTGGAGGTTGTAGTAAGCCAAGATCGTACCCCTGCACTCCAGCCTGGATGACAATAGAGTGAAACTCAGTCTCAAAATAAAGAAAAAAAAAATATGCTGTAGGAATTTAACTCTTCTTTGTATCAACTGACTTATGATAAAACTGGTTTTGTTATATCACATTCTGTTTAAAGTCATAGTTTCCAAGAACCTATCGACGGTGTTAAGGAAGGACTTACTGTACATACCTTAATTTTAAAATACTTTATTGCAAAAAAGATGCTAACGATCATCCATCAGGGCCTTCAGCAAATCATAACCTTTTTGCTGGTAGAGGGTCTTGCCCTGATTTGATGGCTGCTCAGTTAAGGGTTGACTGACATTTTCTTAAAATAAGACAGCAATGATGTCTGCTTCATTCATTGATTCTTCCTGTCTGCCCCATTTATTGATTCTTCCTTTCATGAAAGATTTCTCGGTAGCATTTTATCCACATTAGAATTTGTTTCACAGCTGGATTTGTTACTCTCAAGCCTCTCAAAGCCACTACTTTATCTACTAAATTTGTGTAGTATTCTAAATCTGTCATTATCATTTCCATAATAATCATAGCATCTTTACCAGGAGTAGATTCCATCTCAAGAAACCACTTTTTTTGCTCATCCATTAAAGGCAACTTCCCAATGATTCAAGTTTTATCACGAGATTGCAGCAATTCATTCCCATCTTCAGACTCCACTTCTAAAGCTACTTCTCTTGCCATTTCCATCACAGCTGTAGTTATTTCCTCCACTGAACTCTTGACCCCCTCAAAATGATCCATGAGGGTAGGAATCAACTTCTTTCAAACTCCTGTAAATGTCACTACTTTGACCTCCTCCCATTAATCAAGAATGCTCTTAATAGCATTTAGAGCAGTGAACCATTTCCAGAAGTTTTTCAACTTACTTTGCCCAAATCCATCAAAGGTATTACTATCTATAGCAGCTATAGCTTTATGAAACATATTTCTTAAATAATGAGACTTGAAAATCAAAATATCATCTCAATCCATGGGCTGAAGAATGGATACTGAGTTAGTAGCATGAAAACAGCATTAATCTCCATCAGAGCTTTTGGTTGACCAGTACCTTGTCAATAGCAGTAATATTTTGAAAAGAATCTTTTTTTCTGAGCAGTAGGTCTCAACATTGAGCTTAAAATGTTCACTAAATCATGCACAAACAGGTGTGCTGTCATCCAGGCTTTGTTGTTCCATTTATTGAGTATAGACAGAATAGATTTCACATAATTCTTAAGGGCCCTAGGATTTTCGGAATGGTAGTTGAGCAATGGTTTCAATTTAAAGTCACCAGCTGCATTAACCCATAACAACAAAGTCTGTCATTTGAAGCTTCGAAGTCAAGCACTGACTTCTCTGCTCTAGCTATGAAAGTGCTAGATGACGTCTTCTAATAGGAAGCTGCTGTTTCATCTACATTGAAAATCTGTTGTTTAGTGTAGCCACTTTCATCAATTATCTTAGCTCCATCTTCTGGATAACTTGCTGCAGCTTCAGCATCAGCATTTGCTGCTTATTATTTCTACTTTCATGTTATGAAGATGGTTTCTGTTCTTCAATTTCATGAACCAACCTCTTCTAGGTTCAAACTTTTCTTCTGCAGCTTCCTTACCTCTCTCAGCCTTCATAGAATTGAAGACAGTCAGGGCATTGCTCTGGATTAGGCTTTGGCTTAAGGAAATGTTGTGACTGGTTTGATCTTCTATCCAGACCACTAAAACATTCTATCAGCAATAAGACTATTTTGCTTTCTTATTATTTGTGTTTTCACCGGAGTAGCACTTTAAATGTCCTTCAAGAACTTTTCCTTTGCATTCACAACTTGGCCAACTGTTTAATGCAAGAGGCCTGGCTTTTGACCTATCCTGGCTTTGGACAGTCCTTCCTTGCTAAGCTTAATCATTTCCAGCTTTTTATTTAAAGTGAGCATTGTGCAATTCTTCTTTTCACTTAAACACTTGGAAGCCAATGTAAGGATATCAACTGGTCTAATTTCAATATTGTTATGTCTTAGTGAATAGGGAGGCCCAAGGAAAGTGTGAGGCATGAATGGCGTGTTGATGGAGCAGTCGGACCACACACAACGTTTATCGATTAAGTTCAGCATCTTATATGGGTGTGGTTTGTGGTGCCCAAAACAATTACAATAGTAGCATCACAGGTCACTGATCACTAGGTAAAATAACATATAATAATAATGAAAAAGTTTGAAATATTGCAAGAATTACCAAACTGTGACACAGAGAAACAAAGTATATGCTGTTGGAAAAACAACACTGATCGACTTGTTTCACAAAGGGTTGCCACAAACTTTCAATTTCTGAAAATGCTATAGCTGGAAAGCTCAGTAAAGCAATGTGCGATAAGCTGAGGGTATGACTGTGTACACACAGAAAAGAAGAGTGAAATGAAATTAAGACATTAATAATATTCCCTTCTGAGTAGTATGGTTAACTGGTAAGTTTTATTTTCTTCTTCCTTTCTTTCTACTACATTTTATAAAATGTGCACTTTCTTTTTAATATATACAAGAGTAAAAACGTAAATGCTATTTTAAAGCTAATGAAATCTATTTTCATTTGCCAAACAAAATTATAAGTGATTTGCTGTACAAGCATATTCAAGCTGTCATTATACTTCTTTGACATTCAGAGGCTTTTCTAAAAAACATTTTTTATACCTCATAAAACCAACTTAGAGAGTTAAAAAAAAACAAGTTTCAGCACAGTTAGTTGACATATCCATTTCACTCCGCACAGTTAAAGCTATGTCCAGAATGATAATCTCCCGCCTCCAACCCAGTGTGCCCCTCACTGCTTCATTAAGTACCTTAATTATTTGTTTAACTTCTCAAAGATTTTTTTCAATACAAAATAATATCATGAGAACTATTTAATTGAATACTCTTTCTCACTTTCTTCCAGCCCTAACCAACCACCCCATTTCCCCAAATACACCTGTATTAAATCACGTATGTATCAGGAAATATATGGGATGCTTAATTCCTCGTCTTCAATTGCTGTCCTTTATTAGTAAAGAAAATATTCTACTGCTTTACACAGTGCTTTGTGCCTTAAATGAGATTTCTCCGAAACTGCAATAAATATTTGCTAATTTTGATTTAATTTAAAGACCAAGGAGGTTAACCAAGAGCAATTAATCAAGAGCACAAACTAGATGTTATAAATAAATAAATACATTTTAAAATTCTCCAACAACCTTTGAGTTATTTCTAGTCTAGCAATATTCATTCTGATTTGGAAACCAAAAATAAAATTCTATGGCCCCCAACCAACTGAATGGATCCCTCCTCTGGATTGAGGGCATTCTAAAGTAAACTTGAAACTCTAGTTCAGGCCATGATGGGAATGGGTGGTTGGACATGCCTCATTATAACTTCCTCTCGTTGGAATTCAGGCACAGCTGACTAGCATTAACATTAATACTAGCATTAACATTAATACAGTGACCTTATGATTGACAAAACAGACTCTCTGTAGTAACAAGATATCAACATGACAGATAGCAGGTCCTGTAAGAAACGTAAGTATTTTACCCTAAAATATATTTCTTAGACATATTTGAAATGCCCCTGCAAAGCTGTCTCTTATGGGGAAAATCTACATTCCAGAGAGAATCTCCTTCCCTTTCCAGGTCTTTTTCCCTATCCAGGAGAGAATTCATTAAGAGTCTGGTACATTTTTATGTCTGATAAGAAACATTTACAATCTATTCTCTCTGAAGCCTGCTACCTAGAGGTTTCATCTGCAATAAAAAGAACCTTGTTCTCCACAACCCCTTATCTTAACCCAGCCACTCCTTTCTATTGATTCCAGGTCTTTAGAAGAACTCTTTCAACCAACTGCCAATCAGAAAATCTTTGAATCCTCCTAAGACATGGAAGCCACTTGAAGTTGTCCCGCCTTTTTGGACCAAACCAATGTACATCTTACATGTATTGATGGATGTCTATTTTCTTCCTAAAATGTATAAAACCATGCTATAGCCTGAACACCTTGGGCACACGTTATCAGGATCTCCTGGGGCTGTGTCATGGGCCATGGTCACTCATATTTGGCTTGGAATAAATCTCTTCAAATATTACAGAGTTTGACTCTTCGTTGACAGATTCATCCTTGGAAACCAGAATGATACATGTTGTTCCATACAATTTTCAGTAAATAAGGAACAATGGTATGTTTTGAACACAGTAATTCCTATCATTCTTTCACCAGATAAGCAGGGGAAAATTCAGGTTATCTGGCAATGTAGAAATTCTAGATATAAAGAGGTTTAAAATGTAATGATTTAAAAACAACAGTATGTGTACTAAAAGAATCACACCATACGTGATTAACTCAAATTATAAAGCACTAGCTTTAAGTAACGACTCAGAGAAATGAGAAAAGCAAAACAAAAAGGTATAGTTATGAATGGGCTTTACAATAACTTATGATGAGTAAATCATTCATTTGACAAAGTTTATGCTTCTTTCATAAAGACAAGGATAGTTCTAGAGCTTAAGAATACAAACTTGATAACTTTCTACTAACCTTGATGAATATGAAAGACAAAAAGATACTACGTTAACACCAAAAGAAGGGCCCCCATGCCTATCTCAACAAAAGTTATCAGTTTCAAGCCTTGTTAAATAAGGTTACACACCAACTTTCCTATTACATTGAATTTTAGAGAATGACAGCTTTCATAAAGGACAATTTTGTTGCTCATTTCTACAGGAATTAGTAAAATATAATAAATGAGGGTATCAATCCTACATATTTCATGCTTTGAAAAGTTGCAAACTTTTATAGTAGGCATGCCCAGCTTTTGCAAAACAAAAAATGAATTTTTAAATGTGTTTCACTTAAATGTAAATGAGCAAAATGAATGAAAGCTGCAGACTCGTAAATGTTTATTGCCAGGTAACTTAAGACATTTTTTTTTTTTTATGAGACAGAGTCTCGCTCTGTGGTCCATACTGTAGTGCAGTGGTGCAATCTCGGCTCACTGCAACCTCCGCCTCCCAGGTTCAAGCTATTCTCCTGCCTCAGCCTCCCCAGTAGCTGGGACTACAGGCGTGGGTCATCACACCTGGCTAATTTTTTGTATTTTTAGTAGAGACAAGGTTTCACTATGTTAGCCAGGATAGTCTCAATCTCCTGACCTCATAATCCGCACACCTTGACCTCCTAAAGTACTGGGATTACAGACGTGAGCCACTGCACCTGGCCAAGGCACTTTTAAGCCATTTTGCACTTGTCACCATCTGAAGTTGAAACATGAAGAATACAAAAAAAAACAAAAAGCATTTTAAATTCTTTTATGATGCTCAACAGTAAAGTATGCACGGGTTCAAGTAATCTGACCAGGTTTTATTAGAAGAGGGTTATTGTTACCTATAAGACATTTTATCATAAAAATATTCAAGCATACAGAATAATTGAAAAAAAGTAAAATAAATACCCATATGCTGACAACCAGACTCAACAACTGTTAAGATGTTACCATATGTGTTTTATCTAAAGTGACATATTTCATTAATTAATTTTTGGAACCACCTTCAAATAAATCATTTACTCCAATTATTTGATCATTTGGTATCAATAGTCCAAATTAGAAACATATAAAATACACTTTGGTAGTACAGTCCCATGAAACCCAAAAATGGAATATATCCATATCATCGCAGTTTGGTCACTGCCACTATTAATTAATCCTATAGGACAAATCACTTAACTCCTTTAAGCTTCTGTCTCCTGATCTTGAAAAAATTAGGAAGCTAAACTTGAAAATATCCAAAGTCACCATAAGTTATTAAACGTTATCATTTCAATACCCACAGGAAAACTCTACTCTCACTGCCCTGTTTGATCTGCATATGAAACTCGGAAAAAACGTAAGACACCTGAACGACAGCTGGCCAGAAGCTGCCCCGTACCCTAACCCATAAGGATGTGGACACATTTCTAGAAATCACTCCAGCTTTTAAAGTAAGGATGACATTTGGCATAAATAAACTATTGAATTATTAAGTTGTCTAATGAGGTATTGATTCTCAACCACATGCAACTTCCTGAAATTTTGGTTTACATGATATAATTTCTCCAATCTTTCACTAGCTTCCTTCCTATCAAGCTTACTGCTCAGCTTTTAGAAAAAAAGCATAATAGGTCATTAGGCTTCCATTAGAAGCAATTACTTCAAAACAGAGCAAATGTTCCCCTTTCTTTACCACCACACCATATAAGGATCTTCCACAAAGGCAGGCTGTGTAATGAAGCAATTTAGGTTTTGTTTCAAGAATTGATGCAAAACAGCACTCGGTCATTATGGTCATTAATTCAGGTTATTCATTACCTATCAAAATCACACTCTCAAAAAACATATTATGCAAAAACCATTTGAGATTTATCAGAATGTTTAATTATTATTGAAATTCAAGAAAGATCTTCCTTCTTCAAGCCTTCCCAGCATCTAAGATTACTAACATATAGATTTTTAAAATTATGGCTACCCTAATTTTGGATGGAATAAAGACTTCAAAATACTTCGTTTGTCTAGATGCTGCAGACTCAGGGGCTATTAGTCCCACTCTGAAGACATGGACCCTTTTATGTAGCCCCAGTTTGAATCTAAGTTGTTCAGAAATAGTATGATTTTACTGGCAGAGAATGTACCTTAATATGGAAGCTGGCTGTGTGCCCTAGGAAAGAAGAAAAATGAACTGACCTTGCATTGCAGAAAGACCTCAGGTGGTTAGTATTCAACATTCTTCCACCTCAGTTGAGACACACAGAAGTTTGAGTCAGTCACTGTTTTCAAAAAGTATTTCAGCAGTGAATGGTGAGAAAATCAAATGTAGGTAAATATTGTCATTGATTGTTATTTGTTGTTTTTATTTATAGGAAATTTAATATTTCGATTTCCATAATACTCTAGCTCTGCATAGCAAATTCATAAACATTAATACACTGGTCCTATAACAGCTTTCTAAAATCTGGGATGTAAATTATTCCCACTGTCTAGAAGACAAAACTGAGGACTGTTATGTCACTTGTGCATTACATAAGATCAAACAAGTAAGGAATCAAATCTAGATATTGTGATTCCAAATTCAGCATTTTTCCCATTATACTTTACTTGTATTGTATTCTAAATAATTACTATTAAAAGTACATCACTGTGCATATTTTATAGATATGATTTGCATATCACTTAACATAAGCTACCCTAGATAGTACTAAGAATTAAAACTCAAAACTATCAAATTCTCCAAGATAAAGCAGTAAATTTATCACAATAAATTAGAATTATATTTCCATGACTTTTACCTAATCCCATGGTTTCAAAATCTACTGCCAATCTAATATTAAAAAGAAAAAGTGTTCAGGGTTGCCTAGGCCTGGGGCAGTGAGGTGGGAAGAAATAGGGAATGACTGCTCATGAGTATGAGGGATTTCTTTTTGCTAAGAGACAAAAATGTTCTAAAATTAGATTATAGTGATGGTTGCACAACCCTGTGAACATGCCAAAAACACTGAACTGTACATTTTAAAAGTGAATTTTACTGAATTATATAACAATAAAACTATTTTAAAAAGAAAATAACTAGAGTCAAAGCATATAGAACTTCTGCTTTACTGTATTAATTTTTAAATCTAAGAAAAAATTGAAATTTGTTCTATTTATTCAATATTTACAAATACTGTTTTGTTCACAGAACTCGAAAACAAGGGATAGCCCCAAATTCAAGAGTTTACAATTCAGAAGTTCAAACAGAAATAAAATAGCTAATTATAGTACCAGGCAAACTTAAATACAAATTCTACAAAAATAAATGCATGTAAGATGTAGTGAAACATACTAGAGTAATCTCCTGGGAGCTTAAATATGGACTACCAGTGGGCTGTATGACCTTGGGCAGCACAAAAAAAATATATTAAAGCACTTTAAGAGTGCTTTATGTAAAGCTCTACATAGATGTTAAGGCACTGCTTCCCTATTTATAAATAAGGAAACCGGTCAAATCATTTCTACAATTTGCATAAACTCTAATGTTCTGCAAATCTATAATTTAATTCTAGACAGACCGACTTTTACTGTGAATTATTTTTCATTTTTACGTGAAATACTGTGTAATTCCCTCATCAACTAAGTCATAACATAAAAGTATAACATTTTTGTCACTCCCATACCAAACTGACTTACATCCAAAAGAAGGCTGTTTCCTTTAAAAGAGGCATTCTGAAGAAGTATTCCTTATTTTAAAGATATAAATATTACGCAATTTCTTTTTTAGAATTCCTTTTCGGAAATGCTGTCTGTGTTTGAGTATCTCCAATATTCACAAATATTTTTCCTTTGAAAATGAACTAAATTTTGGAAACAGAAAGATCTGGCATACATAGCTGGCAATCAAAAGGGCAACTTTTTTTATTAATATAAAAATGTAAATGAATGCACTTTGCAGACATGTATGATGGACAAGAATCAGCATACTTTTGTGCTCCATGTCTGAGGCAGGAGAAGAGGGTCTGGAGACAGGGAGCCTAAGGCCAAGCCATGGCTGAGTTCTTGGAACTGGACCAAAAGGAAAACCCCATCTCTCCATTCCCAAGTGACAAGGGGCCAGAGGCTCCTCTCTTTACAAAACCCCTCTACCCTACCCCACAAATGGGAAATGCCTCTGACTGGTCGCAGGCAAAGCTTCACTTCAGCCTCTGATTGGTCACAAGCCAAGGCTTCACTTCAGCCTCTGATTGGTCACAAGCCAAGGCTTCACTTCAGCCTCTGATTGGTCACAGGCCAATCCTTCTTTCACACAGGGTATTGTAACCAATTGGAGGCTTCTAAGGGTACCTAGGGGTGTCACCAAATATTTTTAGTTTAATAAAATCCCTAAAGAAAATTGCAATCAGGTCTTTTGGGTCACCTGTTCAAGCCCATTCCCACTCTGTGGAGGGTACTTTTCTTTCAAAAAATCTGTGCTTTCATTGCTTCATTCTTTTGTTGCTTTGTTTGTGTGTTTTGTTCAATTCTTTGTTCATTGCACCAAGAACGTGGACAGCTTGCAGTCAAGACTTTGCATCTGGTAACATGTTTACTCATTCAGTCTATTCCCAGAGTTTTCTGCTCTACTAAAATTCTGTCTACTCCTCAAGATCCATATTAGTACTACATTTTCTCCAAATACTTCTCTGACATTTTAAATTCAGATTTTACTGCCCCTTCTTCTATGTTCAAACAACTTCTAGTTTTATTATACTGTATTTGTTACATCCCATTGTAGAAACTATAGTGATTGGGTTCTCAGTATCTGGAATTCAGACAGTTCTGGGATAGAATATTTGATCCCACACAGGTAAATAATTCAACTTGACTAGGTTTTCAGTTTATATTCTATAACATGGTTATGATTTTCATCTAACAACTTCATAAAATATTTTTAATTGGTATTGCCTATTGTCTGTGAGAGTACAAGAAATTAGGCATTCAAGCAGGTAGTGGTTATGTAAAGAGGTGCTACCTTGCAAGATGGAAATCTGGCAATATATATCAAAAGCTTTCCATTGGCTGGGTGGTTTATGCCTGTAATCCCAGCACTTTAGGAAACTGAGGTGGGGGGATCACGAGGTCAAGAGATCAAGACCATCATGGCCAACATGGTGAAACCCCATCTCTACTGAAAATACACAAATTAGCTGGGTGTGGTGGTGCACGCCTGTAGTCCCAGTTATTCGAGAGGCTGAGGCAGGAGAATCGCTCGAACCTGGGAGGCAGAAGTTGCAGTGAGCTGAGATTACTCCACTGCACTGGAGATTACTCCAGCCTGGCAACAGCAAGACTCTGTCTAAAAAAATAAAAAATAAAAATTTAAAAATTTAAAAAGCTTTTCATTGTTCTGATTCTTTTGGTCCAGTTATGCCATTCTAATAACACACCCTGGACATAATCAGGATGCACTTAATGATGTATAAGGATGTTCATCATGGAATTATTTATCATGAGAACATTGGTAACGACCTAGTTACCTAACCATAGTGGGTTCCCTGAATAAATTACGGTGCAGCCACTCAACAGAATTTTATTTACATTGTTTTTAAAAAATCACAATATAAGACATAAAAAGCATTCATGATATACAAAGCATTCATGATGTGTTAAGTGTAAAAGGAAGGTTATAAAATCCCAGAATAAAGCTACAGAGCAAATAGCATCTCCCATACTTCTATATCACAACCACCCTGGCCTGCAGGATGCCAGGGGAGGTGCAGCTACACTGTAGTCTTGTAAAATTCTGAAGCCAGAGTAAATACATGATCAGATAATGTTTTCAACTAAAGAAGTTCCCCTTTTTCTCTACCTCTTTAACTCTTGCAACATTTACCCTGAAAAAAAGGAAAACTCATTTTATAAAATTTTTGAGCCAAGAATCAAGAGCTTTTTTTTTTAAGGCTCCTGTATCACTCCTCCTGTATCACTCACAGTAAAGACGGCTTCTTTCCTTTGCTTTGTTTAGTTTCTGGCAATGGAATAGGACTTCTTTTTAATATGAAGTTTTATGTCCATCAGCATTATATCAGTTTCTGTGTGGGTTAACTGGATTTTTAGGGGCCATCTCAGAGCCTAATCTGTAATCCAGAAGAGGCTTCATAAATTGAGGAGCATCCTACAGGAGTTTCTATCACAAGCCCCACTGGTCAAGGGAAGTTTTTTCTTGCATTTCCTCAAGCTGAGACTCAGAAAATAACAACCCCAGGGGAAATTACAAAGAATTATTTTCTCCTTCCCTGATGAAAGCAGGAGTTTATGGCACCTTCGCAGGTGACCAGGGTGCATCTGAACTCCAGTGAGTCAAAGTCTGCGGGGGCATGAATCCTTTGGAAAAATTCTCTGGCTGACTGTAATGTGAACATCCTTGTTAAGATTTAAGGGTTACTCCAGAGATAAAGATAATGAAGATGATGATACCATCACCACACCCAAGAGACATGAGACTGTGCTGGGCATGTCAGGTGGATCATCTCATTTGATCCACACTCAATCGAGGTGGGAGAATAACCCTACCAATAGTGGTAACTGTAACAACAGTAGCCAACCCACACAGCAGTTATGTGCCAGCATTTGTTTTTACCATTTTATCAATATTAACTTATTTAACTCCTACAACAACCGTGTGTGTGTGTGTGTGTGTGTGTGTGCGCGCGTGTGCGCGTGTGTGTGTAGAGAGAGAGAGACAGACTAATTCCAATCCTATCTTCTGAAAAGGGAACTGAAACACAGAGATGTGGAAGGATTTGCCAAGGTTACATAACTGGTAAGTGGCAAAGCCAGAATTGTTTGAATCTAGTCTCACACTAGACTCGTATGAACGACTAAAATTCCTCAGAACAACTTATTTGTACTTCCTTGTTCCCCATGGAAAATGCAACACTGCATTTTACATTTATGCTGCTTAGCACATATCTTTGGTGCATGACAGCCATTCAATACATGTTTTTTGAATTAAAATTTTAAATATATATATATATATATTTCTTATTTTAAACAGCTCAGTCTGTTAAGTTAGTTGACTCCTTTCAGTTTCTTTCTTAGGGAGCTATTATATCCTTTTAAATATAATGATAAAAAACTACATTTGGGTATGGAGAACTGGGTTCAATGAACACATAATTTAATGTTTGTATTATTAAGAATCAAACCAAATTAAGTTATAAATAAAAAACCAGAAACAACTATATTAATATGGATGGAAATGACACAATCCATCTTTCTTACCAAAGTGTAAAATGAACTCATTTTTAAAAATCTTTATTTCCTTAAAATTATATAGCCAATACTTTAACATCGAACATCAAAATAGTTTTGAAAATAATATATTTCCTTACTTTTAAACTTCTAGGAAAACAAGTACATAGCCACCCGCTCAAAACTGTCAGCAACTTTGGAAAGCCGAGGCAGGCAGATTGCTTGAGCTCCAGAGGTCAAGACCTGCCTGAGCAACATAGTGAGACCCTGTCTCCACAAAAAATACAAAAAAGTTAGCTGGGTGTGGTGGCATGTACAGTAGCTGTGATCCCAGCTACTCGAGAGGCTGAGGCGGGAGGATAGCTTGAGCCCAGGAGGTCAAGGCTGCAGTGAGCCATGATGGCACCACTGCACTCCAGCCTATGCGACAGAGACCCTGTCTCAAAAAAAAAAAAAAGCTGTCAGCAATAAAACATCCATTATAGACCGTCTCTGTTTCCTTATGTCCAAAATGAAATGGTTGAATCAGATGATTTCCAACATCTCCTCATTCTCCAGAATTCCACGTTTTAAAGGAACATGGAATGTTCTCCTCATGCTCCAGCTCATGTTTTAAAGGAGAGTGTAGAGGCTAAATTTCTTTAGACAAGGAAATGCATATGGAGATAATTCAGAACAAAACAATATTTATTTTCTAGTTAATGTAATCTCTCTTTCTATATCTTCTATACTGAATGACCCATTTTATCCCCACATAATTCCTAAAATGATCTATCTAAAATTACATGTAGAGAGACACTGGCTATTGAAGCAGAAAACCTATGTTGAACACAATTTGCACCACATACTAGCTGAGCAACTACTGGCATGTTCCTTCACCTGCTGATTTGCAAAACAAATTTCTTTTCTACCTATCTCTTAGGACACACAATAACGTAATATTGTTAATATTATATTTATTAATGATGTAATATATGAGAAAACACATTGTAAACTCTAAAATACTAAAAATGTAAGGAAACTGTACTAGCAGTATCAAGGTATTTTCCCATCATGACAGCTAACAGTTATTCTATTGCTCTAGTCAATCATTTTTTCTCTTAATTC
Source organism: Macaca thibetana thibetana (assembly GCF_024542745.1). Taxonomy (NCBI): domain Eukaryota; kingdom Metazoa; phylum Chordata; class Mammalia; order Primates; family Cercopithecidae; genus Macaca; species Macaca thibetana. The sequence goes on from NC_065581.1 coordinate 120,512,751, forward strand.
TGTTAAAATAAAAACAAAATAGTTGTCTATTGTGAAGACAGTTCAACATCGTCTTCCATTTGATGTTTTTCCAAAATTCTTGCTTAACTTTATGAAGCCACAGTTTCACATAAGCCTATTATTTATTAAGCATTAAAAGGCACTGTCTGCTTTTATAAGTGAGCTTTGTTATAAATTAATCTTTTAGAGTTCCATAGAACTGAACAAACTAGATGATGAAAAATGAAAAGCAACCCTCTGATGCACTTCACATCCTTTCCAATTTCAATTATTTGGACTCATTTACCTCGCCCAGAAATGAAAAAGCTTTGTGAAACTAAGAAAGCTACCATGGCACAACATTTTCTACATTCTTTTATCTCTATGGTAGGAACTCTCCTAATTACTTATTTTGGAGAACTAAAAATGAACTACCAAATATACTAAGAGAAGTTGGTAGTGATCACAGTTAAGAGTAAGAGGAAGGAGCGGTGTCTGCACATTTAAAATCTAGCAGTACCTACAGCTAGGAAATTTCCACTTGAAATTTAATAAACTTTGCCTCTAGGAAAACACAAATCATCAACCCTTTAAGTTACAATTATTACATAATACTCTACAAATAAAAGAAGACTTTTTATCTGTATCATTAATACTACTTCAATTCCCTCTCAGAAGCACTTTCTATTTGTTCTGGATTTGTACTAGTATTACACTTCTAGACATACACCAATGACAATGATATTTTGGCCATAAAAGAATTTTAAAATGGTACATTGTAGAAAGTATTAGTTATTTTTAATTGAGTGACAAAGCATTGCATCAGATCTAATTATACTGCTTTCAGTTAATTATATTGACTTTATCCAAGTCATTGATGGCATGACTTTTCTGATTAACAAAATGTTAGTTAATTGGATAACTTTTTAAAAACATAATTTTGACAACACACATCAACTTGGGGAACTACAGCAAAACAGAGGTCCAAGAGCCTTCTAAAATGGCACTTGTGTTCTTGGAAGCCACAGGAATCATATCTGATAGTGGCAGGCAGGGGTGCGGGTGCTTTCTCCTTGATCACATCTCACTTTTGTCTGTAATCTTGACCTGACTAGGAACTGCAGAAACAGAGGCAGAGTAGAGAAAGTAGTCTGTGTGGGCATCCCTACAGTTCCCAGAAAGCACTTACGACATCCATGGAGAGGGTTAGATGGAGGCAAACCCGTCTACATATGCCATTTTTCTCCATTAAACCTCAACCTTCACACACTTTCTGAACTAATCCAACCAAGACTTTCTCATGAACCAAGAAGAGACGACTCCTCATATGGTCAAGTGGGAATTCTAACTTCTAGACTAGAGGGTTATGACTCTGAGCTCCGTGGTTCAAACAATCTATGTCTGAGTTGATTATTGAGAGAAACTGAGGGAATCCAAGAGTTGACCTTAAAATACATACATCTCAACAATCAGATCATGGTAAAGTAAATCTCCATCGCCCTGGATCACTTCAGGATTTAATTGTTCAAGGAGAGCAGGGTTCTCCATGTGAAAAAAAGGTAGGGAAATGTTTGAGAATAAAAAATACAAAATTCAACCTGTCGAAAATACACCATTCCATTCAGTGTCTTCTAAAAAAACCACATACTCAACCTTAACTACCTCTAAATACAGGGAGCTATACATGTAGATGAAAAATAATGTGTGACCTTACTTCATCAGTGAATCTGAAAACCTGCTGAGAGATTAATGTGCCTTCGTGTTCATTATCTATTACTCATTAGCACTACAAGCAACTACATAGTTCTGTGTTGTCCACACATGAAAACACACACACACACACACACACACACAGCCACAAAGCAAGCCTTTTGTAGACATCACTGGTCAATCGTGACTTGTTAGGTAGAATCTTCTGGTCTCTTTCTATTTTTCACAGAATATTCAGAAGTAGCTGCTTTAATACCACAGAAGACACAGTTTTCCGGGGAAGACTTTGAGATCAGCACCACACTGAAAGCTCAAGCCCCCCAGAAGGCCAGGCTAAGAATAGCCATAGTTTCACTCTGTATGTAAATGACTAGTTACTGAAATCGCGTGTGTATACCACATAGAGAAAAAGAATCAACTGGGGTACAAAAAGGCAACAGTAGAAAGTAAGAACAGAATTATACACTACTAATATTTAATATAAGATTTCACCATGGCATATGTGTATAACTTTTAAATGAATACACATCTATATACAACTAGATGTTTAAAATATTTTTGCTGAAGAAACATGATCAGAATAGTTTGGGGGTGAATAAAACCACTTAAGCTAAAATGATTTACACACACATTCAAGCAAATAGAAGTTACATCATTTAAATCAACATTTTCTAAAATGCCTGAGTCATGAAGAACTCAATTTACAGCACTAAATATTTTTAAATTTTTCTTATTATTCCTATAATATTCATATTCCAATCTACTTTACAGGAAACTGCTTTTTACCATGCCCTCAATTGTTAAATATTTTACAGAAATTGGCACTAAGAAAAAAATAAAGAGGACTTATAAAAATCTCTACCGATTTAACACTAACACAAACAACCCATTTCTAATCTAAAGACTTAATGATATAAAACACCCCAAAGTAATCACATAATAAAAATAAATTAAATTCAATATTATTTTTCAAATCATTTATATCAGCTTTGTTTCTACTGTGCTCTATTAAAAGAAAAATTATAGGCATGAAAATTTTAAAGAAACTAAACAAACAAAACCATATCTGAGAAAATTAGCATCCAGTGTAGGGTGATTTTAGGTCATCAGGGCAATTTCAATGCTGCTAATTATATGTCCAAGTAAGCAGCACTTACGTTTTTGCTTCCTGCTCAAATTTTATTGGATGTATAACCGAGAAGAAATATTTTTAAAGGCAAAAAATACACATGAATGTGTAAATAGATTGTGGGAAGGGAGTATATTTTAACTCTGAGAGCTGTGACATGCCTTTTTTCATTCCTCCCTTCTCTTTGAAACATATAAGAAAACCCACAAAATGAGAATATTCTACACAAATATCTACTTGTGTAACGCACACGCTATCTTCTGACAAACAAGAGATGTATGAAAATAAACAGAAAAGACAAGCTGCCACAGAGGGAAAAGTCTAATAAAAGACTAAACAAATAATACCTAAAAAGAATGATCCTAAAGAGGAATTTAAAAGGGGATAAAAATATTCAGACACTGAATTTCAAAATGCCAATATGAATTTTAAATAGTCAAGTTTCCCTCAGATGATGCCACATTTTATTCTCATTCATTTTGGTCTCTAAATGTATTTACAATAGACTGTTTCTATATTTTTATGGAGAAACACAAACTTAAAGCATTTCTTTTCTAAGAAACTAAATTTAGAGAATGTGGGAGGAATAAGGAGAGAGAAAGTCAAGACAGCATTTACAATTTAATGGGAAGAGAACTTACAGTGTTTTAAAGCAAATAAATGTCAAACCTATTTAAACTTTTAGATATGACACATGGGCTATTGATAATTAAAATATAATTAAGTATTTTTGCTTGGTATAGCTACCTCTATCAGTATCAGAGATGGCAACTGTTAATATTTAAGTCTACAACTAAATTTTTATTTATTTCATTAAATTAATATAGCCCAAAAACTTAGATCAGTTTTCAAAATATAACCACACAAATAAAATTTATCTGTTACTAGTTTATTTATTTCATAGTAATTGTGCCGCTTCCTAATCTGGATTGCCAGTTCTTTAGGCAAAATCTCATATTATACTGACACCTGCTGGAAGGTACTGGAATTGTACATTTCTCATTGCGTTATCCAGGCAGTTGTTAATTTTGCATATGTGAAAGACTACGTGGAATATAGTATTTCAACAGCAAATAATGTAAATTTTAATTTTCTAAATGAAATAAGTAACATTTATTCTAAACATTTAAATTTTTGTGATATCTTTAGGAAATTATAAATCAAGAAGTCTTCCCAAAAAGCACTTCTGATGGTAATTTATCCAATGACTTCAGTGATTTAACTTGTGCCTATTTGAGGTAGAATTAGGAAACTAATTAGCAACTTTCTCCAGTACTTGACTTCTGCTGTTTCATACTTTGCACTAACTTAATACCTTGGAATTTAGAAAAATATTTGGTTTTGTGAAAGTGCACACACAAATGGATCAGGAAAATGACCCTGCTCTTTTAAAAAAAGAATGCTTTATATATTCATATTGGTGGTTAAAAAAAATAAATAACATTAATTAGTGAATGAGCTTTTCTTATCTATTATCAAAATTGCCTTTTCATGAAAAACATAAATGTTTTACCAGAATAAACTTATCCTTTGAAGTGGAGCAAAACACAACACATTGAAATACTTAGGTTTACAAATCTTTGTAACTGAATTAATTAAGTTCCGTTAAGTTTTAATTAACTTCTTATGCAAAGAAAACTCTTCTAAGTATTTCTGAAAAGAATACCCCACTACCTGAATCTGTCTCCCAAAACGTCCGGAAAAAAAAAAAAAAAAAAAGTCTCCAGACAGCAATACATCTAATTGGCCAAATTGTAAAAAAAATTACACTGTGATATAATAAAGTTAATGGAATACTGCTTCCCACCTCAATCTGCTGCCACATAAGCATCATCTAGATGCCTGGACATGCCATATTGTATATCATCAGAAAAATAATATTTTCTTTGAGGCAGTTGTTTTGATCACAAATGAGTTTGGGCAGCTAACAGAGCAACAAGATACATTCTTGAGAACGGTACTAAAAATATGATAGGAAGGATGAATATAGTACTGTGGTAGTATAAAAATTGCTATTATAATTCTCTCCTTTTATATCAAAACACTCTAATTTTGACGCAAGTAATGACATAGTATCACCATAGTTTGAATAAAACTATGATCAAACATATAACAGCTGACTTAAAAAAAATACAGCAGCTGATTGAATGGTTTATGTTCAGGATGATGTAGTATTAGAAATTTGCAACTGTCAAACAAGTTGCCTCCTGTAAGTCTACTTAATTCACCTATCCAAATGAAATTAAATTCTTCCAGTGTAACTATAGTATATGGAGATTCAAGAATATGGGGATGTTTTATGATGAAATTAAGTCTGATCATTTTTTTTAAATGTGTTTTAATTTTTTTAATTGAAAAAGCAATTAGCTATAAGAAGATGGAACATTTTTAAAAAATCGACTGAAAGATTATTTGGCACTCTTCTTTTAATTTTACTAAAATTTACATAAGATTAATTAAGATACTGCAAAGTACCACAGAGGTAACAGGTCTTAATGAATGTAGTAGTTTTGCTATCATATTTTCTCCAAACAGTTCACTAGACCATCTCGGAAGACAAGATGATGTCAATTGCAAAATAAACGATGTACTAAACAAAATGTAATTATGCAATTCACTTTAACAGATTTCAAAATCAGTTACTAAGAAAGGGAATCTTCCTTGATAAGAACCTGAAAGATTAGTTTTTAGAGCCTGAGAAACAGTACAACTGTCAGACACCCGGCATCCTTATTTTCAATCACTCAGTTACCTTACAGAGCTTCTGATACCGAGGAGAAGAAACTGCCATCCTTTGTAAACGATGCAACAAAACCACAACTTTCTGCAGAGACGTTCTCACCACAGCCATCATTTTAAGTTTACCACACTTCTGGAGACACCTCAGAATTTGCATTATAAATGAAGAGCAACGATCATTTCCTCCCGGTCACTGGACAATGATTTGTCAGTTCTCTGAGCATGCTCGTTTCCAGAAAGCATTTGAAAGATACAGGGGGTTAGGTTCTAGGAAAAAGGAGGCTGGTATTCCTTCAATTTCTCAATTTAAAAAACACAGACAAACGCCACAGAGAAAGCCCCCCAGCAGATGCTCACAGCCAGCACTTGCTCAGCCCGGCATGGCCAGAAATGAAGGAAGCTGTCGAGCAGCCAAGCGCTGCCGGCTGCGGGAGAGGAGTGCGCTCAGTAGCCAAAGAAGATATTAAGTGAAACATTAAAGCTGCAGATAGAAAGCAGACATCCCCTGGGAACAGGGATTCAACATATTACCACCACCACCACGGTGCATGCCTTGCAGCTGGTTTCTATTAAGAGAGTGGAGCATTCACCCTCTCTAAAGAGGGATACATTCACTATGGAAGAAATCCAGCTCTAGCTGTGCTCTGTGAATTAGTGAACAGGAGACCCTGTTATAAATCTTGAGAAGAGCAGAAGGGTACACCTGACTCTAATAACAACAGCCCATACATTAAGTGCTAAAAAATCACCCGCCAGACAGGTCTCAGCCCAAGATCACCTAAAACAAAACAACAACAACAATAAAGCAAAACAAAAAATACTTGTAGGGGTTATGTGACTAAGATGCCCTAAAAGCAGAGGGATCCAGTGGATTCGCATCTGCCTGCCTAGAAGGAAAGCCATTAAAAATGGAATAGGTTAGGATTTATCTAATTAAACAGCTAAGTTAATAAAAAATTAAAAGTCTGTAATTGACTACTGAACATTCCAAATTGCCACATTTCCCCTTAGACAGCATCTTCATGATCTCATTTTATTTGCCATAAAGCTGTTTTAATTTTATGAATAGGAAATATGAGGCCATAATTATATCATATAAAAACCTGGTACAGAATTTTGTGGTTTTATGTGTATATATACACACTTGAGACATATTCTCTACTGCAGCCTGAATATCATTACAAACATCAACTGGGGTAAAGTACTATCAGGAGATGCGCAAAATAACCCTGGATGATTAAATGACTGGGCCAAAGAGCACAGCCAGATATAGAACCCAGATGTTGCTCATTATCAGTGTCCTGCTCAAACTGGTAACTGGGCTAATGCTGCAATTTCACCTCTGTCTAATGTTGTCATGATTCTTTAAAAGAAATGCAGTATTTTCAAGTATTTGTTTTTCCTCCTTTACTTCATTTGTCTTTCTTAGTCCTTCATGTTAGAATGATTTAAAGTCCTATATTGTGTCTTACAGAACGGTGTTTATCAAGCAGCGTTTTGCCGACTTTATTGGGTCTTATAGAACTGTGTTTATCATGCAGTGTTCTGTGGACGCCTGCCTGTATCTTTTTTCCCTGTAGGTCCATACTGAGAATCTACACTGCCTCCCTCTGGTGAGGCTAACAATGTCACCATATCTGTGTGAAGCCAAAAGTGGAGAACATAGTCGAAGGATAGAATACAAAATGTTAAGGTATTTGGCAAATAGATAGAAATAGATTAGTGATTGTTCAGGGGAGAGGGAATTGGCCGGGAGGAATGGGAAATTGATAGTAAAGGGAAGGGGTTTCTTTTTGAGGAAATGAAAATGTTCTAACTTGATTGTGGTGATGATTGTACAACCGTGAACAGACTAGCAACAAATGAATTGTAAAATTTAAATGAATGAACCATATAGTATGTGAATTATATGCCAAGAAAGTTGTTATTAAATAAGTATGAAGCTATAATTCTTCTCCTAGAACCAGCAGATGAAGTCCCCATGAGATAGGCATTCACCCCTCAAACACAGTGCTAAGCATGGAGCTGGGCACAGGAGAAAATCTTAAAAAATCTATAATCAAAGTCTGCACATACGAAACAAGAGGATGAAAATGAGGCTAAAAGCAAACATAGGAGATAAAAGTGTAATAATCATAAAATATAAATTGTTAGAGAGCAAAACCAGCCACCCACGACAACACCACTCCAGAAAGCAGGAACTCAGGATTTTACCCAGGAAAGAATCAGAGCATCTCAGTTAATTGGTAATGCCAAACGTACAGCTAAAATTTTTAAATATAATTAGAAGAATAACAATCTTTTAGAACATGAACATGCACATTAAGAATAAATGCATTTGAACTAATAAACTAGTTGGAAGTCAATAATGGGCTTTCACACAGAAGCAAAAAATAAAGTTTCTGCATCTTTGGCCAAATACTCTTATCTGAATACAGATTCACAGTGACAACTGCATATTAGGCATCTCCTTCTGGATGTTACTCCAATGCTTCATTTCAACAAAGCCAAAATGGATGAAATTTGCCATCCCTACACATTTCCCACTAACTTGCAACCCTGCCCTGACATTTTCTTCTATGTTCCCAGTCTTAGGCTCTAACACCACTTGGCAATCTGCCTTTCCCCTTCCTCAGTCTAGGTATACTATTGAGTCATTAGATCTACTACCCCTGCCATTGTCTCCTTTCTGGTCATTAACACCTGTAGCCTGGAGGGCTACATGAGTATCCTAACAGGCCTCTCTTCTGTCACTCTTGTCTAGTTCAAATCCATTCCTCATACCATCAGCTAAATTCCTATAAAGCAAAAATCCGATTGCATCACTCTTGTTACTATCCTTTATGACTTCTCTTCATTGCCACTGGGTTAAAATATAAATACTTGCATGGCATTTAAGACCCTCTATGAGCTGGACTGCTCAGTTCTCAAGGAGCTTGTCTCTCCTGCAGGTCTCCAAAGAATCGGCTTTTCTCTTGCCAAAAGGCCTCTGCTGGGGAATAAAACCTAACAGCCTTGCAGCAGGACGATGAAACATAGATACATAAATCCAAATCATCATCCATCCTTAACAGAATGGCATGTATCATAGCGTACTCCCAAAAGTTAATCATCTTCCATGTGCTTTAGAACTATCCTTATCAAAATTCACCCAAGATTCACCTTAAACCGAACATAGAATAAACTGCTTTATCTTCATGAAATACTCCGAAGGCCTTGGATCTGGTTGTCACAAGACATGAAGCAAGTATAAACAGTGAATGTGTCAGCTAAGCAGTTCTACATACACATCCTGTGCATGCAGCACAGATACACAGAGCTCCTCATTCCATCTTCCTTAGTGCACAGAGACTGTGCACCACCACGGCCACCACCACCATCGCCGCCACCATGCCACCAGAATTTCTCTGCTATGATTGGCCATGCTTTTTACAGTCATTTTCTCAAACAAACATCTCTCCATTTCCAAACAAGTTTCTATTTTAAATGTCTGTTCACTCATACAAAAGGAGAATCATTAATATACAACACCATAAAAAATTAAAATTATACTGCCTCAGAAAAACTCAGTAAAAGGTAATGAATCTCTAACAATCATCTATCTATATGGTGCTGAAAATAAAACCATAGAATATTTTTTAAACAGAATGGAAAGAACACCTTAAGAGCATTTAATAATGAAGCAAGGGAGGAAAAAATCATGCAAATTACTGTAATATGAAACATTTTAAACATAAATGTACATATTTATCTTTAAACAAAGGAATTTTAGTAGACTCTTAGTAAATGTCCTCTTTATTACTTTCTACCAGCCAAAAGAGACTATTTTTAGCAACACTAAAGTAATAACATGTTATAATATATTTTATAAAGCATTATAATGTATTTTAATATTTTTATCAGCAACCTTTCTTTCTTGATGCTGTTTGCCATAAGTAATCCTGTGCTTAGTTATTTTTATTTTGAAAGATTTTAAACATTTCTATTTACATTTGTCTTCCACTGTTTGAATATTCATTAACTATTGAGAAGAGTCTTAGCCACGGTAAGAATATATCCTAACACAAAACATGTCAGAAGACATTAAACTCTAGAATAGGCCTGTGTTTTGCTGATGGTCATTACCAGGGTTCATTTAAAGCCTCCTTTACTCATTGTGTATAAACTGTTACCTACTCAAGCCTAGACAGCTATTGAAATTAAAACCATTGCATCAATTAACTGAACATTTATAGGGCAGGCTTTTTCTTGTTTAAATCATTAAAAAAAAAAAAAAAATCCAGCATCTACCCACACTTAGAGTCCTCTATGACCTCCTAAAATACAGATGATGACTGAATATTTTATCAATTAACATTTATAGTGACCTCATGAGGCTCGAAAGAGTGAGACAAAGGAACAGATTTAATTTTGATACTTGCCTGGTCACACTCATTACCAAGTCACAAATGTATTGTGCAAGGCATAAGAAACAAGCAGCAATGCATTTAAACAGAAATTTTCATCAAATGAATCTTAAGAACTCAATAGCAAAACATCATGAGTTTTCATGCACAGGGACAATTTATAAATAAGCTCATTCCAAAAAGATCTGTTTTTCAAATTGTGTAACTTTTCAGTGAAAATAATTTCAAACTTAAAGAAAAATTGTAAGAATCAGAGTAGTTCAAAGAAAGACTCTGTATCCTTCATCCAGATCCACACATTTGTTGACATTCTACAAAACAGTCTTTTTGATGTTTTAAGAGAAAAGAGTTCCTAAGAACGGATTTTAAAAAGGTATCAATGCTGAGTTTCATAACGGTGAGTCAAGGTACAAAGACAGCAGTCAATATTTACTTAGGATTTGCACACAGGGCACTGCGTAGGCAACAATATGGATAATATAATCTCTGCCCTTGAAGAACCATGTGATCAACTGGGATAGGAGGAGACATGCATCAAAAGACAATGGAGGTCGCGCGCGGTAGCTCAGGCCTGTAATCCCAGCACTTTGGGAGACCAAGGCAGGTGGATCACTTAAAGTCAGGAGTTTGAGACCAGCGTGGCCAATGTGGTGAAACTCCATCTCTACTAAAAATACAAAACCTAGCCGGGCATGGTGGAGCACACCTGTAATCCCAGCTACTCAGGTGGCTGAGGGATGAGAATCGCTTGAGCCCAGGAGGCAGAGGTAGTAGCAAGCTAAGATCGCACCACTACACTCCAGCCTGGGCGAAACAACAACAACAACAAAAGACAAAAGACAATGGAACACGTGTTCACAAGTATGTCAGAAATAATCATTGTCAAACTGATGTGAGAATGGCATGGTATAAAGTAATCAGATGTAATACTATGGTTGACAAGGAGACTTCCCCATTGAAACAGGTTTTTGTTTTGTTTTTTTGGGGAGTGGACAGAGTCTCGTTCTGCCACCCAGGTTGAAGTGCAGTGGCGCAATCTTGGCTCACTGCAACCTCCACCTCCTCAAGTATTCGCCTCAAGTATTACCTCAAGTAATTCGCATGCCTCAGCCTCCCAAGTAGCTGGGACTACAGGTGCAAGCCACCACACCTAGCTAATTTTTGTATTTTTAGTAGAGACGGGGTTTCGCCACGTTGGCCAGGCTGGTCTCGAACTCCTGACCTCAGGTGACCTATCCACCTTGGCCTCCCAAAGTGCTGGGATTACAGGAGTGAGGCACCGCACTCTGCCTGTATCAGATTTTGAACTGGAAGTTCAAGAGCACTGAAGCAGAACTACTTGAGGGCAGAAAAAGATTCAGACATATTTCATAAGATTCCTCATAATGTTAGTAAATAAAAAGTTTTATATTAGCACATTTTGTGTAGAAGAAATATTTGAACGTCAGACTACATATACAATCACAGTTATCAAGCTAATGACATAAAAGTAATACCATCAAGCCTAATATTCTTAGTTATAAACTAAGCCATAGAGCTTTTGCAGCTTTTTATTAAGTATGTACAATAAATGGAGAAAGAAACAACTTCACATTAAGGGAAAATGCCCCTATAATTTAGGATTCAATAAAGCTAACTGTAATAGGGCTTAAAATGACAAAAAGCAGAATAGCTGTGAGCCTCTAACTCTAAATAAACACTTATTACTTCCATAAAACAAGGTGGGCTTTTTCCCTCTAATATTAAGTAAAAAGATCTGATAGAGCTTATTTCCAGAAACCAATTATTCACAGGAGAGCACAGATTTCGTCAGAGAATAAAGTGACAACCTCACCTTTTCAGGGTAACACATTTGCATGCAGAGGGATCAAAAGTGCACAGGACAGACGCAAGTACTGGTGTGGTTTCCCATGCACTTACCTGCATCTGCTGTTTGAGTTCCCTGGCCAAGATACTATCCTGAAGAGCATTCTCCCGATGAGAGGCATCTGCAAGCACATTCACTGTGGTCTCTGCTTCTTGGATCCACTTTAGGAAGTTTTCCAGATCTCCGCGAGAGGCCTGCACCGTCCTCCACTCAGCCTCCAAGGCATTCTGTCTGTCAGCAATACTGAAAGTAACGATATGACAGCACGGCTCCATTACTTACAGTAGTGACATCCCATATCACACATCCCTAAATAAAAAACTAACAGGCAGCCCCCAAAGGACCTTTTATTCAAGTCACCATAGGTATTTGGGAGATTTATTTGTATGTGTGTCTTGAATAATCCTTAGTGGAGGGGTCATGTGAATTCTGAGAAGAGTGAAAGGGGGAGAGCCATAAATATATTAAAATCACATCCATATCATAAAATAATTATAACTACATTTTACAGCTCATAATTTTAAGTTAAATTATTCCCCCATATGTTGTAGGTCAATACAAAAGGCAACTGTATTCATCCAGTCACTGAATCCTACCACTCCTTTAAGTATTAAATATTCATACAGTCAGTGACTGTCAATGCAATTGCCTTTTGTGTTGACTTACATAAAGACAATATCAACAAATATTCATACAGTCAGTGGCTAAATGAATTCTAGGAAGAAATGAAATCTGAAGAAATATTTAAGACAAAATAAAAATAATTGAAACAGCTGACTTTATATATTTTAAACAATTCATATCAATACAAGTTGGTTTCTTATTTAGTAATATTTAGAATGCATTGGACAAATGAGCTTCTATAAACCCTTCATTAAATCTACCTCAAAATTAGAACACAGAGCTATCTTGGAGTTATATGAGCTAAGAGATACACACACCTGTAAATTCAACATTTAAAACTTCATATTCTTCAGAGCTCTATAATAAGAAAATAACTCAATTTTTAAAATTAGTATTAATCATTTCACTCCTAGGTATTTAATTCCAAGAGAACTGGAACATATTTCCACAGAAAAACTTGTACACAAATGTCTATAGCAGCATTATCTCTAATGGCCAACTAGTAGAATTAACCTAAATTCAGAGAGAAATTAATAAACAAAATACACTATATCTATACATAGAATATTATTCACCCATAAAAACGAATGAAGTACTGACACATGCTACCATATGGATGAACCTTCAAAACGCTATGTTAAGTGAAAGAAGCCAGACACAAAGGGCCACATATGGTGAAATTCCATTTACATAAAATTTCCCAAATAGGTAAATTCATAGAGAGAAAGTAAATTAGGTGTTGCCTAGGATGGCACAGTGGAGGACAATGGAGGCTGACTACTAATGGTATGGAGTTTCTTTGGAGGATGATAAATTTTCTGAAATTAAGAGTAGTGGTTGTTGCCCAACATGGTGAATATACTAAAAATCACTGATGAAGTATGTGATACAGCAGTGCCCCCTTATCTGTAGGGGATACATTTCAAGATCCCCAGTGAACATCTGAAATCACACATAGTACCAAACCTTATATAGACCATGTTTTTTCCCATACATCATACCTATTTTTGCATTATAAATTAGGCACAGTAAAACACTGATGATAATAACTAATAATAAAATAGAACAATCATAACAATACACTGTGTAAAACTTCTGTCAATGTGATCTCCCTCTTTCTCAAGATTTGTTTTTGTATACACCACAGGTAACTGAAACCACAGCAAGCAAAACCACAGATAAGAGGGAACTACTGTATACAAATTGTATCAGTAAAAATCAGCATATCTAATGGACTTTATTTACATGTATTTTTTTCTCTCTGTCCATCTACTCATCCATCCATCCATCTGTCCTTCTATCTGTATATATACATAGAGGGAGAAATGTCTGGAATATTAACTTAATATTCAAACAATTATTTTTGGGTGCTGGAATTTAAGTTGGTTTTCTTTCCTATTTGTACTTTTTGGCATTTTTTAAATTTTATAATGATGCAGTATCTTTTTAAACATATCATTTTAAAAAATGGACAAAAGATTTAAACCTATACATGACCATACAAGATGTTTTGATGACAAATAAGCAAATGAAAATATGCTCAGCACATTAATCATTAGAGAAATGTAAATTCAAATCACAATGAGACATTGTTTCACATTAAAACGGCTTTAAGAAAATGACTATACCAAGGATTGGCAGGAATGTGGAGTAACTGCAACTCTCATACATCGCAGGTAAAAGTACAGCCATTTTGAAAAACAGCTGGCAGTTTGTTATAAAATTAACCACACATTAGTGATACAACTCAGCAATCTTACCCCTAGGTATTTATCCAAAGAAACAAAAACACATGTCTAGATGGGGCACAGTGGCTCATGCCTGTAGTCCCAGCACTTTGGGAGGCCAAGGTAGGCAGATTACTTGAGGTCAGGAGTTCAAGACCAGCCTGGACAACATAGTGAAATCTCTTCTCCACTAAAAATACAAAAATTAGGTGGGTGTGGTGGGGCATGCCTGTAATCCCAGCTACTCGGGAGGCTGAGGCAATAAGAATTGCTTGAACTCAGGAGGCAGAGATTGCAATGAGCCAAGATTGTGCCACTGCACTCCAGTCTGGGCGACAGAGTAAGACTGTCTCACAGACAAACAAACAAACAAACAAAAAACCCACCATATGTCTATATAAAATCTGTATGCCAGCAAATATAGCAGCGTTATTGGTAATGGCCCAAAACTGAAAACAACCCAAATGCCAACTGGTATTATATACAGATAGACAAAGTTTGGTACAGGGATACAATGGAATACTATTCCACAGTAAAAATAAGCAAACTACTGATACATGCAACAATACTCATGGAATCTCACATGCATTCTGCTAAGTCAAAGAAGTCAGACATAAAAGATTACATACTAACATTCTGTTTATATGACATTCTTGAATGTCATCAACTTCATCCTAGCGCTTACTTCTTAACCTGCAGAATCAATTCAAATTGCCTCACCTGGAATTTAATTTCCTCCATAATTGATCCCAGTTTACTTCTCCAACTTTATCCCCTAGTTTTCTTCAATACTCTGTTTAGGTAATAGTGGTGTGCTCCTTTTTCTCTAGAATATTCTTACTACTGTGTCCACACGAAAATGTTATATCCATATAAAAATGTCCTGCTGACCCTCTCCATTTATCATAATCCTACCACAATCCTACCACTCCTTTAAAGGTTAAGGACTACCTCTTCCAGAACATTCCATCCCAGTTAGGTTTCCTTGTCATGAGTTCATAAAAGGTCAATAATCCTCTTCGAACAACAATTATTCACACGGATCCTGGAAAAAGGCCTTGAATGATGATCTTGTTTCATTCTTAAATTGTATTTTAACTACATTACAGTTTTCGTATTTTTCCACCCGTTCTATAAACTATCTTTCAGCAGAACTTTTTATACCTTCATATTCCTGAATCCTAGTTATACAAGTATTTACAGAATGACAATCTTTCTATAATATTATTTTATTTTATTTTATTTTTGACACAGAATCTTGCTCTGTCACCCAGGCTGGAGTGCAGTGGTGCGATCTCAGCTCACTGCAACCTCTACCTCCCCAGTTCAAGTAATTCTCCTGCCTCAGCCTCCCAGGTAGCTGGGATTATTGGTGCCTGCCACCACACCTGGCTAATTTTTGTATTTTTTTAATAGAGACAGGATTTCACCATGCTGCCCAGCCTGGTCTCAAACTGTTGACCTCAGGCGATTGGTCCGCCTTGGCCTCCCAAACTTCTGGAACTACAGGCATGCACCACCATGCCCAACAGATTTTTGTATTTTTTTTTTTTTAGTAGAGATAGGGTTTCACCACGTTGGCCAGGCTGGTCTTGAACTCCTGACCTCAAGTGATGTGTCTGCCTCAGCCTTCCAAAGTACCGGCATTACAGGCTGAGCCACCATGCCCAGCCATGCTATGTCTTTAAAATTAGATCCTACACTTAAACAAATTTACAAGAAAAAATCAAACTACCACATCAAAAAGTGGTTGAAGGATATGAACAGACATTTCTCAAAAGAAAACATTTATGTGACCAACAAACATATGAAAAAAAGCTCATCATCGCTGGTCATTAGAGAAATGCAAATCAAAACCACAATGAGATACCATCTCACACCAGGTAGAATGTGATCATTAAAAAGTCACGAAATAACAGATGCTGGAGAGGATGTGGAGAAATAGGAACGCTTTTACACTGTCGGTGGGAGTGTAAATTAGTTCAACCATTGTGGAAGACAGTGTGGTGATTCCTCAAGGATCTAGAACCAGAAATACCATTTGACCCAGTGATCCCATTACTGGGTATATACCCAAAATATTATAAATCATTCTACTATAAAGACACATGCACATGTATGTTTACTGTAGCACTATTTACAACCCAAATGCCCATCAATGACAGACTGGATAAAGAAAATGTGACCCATATACACCATGGAATACTATGCAGCCATAAAAAAGAATGAGTTCATGTCCTTTGCAGGGGCATGGATGAAGCTGGAAACCATCATTCTCAGCAAAATAACACAGGAACAGAAAACTAAACACTGCATGTTCTCACTCCTAAGTGGGAGTTGAACAATGAGAAGGGGCTCTCCTGTTAATGGTGAGAGGAGATCACAGAAAAGACGGTGTGAATCCAAACTGGAGCAGGTATGGGCTGTCTTCAGCATTGCCACCACTCTGTATTCCTGTTTTAACATGACAAAACTTACAAAGGAACACTCAGACAAAATCAGGAAATCGCCCCAAAGAAGAAAACAAATAAACCAAAAAACAAAACAAAACAAAAAAGACAAAAACAAACAAATAACACGAAACATCCATGAGATCCAAGAAGCAGAGATTGTAAAGTAGGAGCAAAGCAAATACCCAGCATGATGGCTGTGTAGCAGGCCTAGAAAGCATGTCTCCAGAAGAGACGTCACCAAGGAACAATATTAGAAGTGATAGCCTGCTTAATGTGATTGGCATTGTGGAAAATTGTACTGTCAGGTCACTGGAAAATGTGGGAGCATTAGCAATAGGTGCAAAGAAAATTAGGCATATAAAAATAAGGCAATTATTAATTTCAGGTAAAACAAACACATAGGAAACAAAATTATAGTAAACCTCAGTTTTCAGTTGGTAATAATGTTTAGACAGAGAAAATAACGTCAACACTTTATATTTATTTATCTAAAATTCCATGATGAAGCTGGGAAAAGAACAGTGGCATCCCTAAGCAACTTCCTATGTATTTACCAAAATAGGACATCAGCAGACAATGTCTAATACTGAAGAACTGAAAGATGATGGCATACTCATCTTATTTAGAATATGGAAATGCAAAAGGTAAAGAGAATAGTTGCCTCTAGGAAGGGCACTGCGGTGAGTCGAGGGAAAAGAACTATATTCTGTTATAAACCTTTCAGTGCTTAGTGGTTGTTGTTGGGGTTTTTTTGTTTTTTTGTTTTTTTGTTTTTTGTTTTGTAATCATAGGTGAATACTTTTTTAATTTTTAAAATTTAGAAGTTACTCACTAGAATTTCAGTGGTTGTTGGGGCTGATGTTTTATCGTTCCCCAAACCCTGTCTATATTTTCTATTTTTAAAACATCAACAGAAAAAACATTAAGAATAGCCAAATGAAGGCTGTACTAAAAAAGGCACTAGAAAACCAAGATTAGAGGAGTGCACATGTGCAATCAATCCACTACGAACAGGTGATTCTCCTTTAAGAACATTCAATATATAACATTTAGTCATTAAAAAAAATTTACTAAGGTCAAACACCTTCATTTCCCATAATCAGAATTCTGTTTTATTATTTAAAAATATTCATATGCACATAATAGGTTATATGGCAACAGCTAATGTAAAAAGACATCATTACAGAATAATTATATTAAACCCTGAGAATGTCCAAACTAGGGAAGAGGATGTAAATGTCTAAGAACCCTAAGGGTAAAGGCAAAGGATTCTCTTTATATAAGAGTAAGAGATACTTAGATACCTAGCAAGTATAAAGAACCAGGTTAGGAGGGGAGGTGGGCAGCCTAAGGTCATGCTTCAAAGGAAAAGTGAGCTAAGAAGACCATGAGCACTTGGCCTCAGACGGTATTCCACTGGGTAGAGTAATTCCAGCAGCACACTTTGGTCACCAGTGGAACATTCTCAATCCAGAAGCTAGAGCACCTATTGACAAATTATCTACTGATCATCAGTGGGAAAAGAGATACTACTTTAAAAATATTCACTTTGTAGGATACTTTCCTTTCAGAAAAACAAATTTTAGTTGTTCTGGAAAAGATGTCTACTTTGTTGGTTAATAAATATGGATTTTGGATTAAGGTAGACAAAGCTCCATTGCTCACTAGCCACAAGCGCGTGGGCAAGGATTGTCTTCATCATCCCTAAACTCTGCCTGATACACAGGTTTTCCATGATCTGACTCTGGCTCACCTCCCCAGCAGGCATCTTCCCACTTCACACTTCATGTGTTATTTATCTACAAAAATGAACCAATTATTAGTACTCTGAGAGGTCACTGCCTCTGTCACATCCAGAACTCTACATTTTACTTTTTTTACCTTAAATATCCTCCTGCTCCTCTCCTCCAGCCTCCACTAATTTTCCCCGTCCCACCTGGTTAACTTCTACTGACCCTCCAGACCTGGATGCAAACACTTTCCAAAACCATGGTACCTTCCCCAAGGCATCCCATAGTTTCCCCTACCATAGCTGTTGGTGTTTCATCGCTGCTATCATAAATAACCACAAACTTTGTGGTATAAAGCAATACAAGTTTATTGTCTTACAGTTTTGTAGGATAGTGATCAACATGGGTCTCCATTAGACTAAAATCAAGTTATCAGCAGGGCTGCATTTATTTTTGGAGGGTCTAGGGATGAATCCGGTTTCTCTTCTTTTCCAACTTCTAGAGGTTGCCACATTCCTTGACTCGTAGCCACTTCCTCCACCTTCAAATCCAGCAACAGCAGGTGAAGTCCTCACATCACATCTCTCTGAACCACTCTTCTGCTGCCTCCTCCACATTTTTTTTTTTGACACAGAGTTTCACTCTGTCGCCCAGGCTAGAATGCAGTGGCGCAATCTCCGCCATTCTCCTGCCTCAGCCTCCTGATTAGCTGGGACTACAGGCACCCGCCACCATGCCCGGCTAATTTTTGTGTGTGTGTATGTGTGTGTGTGTGTTTTTAGTAGAGACGGGGTTTCACTGTGTTAGCCAGGATGGTCTCGATCTCCTGACCTCGTGATCTGCCCACCTAGGCCTCCCAAAGTGCTGGGATTACAGGCGTGAGCCACCAGGTCCAGTCCGCCTCCTCCACTTTCAAGGACTCCTGGGATGAAATGGGGCTCACCCAGAAAATTCAGAATAATCTCTTTGGGGGCCACTTTTCTGCCTTCCTCATTGTATCTCTGATCATGACGGTAAGCAAATATCTTCTTGCCTGTTTAAAGCTGTTGTTCGTCAATGCATCCGGCATATGTAGGACCAGGACCTACCTACAGTAGCAACTCAACAAGTATTTATTGAATAAACTTATACAGCCATAGGAATAACATCTCCATATTGCGGCAATATTTTCAGGAGAAAATGAGGTATACACACACAAATGTATCAAGATATAGTGAATACTCAATAAATATTTTCCCTAACCTCATGTATGAATTTGGCGAAATACTACGAAATTATTTTTGCTTATTGAATGCAAATGTGAAATTTAATGATAAGTGTCCTGGAATTTTTTTAATGCCTACATAGTTGGTATCAAATTTTTATCATAAACTTAATCAACTAATAAACATAATGACCATACTAAAAGTCAAGCCCTACTTACAGCAGTTCAAATTGACTTCATATTATTATGATGAATATACATGTTTAAATTTAAAATCATAGTTTATACATGTTATTTTATATTCTGATTTTTGAAATTAATATAATTTATAAAAATTTCTAATAGACTATAGCTCAGTTGTTTCCTCCACCTCCAGTTTATTTTTTCTTACTTTTAAAAATTAGATCCTAGGCTAGAGTACAGTATACTCAATATTACAAGATTTTTAATCTATTTTCAAGGAATTTCACATGATTTATTATAATATCATAAGTCAATAAAATCACTGAAATTAGAGTCTCAGGAACATGTATTCATACTTTATTACACAGGCTAATCTACTACCTTTAATGCCATTTGTACACTGCTCTCAGAAGACAATGACCTAATTCTATCACCTCCACCATTTACTAGCTGTATGGCTTGGGATAAATCATTTCAAATCTCCAATTTATCTTTTTCATCCTTAAAATAAGGGGCTTGTACTGGATCAGCAAATGACCCATTTCAAAATCTCCAGAGATCCTTTTAAAACTACATAATCCATTACAGGAATTACAAAACCTACTAGAAATGTTCCTCCACTCTCACCTCCATCCCTAGTTTCAAATTCAGCTTCATTAAGAATCGCTGCATGTAAATGAAACGTGACTGACAGGAATAGATGAGTAGTGTGCCGATCGCAAAAAAGGTTGAGAAGCATTAACACAGAAGAGTTCTAAGATCACATCCAGCACTGAACTTGCATTCGTTTATGATTCTCGATGTAGATTTCATATTTGGCAGTTCTGACTGTTACGTCTCAAGAAAGATCAGAACACAGCTAGAGGACGTATTGAGAAAAGTAACGAGATAATACAAGGGAAGGAATACTGTTAAAGGAAAAGAAATGGTTTTAAGCTTAGGAATTTGTGGCTAGAAGATAAAGGTAAAGAAAAATTTTTAAAACTTTTGTTAAATATACAAATCACAAAGTAAAAAAACCTAAAGATACAACACTTTAAGTTTAGAAGGGTAACATTAGCAGAAATATTTTTTTTTACTTCAAACAGAAGAAGTAACAGACTATAAAAGTCTTTACTGCAAGAAATGATACCAACTAAAAATATAATTAGCTTCCCATAAAAGATTTAAGGATATCCATGGGTGACAGATTTATAATAGTTTACATTAAAGGGAAGTAGGATATTTTTTAAAATGTAAACTCTTAGCTTTTTAAAGATATTTTTGTAATAAAAGCAGCTATGATACCCTATAGGCTACAGTCATTTTGTAACATAATAAAACATGATATACCTGACTTTTTAAAATGTTATTTTAAAGATGTTAAATAATACTTGATATTTTAAGCTACAAGATATATTATTTAATCAATTATGCATTTACTTATAATTGGTCAAAAGAGTATTTGAACGTGAGTAGGTATGTCTCTCTTTTTAAGGAGTTTAATGAAAAGATCATCTTAGGAAAACCATCGATGTGTGTTGCCAAATTTTGGTGTGCTCAAAAGGTGACCTTTACATTAGTATAAGATTTAAATACATTTATCTCTTTTAGAATGAAAAACAGTAGCATCAGTAGTTTGAGTGGCAGGTAGAAAACTTAATATAAAACAATTCTTTAAACTTTTCAATGAGCACCTTCACAAGGGAATTTTGTTCTTTCAAATAATTCTCACCTGGGAAATTAACATTAAAGCATGCTATGGGAAAAATGCAGTTGAAATGAAGAATCAGGCACTGCACGTATTTCCAAAGATCTATGGTCTTTTAGTGACCAATCCTGGTTACGTAGAGGATAGATCGTCATCATATTTGAAAATTCGCTGCATGGGACTCAAGGAGACCCCGTCTTAAGCTGCTAACTCCCATTGACAGCCCCACCACAATGCCCTGCAGCTACCCCATGATCCCTGCCCACAGCCCTGCGAATCGAAAGGAGCATCTCTCCTGGGGCTGTGATTGTCAGGAAATAAATAGTCAAGACCACAGAGTCATTTCCTTGAGAGAAATTCCCTCACCACATCCTATTTCCTCTTTAGCTAAGTCACTACCAGATATTTGGTCTTTATTAGTCAACGAGTATTGAACCGTAACTCCAATACCTTCCCCAGTCTGTGCCAATACACTCCCCCAACCCTTCTTCCACCATGCTCTAGAGCTCCTCTTCTACGATCAGCAGACTCTACTGTATCTTCCATCTCCTCGAACCAATCCCTTTTTGTCTTCACTGAAACCAGTTCCCTTAGGGCCATTATTTCTCCTGCAAACTTCTTGTTTT
Organism: Macaca thibetana thibetana; assembly: GCF_024542745.1. Taxonomy (NCBI): domain Eukaryota; kingdom Metazoa; phylum Chordata; class Mammalia; order Primates; family Cercopithecidae; genus Macaca; species Macaca thibetana. Next base: position 120,534,818 of record NC_065581.1, read on the forward strand.
TTCCAGAGTCTGGTTCTGTCACCAAGGCTGGAGTGCAGTGGTGTGATCACAGGTCACTGCAACCTCCACCTACCACCTAAGCCTCCCTAGTAGCTGGGACTACAGGCATGTGTCACCACGCCCAGCTAATTTTTGTATTTTTTGTAGAGATGAGGTTTTGCCATATTGCCCAGGCTAGTCTGGAACTCCTGGACTCAAGTGATCCACCTGCCTTGGACTCCCAAAGTGCTGGATTACAGACATCAGCCACTGCATGGGGTCCCCTGCAAAATTTTCATGAAGTTTTTTCCTTTTTCTCTCAGATCCTTTATGCCTCAGTCTGAGGAGTTGGCATAAGGGTCGTCCCTGCTCCCCACTGCTACCTCCAGGTTATTGTTTACCCATCTTCCAGGCAAAATCCTGCTGTGGAAAGTAAAACACACGTATCCGCTATGTTCCTATACTGAGTTTCAGGTTCAGGGGCACTGTATATATTTATAAAGGTTGACCACTGCCTCAATGAGGAAGTGAAGTTTGAAATCCAATTCGAGATCTGTTTGCCAAGCCACAGCTCCAGTGAGGGATGGCACCACCCAGAGAAAGGGACACATGAGACACCATTATGGACCAGAGGCAATCCTGTTCTCTCATTTCCAAAGATCTTACTCTTCCCTGCTCCATCTTTCTCCCACTTCCATCTGCATTCTTCTTCATTGCCTCATTGGGCAGATGAATCCTATAAAGAGCAGTTCAACAGGGCTACCTTTCCTTACATTTAATAATATAAACCACAAATAGGCACTCATTACTGCCCAGAAATACTATAAATTTACCCTAGGAAACTCTCCATCCCACTCACAAAGATCTGATCTTACACCCAATCCTCTCTCTTCCAACTTCTCTTAGTCCCACCTCCAACCTCACTGACAACGTGCTTGATGGATCATAAAGCTCAGTTCTTGCATGAAGAACCTTTCGTTTTCCACCACTAATGGTCTAGTTCACCTACATCTAAACTCATCTTCTCGTTGCCTTTTCTGGTCATAATGAAAGGTGCATTCCAGTTCTTACCAAACCCAGTTCTCTAAATCTCACTTTCTTATCTTCTCAAAGCCTTCTTGTCCTCCTTTCTTTGTCCCCTCTATGTTTGATCACCAGTCTCTCATCTAGTGGGTCATTCTCATAAGCACACAAACATGATTTACTATAATCCATTTTAACAGAAAAGTCAATCAACTCTCTTTACCCTACAGTCCCCACACTAAGTACTACCAAATCTCTCTGTCCCTCTTCACACAAACTTCTCTAAAGTTGTTTCCACAAACTGTTTCTACTTCTTCACCTTCATCTCACTATCTAGCTTCTGGCCGTTTTACTTCCTCCAAATTGCTCTTTCCAAAATCACCAGGAATGTCCAAGCTGTCGAATTCCCAAAATCGTGTACTGTGTCATCTTATTTGATGATTCAGCCCAATTCAACCCAGTAGAACATTCTTTCTTAGACACATTCCCCTATCTCCATTTCCTCTAAGAGATATTCTCCTCCCTCTATTTCTGAACGTGACAAATCTGCAATTTTTTTTTCCACTTCATTGGAAATTTTTTCTGAGACCCTTTTGCTCTTTTCTCCTTTTTTGCTCAATCACCAAACCCTAGGCCTTACAGACTCAGTCAGGCATGCCCTTCTCATCTTCATCTTCACTCCCTCCCTGGTGATCTCATCCAGTCCCACATGTTCAACCTCCAATGTGAATGCTGAGAACTCTCAATTCATATCTGAGGTCTAGAACGTCTGAGTTCCAGATATATATACATAATTGCCTATTTAACTTATATACTTAGATATCTAACAGGCATCTCAAACTTACCATAACCCAACTTATAATTTTTGTTCTTCCAAAACTCCTGCATCCTTTCCCAATTCAGTGAATTGTACTACCGCTCATCCTTTTACAAAATTCCATCTTGGATTGTTTCCAAGCCCTTAAGGCATATATCTAATCCACCAAAATGTCTTTTCTACTTCCATAGCATATCGCAAATCTACCATCTTCTTTACATCATTACTGGCATACAATAGCCACGGGGACCACCATGTCCCAGCTGGACCACAGCCATCACTTCCTTTCTGGTCTTCCCAATTATTCTACTATACCCACTACCAACCTATTCTCCATATAAGATCCAGAGAGATTAAATTTTATTATATACACATCAGACAGTGTCACTCCCTTCCTTAACAATTCCAAAAAGTTTCTATTGTACTTTTAATATCCAAACTCCTTCCCATGTGATATGATTAGGTTTTGTACACACACCCAAATCTCACCTTGAATTATAACCCCTATATCCCATGTGTCAAGGAAGAGACCAGGTGGACATAATTGGATCATAGGGATGGTTTCCCCCATGTTGTTCTAGTGATAATGAGTAAGTTTTCACAAGATCTAACAGTTTTATAAGGGGCTCTTCCCCCTTCACTCAGCAATTCTCTTCCTGCTGCCTTGTGAAGAAGGTGCCTTGCTTCCCCTTCACCTTCTGCCATGATTGTAAGTTTCCTGAGGTCTCCCCAGCCATGCCGAACTGTAAGTCAATTAAAACACTTTCCTTTATAAATTACCCAGTCTCAGGCAGTTCTTTATGACAGTATGAAAATGGACTAATATACCATGTCTTACAAAGTTCAGCATGATCTGGCCTCTGCCTTCCTCTCCTACCGCATCTCAAGCTCTTACCATCATATTCATTATATTGCAACCACATGCTATGCTCTTTCCTGCCTCATGACTTTTATATTTGCTGTTCACTCATTTTCTTCAGATGGTTCCTTCTTAGCCTTCAGAACCAGTTCAAATGCCACCAAGTTATGCTTTCTAAATTTGCCTCAGTTAAGCCCCTCTCTTACATAGCACCTCTTTAATTTCTCTCGCCTCCAAAACAATCTCCTATAATTATGTATTATGTTCTTATTTACCACTTATGTACATTGCATGGCTCCTCCTAAGCAATGTAAGCTTCCTGGGAGCAGGAACACGGTGTATTTATGGTTGAATCTTTAGGGCTGGTCACAGAGCTTGGCAAATAGGAAGCTAAATAAATACTTGTTTAACTAGTTGATTAATCAATGAATGGAAAAAGAAACAAATGAAAACAAAAACAAAGACTGTGGGCATTGTTTCTGTGGGCATTGGCTCTTTAGTTTGTTTGATATGGAGCTAAATGTGCTGAGAAAATATCTGCATGCTTGAGTTTGATATTTACAAAATGAAAACACTAACATTCACAGGCATTTATCACAAAGACATTGTTGGCGATTGTTTTTAAAAAAAGTAATAAAATGATACTTGAGATATTAAAACAACATAACAGAAGAGGAAAATATAGAAGACTATAATTTTTATACTTCTCTTTTTGGCCAGCTTTATTCCCAACTTGGAAGGGAAAACTAAAAATCAAATGCTAGCAGAGAAAACAAACAAGTTGAAAAATAAAGGTGATTTTCAGGGAAAGAAGTAAGCTTCCGAGAGGATAAATCAAGTTGACTGACCCAAATCTCCGAACCTCATAGTTTGGGACATGCTAGGAGGATAAGGCTACCTGTACTTTTCACCTAAGCCCATTCATTCGGGAACAACAGCTGCTACAGCATTCGTTTTAAGAGCTTGAAGGTTGAGCCTGGCTGTTATCAGGCCTTATGAAACAATCCCAATATGAGTATCTTCTATTGATGACTGTTAAAAAGAACTGACCAAATTGGACAAAGAATAATTGCTGAAAAAAGCTTCATTTTTATTAATCTATAGGGACAATAAACATCATTACTGAAAAAGTAATAACATATAATAGAAGCTTCCAAATATACAACAAAATTAATTGGAAAATCAATCAAAATTAAATTTTTGAAACTTAACCTGTTTTCAGAATAGTTACAAAATCAATCTTTAGTATACACAATTTTTAAATAACCTTTTGAAAACTATATACACTCCACATGTCTAGCTGGCCATTATTAACTAATAAACATTAATGAGAAAGACAATACCATTTCAAAAGAAGAAAATAAAGTTATCTTACTGGATAAATCTGTATTTGTGCCTCCCACATTAAATAATTGTGTCTTATGAACAGACACTTCTCAAAAGAGGACATTTATGTGACCAAGCATATGAAAAAAAGCTCAACACCACTGAGCATTACAGAAATGCAAATCAAAACCACAATGGGATACCATTTCATGCTAGTCAGAATGGTAATTATTAAAAATGGTAATTATTAAAAAGTCAAGAAACAACAGATATTCGTGAAGCTGTGGAGAAATAGGAAGGCTTTTATGCTGTTGGTGAGAATGTTAATTAATTCAACTGTTGTGGAAGACAGTGTGGCATTCCTCAAAGACCTAACAATAGAACTACCATTCAACCCACCAATCCTATTACTGGGTATATACCCACAGGAATATAAATCATTCTATTATAAAGGCACATGTACGTGTGTGTTCACTGCAGCACTGTTCACAATAGCTAAGACATGGAATCAACCCAAATACCTATCAATGATGGACTGGATAAAGAAAATGTGGTACCTACATACCATGGAATATTATACAGCCATAAAAAGGAATGAGATCATGTCCTTTGCTGGGACATAGATGGAACTGGAAGCCATTATCCTCAGCAAACTAATGCAGGAACGGAAAACCAAACACCACATGTTCTCACTTATAAATGTGAGCTGAACAATCAGAACACATGGACCCAGGGAGGGGACCGTAGGGAGGGAGCAGGAGAAGGGAGAGCATCAGGATATATAGCTAATGAATGCTGGACTTACTACCTAGGTAATAGGTTGATAGATGCAGCAAACCACCACAGCACACATTTACCTATGTCATAAACCTGCATGTCCTGCACATGTATCCTGGAACATAAAAAATAAAATAAAATAAATAAAATCATTTAAAAAAAATTGTGTCTTTTTAAATTCTGTACCTTTCCTTCCCAGGATGGTTGATTTTTGCTTTGGCAGAAAATGCTTAATTGCAAGGTAAATTCAGCAACTGTGATAATTCTGCAAACCAAGGAAACTACATTTTTTAAGAAATTTTATGTGTTAACAAAGTTTTAGAATATCTATACTGCACTCAGAAAAGCAGACAATCAAGTATTTTATCATTAAAGTAGAAAGAGTTTGAAATGACTATGAACAAACAACTGACTCAACCTTCTGCTAATTTAACCACAGAAAGTACGGTACATGTGGCTAAAAGCAGTGGATTTATCAGAAAGGCATATGAAAGAGCAGATGATGACAGTTTGGGCAACTTTTTCTTAAGTATAGACTACCTACTAAGAACTTTTACACATAACTTTTGATATCACAATAACCCTACATATTAGACATGTTCTCCACTTTAGAATCAAGGAAATGGAGATTCAGTGAGTTGAAATAACTTCCTACAAGTTAGCACAAAAGGCAAGTGCATAAGATGGGCTTTTAACCAAGGATTGCCCCATATTCCTTACATTCTGTGCTTTCTGTTCTACCTGTACCAACCTAGAAATACCTTAACATAGGCAAGGTAAAATGTGACTTCATGGGATAAGGACAAGGAGAAAAAGACAGAGAAATTAGTGATTTCTAAGAAATTGTTTACAGCACACAGCTATGCTGTCTCATTTCCTCTACAATGCTTCAGTGTAGATAACTGTGTGTGCATATACATGGGTGTGCATATATATACACATACCTGTATATACATGCATGTGCAAACACATCTATACACACATAGTTATACATGTGTGAATACGTGTGTGTGTGTTATAGAATGTTATTTTGGCCCTGGAGTACCAAAATATATACAGCTAAAATAGCATTTCAGACCCAAATCAGGCATCAACACTGACTGTGCTATAAACACATTTCAACAATCACTATCTCAACAGGCACTAGAAAATTTGTTAATTAGCATTAAGAGATGGAAGGGAAAAAAAAAGTTATAAGTCAAAAAAGTAGTGGTCAGGATATATAGATTAGTTAGAAACATTAGAGACAGGCCTATTGTACAAAGAATCCAAAAAATCAGGATTCAGTTGTGTTTCAGAATTAAGATTTTTTTGAACATTAGAATACTAATATTATGAAAGTAACTATATTAACTACTACTCCTGAACAGGGTCTGGGGAAGCAATCAAACACATTAATATTTCTGCAGCAAGGAACAAGGCCATTCACACTAATCAGAATAAATAAAGACTTTAATAAATACCCGCATGGCAATTCAAAGCTTTCTGTTATCAAAGCTGTTTTTAGATTTTGGCATTGTAGATAAGGGACTGTGGACTTAAAATTGTGAATAGCCAAATTATTTAGGCTAACTGCAATTTATACAAAACATTTCCTTTGAAAGATGATATTGAACTTCACACATTATGCTGCACAGTATTCCATGTGCAAGTATAACAACCCTTCACCCCTCCAGAATTTGGCTGACAATGATGTATATACAGAATAGGCTGGAAGATAAGAGGGCAGCCATGGTAAAAAGGCCTCTCAGCAGCCATTAGACAGGGTGTGATGGCCATGTACTGGAGTGCATTACATTATGCATAAAAAAGGTCCATATCTTTCATCTGATATGGCTTCTAAACTCAACACAGATAAGAATCAGTAAGCGGAATTATAGACAGAACTGAGAGGCGGGTACACAAAGCAGTCACCAAGAATGTCAGCAAAGGCTGACAGTCTGATTGAAAGAAGAAAAATGAAACTGTTTTTAGAGATGATAAGAGCCTGACTTGCCAGTCAAGCTTGAATTCCAATCCCAGCTCTGCCATTATAAGCTGTGTGGTCTTGAGTGATTCCTTAACTTCTCTGTACTTCAGTTTATTCATCAACACAGGACTGATGAAAATGCTACCTCTCTCCTGCGGTTGTTGTGAAGATTAAACGAAATGATGTGTGTGAAGAGCTTAGTACAGTGCCTGCCAATGAGATGATACTCAAAATTCATATGCACAAAACAAAGCCCCAAATCTCACAAAGTATAGCAGCCTGAATAAATTTACTGCCAATTCTTCAGAACTCAGAGCATGAAGAGTATTACCATTTAGCATAGAAAAATATCATCCTGACTGTGTTGCATGACTTTGAACATGTCATTTAACTTCTCTGAGTCTAACAACATTAGATTAGACCATGTATTCTCAGCAGAGGTAATAAATGGTTATTTCTTTTCAGGGGGAGGGTGAAAAAAATGTACTCTTTTTATATATAAAGCACAACCATACAGTACACAGTATATCATGGTATTAAAATTTCATGGGGGAGATGAGTCTACAAAGGCTCCTTAGGGAAGCAATAATGTAAGGAAAGGTTGAGAAATACTGGTTCGGAAGCACTCTAAGGTCACTTATATCCATCAAAGTTCTTTAATTCTATCTTTGCAACAATAATACCAAGAATTAAAAAAAAAAAAAGTTAAATATACATTCACAAGCTTTAAGAAGGCAAAGAAAGATTTATATATTCTACAAAGATGTCCATCTAAAATAGTTAAAAATTTAAATATCACTGTATTTAAAAGAGAAAACTCTCTTTACATATAGAAGCCCTAGTTGTCATTCGTGAAGGGATCCTATGAGCCAGTTTTGCTCTGTTTTCCCTGCTTTATAGATAACAATATATCTAAATCATGTCTAAATATTAATATAATTACTTATTTCCCCCACCACCAAATGCAAAGAAAAACAATAAGACAACCACTTGTAACTCCAAAGCAACTGGAACATTGTGATTGTCTTAGCTATGATAAATGAAAAATCGCCTTGCAATATAATTCATTTTTAATTGCCTCTTCCATCTAATCCAACTACTGCTGTAGGCCGTCTTAAAATATTTACAAAGTAGAAGCAAAAAAAAAAAAAAAAAAAAAAAAAAAGAATTGGAGGTTCTAAATAAACCAGGCGACACATTCCTAAGGGATCAATTTTTTGTTAAGTTACGGGGAAAACAAGTCCTAACTCTTGTACATGGAACTTTTGGAAACACAAAGATAAAGTATATTTAAGGACTATATCTCTTAAGGTTAAAGCTGTTTTTAATTCACCTTCTTCCCCGCGTGAGTTATGATATCTTTACTATATCCAAATAACCTATTATAATAAAAGAGAAAAGTTGTAGTAAAATGTTAGAAAGACCAATATTATACTCACTCTGCTTTAACCACTTGCGAAGTTTTGTCTTTGCTAACCCAATCTTATTTTCTCCAGTATCCTAGGTATATCTAACAACACATTCAACCTCACATTCTGCCCTCACAACTCTCTTCTTCGAGTTTTCAGAGCTTCAGAGATTGTAACTAAAAATAACATTCTGGAAATGTATAAAACTTCTCCATGTCAAAATGTTATTAAATGCTTGGTCATAGTTTATTATCAGGAATATATCAAGAATATAAAGTGCTCTAATACCCATTGTATTCATGGCAAAAGAGATGTGTTTTGATACCAAACTGGTTTTAAGACACTTGCATTTTAATAGATAACGATGCACGTGATTTCACTTAGACACAAGCATTCCCAGTACTATATTCATGATGTAAATATCTTTTTTTACTAGTGATGAATATAAATACGCAATCTTAAAGAGATACTAATCACTGTTTATAGTTTCTCAAATTCTAGGTGTTCAAGTGACAGAAAATTCTCTTGTAAACACATATTCTATTTTGGGCTGTTCCAAATACTCTGACTAGACAAAGTAATGGGAAAAAAGATAGTAAATTAACTAAAACCCTAAATGCACGTAGATTATTTCAGGGGTTTAGTGTTGGGTCCATGTGTGTCTGGTCCTCAACTTAGGATGCCCCACCCAAATAGCACACTATTACAATTACCTTTAGGGATACTATTACCCTGATGCATCTGTAAACACCTGCACTCCTTACATTCAGTGTACTACAAAGTGTATTCCAAATAATACCAAGAGTATAAGATAATCAGAGCACGTAATCATTGGCAAGGTTTAGGCTGATTAAAAAAAAACAAAAAAAAAACAAAACTCCATTGTAAAAATTCAAATACGTATTGTATAAACATACATTCTGAACTAAGTATGATAATACTAACTCAGCACATCACAATATAAAAACAAAAAAACATAAAATGTACTTGCAGTAGCCACATGTTTGGCCAGGTTTCCATGAGAAAGCCAAAGCAATCAAATTCTCAACTTGACAATATACATTCACCTGCCAGGGCCTTAGAGTTACCTTTGTTTGAGATTGATCCATGACGTTTTTAAGTACTCTGTGGTTTCTTTCACATTCCTTGTGTCATCATTCCCATATTCCTCCAGGAGTTTCTGCAGGATGTTATCGAATGCCATGACGATACCATCTCCAGGACCCAGTTCTTGAAGCAGTATCTGAGGTGCAAATGCAGGTCTGTTTGTTAGACTTGGTCACTCAGTAATTAGTATCATCAAAACAATAGTACTCCCAGCAGATTTTGACATGCTTTAGATACAGATATCATGAGATGAAAACAGACTGGGGGCAAATCCTTTCTTATATGAAGCAGAAACCAAAATTAGGAGAAGTGAAAAGAAACTATCTAAGAAAGTGATCAGGTACATAGATGACAATATTACAAGATTATTATCTTTTTCTTTTTGAGATATTTTCCTTCCTCAAACCATTTGTCTTTTTCATTCCTTCTGTTGTACCTCTGATCCTTACAGGGACATGCGTCACAAAGGACTGAATACAGAGAGAGTTCCTGCATACATGCCTGGAGAAACGTGAAGGATCAACAACATGGACATCTTCCATCACTTGCCCCTGGATCACAAGGTGTGTTTACAAAGAACCACTTGAATGGATCAAGCTGCCAAGCAAGGTTTACTGAGAGTTTACTTGAATAGCCAAACTGATGCTGAATTTGTCCACTGGCATTGGTTCTTTGATATAGTTTTTCAGCTTCTGAGAGTCTCTGGATGAAGGTACTCACCATGAAATCTAAATGACGACTGAAACTTTTAATATAATGCTTTTTGTAGCAATTGGGAAGATTTTAAATCAGCCTAAGGTTTCAGAAGAAAATAACCACACTGCTGATTAGAAAATAATCTTCTAATATGATAACTGAAACACTGACATCATTTTAATTGTACTCCTCTAGTTAAGGGGTCAGGGGCTTCACTAGGACTTAGGAATCACTTGGTGGAAACAATCAGCAGTATCACAAACACAGAGAATGATCCAGAAACACGTATAACTGGCCACCTGCTTTTAAAACTGTAACCAAGTAAAGTCTGCATTTGTGGAGAATAAAAACATACTTCCACATTTTTGATTGTTTTCTACGTATACTCTCTTAAATTCTTCACAGATATACACTTCTATCTTAGGCTAGCTGAAAGGCAAATAAATGTTATACCAAACTATAACCTCACAACCAAAATCTCTAATTCAAGACTATTTTATAATTTTATACAGAGAATCTTAAAAGCACTTTTAAAACTACCATAGTTGTTCAATATTATCAACTCTATAACTGACCTGATGACAAAAAAGATGCTTGCTATTATGAAATTAATAAAACCGTTTGGTTAAAAAGACATTAAAGGAAACTAAACTTACCTGATTTGTTCACTACAGTAGCCCTCAAAAGAAAGTCTTGGAACATTTTATTAATAAAAATAACCTTCAGGGTAAGTAAGTAATATGGTTTGGATTTGTGTCCCCACCCAAATCTCATGTTCAATTGAAGGAGGAGCCTGGTGGGAGGTGACTGGATCATGGGGATGAATTTCCCCCGTGCTGTTCTTGTGATAGTGAATTCTCACAAGATCGGATGGTTTAAAAGTGTGTGACACTTGGGAGGCCGAGGTGAGTAGACTACTTGAGCTCAGGAGTTGCAGATAAGCCTGGGCAACATGGCAGAACCCCATCTCTACAAAAAATACAAAAATTAGCTGGGTGTGGTGGTGCATGCCTGTCATCCCAGCTACTTGGGAGGCTGAGGCAAGAATCGCTTGAACCCAGAGGTGGAGCTTGCAATGAGCTGAGATCGTACCACTGCATTCCAGCCTCAGCAACAAAGTGAGACAATGTCTCCAATAAATAAATAAAATCTGTGGCACTTCTCCTTTCTATCTTTCTCTCTCTGTCTTGCTGCCTTGTAAAGAAGGTGCCTGCTGCTTCTTTGCTTTCCACCATTATTTTAAATTTCCTGGTGCCTCCCAGTCATGCTTCACTACATTATCCCTCAAATGAACTGTGAGTCAATTATATCTCCTTTCTTCATAAATTACCCAGTCTCAGGTAGTTATTTATAGCAATGTGAGAACAGACTAATACAGAACGGAAGGGAGCAAAAGAGGCTTCCTGGAATCTTGAAAATGTTCTCTTTCTAGATGCTGATTTGAGGGTGTGTTTCACTTGCAAAAAGTCATGCACATTCTTACTTGCTACGCCTCCAGAAATTTTTCAGAAAAATCTTCCAGATCAAATTTTTCAATAAATTTCAATATATACTCTAAGAACTTAGGAAAAAAACATGACAAGGTCCTATTGTTAAGAATTACAGTGAACAATAGGAAAAAAAAAAGTGTATCCAACAAAATAATACTGCCAAAAAATATCTGATGAGTCTTACTTGGTTATCAGAAATTTGTTTGGTGAGTGGATCCCGTCGGGATTGCTGAAGAATATAGAGTCGAGCCTCATGTTTTCTCATCAGTTCTTCAGTCTCCTCCCTGTGGTCATCCCACTGAAGACTGTCAATAATCATGTCCTCAAGCTGCTGCTGTCTTAGCTCAACACCATGCTGAGTGCCATCCCACTGGTTCTTGACCCTTTCCACTGAGGGTAGCATTATAAAAGAAAAAAAAAATCCCAACATGTAACTCTCAGGAGAAAGAAAAAATACCAGATATCAAATGTATCACAAATAAGTCTATGAGCAGAAAAAAGAAAGAAGGTGAGCTGATAAACACATTTTAAAGGAATTTTAATACACATCTGCCATCCTATACAATTGATATATTTCTGAAACCATGCTTGAGAAAAAAAATCTTGAACTCTATTTTCAGTGCTCTAAAACAACTCACAAGAAAATATCTACTATTATAAACAGACACTACCAAAACATTATAAAGAAAATAATTTTCTATTTAATTTTGTATTTATAGTTGTATTTATAGACCTGGTTTGATGAAGGTAGGGTTTAACAGTACTTCATGATAGAACTTTAAGACAGTCACTTGTTACCCTCAAAGGAGATTTTTCTCAGGCAGTCTTGATTTTAGAAGAAAATGAACTGTGTAAGAATATTTTTGCATTTATTTTACTGTAGCAGGAAAATTTTCTAAAAGGAATTTTATATGTTCAAGTTCAAGAGAAACACTAAAAGTAAAAGAGACTCATGTACTATGCACCCAGCAGCTCTTCACCATAAAAATTCCACACTGGTTCTTGTCCCTCGTCTTTTATTGTTGTTTATTTCTAGTCCTTTTACTCATTATCACCTTCTCTATTTCTCTTGTAGCTTCCTCTCTTCTCCTTTCTCTATTTTTAACATGATTTTAAAGACAGAGAGATCTAAGGAAACTTTTTTTTTTTTTTTTTTTTTTTTTTTTTGAGCGAGAATCTCGATCCCTTGCCTAGGCTGGAGCGCAGTGGCACGAGCTCAGCTTTTGCCTTGCTGCATCCTCCGCCCCCGGGTACAAGTGCTTCTCCTGCCTCAGCCTCCCAAGTAGCTGGGATTACACTTGTGTGCCATCACACCCGGCTAATTTTGTATTTTTAGTAGAGACCGGGCTTCATCACGTTGGCCAGGTCTCAAACTCCTGACCTGTCTGCCTCGGCCTCCCAAAGTGCTGGGAATACAGGCATGAGCCACTGCGCCCAGTTGGAAACTTAAATTTTTATTTTTTATTTTTATTTGTATATATTGTTTTCGAGACGGATTCTCGCTCTGTCTGGAGTGCAGCAACACGATCTCGGCTTAGTGCAAGCTCCGCCTCCACTTCCCGGGTTAACGTCATTCTCCTGCCTCAGCCTCCCGAGTAGCTGGGACTACATGCATCTGCCACCATGACCGGCTAATTTTTTGTATTTTTAGTAGAGGCGGGGTTTCGCCGTGTTAACCAGGATGGTTGCGATTTCCTGATCTCATGATCCGCCCGCCTCGGCCTCCCAAAGTGCTGGGAGGCCCTAAATCTTTTGTAAGTGCTGCACCCAGCCTTAAATTTTGTATTAATCACTTCAGAGTTAGTTTGTAATCTTGAACTGAGGTACTAATAAACAATAACTTAGAATATCTGCAAGAACCTGCTGATAATAAGTAAGTAGAATGTTAAAACCACACTGCTGGAAGATGCTTTGATTATCAGACAAAAAGAAAGGCTATAGTTAAGTACCAGGCCCAGGAGGAATGTAACTAAAACAAAACATTCCAGCTGAGTTATCATGGAACACTTTGGCAAAGTTCTTGGGATAATATATGGTTATAGTAAAACATGAAAGCTATCAACTGGCTGGGTGCGGTGGCTCACGCCCCTAATCCCAGCATTTTGGGAGGCCGAAGCAGGTGGATCACCTGAGGTCAGAAGTTCAAGACCAGCCTGACCAACATGGTGAAACCCTCTTTCTACCAAACATTCAAAATTAGCTGGGCGTGGTAGCGGGTGCCTGTAATCCCAGCTACTTGGGAGGCTGAGGCAGGAGAACTGCTTGAACCCGGGAGGTAGAGGTTGCAGTAAGCCAAGACTGCACCATTGCACTCCAGCCTGGGCAACAAGAGTGAAACTCCATCTCAAAAACAAACAAGCAAAAAAAAAAGCTATCAACTTAAGGTTGTTCAGAAGACCTTAAGTTATACTTACGTGACATCATTCTTTAAAACTTGCTCAATGAGACAATCTGTTTTATGATGTCGTAGCTGTTTAAATAAATTGCTTAAGTTTTAAACTTAAGAGAGGACAAAACTATCATAATGTTCCATCAATTAAAAAGTTACATAAAGTACTTATGACCAATTCTATTACTAATAGAATCTTTTAACATTAAACAAATGAAACCAAAGACATCAAGCGAGAGTAAATATCACAGGTTTGTCATAAAAAATAAGTAAATTGTCCCATTCATTGTGTGTTAAGCCCTAAAACCAGGTTACTATTGGTAGCAGGACATTCCCGCTGAGAAGAGTTTTTCATATAGTGAGGAGTGATGAAGGCTATAGAACATCTACACACACAGAAATATTTATATAGAGAGAGAAAATAGAGTGTGTACATTAAATAGGAAAGGGAAGATATTTAGGAGAAGGAAAGTCTTGTAAAAACGAATACACAAACAAACAAACACCTGAAAGAAGTTTTGGACAAAAAGAGAGGTGATGAAAAAAAAAAAAAAAAAAAAAAAAAAAACATCAAGATGATAGAAAAAGCAAACTGGAAATGGTTTTGTCGATAGTTTAGTATCACTAGAGCAGAGGAGCTCCCCTGCGATGTGAGGGAAACTGGCTCACTCCAAAGTTCCATAATAGGCACAATCCATCCATTCACAAAAAGAGAAAAGAAGGAAAACAATGTATTTAGTAAAAATAAGCCAACACTTTCATACACTAAAAGTTCTTTTCTAATGTATCTCCTATAATACCCTTGTTGCTACCATGATTTTTTTTGAAATCAAAACATACTTTTTACAGGAAGAGTAGCTGACTTCCTTCCCTTGAGAAAGATTAGGCTTTATCCTTCCAGTTTATATTTTGCCACAAGCATTTATTAGGTAGTTAATTTGTATTGGGAACTGTGAAAGGCCCGAGGGCAGAAAGATGGATATTCACAATCTATGGAAGGGAGAGAGAATTGAAGTAGTTGTGAGATCTATAATAAAGCTATGGGGGGAAAGGCCATAGAAGGAACTAAAAATAGAAATTAACATTCACCAGGGACCAGAAGAGGAGGGAAAGACATCACAAAGGGGGTGACATTTTAGCTGCTGCGTAGAATTTCACCTGGGAAGAAAAGGCCAAGAGAAAAAAAAAAATAATGTGAATAAAGGTAAGAAGACCAGGAAATGTCAGGATATTTTAAGGAATAACAGCATAACTACAGGCTGGACTGAGGGCTGAAGTGAGAGAAGGGGTAGTGGCAGCAGATTGTGACAATCCCTAGATGTCACTCTTGAGAATTTAGACTTCGTTTGCTATTGGTAGTACATTTCCACTAAGAAGGGTTTGTAGAAGCTAGATGCTTCTGAGCTAGAATGCAAACCCCAAGCAAGAATCTTTGTTTGCTATTGTTTTGTATGTTTATTTTTTGTTGTTGTTTTCTCTCATTTTTAACTAAAGTATCCCCAAATTAATGTCAGTCACATAAGCACATAGTAGTTGTTCAATAAATATTTGTGGACTGAATTTTGGGTTGAGTTAAAATACATACTAAGACCTGATTTTAGAGAATACAGTATAATGAGAGAAAGGATTTGCATTCTTGTGCGTTTCTCTGACTTTTTTTTATTCCTCTAAAAGAAAGCCTAAGTTAAGAGAAGAAAACCCAACGTGTAAGTAATTACTTAAGAGTCATGATCGTAATAATTAAGGGCTTCATAAGGTCATTGTAACAATGTTCACAAAAGATAAAAACAAGAAAAAGCTACGTTTCTGTATAAATAAAGAGTAACAAATATTAAACACTATTACTCTAAGTTGAATAATCTTTGAAAATGTGTGGTTTTTTTTTGTGTGTGTGTGTATGTGTGTGTGTGTCACCATTTGCAGGGAAAGTGGATGATGATACATAACTTTAAAAAAAAAAACTTACATTTTTCTGTAATTGCTGTTCTCACATCGGAACTGGAAGCTTTATTTTTCAAATTCTGTGCCAATGTAAAAACATAATCGAGCTGAGGATGGCGCTGTTCTAAGTCAGCCTTTGTAATCTGTTAAGTAGAAATGATTATTCGGATAGGTTAATAAGCCATATGAGAAGAATAATAAGCAAAACAGATGTGCTGACATCAAAGTTGTCATTATTTTCCTTCTCTCCGCACAGTGAGGCATCAGCAACATGGCAGAAAATGAGTGCATGATTTAAAGTCAAAGATCCTGCATTCAAATCTCAGTTCTTCCATTTAGCACCTGAGTCACCAGGCAAGGACCTTTACCTCTCTGTGTTTTTGTTTTCACATAAAACAAATAATAAAATACTGACACCTCAAGTACATCCAGTCTGAGGACATTAAATAAAGAAAATCCCTTCAAAAGCTGAAAAATGCCCTGAAACCATTAGCAGTTAGTGCTGCTGCTGATGCCTTGCATATGTGTTCTGTGTCAGATATGAACACAAACTAATGTCGTAGGGTTGGGGATGACATAGAAAAGTGCTAAGAGGAATAACTATAAATTAAATCCTCTTAGACATGAAAAACTGCTGCTGTAGGTGGTTTGTCTCTCAGTGATGATAAATATGGGAGAAATGGCAACAACATCAGGAAAATCATGTGTTTTCAGTACAGAACTAATAACAGTCATAGAGACTAAAAAACAATTTACAAAAAATACAAATAGTAGCAAATGACTTTTTCCCAGTCCTTCCTCTTTACAAATTCACCAATTTTGTAGATTTCAGCTACTCCTCTGGTGTCAAATGATTGCTCACAATTTTCAATCCTAAATCCCAGGGCACATGAATGTTGATCACTTCCTTCTAAATGGCATAAGGACTCCTCACCACAACACGTCTGAAACTAAATCACTCAAACTCTCATTCACACTCCATGTCTTCTATTCCTTATTTCCACTAATTGCAACAGCATCATCTTAATCATTTCAGAAAGGGCTCTTTGCCTTGATTTAAGCATTTCTTGCCTCCAATCCATCCTAGTCTTCTACTAAAGCAGAGCATTGCTATCATGAGTTTCTAGCCATAATTTTAAAAAAGAAAAAGAAATGGGAAGAAAATACTTACCAATTTCTTACAGACTAAAAATCCAAAGGGCTTTGCACAGCCTGCAGGCTCCTTCACAAAGGGAACTTGAACTGCTTTTCCTGCCTTGCTTCACACTATATTTCTTAATTGCACAAATGTTGGCCCTACTGTCCTTCGTGCCTCCTGTACCACATGACTTTATTCACTCTGTTCCCTATACCAGGAATGTCATCACTTTATCCTAGATACCAAAACCCCACACAGTTTGCTTTCCATCACTGGAGAAGGGATCCCCTTCCTCATCCCGGCTCCCCCAACAGGTTGCTCGTACTTGTCCTGAGGCTTTTATTAGACTCTTGCCTTGCCACAGTAATTTGTCAACTCATATGTACTCAGTGCCTCTGCCTCGGTGTGGGCTTATTTTTAATGTGGGGATAGAAACAGTACCTACCTCACAAGATTATTACGTAACTGAATGAGATAACATGTATAAAATACTTAGAAAAATGACCAGCACACATGAAGCACTTAATAAAAGTTAACAATAGCTATTATTATTATTTTGTCGATTCCCAATTTCTACCTAATTCTTGTCAGTATCCTTGTACCACTTGCAACCCAGAACTTAGCACACACTAAATAGGGAAAAATAATTTTACAAATTAATATTAGATGGTACATGTATAGTAATAGAAGTATAGGAGATACTCACTTCTCAAATCAGAAATTAATCTCATTATGAAATATATGTTGCAAAGGCACTTTAGGAGATTATCCTACATCACACAATAGGCATGAAATGTTAACACCAGCTTATGTTTATACTAATGTGCCTAGCTTTATGGTATCAGTTTTAGTTTTTAAAAATGCACTGGGTCTTTAGTTTAAGTCATATCACAACAGTATAAATGCAAGAAAGGTTCTATGCTTTATAGTTAGCCCTGGATGGTTGTTTGACAGATACAGAATTTTTCAAACCTCATTCTCTCATAGTTTAGGATAAACAAAAGGGATTCAAACAGATCTAGTCTACTTCTGGGTTGTGGTGTTTCCATGACAAGGCTTTATACCCTATGCACCTACTTTCATTCGGGAAACGGTCTTATTGATCTCTTCTACATCCCCGACAGTGACAATGTTGGACTTCAGCATCTGGTCGATTAATACCAGCCAGTCGGCTAGTTCTGTTATAGTTTTATCAAGATCAGCAGGAATTGAAATTTCTGAAGTACGATGAGACTGAACAGGAATATCTGACGCAGATGATACTAGCACCACCTTTTGGACACTAGGATGAGCTGAAATAAAAAACGTAGCAAAAGAGAAATCAATCAACAGGATGTTTTAATTATGGTGGTGTCACGGTGCATATGTATGTGTATTTAAATAAAATTTAGTTTAAGTAAAAAAACTCTAAGAGGTTATTTTTTCATACTGAAATGGCTATGGCATTACCTGTAATATCCGTATGTCTTTGGTAGCTATCAAGCCAACGAAACAGTTTTGCAACATTCTAGAACGTAATCAACACTGACACTGAGAAAAACTAAAAATACAAATGTGGGAGAATTGGAAGTATTATTTTATTTTGGCAAGATGATTTTAATTATAAAGCCAACTTATTCAAAATTTTTATTCTTTTTTCATTTAACTTTATAATGTGAGCATATTTTATTCTTATTAAATACAATTGTGAATATCTATGTAATAACCTATACCCATGTTCACTTTTATTTAACCCTTTGATATTTAGATTGCTCCTGAAATTTTATTTTAATTTTAAAAAAACTTGGAAGGAATATCTTTTTGTGTAGAGTATGTTGCACATTTCTGATCCCTATCTTAGTATAAATTTCCCAAGTAGAATTACTGAGTCAGGAAATACAAAAAAAGTATGTATTTAATATCCATTGCCACATTGGTTGGTTTTGATACAATAAGTAGTTGAATTAGTAACTAAAACCATCTGTAACTGACTTCAGGTATATTAGATGAGGCTTAAATAATTTTCTAAAATGTACAGCCAATCTGTAAATTCAGCACAATCCTAATAAAAATCCCAACAGTGTTGAGTGTAACTTAACAAAATCATTAATTGAAATTTCTGGTTATAAAATTAATATAAAAGAGAAAACGACAAACAACAGTCAATTTTATTATTATTATTATTTTTGGTAGAGGAATATGCCCTCTCAGATACTAAGTTATATTATTTAGCTAATAATTATTAACTCAGTATATTATGGACTGAGACATTTAAAGAGACCAACAGAAGAGAAGAGTCACAGTGTGTAGGTGGCAGAGAAATCTGACCTTGGCAGAGACTGAATTACAGATCAATGAAGAAGAATTTACTGTTCAATAAAGTGGTGACTCACGGCTGCAGCAGGGCAATGATGGGACTGATTTTAACCTCACATGCACCATAGAAAAATTAATTCTTAGTGGATTAAGGACCCAAATATGAAAAACAAAATTGTTAGTTAAAAATATGGAATATTTTTATTACTTCAGAGGACTGAAGTAGCTCTCAAACAAAACACAAAAAAGGGAAGCTATTAATAAACCATTAATGGTTAAGAATTCCAAAGAGCACCATAAGTAAAGATTTTAAAAGCCTTTGAAACAAGAAAGGAGATGGTATTTGCAATGCACATTCCACACAAAGAACTGATAACCAAAATACTTTTTCTAAAACTTAAAAAATCGTCTAAAGACAATCCACAAAAGAGGAAATTTAAAAGGCAATAAACATAAAAATGTGAAATAAATGTCCGACCTCATCTATAACTGAGATAGTACAAATTAAAAGGAAATACCCTATATCCAATGACCACCATCAGCAAAGTGACATCTGAGAAGCTCCAGGTTTCTAGAGACCCTTCCAAGGGTCGAGATGCCCTACACTATTACCATCAGCATATTATTTGCCTTTTTAGGTTCATTCTCTCCCAAGTGTACAGTGTGTTTTATCTAAGTCTACATAACATGTGATATCACAAGAGACCAAATGCAGAAGCAGAAATAAGAATACAGGTGTGTTCTATTAAGCTAGACATTTAAGAGATTTCAAAAAATATAAAACTGTAGCTTTCCCAGGTTTTTGTTTGTTTTAGAAAATAGTTGGGTTTTTGTTTGTTTGTTTATTTTTTCTTTGAGATAGGGGCTCACTCTGTCACCCAGGCTGGGATGCAGAGGCATGAAAACAGCTCACTGCAGCCTCAGCCTCCTGGGTTCAAGTGATTCTCCCACTGCTGCCTCCTGAGTAGTTGGAACTATAGGCCTGCATCACCAAGCCTGGCTAATTTTTTTTTTTTTTAATTTTTTGTAGAAACAGGGTCTCCCTATGTTACCCAGGCTGGTCTCAAACTCCTGGGCTGAAGTGATCCTCCTGCCTCAGCCTCCCAAACTCCTGGGATTATAGACATGATCCCCTGTGCCCAGCATCTTATACTAATATGTTACAAAACATGCTATTTTTGTTAACATATAAAACCTTTATTATTATTATTAAAGAACTTAATAAATGAATTAATGGAAATGTTTTCTAGTTAGGTAAATATCGATAGATATCACTTACAAAAACAAAAGCTCTCTGAGAGCCCTCAATAATTTTTACAAGTGTAAAGGGGTCCTGAGAACGAAGTGTTGAGGTGCTGGTAATGTTGTAGAACAATAAGAACCCATCACACACAGCCAGTGTCAGTGTAAACTGGGTCAAGTAATCTAGACAGCACCCTAATGGCAGCTACTGAAGTAGAAGGCACCCATACGCTATAACCCAGTGATTCCGTCAATAGATACACACCCTACAGAATACCTCACACATCCTTCTGCCCAATTTTCACTTTTAACTTTTTTTGTAGTTAAAAAAATTTATTGTTTTAATTCACCAAATACCTATCAAGAACCTATTATGTGTAAGGTACTATTCTAGATGCTGCAGGCATGGGAGTGTGCAAGACAAAGTTCGGGCTGAAGTGCAATGGTGCGATCTCGGCTCACTGCAACCTCCACCTCCTGGGTTCAAGCGATTCTCCAGCCTCAGCCTCCCAAGTAGCTGGGATTACAGGCACCTGCCACCAGGCCCGGCTAATTTTTGTATTTTTAGTAGAAACAGACTTTCACCATATTGGCCAGGCTGGTCTCAAACTCCTGACCTCAGGTGATCCACCCGCCTCAGCCTCCCAAAGCGCTGGGATTAGATTACAGGCGTGAGCCACCACGCCTGGCCAGAGTTTGCATTCTATAGCGAAAATGGATGTGTATTATGAAGTAAAATCAATACAAGAAGACAAAGAGAGACAGGGTGTATCTGAGATATTGTGGGTATAAAAGGGCTATCCTAGAAAGGGATATTTGAAGAAGAACTAAAGGAAGTGAGTACGTGAAACATGAAAATATCTGAGAGAAGAACATTTGGGGAAGACAAGAAGAATGGCAAGCACAAAGACCAGAAATGCATATGTTCCTGGCATGTTTGAAACAGCAAGAAGACCAGCGTATTTGAAACAGAATGAACAGAGGGAAAAGTAATAAGAAATGTGATTAGAGAGACAGGCAGATATGCATGGTGTTCTGGACCAAGACCAGACTTTGGAACTCATTTATGTGGATGGAAGTGATTAAAAGACTGTGATCAAAGAAGCAACACAATCAAACTTATGTTTAGAAAGCATCACTCTATCTGTTATCAGAGGAATAGGTCATGGAGAAGCACTGAGGCAAGAATAGAATCAGGATTATGAGTTAGGGGTACATTCCAATAATCTAGATAGAAAGATGAGGGTGTTCAAGACCATGGAAGTAGGTAGAATGGAACATGGAAATGATACTACTTGCTGATGGCTTGAATATTAATTCCAGAGAAGAGTTGAGGTTGACTCCAAGTTTATTGGCCTAAGGACTGGGTGAATCATCTACAGTTTAAAAAAAAAAAAAATTGTCTACAGTTCTGGGACTGGTAAGCATAGGTACAGAAGAGACTTTACAGGACTGTAGTATATCCAATGTTACATAATATTGTACATCAGTTTAAATGAGTACACTAGAACTACATGCATCAAAAGGTATGGCAATAAGGATGATCCAGTAGAGTATTAGATAAAGAGGATATGTAAGCAGCCCAGAGAAGATGGGATCCTATGCATAAGTAGAGGAGTTTGTCTTAGAAAGGAAAAGAGATAATAACCCTTTCTCTGAACAGGAAGGAAGTATGTAGAGTGTGTGAGTACAGCATCAGGTAGCTTGATGGATTCTCTGGTGGGAAAACGAAAAAGATTTTATCTGGAAAAAGAAAAAGCTTTTTTTCTTCCTTTAAAAATGAGATGAGGTCATTAGTTGAGAAATGAGTACCAAGGAGTACTCAGAAGAAAGTATGGTAGGACTGTCTCTTAGTGCTGAGTGCTTATTTGAGATAGACAGTCATAGCTCTGAAATGAGTACAGTCAGCAAGGTGTTGGCAAGGATGAACCTCAAAAACATTATGCTAAGTGAAAGAAGCATCGTACGATTCCATTTATATGAAATATCCAGAATAGATAAATCCATGGAGACAGAATGCAGATTGGTAGTTGCCAGGGGCCGGGAGTAGGAGGGAATGAGAAGAAACTGCTTAATGAGTAAGAGGTTTTACTTTGGAGTGATAGAAATATTTTGGAACTAGATAGAAATAGTGGTTGTACAACATTTTGAATGCATTAAATGTCACTAAATTGTTCACTTTAAAATGGTTAATTTTATTTTCTAAATATAATGTTAAAAAGAAGAAGGAACTGCATTAAAACATTGTGCAGGAGGAGAGAGACATACTAAGATTAGCTTCAGGTCTCAGGCCCGTCCCAAGAACAAATAACTTGTTAAAAATGAGCCATCCACCTAATGGAAGTTGTAGCTTCGCTGTTAGCTTTTTATACTTCTAAATATGTATTCAGATTTTCCCTGCTCTTTTACCATAATGAAGTTTTAAAAAGAAAGATAACCCATGACGATTTTGTAAAATGCATCAAATCTGTTCCCTATGATTATGGAGTTGAGCTTGTATTTGCAAAGCAGCAGTACCCAAATGTCAACTCAAGTGTTCTGAATATTAATCAAGAAACTTGATCAGGCCCCCAGGTATTTTTTGTGCAAATTTCCAGAAAGACAAGTAATAAAGAACACAAACATGGCCCTCAATTAGCTTGCAATCTCAAAAAATGAAAAAAAAAAAATCTTGTCTCTCATCACTTTTTCCAAAACTTGAGGGGAAGGAGGAGGAGAAGAAGAAAAGAAAAATAAGAGGAATAAGAAAAATAAACAGGACCGGAAAAAAAAAAGAGGCGGAAGAGGTAGAGGTGGAGGGAAGAGGTAGAAAGCAGAAGGTGGACATGGAAGTCAAGGAGGAGGAGAAGGAGGAGGGAGAAGAAAAAAAGCAGGGAAGAGCAATAAAAAGAATCAGCAGAAGCAGCTGGCAGGGTGTGAGTGGACAGTTAGTCACATTTGGGGTTTTGCCACGTGACTCAACAGAGGAAGAGCAGGGCATGATGGTTCAAAAAATCTACAAGGCAGTGGCGACAGTGGCTATGGGGCAGCAGCCTGCGATCTAATCTGGATAAAGAGAGAAGGAAATAGTGGAAAACATTCTTCTTTCTCCACATCCAAGTGAGAAGTATTTGTCTCCTAGCATGGAGAATGCTTCTAAATCCCCATCTCCCACCTGCTTCCCAGGATATCTAAGCCTTTTGTTCTCAGTCACAATCAAGGTCTAATTACATATCCTAACCAAGCTCACATTAACACAGCAAGTTATAGCTGATTTCCTGCAAAGCCGCATGGACCCAGAAAACTAGTCCCCAGTTTTTTCACCTAGCCTCTCATCTTCCCTTCAGCAGGACCTGTGGATGCCCAGGTAGCCCTGGAGTCCAGAGAAAGTCCAGCCTTATCTACCGTAAGAACAAATGCCTTGCCCATACTGGGCAGCCAAATGTGTCTTGGGTTTAAGAAGATGTTTTTTTCAAATCATTGAAAGTAGATTAAATAAAGAAAATGGCACAATGTTACTAAATAAGTCTTTCTAATTCATATATGAGGCTCATATCACAAAATTTTACTTTATTGATTTTTAAAAAAATTTTGTTAAAGATAAACTATATCTTACCAGCAATCCTTGTCTGTGAAACAGAACTGGGCTCCTGGATGCACTCCTTCAGGGTGGTAGGCACTTCTCTGCAAATCTACCACATCAGGACAAACAGAAAGAGAAAAATACTATATAAATAAAGATGACTGTAGTTCAAAAGAGGAGGTGTTATTGTGAATGGCAGCTCTGCCACTCTTCTTCCCCTAACCACCTAAACTTCTGGCTCTACATTCACTCTCCACTGCAATCTTGTTTGAGCCCCTAACTCCGCTGACATTGCTAACAAAAACACCAACCAGTCCTTAGCTGTCCTGACCCATGTGTACCAGTTAATGCTGACCACTCCCCCTCCCTGGAATTTTGTTATCACTCTGCAATTCTAGCTGTCCTCCTGCCTCTATGGCTGGCTGGCTCTCCTCAATTTCCTTCACCAGCTCCTTTTCCTCTGCCCATCCATCAAATACCAACATCCTCCAGGGTAGGTGTGTTGCTCTTCTAGCCCTTCACCCTGGGCTCTCCCTGAGTCCTGGTTTCCAAAGGTTTCAGGAATAAATGGAGTTTTGAGAGGCTATTTTGAGAGGCTAAAGACTGCCCAAAACATATCTTCAGTCCAGTCCAGCCCTTTCTGTGAACTAGATATTCAGACATGTCCAAATCTGAATTCCTTTTCCCTGTCTTCCCTGATACCCATTTCATAAACTCTTCCGAAGATTCTAATTTTTCTGTATCAATTCTTAGGATCACTCCATCTATCTCTGTAGTAAAGCTATAGCAATATTTCAAAAATATGACTTTCCTCTGCTTAAAACCCATCAATAGCTGTCCACTACCCTCAAAGTGGTAGACTGTTTGCAACATAGAGCTCAAATTCCTTGGGATGCACAGTGAGTCCTCCAGGCTCTCATCTCTGAGAACATCCCTCAGCCTTTCATTCTACATTGAGCTGCTTCCTGGACCTATATATACACTGTGTTCATTCTCTATCTCTTCTAGACACTTTCATTTGCCACTTCTCTCTACATTGCCCTTTCCCTCATTCTTCACCCGACCAATTCTTATTCATCCTTCATAAATTAACTGGAATGTGATCTTTTCAACAAAACCCTCCACAGCTACCCCTCAAAGCCAGGCAGGTGCTCCACCTTTATGTGCCTATCAGTACCTGGATATTAGAATTGCTTGTCTACTGGTCTCATCCATGATAAGCTCCTTGAGTTAGAAGGAATGCCGTGCTCTTTAATACATTCCTATCTCTTAAAATGATACCTGGCAGAAAGTAAGACTCCAATAAAAACCTATTGAGTGAATGAATGAGTGTATGAATGAATGAAATATCCCATGTTAGAATTAACCAAAGTATGTTTGTTGAGATTTTCTGCACAATGAGCATTCTTGGCCCCAGACATTCATAAATCACCACAGTGAATTATATTAAAATCTACATGAAATCTTGCAATAACAAAAGCTCTAGCTTTGTCTGACATAGTGCACCCAAATTAACCACTGTGCTCTTTTCTGCAGAATACCCACTGATACCCTTCGTGTTAAATAAATATGTGTGCTTTGACTGAATATGGACAGCCTTTCTGGCAAGGGACACAAGACCTAATATGTCTGGAAAGGAATGTAGGGGAGAGAGAGCAGTGGATATTGTAGGAGAGATCAGATGATGCCAGGCCATGAGAAGTCTTATAAGCCAAAAATGCATTTTGGCTTTGACCCTGAGCAAGAGAAAACCATTGGTGGACTTTGCTCAGAGAAGTCACTTGATCTGAACTGTGTTTTAACCAATCATATTGACTGCTTTGTCTAGCACAGAATAACAAAGGGCAAAGGAAGAAGCAGGGGAGATCGGTGGGGCAGACTTTGTAGTCATCAAGGGAAGACATAATGGCAGGCTTGAAACAAGTTAGTGGCAATGGGGGTAGTGAGAAGCAGTCAAATGTATGATATTTTTTGACCTAAGAAGAGTTGAAAGAATTGTAGTGGAAACATCTATGTGCCATCTGACATCTACAACTGTCAAACTTCTGCTACGTTTGCCTTATCATATGTAGCCATCTGGCTAGCCAATAAACCATCCATCCAGTAGATATGCACTTTCAAGGAAAAGCTCATAATGGTGACTGAGGTATAGTTTTTGGTTTGGGGGTTTTCTTCACTTCTTTTTGTGATAGAATTCATATACCATAGAATTGACTCCAATGTTTCCGACCTAAGTAATAATAAGGATGAAACTTCCATTGACTAAGGTGGGAGATGTACATGAAGGCACAGAAGGGAGAGGGATATCAAGAGCTCGATTGTGTATGTTAGTTTGAGGTGCCTACTAGACATTTAAGGAGAGATAGGTAGTTGTATATGCAAGGTATATGAGCAGGTAGTTGTATATGCAAGTCTAGAGTATGGAGAAAGGTCCAGACCAGAGATACACATGTGTGAATCACAGTGACTCAACAGGCAGTGAGACCAGATCAATAAAGTACCTGCATCATTAGCTATAGGATAATGGCTACCATTTAAAGAGGATGAGAGAGAAAATGACTGATGTGGAGTCCATCCAAATCAAGGACAGGGATATATCCATTTAATGTCCTATATAGACCTCATACTCTGATATGGTATGTACCACGTCTAACAAAAAAAAAAAAAAATCTATGATTTTATCTACTTTTAACAGTTCAATGGCAAAAAAATAATAATAATGGTAGGAGGGAAAAATATCTTAGCTGTATTTGTAGTCATATGCCATTACATTTCACTGGAACCTAGTAAATATATATTTAATGAATGAAATCATTGAAAATAAACATACATGTGTGAAAAGTCATGTGCAAAATCAGGATGCTATTTTCTTTTTTGTTTGTTTGTTTGTCACCCAGGCTGGGGTCCAGTGGAGTGACTGCAGCTCACTGCAACCTCCACCTCCCAGGTATAGGCAATTCTCGTGCCTCAGCCTCCCAAGTAGCTGCGATTACAGGCATGTGCCACCATGCCTGGCAAATTTTTGTATTTTTAGTAGAGATGGGGTTTCACTCTACTCTACTAAAGTAGAGTGTTGGCCAGGCTGGTGTCAAATTCCTGGACTCATGTGATCCCGCCCATCTCGGCCTCCCAAAGTGTTGGGATTACAGGTGTGAACCAATGCACCCGGCTCAGAATGCTATTTTAAGGTCTTCATTTTCAGAATATAATCACTGGAATCTTCTTACCTAATTCCAACATATATTCATTATTTAATGTAGTATATAATGTATAAATTCCCTAGGCCAAAGAGTTCCATATAAAATAAAAAGTATTCTTCTAGAATATATGCCTCTGTCTATGATCGATAAAAAATATAAACATTAGTAAGCTTTAGTAAAATTTGTCCCATTTGGATATACTTGAAAGTAAAGCAGTTACATGATCCCACATCTCTGACAACAAAATCAATCAGTTTGAGATATGTGTGTTAGTAACTTTATACACACCTTATTCCATGTCATATTTACAGTCCTTAAGCTTTCTGAAATTTTATCCCTTTCAGGTAAACTCAGACTTTTATCTGAAAGTATCTCCAATTCAGTTCTATTCAGCCATTTGAGTTTTTCAGCGTGTACTTCCATTTCTTGAGTTAAGTCCTGGAGAAGTTAAAAGACAGGTGTAGTTAGAAGGTAATCAGATAAAGGAAAGTTCAAGAACTGTATTAGAAACCTTTTTGACATTATATAAATGTAAATTTCTAATTTGTTAAGTGAAAAATAAACTTATAAGAAGCTTAAGCTCATGCTAACAAATGATGACTAACGGGAGTGAGCACGTGCCTTCCGTGTGTATTTTTGAAATCCTGGGCACAAATGCGCTCTCTGGTACTCACTGTCTCTTAACCAGGTCATATATTATTTTTACATTACTAATTTAACATTCTGTTCTTATCTCCTCCTTGCTATTCCATCCTAATATACTGTCCCACCTTTTCTAACTCTCCCCAAATTGTTTACAAAAGAGACATTCCCAAAGAAACTATTGAAAATTTTAGATAAAAAAGGAAGTTTGTTAGATATTGTCACATTTTAAAAAGAAAACATAATATATGTTTCACAAAATATTTTTCATCATTATTCTATGTTTCTTTCTCAAAATGTTTCAATCATACTCCTTTATAGACAAAATTTCTGATTGAATTAGTAAGTAACCTTTCACATACACTTTTATGCTTGTACATGTATGAATACACACTCATAATTTCTTTTCTTTTTTTTTTTTTTTTTTTTTTTTTTTGAGACAGACAGAGTCTCGCTCTGTCACCCAAGCTGGAGTGCAGTGGCACAATCTTGGTTCACTGCAATCTCTGCCTCCTGGGTTCACGCCATTCTCCTGCCTCAGCGTCTCGAATAGCTGGGACTACAGGCACCCACCACCAAGCCCAGCTAATTTTTTTTTTTTTTTTTTTTTTTTTTTTTTTGTATTTTTAGTAGAAATGGGGTTTCACCGTGTTAGCCAGGATTGTCTTGATCTCCTGACCCTGTGATCTGCCCGCCTTGGCCTTCCAAAGTGCTAGGATTACAGGCATGAGCCACAGCACCCAGCCCACAATTTCTTTTTTAAAATAAAAATGTGAGCATATTATGCTGAGTGTTCTGCAACAAGTATTTTAATTTTTAACACAAAAAATAAATATTTATGAATACAAAATTTATGGATATTTAAATATATTTATACATCTATATATGTATGAATTTTTATAGATTGTATACATATACAACCATAAATAATACTTGTTAGTTGCAAACCAACAAAGAAAATCTGATTAATACAACCATGATGCTAAACCCATTGCAAGCTGCATTTTGTTTCTCAGCAATTCACTCCGATAATTACTGATTATTATCTATAAAGCTGAGTTTTGCAGCTTTATAGATAATAATCAGTAATTGTCTTCCAAATCTAAAAACAAAAAAACTGTATTTCATAGCCCTATTGTATTTTAAAATGATAAAGTCAGTTTACAATATCCTGAAAACCTTTGGTCTAATACTGACACCATAATAGTTTGTTCTTTTTATGTAAGTGAAGTTTAAGCTCTGCAAGACCAAAATTATAACTGCTCTTTAAAAAAATAAAAGATATTCCTCTTTCAAGTTCACCACATTTACCAAAAAGTACCAAGTTTCTTTTCCCTTTTCTTCTTCAGACATGCAGTATATGATTCTGAAGTATAATGTTTGGGCACCAAAGGCATATAGAGAGAAATAAACAACTTACTCTTAATTCTTGCAGGTTTTCTCCCAATTCGGCGGTCGATCTCTCTTGCATAGCATGCTCAGCCTTTGTTAACCAACAGATAATCCCATCTAGCTGATGCCTGTACTCCATCATCTGCTTGCTTTCTCCTTTCAGCCTAAAAGAATATATTATTTTAAAATATTGAGGAAAAAATGCCCAATTAAGCAGAAAGTTATATATTTGCTTTGGATATCCTGAATAAAGATTTCCCAAAATAAGTAATTTCTAATAATTATTTTAATATGTATTTTTAAGTGAAACTATGTATTCTACAATGCTAAAGACTGCTTAATAGACCAATAAGTTTTTTTCTTCATTAAATTCAAAACCATTGAAACTAAAGATTATTATCTTCTCTCATCATAAAAAATTATGTAGAAATTCAATACAAAAGACTTTTTAAAAGTTAGATACCACTCTGCAACATAATGGAAATTTTTTAAAGCATGAAAAATGTCTTTATCTAAAATAATAGGGAAAAAGTATAATTCTCTTTGAGTGTTCCACGAATACTGAAAGGAATCATTATATGACATGTTATCACATTAGGTGGTAACTATTACTCTACGTTATTCATAGGACAGAAAGAATAAGAAAAAAGCAAGGCACAAAGAATGGGAGAATCTTACAAGTATTAGGGAAGACAAGAAACATGTGAATTTGGCTTGTTTATTAAAATAACCATTATATTTGAATATAGAACTAAGTTACAAAAAGATGTAGAAAAAAAGCAGAAATTTTAAATGATGCAAGGAAAACAGTCAAATGAATATAAAAAAGGAACTGCCTCAATTAGATCTTTATAGTGTTGTAAGAATAACATTTATAAGAATATAAACCATCTGTCAAAAGATAGGAATATGATTAGAACTCATATGACAAATAAGATTATGTGTTTTTTAAAAGGATTTGAAAGCTATTAAAAGCCTGGTGGTATCTTTATTTTTATAGCTGCTATGATTAACTGCTGGTTTAAAAACTGAATGCAATTTTTAAATGAATTATATCATATCATCCCTAATAAGAATTTATGGTTTAACGGCTAGGAGTTTTCATTTTTATTCACAAAAGGTCTAACATAATCTTGCAATACATGTAATAAAATACTAAATAATACTCACATATTTAATAAACAGTCAATATTTGATGTATAATGTTTAAAAAATGAAAATAACTACAAAATCATAATTTTTAAGTATCCATCGAGAAAGAATGCTCCTTTGAGATAAAAAATAAATAAATACAGCAATAGCACTAATTACTAAGACTAAACCAAGTAATCTACCCTCCATAGTGAAAAGTATTTAACTTAAATAATGACTTTGGAAACACCCAAAATATTATTATAGGCCTTTGTTTCCAAAAAACGGTTGAAATTTCACTTTCCAATGTTTCATGATCATGACTAATTTAGTACTTTGAAAACAGAACTATAAAGGAAACTAGCATTATCAAATGATTTCAATAAGATATATTTGAGTCACCCAATATTTTCATCTGCAAATTAGCTAAATATAATCTACCTTTTAAATGTTACCTCCAAGAGTAAAAACAAATTATAAATTCATGTTCTAACAGAAGATAACAATTGCTCACTAACGAATAACCCACTGGGCATGGTGGCTCATGGCTGTAATCCCAGCACTTTGAGAGACTGAGGCAGGAGGATCACTTGAGCCTAGGAGTTCGAGACCAGCCTGGACAACATGGTGAGACCTTATTTTTACAAACAGTTTAAAAATCTGCTGGGTGTGGTGGCACACACTTGCAGCCCCAACTACTCAGAAGACTAAGGTGAAAGGATTGCTGGAGCCCAGGGGCTCAAGGATGCAGTGAGCTATGACTCCACCATTCCACTCCAGCCTGGGTATCAGAACAAGACCTTGTCTCCAAAAAAGGGAAGAAATAACTCCGCAGGTTGCTGAACTATGCAAATACTTAACTACAGGCACTCAATACAAAAACAAATTGAACTGCGTGATAATTTTCAATGACTTTATTAACAATATATATGCAATCTACCCAAGATGGTCCCAATTTAATATAGATTACAAACCTAAAATGAAGTTTAGCATTAATTTATGAAGATAAACATTGTTTTAGTCAAAATATAAGCTGTTGGAGAAGAGATTCATTATTCTTTTCACTTCCACAAAATGAGTAAAAACATGTATTACCTTCACCTTGTGAGTTTTAGC
The DNA here is from genome assembly GCF_024542745.1 of Macaca thibetana thibetana. Taxonomy (NCBI): domain Eukaryota; kingdom Metazoa; phylum Chordata; class Mammalia; order Primates; family Cercopithecidae; genus Macaca; species Macaca thibetana. Next base: position 120,566,318 of record NC_065581.1, read on the forward strand.
AGCTGTAATTACCACACTCCACAGAGATCTATCTTTAGAAGAATTTCTGCATTTATGGTTAAAACGCTCCCAGCAGGTACATGTTTTTCCTTAAAAAGGTCTAGGAGAGGACAGGCACTGTGGCTCATGCCTATAATCCCAGAATTTTGAGAGGTCAAGGCCAGCGGATCAACTTGAGGCCAGGAGTTCTAGACCAGCCTGGCCAACATGGTGAAATGCCATCTCTACTAAAAATATGAAAATTAGCCAGGCATGGTGGCAGGCACCTGTCTTCCCAGATACTAAGGAGGCTGAGGCATGAGAATTGCCTGAGCTCAGGAGGCAGAGGTTGTAGTGAGCTGACATCATGTCACTGCACTCCAGACTGGGTGACAGAGCAAGACTCTGTCTCAAAAAAACAATAAAGGTCTAGGAGATAAATCATTTCAAGCTAAGACCCTCCATGCAAACTGAATAGCATGACATATAAGATCTTATGGGACCTCATTTTCCAATCCTTCCCCTGGTCATTGAACCCTCCTCTCCTTTCAATCCTTTGCAGATCTCTCACACGAGGATGCCATTCATACCTCCCACTTCTGCTGTTTTACTTCTTCTGCCTAGAAATTTATAGGAAATTGCTATAAATGCTTTAAAACTCAGCTTTGGCATGCTTCCTCTATGACACTTAAATTCCACAGCCCATCATATCTGCCTCTGTGACACTCTTATCTCTTTAATGATGTTTTCTTTCATCATTTTCTTATTCTTAGAGTTCCTTAATCATACTTGTATCTTCAGTGCTAAACACAGAGCTCAATAAATACTGATCAAGTCATTAATCAATCATTGGCAAAATTCAGCAATATGCTTAGAGAATAAGTTCTAAGCTAACTTGCTTTCATCAGAAATAGATACTTTAAGTGTTTACTATGAATAGTCAAGGCATGTACATTTTGCAAACACTATTGCATTTAATCCTCATGACAATCCTCTGTGGTGATATCATAGTTCTCATTTCCAGAGGAAGACACTTTGGCCAGAGAGTTCTGTGTTCTTTCTAAATTTGTACAGCGTAATATTTGAGAGCAAAAGATAGCACGATCACTTACTTTCTATGACATCTTGGACAAGTTACTTAACCTTGCCTCTTAGCCTCAGTTTCTAAAGCTGTACAAGGCCTAATAGTTGCCTAAGAGGTGAGTCATGACTCCTAAACAAGGCAATGTGTGCAAGGTGCCAAATACTCTCTCTGCCATGTGGTACTCTCTCAACCAAAACATACAAATTATTATTTGTCTCTTAACAAAACACACAAAATTATAGATTTTTAAAATGAAAAGCAACTGTAGGTCACATGATCCTTGAATATTTTAGGTTGCATAATACTGGATCTGATAAAGTATTAGATTGGCCTTTCACAAAATGATAGCTTATCACTAAAATAATACTTCATCAACAGAGTTAAAATTAACAGAAAAAAAATATAGTGGAATTTTTAACCCTAAACTACGAAAAAGAAACAAACAAAAAAGATCATTAATGACGAAATACATGAAGCAAAGTAGAAATCATTCATTAAATCTTGACTGTCTCAGAAAATAATGTCAAATAATTTTAAATATGGAAATTGTATATAGTGTTGAGCATTATATTCCTTGGTAATCAAACATATTTGCAACCAGAAGATGCCCAAATAAAATCTGAGTCACTGTAACATAATCTGACATAAAAATTAATAATACTATATTATATTAGTATATTACATAGATGAAGAACTTTATTATTTGCAAAGCACGAATAGAACACAACATTTGACACTAAAACAACTTAGTGAGACAGATTACTAAGGTAGGTTCAGTCAGGAAATAAGCAAAGGGAAGGTCTGATCTTGAACCCAGACTTTCAAACCTGAAACCTGGAGTTTCAGTTATTTCAACTACTTTAAATTCCCACCGTAATCACCATATCATAATAAGCAGTTGTAAATAAAAGGAATAAAGGTGTTTGGTTTTTACATATGTAATATTTGAGTAGAAAAGTGAGACTTTATGGACAGCCTAAAAATACAGGAAGGGGGAAAGTGGGCAGCAGAGGTCTTAAATGTCAGTAAAATTCCTATTATAATGTCAAACAATAAAAGAACTCATTGGATTGCATCTTTAAAGATTCTATTCAAAATATGTTCACTCTTGTGCCTGCAAACAATCATAGCTAAATCACCTTGGCTGCCTATCCTTCACTTCTGCAATAATTGCATCCCAACGTTGGTTTAAACCTGCCAGTTTGTCTTTCAAGAAGCTTCCATCTGCCTGGGAGAGTTTCTGCACAATCCCATCCCCAGTTCTGTTTAGTGCTGCAAAACTGGGCCGGTGGCTGCTGATGCCTTCCTCAAGTTCCTGTAACAGAGCACAACTCAAGATTAATTTCACCAATAATTAAATGATTCTGATGCAATGAGTCCACCCAAGTATTGTGGTATCAATTTAAGTGTGACAGAAACAAATTCCTGGAAAGATATTTTATGTTAAAAAAAAAAAAAAGGCATTTTAAAACAATTTAATTACATTTCAATGAACATGCTAAATGAAATCTATTTTGAAATCTAACCCATCCTCATGAATGTCATCAGGCAAAATACAAGGAAATAGGACAGCTTAATAACTAAAATGAATAATAGCTGTTTACATTAAAGCATAAGAATCAATCATGTTTGATGAAAATGAGTTGCTCACCTTCTTCCAAACAAGTACTTGAAAGCACTGCTTTAAAAAAATTATATACCCCAATATATCCTTATATCCTTGTGTCCTACCATATACAAGTAAACCTAAATGTGCATTTTACTAAGATATTGCTTCACTGGTTGATATGGTTTGGTTGTGTCCCCACCTAAATCTCATCTTGAATTGTACCTCCCATAATCCCCACATGACATGGGAGGGACCCAGTAGGAGGTAACTGAGTCATGGGGGTGGTTACCCTCATGCTGTTCTAGTGGTAGTGATCTGATGGTTTTATAAGGGACTTTTCCCCCACTTTGCTCAGCACTTCTCTCTCCTGCCGCCATATGAAGAAGGACATGTTTCTTTCCCCTTCCACCATGATTGTACATTTCCTGTGGCCTCCCCAGCGATGCTGACCTATGAGTCAATTAAACCTCTTTCCTTTATAAATAACCCAGTCTCAGGTATGTCTTTATTAGCAGCATGAGAACAGACCAATACACTGGCCTACAAGTGTTTAAGTAACAGATTAAATGGATATTTTCAAGTCAAATTTAAACACTTATCTGTAACTCCAAAAATAAGAAAAATGCCTTAACACAATTATTTATTTATTTATTTATTTATTTATTTTGAGACAGAATCTCGCTCTGTCACCCAGGCTGGAGTGCAGTGGCACAATCTTGGCTCACTGCAACCTCCACCTCCCAGGTTCAAGTGATTCTCCTGCCTCAGCCTCCCAAGTACCTGGAACTGCAGGTGCCCGCCACCACACCTGGCTAATTTTTTGTATTTTTAGTAGAGACAGGGTTTCACTGTGTTAGCCAGGATGGTCTTGATCTCCTGACTTCGTAATCCACCCGCTTTGGCCTCCCAAAATGCTGGGATTACAAGAGTGAGGCACCGCGCCCGGCCACATTAACACATTTATAAGAAAAATAAATGAATTATCTTTAACTTGTCGTGTCCTTCTAAATAAAATACATTTTAAAAATTTAATAAAAGAGAAAATATTTTTATCAACGGTAGAATTAAAATTGTGTGTGCTTTCTATTGTTATTTTTAAAGAGCTGTTGTCATCAGCAGAACTAACTTTGTGTTATATTTTCCCAAGACTGAATTAGACTTACATGAGCAGCTGCCCTGCTGTCGCTCCAGGATAATTTACTTTATGATAATTATCAATGATACAAAGAAAAATGAGATGCCTAAGTGTTTTAAGTACAAAAAACACAGGTGAGGCATGCAAATATTTTTTCTGTTCTTAATATAGTCTTAGGCATAACATTTTACAAATCGTATTCTAAACATAAAATTGTTTAAATAAAATTGTATTTCACATTACCCACTAAAGAGTATTTTTATTTACATCTCTTTGAAATCTTGATTGAAAATTGTGATTGACCAATTTCTTAAACTTTTATAACTGGTAACAAGAACTGGAACAAAAATTACAAATTGTCCATTGGCTTCTGAAAAAATAATATATTTTGTCCCTACTTCTGAAATCTGTCTTAACAGGCATACACTAACCATATGTGTAATTCCCCTCCTCTAACAGAAAACACTCACCTGCTGATGTATCCTGGCTTTCTCTAAGTCCAGGCTGCCACCTGGAGCACAGGTATCAACCAGTAATTCTTCAGCCTCTGTTATCCACTGTGTGAGGTCATTAAGGTCACAATGGAACTGTCTCCATTCTTCCATAGCCCTATCAAAATAACTAGAGGAAAACAAACAAAATAAAATAGGTTTCTAAACTTTCCAGGACTGCCTAGGAGCAATTTTTCTAAAAAAGAAAATCAAATCTCATTTAAACAGAAAGACCTCAAAAAACTGAATTCACAGCCTATTGTTCCACAAAACCAATTTTCGTAGTGGGATACAGGTAATAATTCCTCTTAGAGATATAGGCATCACACCAAGGGCAAAGCAATCTGCTCACACCACCAGCTACCAAATCCTCTCTCTCATACATACACACATGCACACTCACATACACATACACACACACACACTCATGAACACACTCATGCACACATTCGAGCAGCTTTTCAACTAAAAAGACGTAGCCTTTTCTGGCTTGAAAAATCAGGATCAATTAGTCCTAGGCATGTTAACCCATCCAACTTTATGCATTTAACATTTAAATACCATGAAATATAAAATATGATTCATTATTTTCTTGGGGAAAAATATGTCGTTTTAATACCAGAACACTTAATTCCTGGCAAGAATAAAGCACAAAAAGCCAAAACACTTCAAAATGCCCATATACTCCATTATCTATATGTTATATACAGAATTGTGTCCAATCAAAATTCTTATGTTAAAGCCCTAACCCCACAATGTGACTGTACTTAGAGATCGAGCTTTTCAGGACACAAATAAGGTTAAAAGAGGTCATAAGTGTGGGGCTCTAGTCTGAAAGGACTGGTGTCCTTATAGTAAGTGGAAGAGGCACCACAGAGCCCTCTCATATGAGGACACAGCAAGGTGGCCATCTGCAAGCCAGTAAGAGAGTCCTCACTAGACATCAACTCTACTGGCACCTTGATCTTGAACTTCCAGCCCTCCAGAACTGTAGGAAAGTAAATGTCTGTTGTTTAAGCCACCCAGTCTACGTTATTTTATTATGGCTGCCTGAGCAGATTAACGTACTTCGGGTAATCACTGGTCCTGAGGGTCCCATTTACCTAAATACAGCAAAGTATAAAACTGCATGCAGAGCCCAAGTTATGCAATGAGACAGAGGGCTATTGAGATTTCTGTTTAAACCAAATTCTTCTAAAGATGGCAAAGTAAAACCGAGTGCTTGTCATATTCAGAATACATGAAACAAGTATAAAAAGGAAAAGCTTTATTGGACTAGGATCCTAAATAATTTTTTCTCCTATCTTTTTGTTTAGAGTAATGGAGCTGAGTTTTAGAAATGATCGCTGAGATCTTAACAATGTTAATAAAATTTATATTTTATGTAATAAGATACATATTTTTTAAATAAAATGGCTCCTAATATCAATAACTCCTAAATAATGTGTATATCATCTTTTTCCATGAAAATTACTTTTAAAATTTTGCTAACACTGCCCACAGTAAAGCAATTTTCTATTAAGCATGAAAAAAAAAAAAGCACTTTAAAAAAAGGGCACTATGAGATGATATTAAGACACTCATTGTCACTTGCAAAAATTCACAGTAACTACACAACAATCACAATTTCCAAATTCGGGATGCTATAAGACTGTTTCAAAGATCTAAAGACTTTGAAAATATAAACATTAAACTTAGAAAGTATCATCAGTGAAAGAGAGAAAAAAAGTGGTGGATAGAAGGAAGGACTAACTTGCAGCTCCCACTCAGACAAACAGCAGCATGTGCAGACACACAGTGGACTTTTGTCCCAAGAACTACTGCAGAAACATATCAGGAAAACTGAGAGAATCTACAGACCCTTTGAAGTAGGCGGAATGCTGCTGCATGCTGCATGGGAGAGCCGAGGAACTGGAGACCAGCTTGTGCTCTCAGCTGGGAGACTTGTCACCTGGGGCAAGTTCTGAACCCTGCTCACCAGCTGCCTGGAAATAAACCCAGTGCTGTTGGGTGGGCTGGGGGGTGGCAGCAGAAGGAGGTCCTGATAGGAGTGAGACTGGCCTTTTGGGCCGTGGGCTGCGTGGAAGCTGAGTGAGGCCTGCCGCTGCAGGCTTTCCCCCACTTCCCTGGTGACCTGTGTGATGCAGCAAAGACAGCCATAATGCCCCTGGGAACATAACTCCACTGGCCTGGGAACCACACCCCTATCCCCTACAGCAACCACAACAAGCCATGCACAAGGAGAGTCTGACTCAGATACACCTAACCCTGCCCCAACCTGATGGTCATTCTCAACTCGCCCCAGTAGCCAAAGAGAAAGAACATAATCTCTTAGGAACTCTATGGCCCTGCCGATCACCTAATCCTGTCTATACTACTGCAGCTGATGCTCTCTTGTAAGCACCATCTCCTGGCTGGGGGCCAACGAATAGAAAACCAGCGAACTTAACCAAAATACAACCAAGGACTCTCACAGAGTCCACTTCACTCCCCTGTTACTTTCACCCGACCAAGTGCTGGTATCCACAGCTGAGACACCTGAAGACAGATCACATCACATCATGGGACTCTCTGCAGACACTCCCCAGTACCAGCTCGGTGCCCAGTAGCTCTGCTGGACAGCTAGCTTCAGAAGAGAAATAACAATAACTGCAGTTCAGCTCTCAGGAAGCCCCATCCCTAGGGGAAGGAGGAGAGCACCAAATCAAGGGAGTTCTTTGTGGGACAAAAGAATCAGAAGAGCAGCCATTGAGTCCCAGACCTTCCCTCTGACATGTTCCACCCAAATGAGAAGAAACCCGAAAACCAGTTATGGTAATATGACAAAATAAGGTTCTTTAAAACACCTAAAAAGATCATACTAGGCTGGGCACAGTGGCTTATGCCTATAATCCCAGCACTTTGGGATGCCGAGGCAGGCAGATAACCTGAGGTCAGCAGTTCAAGACCAGCCTGGCCAACATGGGGAAACCCCGTCTCTACCAAAAATACAAAAATAAGCTGGGTATGGTGATGCATGCCTGTAATCCCAGCTACTCAGGAGGCTGAGGCAGGAGAATCACTCAAACCTGGGAGGCGGAGGTTGCAGTGGGGAGATCATGCCATTGCACTCCAGCCTGGGCAACAGAGTGAGACTCCATCTCAAGAAGAAAAAAAAAAAAAAAAAGATCACACTAGCTCACCAGCAATGGATCCAAACCAGGATAAAATCTCTGAATTGCCAGAAAAAGAATTCAGAAGGTCAATTATTAAACCAATCAAGGAGGCACCAGTGAAAGGTGAAGTCCAACTTAAAGAAATCAAAACAATGACACAGTATATGAATGAAAAAATCTCCAGTGAAATAAATAGCAAAATAAAAAACAATCACAGCTTCTGGAAATCAAGGACACACTTCGAGAAATGCAAAATGCACTGGAAAGTCTCAGCAAGAGAATCAAACAAGTAGAAGAAAGAACTTCAGAGCTCAAAGACAAGGTTTTTGAATTAACACAATCTGATAAAGAAAAAGAAAAAAGAATTTTTAAAAATGAACAAAGCCTCCGTGAAGTTTGGGATTATGTTAAAAGAACAAAGAATAATTTGTGTTCCCAAGGAAAAAGAGAAATCTAAAAGTATGGAAAACATATTTTAGGGAATTATTGAGGAAAACCTCCTGGCTTTGCTAGAGATCTAGATATCCAAATACGAAAAGCTCAAAAAGATCATTGCCTAGGCACATGGTCATCAGGTTACCTAAAGTCAATAAGAAGGAAAGAATATTAACAGTTGTGAGGTAAAAGCATCAGGTAACCTATAAAGAAGAACCTGTCAGATTAACAGCAGATTTCTCAGCAGAAACCTTACAAGCTAGAAGAGATTGGGGTCCTATCTTCAGCCTCCTTAAACAAAAAAATTATCAGCCAGGAATTTTGTATCCAGTGAAACTAAGCTTCATCAATGAAGGAAAAATAGTCTTTTTCAGACAAATACTGAGAGAATTTGCTGCTACCAAGCCAGCAAGACAGAAGCAGCTCTAAGTTGTGAAACAAATCCTAGAAATAGAACAAAATAGAATCTCCTTGAAGCATAAATCTCAGCCAGGTGTGGTGGCTCACATCTGTAATCCCAGCACTTTGGGAGGCCAAGGCAGGCAGATTACCTGACGTCAGGAGTTTGAGACTAGCCTGGCCAACATGGTGAAACCCCATCTCTACTAAAAAGTACAAAAAAAATTAGCCAGGCATGGTGGTAGGCACCTGTAGCCCCAGCTACTCAGGAGGCTGAGACAGAGAGTTGCTTGAACCTGAGTGGCAGAGGTTGCAGTGAGCCGAGATCATGCCACAGCACTCCAGCCTGGGTGACAGAGCAAGACTGTCTCAAAAAATAATAAAAGCATAAAAGAACCTGTTAACTATAACAAAAAAAAAAAAAAAAAAACAAGGTATTGAGGCAAAAATATCATGATAAATAGAATAGTACCTCACATCTCAATACTAACATTGAATGTAAATGGCCTAAATGCTCCATTTAAAAGATACAGAATAGAAGAATGGATAAAAATTCACCAACCAAGTATCTGCTGTCTTCAAGAGACTCACCTGACACATAAAAACTCACATAAACTTAAGGTAAAGGGGTGGAAAAAGATAGTCCATCCAAATGGACACCACAAGCAAGCAGGAGTAGCTATTCTTGTATCAGACAAAATAAATGTTAAAGCAACAGCAGTTAAAAAAGACAAAAAGGGACATTGTATAATGATAAAAGGACTAGTTCAACAGGAAATTATCACAATCCTAAATATATATGCACCTAACATGAGAGCTCCCAAATTTGTAAAACAATTACTACTAGACCTAAAAAATGAAATAAACAGCAACACATTAATAGTGGTAGACTTCTACACTCCACTGATAGCACTACACAAGTCATCAAGACAGAAAGTCAACAAAGAAACAATGGAATTAAACTATACCCTAGAACAAATGGACTTAACAGATATTTATGGAACATTCTAACCAACAACTGCAGAATATATTTTCTATTCATGAGCACACAGAACATTCTCCAAGATAAACCATGTGATAAGCCACAAAACAAATCTCAACAAATTTAAGAAAACTAAAATTACATCAAGTACTCTCTCAGACCACAGTGGAATAAAATTGGAAATCAACCCTGAAAGGAACCCTCAAAACCATACAAATATATGGAAATGAAATAACCTGCTCATGAATGATTATTGGGTCAACAATGAAATCAAGATGGAAATTTAAAAATGTTTTGAACTGAATGATAATAGCGACAGAACCTATCAAAACTTTTAGGATATGGCAAAAGCAATGCTAAGAGGAAAGTTCATAGCATTAAATACCTACATCAAAGAGTCTAAAAGAGCACAAATAGACAATCCAAAGTCACACCTTAAGAAACTAGAGAAACAAGAACAAACCACACCCAAATCCAGCAGAAGGAAAAAAAATAACCAAGATCAGAGCAAAACTAAATGAAAGTGAAACAAACAAAAAAAAATACAAAAAAATAAATGAAACAAAAAGCTGGTTCTCCAAAGAGATAAATAAAATTGATAGACTATTGGTGAGATTAACTAACAAAAGAGAAAGGATCCAAATTAGTTCAATTAGCAACAAAATGGGTGATCTTACAACTGATGCCACAGAAATACAAAAGATCAAGGCCATTATGAACACTTTTACATGCATAAACTAGAAAACCTAGAGGAGATGGATAAATTCCTGGAAATATACATCCCTTCTAAATTAAACCAGGAAGAAACGGAAACTCTAAACAGACCAATGACAAGCAGCAAGATTAAAATCATGATTAAAAAATTACCAGCAAAAAATAGTCCAGGACCTGATGGATTCAGAGCTGAATTCTATCAGACATTCAAAGAAGAATTGGTACCAATCCAACTGACACTATTCCCAAAGATAGAGAGGAAATCCTCCCTAAATTATTCCATGAAGCCAGTACTACCGTAATACCAAACCCAGTAAAGGACATAACAGAAAAGAAAACTACAGACTAAATCCCTGATGAAGATAGATGCAAAAATCCTCAACAAAATACTAGCTAACTGAATCCAACAGAATATGAAAAAGAGAATAAACTATGTTCAAGTGGGTTTCATACTGGTGATGCAGGGATGGTTTAAAATACACAAGTCAATAAATGTGATACACCACATAAAGAGACTTAAAACAAAAATCACACAATCATCTCAATAGACTGAGACAAGGCATTTGACAAAATCTAGCATCACTTTATGATTAAAATCCTCAGCAAAACTGGCATAGAGGGAACATACCTTCAGGTAATAAAAGTCATCTATGACTTTTAGCCCATAGCCAACATTATACTGAAGGAGGAAAAGTTGAAAGCATTCCCCCTGAGAACTGGAACAAGAAAAAGATGCCCACTTTCACTACTTCTATTCAACATAGTACCGGAAGTCCTAGACAGAGCAATCAGACAAGAGAAAGAAAGAAAGGGCATCTGAATCGGTTAAAAGGAAGTCAAACTGTTACTGTTTGCTGATAAGATGATCATATACCTAGAAAACCCTAAAGACTCATCCAAAAAAGCTCCTAGAACTGGTAAATAAATTCAGCAAAGTTTCAGGATACAAAATTAATGTACACAAATTAGTAGCACTAAAAATTAAAAAATAAAAATAAAATTGAGGTGTAATCTATCACTATTACATTGGCAAAGATTTTTTTAAACAATAAAAAAAACTGTTAATGTTAGTAAGGGCTCAAAATGAAGGGCATTTTTACAAATACTGTTGGCAGGGGTAAAGTAACCAATTTCATGATATAACACAGAGGTTTAAAATGTCATTATTTTTAAAGAAATTTGTCTGTATCTAATGATCAAACCTAAAGAAATTTAAGTACGGATAAAGATGTACATAAAAGAATGTTCTCCAAACGTACAAAGGGAAAATTTGTAAAATCCAACCAATGAATATACCAAAGGCCACTAAAAGCTATCTTTTCAAGGATTAGTCACATTGAAATATGTGGGCTAAAATAAAAAAAGACAAGGAACATGATGCCTAGTTTTGTGCGTATGTCTCTCATTACCCAAAGTATTATTCTGTGCTCCCTTTCCTCTTATACAGCACTTTCCATTGGGTTATTTCATAATTTATTTGTCTTTCCATCACATCCACAGCTACTGGCAAAAATCTCAACTGTTTTCATTTCTACCTATTAACAGGCCTGGTCAAAATCTAGTAAGAAGAAGGCTCAAAAGCATTCATTTAAACAGAAGATTATTAAAAAGAGTTTGGTATTATATATGGATTCTAATTATCTGTAGCTGCCTCTGTTCTTCACTCATATTAATTATCAAGCGTGCTGAGAAAGTGAACATTAATGAAAAATTTATTTAATTTTTTTAAAGAGAATGGACACTATTTAGACACTAAAAATTTGAAGTGCTTCCATATTATTAAGATATTGTGTTATAAATGGTCATCTATATATGATCACATTTCTCCTTTAAGGACCTATACTTATCACAATTTATTAAACAGGGCATACAGCCGGGTGCAGTGGCTCACACCTGTAATCCCAGCACTTTGGGAGGCCGAGGCAGGCAGACTGCCTGAAGTCAGGAGTTCGATACCAGCCAGGCCAACATGGTGAAACCCCATCGCTACTAAAAATACAAAAATTAGCCAGGCGTGGTGGCGTGCGCCTATAATCCCAGCTACTTGGGAGGCTGAGGCAGGAGAATCTCTTGAACCTGGGAGGCAGAAGTTGCAGTGAGCCGAGATCGCTCCATTGCACACCAGCCTGGTGACAGAGCAAGACTCCTTCTCAGAAGAAAAAAAAAAAAAACAGGGCATCCTACAAGGATATGAAACATGTTCTCATTAATCTCAATGTCCACACGACTCATTTCATGGCCCATGAACTTGCAGGCATTTTTTTAACTTAAACATTAATTTCATTTACACCTACCCTTTCCGATCACTGTACATTCTATTAATTCTGTCCCATTTTGCATTCAGCTGAGTAAGCGTATCTCTGATCTGAATGGCTTCAGGTCCAGAGGCTTCAAGGATGACATCTGGCTGTTTTTCATGAATGACTGCAATCTGCTCTCCAAGTTTGTCCAGTTGGTCTTTGATATTCTAAAAATATATTGTCATAGATTAACAAAATCCAGCAAAGTAACAAAAAAAAGGAATCACAGATGACCAGAAATTTATATTGTAGAACACTCATTTGAAATAATAATGAGACATAATCATTGTTAATCACACAACTGGAAACTTTTTAAAAAAATAATACCCTGTTTTGGCCAAAGTGTGTGGAATATGCTACATAATATACTCATGGCAGGAAAAGAAATCCTCACAATAGTAGCATTTGTACATGACACATGAAAAGCTTCAGTAACATTCTCTATAGGTAATGAGGTATTTGAAGCTGGAAATACTGATATTTTCAAATATCTAATAATGCTAGTTTAAATGAGAGGAATGCACTATCAAATCCATATTATCAGTGAGTTTATTGTGACTTTAAATATAAATGCAATCAAGTTACATGAAAATGCCTTGCTAGAATTTAAAAGTTTAATTAACTTACAATCAAGATGCCATTCCACACCTTAACAACTGGCCAATTTTAAACCATTATAGATTGCCTGATAAATGCCGACAATTAACATCAACTGACAATCTAGTTTACAAGACAGGAAGGTGGTCTGTGTCTCTGTTTAATTTTAAACGAAGGCTCTGATGTTGCAAATAATTTATAGCTGTGCACACTTAACAATCCATACCCACTTTTTAAAAATTCAAAATGTTTTATGTTTTCTTGGACAATATAGGAAAGCTTTACTAGTCATACATATTATTAATCCCCTGGCAAAAACTGTAAAAGATATAGACCATCTAAGTAGGCATGAGAACAAATTTCTTCCTCTACTTCTGCATTAACTGTGGCCATTCAAACACAATGCCCGGAGGTCTACCTTCAGAGAGTCTTCCTGAAAAGAGAAATCTTCGTAGATAGCAGTGTTGAGCTCTGGAATATTAAGCGATAATTCAACATCATCCATGCAAAGTAAAATTTTGTTAATTTCAACCAGATAATCTGTAGGAAGAAGTGATGATCTAATTCCAGAAGCAAGTTGACCCATTTTCCTCTGTTGAATAGGGAATGCCTACAAAAACAGGAAAAAAAAAAAAAAAAAAAGGATTAAAATACCCCAACAATGAATAATAACAAATTAAGAAAATATACGACTATTGTGTGAAGGAATGAAATATCATGAACCAAATTTTTAAAACTTAGTTTTAATGTTTTATATTATAAACCTACCTTGCAACAGAAACCCTTAACAATCTGTATTCTAATTTTCATCTGCAGCATGCTATTAAACAGTATAAGTATGTTAATAATTTGACAGGCTTTAAGGTCTATGTCATCTAAACTCAGCAAACAAAAAACATAACAATTCCTTTCTTGAGTTGTTGAAAGAATGAGAATATGCTGCCAATCATAAAGTTTCGTATGAAATAAAACATGTTGATACCATTATTATTTCACTCTTTTAGAAATATCACAATTTTAAAATTGCACCTCACTGCTAAAAATATAAGCAAGTTAAACATGTTTCCATAACACAACATGGAATGCACAAAGGGTTTTGATTAAAATAATATCCAGGTAATTCAGTATGTAATCTTAACCTCTGAGAATAATATTACAGAGCAGGAATATCCTACATGAGAAACTAGATCACGAAGTGCCATATTTAGACAGACTTGAGGCTCTATGGACTACTCATCTGCCCTAATATAGATTTTCTAGATCCTCTTCTCAGATCTTTCTTTTTCATTTTTATTTTTTTGGTGGGGTGGGAACAGAGTGTTGCTCTGCCTCCCAGGCTGGAGTGCAGTGGTGTGATCTGGGCTCACTGCAACCTCTACCTCCAAGTTCAAGTGATTATCCTGCCTCAGCCTCCTGAGTAGCTGGGATTACAGGCATGCACCACCACACCCAGCTAACTTTTATATTTTTAGTAGAGATGGGGTTTAACCATGTTGGCCAGGCTGGTCTCAAACTCTTAACCTCAAGTGATCAGCTGACCTTAGCCTCCCAAAGTGCTGGAATTACAGGCATGAGTCACCGCACCCAGCCCTCTTCTCAGAGCTTTCTAAACAATAAAGTGCTCTCTGGGATGGACCATCAGTCCTTCAGGAGTTCAAATCCTCTACTCCTAGATGGCCACAATTTAATAAATGCTGTCTATTACCACTTCCAAAGGGCCAAAGTGCAGCTGCTCATGAATTAAGGTACCTTCCTTGACACTTTCACTTCTCCTATGTTGAACTTCTAAAAAAAATATAATCATCTGTAAATTTGAGATGATAGTTAAAATGATCACAAATGCATGTTAATTTAGTTAGTGATCTTGAAAATGGTTACAAGGCAATCTCTAAATGAATCCAAGACTCATGACTAAAATCATTGAGTGGATAACATGGTGTTGAACCTAGAGGACTGCATTATTGCCTCCTAGAATTTGTAAACTGTTTTCATCAATTGATGGGCAGTTCTGGATAGCCAAGTTACAAGCAGGTCTATAGATTTTTTGACTTTAACAACAGAACTAATTATACTTGTCACCAAGATTAATTTTATCCTAATGCCACATTTTTACAATTTAGTCAGAAAGCATTTCTAGATGTTTACCCATATGTCTAAGGAAGCAAATTCTGTGTTTTAAGCAAATATAAAAGAATGCTGAAATAAATAACATATCTACCCAGAAACCAGCTACGAATAAAAAGATGCTAGTATTTTTTAAGAAAAGAAAAAATCAAAAATAATTCTTTCAGATTTTCATTTCAAATAAGCCAATGTTTTTATTTTGGAAGATCAGAAAACTAGGTTCAATTGTTCTCCCTCTTAACTTTAAGGAAAAGAAAATAGCCCAATGAAAGTGTTTCTAGGTTGAGTAATCATGTCAAAAAAGTAAAAGAGAAAACTGGGACCCATTTTCCTTCTTGGCTTCCCATCTATTAACCAAAATTTTGCTGGAAGGTCATCTGTTTTCCAAAAGACCAAAAAACTCCAGACATCCAACTACTTTATTATACTTGTAGGACATTTACCTTTGTAGTACTTTCCTCATTTAGCACCACTAGATAATACATGTCACATAGGTAAATGTTGAGAGCCACTTTTATACCTCAGCTACTACTACAAGACTGGAAGTCCTGTGCTGCTTCTTCAGTTACGTAATGGATTGTCATTCTGCAAGACCACATGTACCTGAAGCTTTAGAATAAACTAGGGAGGTCAGTAGGTATCATAGAGCTCCAAGTTTAAAAAATTCACATTCATTAAGACAGTCTCTTTTTCTTTTCAGACTATAAGACAATCCAAGATTTTTCTGAGTCTTCACACTCTTACAGAAGCAGCAAGGCAGTTCAAGATTTAAACATGTGCTTTCTGTATTCCTGAAATTGATTTTTTTTTCCCCCAACAGAGTGATCAATCAAAATGCCCTAGGACTAAAAAAATGTCCTCAAGATCTGACCGAGACGTTACTTCTGGACAATTTTATTTTTAAAGAATTCTCCTAGGACACGGAAACACAAATATACTAGAGGTCAGTACTGACATGAGACAGTGTTACATGATGTAGCTCACATCATATAGCAAAGTCCAGATTAAAGAGATTTTTAAGTGACTGTTTTATTAAATTTCTAAGTTTTGTTTTTACCAAACCATAGGAAAAACCTGGAACTAAACAGAATTGAATATTCATCAACTTTCTGGAGGACAAAAACTTTTTAGATCCCAAAACAGGAACCCCCAAAAAATCACTAAAGAAAAACATTGTCACCTGTGGCTAAACAAAAATTTTAAATGGTTGCATCTTAAAGGTAAAATAGTTAGAAGATAAATATCAATAAGTAATATGTTATAGCAACTATGGCAAGTGGTTAATATCTTTAAAAAGTGCTCATACATAATTTAAAAACAGTAATACTCTAGTAAACAAATTGGAAAAGGTCACTTAACATATTTCAAATAAGACAATGAGTCCTGTAAACTAGTGCTTCTCAATCCGAATTGTATATTACAATAATCTACAAATGTTTTGTGTTTTGCTTTTGTAAATGCCCACACCTAGGTCCAACCTGAGAGATTCTGATTTAACCGGTTCAGGAATTAGATTTTGGCACCGTAGTTTTTTTAAAGCTCCCCAAAGTAATTCTAATGTTCACAGTTAAGAATCATATCAGTTTGAAAACTATAGATTTGAAGTATGTATCATAGTTGGCCTACCAATGTTAGTAAAGCCAGAATGAAATTAGCTTGTATAATATACATTAGTACTTTTAACAAATTTATTTATGTATTAAAAGCTTAAAACTTATTTCTATTTTGTGCCAGTAATAATTTCTGATTTCAGACCCAAAGATGAAAAAGATATGGCCTGAACTTGGAGAAGCATTAGGGAAGAAAGATACTTTAAAAAGTCACAATAAAGCAGAAAACTATAATATAATCTGACAGAAGTTAGAAATAAAAATGGAGCTGAGTCTTAAAAGATAATGCATTTTTCAGCTAACCTAAAAAGACAAAACTCACTCTAGGGAATGGGAATAAAATTAGTAAGTTCCCAGATGTGCATATGATGTGTTTAGGAAAATGTAAAGAAAACCAGCGTAGCTGTCCTACATGGCAAGTGACAGGAAATCAAAGACATAAGGAGCCAGGGGTTAGACTGAAGACTTTGTATGTTGTTACATTGACGAATCTTGCATTTAAAGCTTTTTCTGTATTTTGCAATATTTTCCTAAACAGTTTCTTAGATGAAGGAATGACATGATCAGCCATGACTTGGGGGAGAATAACTCTGAGGAAGATACAAAGGACGTGCTAGAGTGAGAAAAAAAACAGACATAAGAATATGTCCATGGGATATAATATCATGGGAGAAAATCATAAGTCTAAATTATGGAAAGGATAGTGAAGTAAAATAAGCTAAGTCACTTTCTCATGATCATAAAACAAGCAGCTGGTAGAGTAATATCTAACTTGAGGTTCAAACCTGTATGTTGCTTCAAGCAGACCCAACGGTTTTAATGCCTACTCAGTGTGATGTGAGAAAGTATGTGAGGAACAAGAAACAGTTAACAAGGATGTTGAGGCTTCAGCCTTGAGAGAATGGCTAGTTTTTAAAGTATAGTCATGCATTGCTTAGTAACAGCAAGGACATGTTCTGAGAAATGTATCTTTAGGTCATTTCATTTTCATGCAAACATCATAGAGTGCGCTTACACAAACCTAGATGGTGCAGCCTCCTGCACACCTATGCTATGTGGTATAGTCAATTGTTCCTAGTCTAAAACTTTACAGCACGTTATTGTACTGAATACTAGAGGCAATTTTTGAAACACAATTGGAAGTATTTATGTATCTAAACATATCTAAACATAGAAAAGGTACAGTAAAATTACAGTACCATCATTGATCTACTTAATTTCCAAAGTCATCAAACAAAAATCATTCAAGAAGGAACTACCAAAGAACAGACCCCAGGGAACAAGAGCACACTTTAAATGCAGATAGAAAGATTGCCATTTTAAAAAGAGCTGGAGCTGGGTATGGTGGCCCACACCTGTAGTCCCAGCAACTGGGGAGGCTGACACAGGAAGATCACTTGAGCCTAGGAGTTCAAGATCAGTCCGGGCAACATAGTGAGACCCCATCTTTTAAAAAAAGAAAATATAAAGAAATAAAAATGGAGCTGGTAGTGAATCTTTACTAGAATATAAATCAGATTACATCAGTTTCACAAATTTAGTTATTTTTAAACTAGAAACTTTTTTTTGCCATAGCCAAGACCTTCACAAATAAAAGAAGGAACTGGAGGAAGCCACTTCTGAAATAGATAGATCTCTTTTAGGTTTGATACACAATCAGAAATCCAAAAGAGATGGCCAATAATAACGTTTTACATTTCTATTTTGAGTTCTGCACCATCCAAAAATATGAACACGTCTAGTAACACACACTAGAGGAGGAGATGATATTCCAGCTGGTGTGTTTTAAAGCATCTGTGATGCAGCATCACACATCTGAATGGCAAGAGTTAAGTAAGGTATTTAAATGCAACAGAGACTCTCCAGTCATAATACCTTAATTTTGTTGTATCTTGTATGCAAAAGTAATAACTGCAAACGGATCTTTTCTTTTTTATTATCTTCCATAGGTTGATGTAACATTTCTTCTCCTCTTTGTAGAACTTCCTCAATCTGGGCTCTCTCCTCATCCATCTAAATGTTTAAAAGGAAAAAAAAAAAAATGACTCAAAAGAAAAGTGCTTAAGGTCACTTCCTAGCAGCTCCTAAGGAGGAAAACCAACCTACTTCATATAGTGTAAGTCAAGATTGTTAACCTGAACGATCAAAAAATTTATATTGTTTAAAGATATTTTATATTTGAAGATAAAATATCTCAAAGAGAGTTTAGCAAACATTAGATAATACTGAGAATTATGTTTAGTTCAGAAAGTGTGTCTATTTTCTTTTTAAGTACATGAATCATGTGACTCTTACATCAACACACATCAAAAAATCACATTTGAATCTGTTTCATCATGTTTGACAGATTATATGGGTAAACATCATTGATGTAAAAATAAAATTAATAGAGAAGAAAAATGAGAACACCACGGTTTTGAAATCTCCTTGAACCAACCTTTTCATCTTCATCACTGGATTCCAAGTGTTTTTCCACAACTTTTAACATATTTTCTATGTCATTTTCTAATTTTTCCAAGTCAGAGAAAGGCACACCAGTTTCAAATGTTTCAGTGGTGACCAAACATCGGTATGATAATGGTTCCTGAGCAATTAGCAACTGTAGAAGGAAAAGAATTCTCTGAAAATAGATTTTTAATTTGACTTTCCATCACTGATCAGAGAGATGGTGTGTCAAGAGAGAAACTAGCATTTTTTTTAATTGACTTTCCTATTCAACTCAGATAACATTGGTTTCATTCATTTATATGGCAACGATTTTACCAGTTTAGACTTTTCTGAATTACCCGTTTTCTTCAAACTCTAGCCAGGGATGTGATGTAGTGTTGCAATTCATTGTGGCTGCCCAAAGTGTTGTGGCGTGGATCTGGAGACCACATGCGAGCATAGTAGGAAACTATGGCCATGATCCAGAAACCATCTTTACCATGGCTTCAGAAAGGAAGAACAGCCACCCAGCCCCCTAGGGCAGGGTCACCTCACAGAATGTCTCCCAGTTAAGTTTCCTCAGTAGAATTCCCCTTGAATTTTCATACACAAACGTCAAAGAAGTGCATATTTCTCAATGTCGTCTTTTCAGATATCTACATAGAAAAATTTTATATTTAACTAAAACTCAATAAAACATTTTTAATAAAAGTAAATGCAGATAAATACCTTCTGAGGTTGGCTAAGTGTGGGAAAACTAGCACTCTCTCATAAAGCTCCTATTTATTACCCTCTTAATTAAATGTATAAAGCTCTTTTTTAAATTTATAAAATCAGGTAGTACTTTCCTACCTTAGGTTTAAATTGTGAAATTATCTAACTTTTAGATTTGTCATCATGTAAAACACAAAAAATAAGTTCTGTGGTGTGTGCAGTGTGAACATTAATATAGAGTATGACCATAAAATAAAGGGTTTAAATATTTATCCCTAGCTTGGGAATTAGTTTAATCATTTCATAACCAATTCAAACCTTTGATTGAGTCTTTGAAACCTTTTCTCAAATAGGTTATTTTCTTCAATACTAATTGCTTGTTTTCTCTCCTTCATATGCACAATCACAAAAAAATAAGGACAAATTCCATTCAAAGAAAAAGTGATCGAAAATATTTTAATTTAAAAATTGTTGGCCGGGTGCAGTGACTCACGCCTGTAATCCCAGCATTTTGGGAGGCCAAGGCAGCTAGATCACTTGAGGTCAGCAGCTCGAGACCAGCCTGGCCAAGTTGGTGAAACCCCATCTCTCCTAAAAAAAAAATACAAAAATTAGCTGGGCGTGGTGGCAGGCGCCTGTAATCCCAGCTACGTGGGAGGCTGAGGCAGGAGAATAGCTTGTGCCTAGAAGGCGGGGGTTACAGTGAGATCATGCCACTGCACTCCAGCCTGGATGACAGAGCGAGAAAACAATAAAATTAAAATAATAAAATAAAAATTGTTTATGTATATACTGTATGACTATCATTTAGATACATACCCATAGGAAAAATGGTTTACCCCAAAAACATTACTCACTTTGGCACTTTTGATATGTTGGGACACCTTTTCAAAGTTCCTATTCAGCTCAGCTAACTTTGGTTCTACAAGCTCCCTGCTTGAGCTTCCACGGGCATTCATCAAAATAAGGGCTTGATCGCGGACATTTTCAACCTGGAGGTTAGCATCATCCAGCTCAGATACTAAACGCTAATTATAAGAAAACACAAAATTATCTCATGGGAAAAATCAAACCCAAACATGAGTGTGATGCTTTTACAGAATGAAAGGTAGTTTAAATAAATATCTGGAATCCCCAGTAAGAGATTTCAGCATAATCAACCAGGCAAGAGCTGTTCACATAGGGCTCATTGGAGAACACAGAGGTAAGCAACTCTCATTGGATAATACAGAGGTAAGACTCGCTGGAGAATATAGAAGTATGTAAGACATATTGGAGAGTACAGAAGTAAGACAGACTCATTGGAGAATACAAAAGTAAGTAAGGGTCACTGGAGAATACAGAAGTAAGCAGCACTCAGTGGAGAATGCAGAAGTAAGCAAGACTCATTGGCATCTTATGTGCATAGCTTTTACTCTTGTTGATTGTGCTGAAGTCTCTTACTAGTCTTTCGATTTCAATTCAAGTTTGTCTCTTACTGAGTTTGTCTCTTATTGTCTCAGTTTCTCCCATCAAAATAAATGTTAATGAATCTAATGCTTGGGAGGAATAAGAGCATAAGTAACTTAGAGCATTCCACAAGAGAAAACATGACAACAAAACATTCCACCCCAAAAGTGTTACTGATGTCTCTATGTTTGCCACCTTCACAATTTCTTCCCGTTTACTTGCTGGTTTCTTTTCAATTTCATCCAATAGAGCTTCAGCTTGATACAGCCAGGTACTTATGTGGGCCACATTTCCATCAAATATTTCTAGCTGGTTCTGATGGTTCTACAAAGGAATTAATAAAATGCTTACATAACCACATGAAATATTTAAGATGATAATCTTAAAAGAGATTTAAAAGACCTTCAAAGAGCAAACTGTATCATGAATTTAAAGAAAAGCTTTCACCTTCCTGCAGAGCTCTTCTTCAGTGAATAAATCTCATTCCTAAAAATGCACATCTATGCTGCTTAACACTTCTTAAATTTATCTGATTTAGACCTCAGCACAATAAAAAGTTGAAGTAGAATAAAAGTTGAAAGTTTTTTTTTCAATTTCAATGCAAGTTCATCTCTTATTCCTCATTCTTATATTACAACTGATCTGATTTGCCCTCCTCAATCTTTTTTTTTTTTTTTTTTTTTTTTTTTTTTTTTTTTTTTTTTTTTAAGATGGAATCTTGCTCTGTTGCCAGGCTGCAGTACAGTGGTGCAATCTGTGCAATCTCGACTCATTGCAATCTCCGCCTCCCGGGTTCAAGCGATTCTCCTGCCTCAGCCTCCTGAGTAGCTGGGACTGCAGGTGTGCACCACCACCCCCTGCTAATTTTTGTATTTTTAGTAGAGACAGAGTTTCACTATGTTGGCCAAGATAGTCTTGATCTCTTGACCTTGTGATCCACCCACCTCAGCCTCCCAAAGTGCTGGGATGACAGGTGTGCACCCGCACCTGGCCCATATTTCTTAAACACTCACTTACTGAATAATTTTTTTAAATGATGAAAATATGAATTGAAAAAAAGATGCTGTATGCTCTGCTTAAAGGACAGTGCCTTTGTCTCCTTACCTCTATATCACCAGCCCTTAATATTACATCTGGCATAGACCACAGCAAGATGTCCTGAAGCAGGACATGAAACGTGCT
Organism: Macaca thibetana thibetana; assembly: GCF_024542745.1. Classification (NCBI taxonomy): domain Eukaryota; kingdom Metazoa; phylum Chordata; class Mammalia; order Primates; family Cercopithecidae; genus Macaca; species Macaca thibetana. The sequence goes on from NC_065581.1 coordinate 120,588,704, forward strand.
TGACAGAACAGATTTGAAAACAGAAGCAACAGTTAAGCAGATTATGACTGGGAAAAGCAGTTAATCTAAGGCAAGAAGTTAGAGTGTGACCGAAAAGGGTAAGGAGGCTTATGATAAAATTAACATTTAGCAATTATATGTTGTGGGATAAAAGAAACTGGAAAATGCTTAGACAGTAAAAGTTTTTACAAAGAAAGAAATTATTAATCTATAATATGAAAAATAGTTGAAAAAAGAAAATGTAGGCTGGGTATGGTGGCTCACGCCTGTAATCCAGTACTTTGGGAGGGCCCGATGGGAGGATCACTTGACCTCAGGAATTCAAGACCAGCCTGGACAACATGGTGAAACCCCATCTCTAAAAACAAATAAAAAAATTAGCCAGGTGTGGTGGCGCATGCCTGTAGTCCCACCTACTCGCAAGGCTGAGGTGGAAGGATCACCTGAGCCTGGGGAGGTCGAGGTTGCAGTGACCTGTGATCATACCACTGCACTCCAGCATGGGTGACAGAGTGACAGTCAGCCTCAAAAAAAAAAAAAAAAAAAAGTGAACAAATAAGAGACATAAAAATAAAAGAAAACAAACTTGCACTTGTGCCCCTGAATTTAAAATAAACATTAAAAAAAAGAAAATGTGAACTAATAAATGATATGAGAAAATATCAACAGTGATCTGGATCCTAAGTAGGAAGAACTGATGAGCACCAGACTTGTTTACCCCTTTCAAGCAGGTAAATCAAATGTTCTAACAGGGTTAGAAAGATACTGCTTGAATGGAGAGTTTGAAAGGTATAGACAGAAGAATACAGAAATCAGGGCCATGAGAATGTGAAATAAAGCTAGTAATTAAAAATTAATATATAAAATATTTAATGAGCATATTCTATGAGCCAAGAATCTCATATTCACTATTATATTCTCTGTTAGGTATATACTTTTGTTCTCATTCTCTATATATGGAAATTTCAGCTTAGTAACATTAAGTAACTTAGCTAAGGTTAAACAGCTAATAAGTCATGGACTGTGGATATAAATCTGTTAGAGATCAAGAGCAAAGTCCATGCTCTTCACTGCCCTACACATCTTGATGAATTTAAATAAATATTCAAACACACAATAATGTATGCTTGTTGTCTCTATCCATTACCTAGTAATTCTATAAATTTGATAAAAGTCCTATCTCAGGTATTTCAGAATTTAAAAAATATATATTTTTAATTATATATATTTTATTAGAATTTCAGAATTAAAAAATTTATATATAAATGACAATGCCTTCCTCAGCAGGGGAGGGTGGGGTGGCCATATATTCACAGTTAGTATCATAGGAACGTAAAACCACTATAAAAATTAAATGATAACTATTTCCATGAGATAATTTACAGAGTAGTGGCATAACCAAAGACTAACACATATACAATATTTAATAATTATAAATATAGCAAAATCTAAAATTGGTTGTTTTGGTTATTTAATTGGTTATTTAAGAGCACTACATGTTTAAGGCTCATAATTAATCATTGCAAAACTGTCTGAGACAGACATAATAATGTCCATTTTACAAATTAAACAATTGAGGTTTAGAGAATGTTTGAGTAACTTGACCAATGTTACTGAGCTAGTAGTGAAAAATTTTACATAGGCCATCAGATGCTAGAGCCTGTGCTCTTAACCAGTATGCCATTATTCAAACACTATAAAGATTATATATAAAAATAGCTTCTGATAGTATGAAAATTAAATACAATATGAAATCATTAAAATGAAACAAATAAGGTGCATTTACTAAAATATGAAAATACCTCACTCCATGTAGATCATGAATATTTTAGAAACATTGTAAATTATTTCGTTATTACCTTTTCAAAGAAAAAACAAAACCTAGTCTAATGAAATTAATTCACAAGCAAAATATTACTGTGACACACAGTAAATAGGACTTGAAATTTAATCAAAGTTGTACTCATTTAAAAAATAACTAGAAGAGAGGAGGAGATTTCATCATTAATTTTTTCCTGAGACATACCATCAAGGTATTGCACCAATCTTCAGTCCAGGTACGAACTCGGCTCCACCCAGCGTTAAGGATGCAGAGCTTCTCTTCTAAAATAGGCTCGCTGCCCTCAATCAAGTTTTGCAGGGCAGCACTACTCTCTGTGATGGCATTTAAATCAACTTTTCTTTTTTCCAGATCCTTCAGAACATTCTAGAAAATAAAAAAAAAATCAAATACTTGATCCTTCAGAATATTATAAAAGTGTATACAACCTTAAATTATTAAAAACTTTTCCGCCACATATACAAAGTAGTCCATGACTCCCTAATTTACAATGACAAAGTTTACAAAATTCCTAAACTTATTAACATAGTGAGAATTTTTAAGTTCCAAATGAAAAACAAAATGTGTAATTCAGCAAATACCAATGAGTGTTAATACACTCAGCTGTGGGAAAGCAATTATTTCATTTATTTAAATATAAATCCATTTATTACATATGAATGCCAATTACCTTCATCATCTCTCTAAATGTAAAGGCGCAATTTCATTTTCAGTAACTACAAGCTGGCAAAGCAGAAGGATCCTAGAACTCACAACTTAAAAAAATTCACAATGAATTTATCTCCTAGATTACCAAAGGAAACTATTGATGTGTACTATAGGTACTTACAAGGGTAATATTTTATAGCTGGCTGATTTCACATATAATATCTCAAATAAACATTACAAAAAAACATTTCATATAAGTAATTCACAAGAGAACAGCAAGTCTAAGTTTTGGTCTTACAACTGCCATAAGTGCAAAGATAATACTCTGGATAGTATGATGATAAAGTGATTGGCACATTCATAAGTTTTACCAGGCAAAGTGTATAGTCACAGAATTGTAGAGAGAGCATGAGTTCCACAATTAAAACTACGAAGCTCTTTCAGTCAAAAAGCATATGCATGTATCTACCCTACTGCTACTATTAATGATCATTTTTTAAATCAACATTTAAACCAATAATTTTAAGGAACTCAAGTTTATATTTATACATTAAATCACACCTTGGAAAGCATACCAATTACAAAATCACAAGTGAGTTCAGGTTTAAACATTCACTTGGCCATGTCAATTACTGGTATATTTATGAAGGAACTAAAATACTACTTTCCAAAGTTCTTCTCTAGTGGAGGGGGTGGGGGAATAAAGGATACCCAATATCCATGCGCTCAGCAATTATTAATAAGAACCTTTCATTTCTTCAGTGGGTATATACTGATTGACTAGAATAGCGTTTAAGAACTATAAAAAAATGAACTACAAGTAATTACATCTAAATAGTACACATCCTTTTTTATAGTAAAAAAGATTACATTGAAAATAGTGATATTTAAGTTATGGAAGAAGTTATTTCCATTTCATTCAGAAATGAAAATATTATTTAAGTTTTGCATTGAAAATAATTTTACATAATCTTTAAGTGCAAATACATCAAAATGCTGTGAAATCTGCATGTTCCTTAAATCTGAAAAGACAATGATAAAAAGATGGTGGTTATGTTATTAATACATACGGATTTTTCATTTGATTAACTCTAATGAAGAGAACGTGCTGTGAATTTATGTCTTGTATATATCATCATTATTTCAATTCTGAAATAAGATTAAATGGAAACTTAAAAGCATATTATTCCAAAAGAAACAAATTTTTCATTGCTTTCAGTCTTTACCTAAAAAAGCTATGAGAATCAGCTGAAAACGAATTGAATTTATAAGTACAGGACCATGGATGTTTAAAAATTAAGTATATAAAATCAGTATCACCTATGTACCAACAATAAGCACTCTGTAAAAAAAGGAAAAGTATATTTTTACATAGCAATAAAAATAGATATGAAGGAATAAACTGTGCATACATGAATAATATTTGTAAAGAAAAAATCAAAACATTATGTAGGAATGTGAAAGAATTTGGGAGAAAAATGAGATATGTATGTTACCAAATAGAATTAATATAACAAACATAGCAATTCTGCACTAAACAAGTGTATGAATTTAAGGCAATTCAAATCAAAATTTCCAGTAGAATTTAAGAATTTAACAATAAAAATTCTAAAGTTCATATAAGATACCTACCAAAAATGAAGCATAAAGAGAGAGAATCCATTAACTGCAGTTAAAATTTACTATAAAACATGGCTAAACACTCTAAACACTGGTACATTTCACAGGGTCAGATCAGTGGAGTAGAAAACAATGAAAGGCAACAGGAAAATAAGAATATATGAACTTAGCATGTCAAATCCGTGGGGACAAGGTTAATTATGCAACCAATAGTGCTGAGATAATTGGTTATCCTTTTGGAAAGAAGGTTAGAGCCTTACCTCATGAAATATACCATAAATTCCCTAAATTCCAGAAAGACTAATGCATTAAAGATAAAAAGATGAAACTATGAAAGAGCTAGTAGAGGAAGTAGCTGGCAAGATAGCCAAATAGGAACAGCTCCAGTCTGCAGCCCCCAGCAAGACCACCACAGAACGCAGGTGATTTCTGCATTTCCAACTGAGGTACTTGGTTCATCTCACTGGAACTGGTTAGACAGTGGGTTCAGCCCATGGAAGGTGTCACTTCATCAGGGAAGCACAAGGGGTTGGAGAACTCCCTCCCCTGTCCAAGGGAAGCCATGAGGGACTGTGCTGTGAGGGACGGTGCTATCCAGCCAAGATATTACACTTTTCCCAAGGTCTCTGCAACCCACAGACCCAGAGATTCCCTCAGGTGTCTACACCACCAGGGCCCTGGGTTTCAAGCACAAAAGTGGGTGGCTGATTGGGGAGACACTGAGCTAGCTGCAGGAGTTTTTTTTTCATACCCCAGTGGCGCCTGGAACACCAGCAAGACAGAACCATTCATGCCCCAGGAAAGGAGACTGAAGCCAGGGAGCCAAGTGGTCTAGCTCAGCAGATCCCACCTCCATGGAGCCCAGCAAGCTAAGATCCAATGGCTGGAAATTCTTGCTGCCAGCACAGCAGTCTGAAGTCAACTTGGAATGCTGGGGCTTGGTGGGGAGAGGGACATCCACCATTACTGAGGCTTGAGTAGGCAGTCTTCCCCTCACAGTGTAAACAAAGCCTCCAGAAAGTTCAAACTGGGCAGAACTCACCACAGCTCAGAAAAGCTGCTGTAGCCAGACTGTCTCCCTAGATTCCTACTCTCTGGGCAGGGCATCTCTGAAAGAAGGGCAGCAGCACCAGCCAGGGCTTATAGATAAAATTCCCATTTCCCTGGGACAGAGCACCTGGGGGAAAGGGCAGCTGTGGGCACAGCTTCAGCAGACTTAAATGTTCCTGCCTGCTGGCTCTGAAGAGAGCAGAAGATCTCCCAGCATAGCACTTGAGCTCTGCTAAGGGACAGACTGCCTCCTCAGGTGGGTCCCTGACTCCCGTGCCTCCTGACTGGGAGATACTGCCCAGCAGGGGTCGACAGACACCTAATACAGGAGAGCTCCAGCTGGTATCTGGCCAGTACTCCTCTGGAATGAAGCTTCCAGATGAAGGAGCAGGGAGCAATCTTTGCTGTTCTGCAGCTTCCACTGCTGATACCCAGGAAAACAGGGTCTGGAGTGGACCTCCAGCAAAGTTCAGCAGACCTGCAATGGAGGGACCTGACTGTTAGAAGGAAAACTAACAAACAGAAATCAACAACATCAGCATCAACAAAAAGAATGGCCATGCAAAAACCCCATTCAAAGGTCACCAACATCAAAGATCAAAGGTAGATAAATCCACAAAGATGAGGAAAAACCAGCTCAAAAATGCTGAAAATTCCAAAAACCAGGATGCCGCTCCTTCTGCAAAGAATCAGAACTTCTTGCCAGCAAGGGAACAAAACTGGATGGAGAATGAGTTTGATGAATTGACAGAAGTAGGCTTCAGAAAGTAGGTAATAACAAACTCCTCCAAGCTAAAGGAGCATGTTCTAACCCAATGCAAAAAAGTTAAGAACCTTTATAAAAGGTTACAGAAACTGTTAACTAGAATAACCAATTTAGAGAAGAATATAAATGACCTGATGAAGCTGAAAAACACAGCATGAGAACTTTGTGAAGCATACACAAGTATCAATAGCTGAATCAATCAAGTGGGAAGAAAGGACATCAGAGATTGAAGATCAACTTAATAAAATGAAGTGTGAAGATAAGATTAGAGAAAAAAGAATGAAAATGAACAAACGAAGCCTCCAAAAAATATGAGACTATGTGAAAAGACCAAACCTACATTTGATTGGTGTACCCAAAAGTGACAAGGAGAATGGAACCAAGTTGGAAAACACACTTCAAGATATTATCCAGGAGAACTTCCCCAACCTAGCAAGATAGGCCAACAATCAACTTCAGGAAATACAGAGAACACCACAAAGATACTCCTTGAGAGGAACAACTCCAAGATACACAATCATCAGACTTACCAAAGTTGAAATGAAGGAAAAAATGTTAAGGGCAGCCAGAGAGAAAGGTCAGGTTACTCACAAAGAGAAGCCCATCAAAATCGCAGCAGATGTCTTTGCAGAAAACCTACAAGCCAGAAGAGAATGGGGGCCAACATTCAACATTCTTAAAGAAAAGAATTTTCAACCCAGAATTTCATATCCAGCTGAACTAAGCTTCATAAGCAAAGGAGAAATAAAATCCTTTACAGACAAGCAAATGCTGAAATATTTTGTCACCACCAGGCCTGCCTCATAAGAACTCCTGAAGGAAGCGCTAAATACGGAAATGAAAAACATGTACCAGCCACTGCAAAAACATACCAAAATGTAAAGACCATGGACACTATGAAGAAACTGCATCAACTAATGGGCAAAATAACCAGCTAACATCATAATGACAGGATCAAATTCATACATAACAATATTAACCTTAAATGTAAATGGGCTAAATGCCCCAATTAAAAGACACAGAGGGGCAAACTGGTAAAGAGCCAAGACCCATCAGTGTGCTGTATTCAGGAGACCCATCTCTTGTGCAAAGATACACATAGGCTCAAAATAAAGGGATGGAGGAATATTTACCAAACAAATGGAAAGCAAAAAAAAAAATGCAGGGCTTGCAATCCTAGTCTCTAATAAAACAGACTTTAAACCAACAAAGATCAAAAAAGACAAAGAAGGGCAGTACATAATGGTAAAGGGATCAGTGCAACAAGAAGAGCCATCCTAAATATATATGCACCCAATACAGGAGCACCCAGATTCATAAAGCAAGTTCTTAGAGACCTACAAAGAGACTTAGACTTCCACACAATAATAGGGGGAGACTTTAACACTCAACTGTCACTATTAGATAGATCAGTGAGACAGGAAATTAAAAAGGATATTCAGGATTTGAACTCAGCTCTGGACCAAGTGGACCTAATAGACATCTACAGAACTCTCCACCCCAAATCAACAGAATATACATTCTTCTCAGAACCACATCACACTTATCCTAAAATTGACCACATAATTGGAAGTAAAACACTCCTCAGCAAATGCAAAAGAACAGAAATCATCACAAACAGTCTCTCAGACCACAGCACAATCAAATTAGAACTCAGGATTAAGAAACTCATTCAAAACTGCACAACTGCATGGAAACTGCACAACCTGCTCCTGAATAACTTCTGGGTAAATAACAAGATTAAGGCAAAAATAAATAAGTTCCTTGAAACCAATGGGAACAAAGACACAACATAACAGAATCTCTGGGACACAGCTAAAGCAGTGTTTAGAGGGAAATTTATAGCACTAACTGCCCACAGGAGAAAGCTAGAAAGATCTAAAATCAACACCCTAATATCACAATTAAAAGAAGTAGAGAAGCAAGAGCAAACAAATTCAAAAGCTAGCAGAAGACAAATAAGTAAGAGCAGGGCAGAACTGAAGGAGATAGAGACACAAAAAAACCCTTCAAAAAAAATCAATGAACCCAGGAGCTGGTTTTTTGAAAAGATTAACAAAATAGATAAGCCATTAGCCAAACTAATAAAAAAGAAAAGAGAGAAGAATCAAATAGACACACACACAAAAAAAGATAAAGGGGATATCACTTATGATCCCACAGAAATAAAAACTACCATCACAGAATTCTATAAGCACCTCTATAGAAATGAACTAGAAAATGTAGAAGAAATGGATAAATTCCTGGACACATACAGCCTCACAAGAGTAAACCAGGAAGAATTTGAATCCTTGAATAGACGAACAACAAGTTCTGAAATTGAGGCAGTAACTAATAGCCTACCAACCAACAAAAGCCCAGGATCAGATGGATTCACATCTGAATTCTACCAGAGGTACTAAGAGGAGCTGGTACCATTCCTTCTGAAACTATTCCAAACAATAGAAAAAGAGGGACTCCTCCCTGACTCATTTTATGAGGCCAGCATCATCTTGATACCAAAACCTGGCAGAGACAACACAGAAAAACAGAAAATTTCAGGCCAGTATCCCTGATGAACATCAATGCAATAATCCTCAATAACGTACTGGCAAACCAAATCCAGCAGCATATCAAAAAGCATATCCACCACGATCAATTCGGCTTCATCTCTGGTATGCAAGGCTAGTTCAATGCAAATCAATAAACGTAATCCACATGCAAATCAATAAATGTAATCCATCACATAAGCAGAACCAATGACACAAACCACATGATTATCTCAATAGATGCAGAAAAGGCCTTCAATAAAATTCAACACCCCTTAATGCTAAAAAACACTCAGTAAACTAGGTATTGATTGAACATATCTCTAAATAATAAGAGCTATTTATGACAAACCCACAGCCAATATCATATTGAATGGGCAAAAGCTGAAAGCATTCCTTTTGAAAACCGGCACAAGACAAAGATGCCCTCTCTCACCACTCCTATTTACACAGTATTGGAAGTTCTGGCCAGGGCAATCAGGCAAGGGAAAGAAATAAAGGGTATTCAAACAGGAAGAGAAAAAGTCAAATTGTCTTGGTTTGCAGATGACATGATTGTATATTTAGAAAACCCCATTGTCTCAGCCCAAAAAATTCCTTAAGTTGATAACCAATTTCAGCAAAGTCTCAGGATACAAAATCAATGTGCAAAAATCACAAGCATTCCTATATACCAATAATAGATAAACAGGAAGCCAAATCATGAGTGAACTCCCATTCACAATTGATACAAAGAGAATTATATAGCTAGGAATCCAACTTACAAGGGATGTGAAGGACCTCTTCAAGGAGAACTACAAACCACTGCTCAAAGAAATAAGAGAGGACACAAACAAATGGAAAAACATTCCATGCTAATGGATAGGAAGAATCAATATCGTGAAAATGGCCATACTGCCCAAAGTAATTTTTAGATTCAACGCTATTCTCATCAAGCTACCATCGAATTTCTTCGCAGAATTAGAAACCAACTACTTTAAATTTCATATGGAACTAAAAAGAGCCCATATAGCCAAGACAATTCTAAGCAAAAAGAACAAAGCTGGAGGCATCATGCTACCTGACTTCAAACTACACTATCAGGCTACAGTAACCAAAACAGCATGGTACCGGTAACAAAACAGATATATAGACCAATGGAACAGAACAGAAGCCTCAGAAATAACACCACACATCTATAACTCACTGATCTTTGACAAACCTGACAAAAACAAGCAATGGGGAAAGGATTCCCTGCTTAATAAAGGGCTTTAGGAAAACAGGCTGGCCATAAGGAGAAAACTGAAACTGGACCCCTTCCTTACACCTTATACAAAAATTAACTCAAGATGGATTAAAGACTTAAATGGCAACACCATTCAGGACACTGGCATGGGCAAAGACTTCATGATTAAAACACCAAAAGCAAAGGCAACAAAAGCCAAAATTGACAAATAAGATCTATAAACTAAAGAGCTTTTGCAGAGCAAAAGAAAGTACCATCATAGTGAACAGGCAACCTAGAGAATGGGAGAACATTTTCGCAATCTACCCATCTGACAAACGGCTAAAATCCAGAATGTACGAGGAACTTCAACAAATTTACAAGAAAAAAACAAACAACCCCATCAAAAAGTAGGTGAAGGATATGAACAGGCACTTCTGAAAAGAAGACATTTATGTGGCCAACAAACGTATGAAAAAAAGCTCATCATCACTGGTCATTAGAGAAGTGCAAATCAAAACCACAATGAGATACCATCTCATGCCAGGTAGAATGGTGGTCATTAAAAAGTCAGGAAACAACAGATGCTGGAGAGGATGTGGAGAAATAGGAATGCTTTTACACTGTTGGTGGAAGTGTAAATTAGTTCAACCATTGTGGGAGACAGTGTGGTGATCCCTCAAGGATCTAGAACCAGAAATACCACTTGACCCAGAAATCCCATTACTGGGTATATACCCGAAGGATTATAAATCATTCTACTCTAAGGACATGCACACGTATGTTTATTGCAGCATTACTCACAATAGCAAAGACTTGGAACCAACACAAATGCCCATCAATGTTAGACTGGATAAAGAAAATGTGGCACATATATACCACAGGATACTATGTAGCCATTATGTAGCCATTAAAAATGTGAGTTCATGTCCTTTGCAGGGACCTGGATGAAGTTGGAAACCATCATTCTCAGCAAACTAACACAGGAACAGAAAACCAAACACCACATGTTCTCACTCATAAGTGGGAGTTGAACAATGACAACACATGGACACAGGGAGGTGAACGTCACACACTGGGGCCTGTCAGGGGGTGGGGGGTTAGGGGAGGGATACCATTAGGAGAAATACCTAATGTAGATGACAGGTTGATGAGTGCAGCAAACGACCATGGCACATGTATACCTATGTAACAAACCTGCATGTTACGCACATGTATCCCAGAACTTAAAGTATAACAATTAAAAAAAAAAAAAAAAAAGAGCTAGTGAAAAAAAATAAGTAAATAATTAAATGCACCTGGAGTAGAGGTGGTCTTTCTAAGCATTAAAGGCAGAAATAATGAAGAAAAAGATGGATTTTGTTGATTAAAAAATATTCACAAGGGCTTACTTTTTTTCCAAAGAAAAAAGCTTAAAAAAACAAAAAAGGAAGCTATAGTAATAAAACAATTTTTTTGCAGTCAAACACAACTCACTAAGCATTGATAATCAGAACAGATAAAAAGTTTCAAATTAAAAGACCAATTTGGTGATTTTAAAAAAATGGTCAGAATTAGAGGAAAAAGCAGTATTTTTAAAGGAGCTATAGAAGACTTATAAACTAGTGAAAAAATGTTCTAATTAAATAACCAAGACATGATGTCAAGTAGAAATTCTCATTCTCATGTGGTGGGTGCACGATTTCTGAAGGACAATTGCATAATTTATATCAGACTTAAAAATGGATATATTCCTGTCCCTTGACCAATAATTTTAGGGTTAAGAATTTATCCTCAGGAAATAATTATGAATGCATGCTATGGTTTAGTATATTCATCACAGCAGTATCTATAACAGAGAAAATGGTAATAATTTAAATGGACATAAATAGAGAAATGAGAGAATAAAAACATTAAGAATGAAATACTACACATATCTCTAGTATGCTATACAAAAACAAGTATAGGTAAAGAAAAATGTTAAAGATGTAAGTTTTTAAAAGAAGGTCAATAAATGCTAGTTACAACAAAATTTATTTTTAAATACATGCTTTTGCATGTGCACATCGATATGTGCCCCCAAAAATGAAAAAAAAAAACAGTATTATTTAATTATAGGTGATTTTTGCTCCTTTTTTGTTGTACTACACTAGGCAAATTTCATTCAAATAACTTCTATTACTTACTTATGTTACTAATAAAAATGTAATGATTTTCAAAGTGTACTGCACGAGGAAGATAATATTTCCTTGAAAAACTTGAATTTAACAAAAATAAAGTTTGGTGTTTTTGTTTTGCATTCATCCACAACACACTGATGACTTGCAATGTTCATTTCCATCATACATTCCTTTCTTCACTTCCGTCACACTCACACAGCTCATGGCATGATCACGCTGTTCATGAGCTTTTTTCTAAACTGAGAATAGTCTTTCCAGTGTCTACTATCTTAACTTTCTCCCAGCTGTCATCTCTATAGAGCATTCAAAGTAAGTAAGAGTTGTGTCATCCCACAACCTCTCAGCGCCTTCTCCTCAAGGCCCATAGCAAACATGTGTAGAGCTGTAGAGGATGTGAAACTGATACTTGTGGCTTTATATCAACATCAGTATTGATTGATTATAAATGATCACAGTATTGATCTTTATAATCACCACTTCCCACTAGTATACTTGCTTCTTTCTCAGGAAAGAGTTAGGAAAACAGAATGCCTTGTTAAAAGAGCCACTCATGTTCCATTCAATTCTTTGTCTACTGCAAATAATTTGCCTACTGCAGAAGCCAGAACCAGCAAATCAACTTTCTAATCTCTGTGATTTCAAAGTATACAGCTAAAGAAAACTCATGTATTGATTTTTAAAAATTCTATTCCTATGTTCTTTACATCTGTAAGTTTGCAATAGAAAGGTTAGTTATTGGTTTTAAAATGTTATTGAAGAAGAATTAAAGTCAGCACAATTCTTTGTAAATACTCTGTAAATATGTGTCATTGATTTTGAAGGTGGTGAATTAGGCTTTTAAGTACTATATTAACATAATACCTATAAAGGCATCGATGATCCATGAATGTAATGCCTTTGGAATCAAGATAAAAATATCTTATTAAGTGAGCTGTTTTACAAATAATTCCATTAAAAAATGGGCAAAGAAAATGAATAGACACTTCACTAAAGACATACTAGCAGCCCACAACACATGAAAAAAATGCGCAACATCACTAACATTAGAGAAATGCAAATTGAAACCATAATGAGATACCATCTCACACCATTCAGAATGGCTATTATTAAAAAGTCAAAAAATAACAGATGTTGGCAAGGTTGCAGAGAAAAAGGAACACTTTTATATGCTGGCGGGAATATATATTAGTTCAACCTCTGTGGAAAGCAGTTTAGAAATTTCTCCAAGAACTTCAAACAGAGTTCTGATTACTGACCCAGAAATCTGATTACTGGGTATATATGCAAAGGAAAATAAATTGTTCTACCAAAAAGATACATGCACTCATATGTTCATCAGCACTATTCACAATAGCAAAGACATGTCATCAAACTAGGTGCCCATCAGTGGTGGACTGAATAAAGAAAATGTGGTACATATACACCATGGAATACTACATAGCCATACAAAAGAATGAAATTTCCTCTGCAGCAACATGGATGCAGCTGGAGGCCATTATCCTAAGTAAATTAATGCAGGAATGGAAAATCAAATGCCACATGTTCTCACTTACAAGTGGGAGCTAAACATTGGGTATGCACGGCCATAAAGATGGGAACGATAGACAATGGGGACTAGCAGAGGGGAGAGAAACAGAGGGAGGCATCAGCTGAAAAACTACCTAGTGGGTACTATGCTCACTACCTGGGTGATGGGATCATTCATACCCCAAACCTCAGCATCACACAATATATCCATGTAACAGACCTATACATGTACCCCTTAATCTAAAAGTAGAAATTATAAACAAAATAAAATATAATCATTGTTTTAAAAATATGTTTTCTTAGGACAGAGAAGTGGATAAACAACGCAAAAAAAGAAAATGCTTGACTTAATATGAAATGGAGGGTCGTGGCATCCACCCAGATCGCCCAGAACAAATGTCATGTTACACTGGCATCATGCTGGTGTTTCATCTGAACTGCAACTTACTTTAGCCCAGGAAATTTCTGTATCCAAGTCACCAAGCAGACCTTCTGAAGTGGACTTCTGCACCAATTCAGCTTCAGTGGCAGAAAGCCACTCAGAGAGAGAAGCAGCCTCTTTCTTCATTTTCCGGGCCAACTGTGATGCTCTTTCCAGATCCTGTTTTCCTTCTGTCACCTGAGACGGAGAGAGAGACAGGGCGAGACTGAGCGTGAGATGAGAACGAACATAAACGGGAATGAATCAGGATATTAACTAAAGATGCAAACTGATTCATATATAACCCCCAAGACATTCATAACCTTTGTCTGTAGCACCTTAGAATCCTCTAAGCTTGCATTTCTGCAAGGAGGCAATATACTGTAGTAGTTAAGGGCCAGGCAATCCTGGGTTTTCATCTTAGCTCTATCATTAATTTCCTAAGTGACATTTGTAGAGATGTAGCCCTCAAAATATTGGTATGAGGATGGGCGCAGTGGCTCATGCCTATAATCCCAGCACTTAGGGAGGCCGAGGCAGGCAAATCTCTTGAGTCCAAGAGTTTGAGACCAGCCTGGGAAACATGACAAGACCTTGTCTCTACAAAAAATACAAAAAATTATCTAGTGTGGTGGTGCATGTGCCTGTGGTTCCAGCTACTCAGGAGGCTGAGATGGGAGAATCGCTTGAACCCTGGAGGCTGGGGCTGCGGTGAGGCGTGATCCTGCCACTGCACTCCAGCCTGGGCAACAGAGCAAGACCCCATCTCAAAAAAAAAAAGAAAAGAAAAGAAAGACTGTTATGAGTATTAAGTGAGAAAAACACATATAAAAAGGGCTGAAACAAAGTTAAAAATCTCTAAATAGTATCTATTATAATTTTGAACAGACGATATCTTAGAATCCTCTCCACAAAGGAGTTTGTTTAAAAAATACTGTATTATAGCAATCTGAGGGGAAAATGGCACCATTTTCACAATTATATGTTTTATAATTAACCAAATAAACTTAAAATACAGTACATTACTATGCATCCTAAACCTTATTAATATTTCGCTCTTACTGTTGTTGACAGAAAGCAAATGAACTTAACTAACATTTACCAAGCTCTTAATGCAGCTTCTGTGTTGTGCTAAGGAATCTTACACATGTATGCAATAAAAATTCACAAAACCGCTTTCTACTTTATGGATAACGAAAACGAAACTTAACGAGGTTAAGACCGGCAAGGAGCAGTAGATCATGCCTGTAATTCCAGCACTTTGGGAGGCCAAGGCAAGCAGATCACAATGTCAGGAGTTTGAGACCAGCCTGACCAACATGGTGAAACCCTGTCTCTACTAAAAATACAAAAATTATCCAAATGTGGGGGCGCATGCCTATAATCGCAGGTACTCAGAAGGCTGAGGCAGTAGTACTGCTTGAACCAGTGAGTCAGAGGTTGCAGTGAGCCGAGATTGTGCCACTGCACTCCAGTCTGGCAACAGAGTGAGATTCCATCTCAAAAAAAAAAAAAAAAAAAAAAAAAACAGGTTAAGGCCAAGGCCGGGGTGGTACAATCTTTGGATTGAGCCATGCCATTCTGGCTTCTACCTCCATCACTCCTCAGACATTGCCCTTGCTAAGTTCAATACTGACCCCAGTGGCAACTGATCCCCTGGCTTCCCAGACCTAGCACTCGCCTGTGTGCCTACCACGTCTTGCTACTTATGTTAGTTTCTTTTGCAAGCTCATCTTCCTCAGATTTCTTACTAAGTGATACAATTCCTAAGACCTGGTCGAGGGCCCTCTTCTTTCACTATATCCTGTTCCTAGACAATCTATCATCCCTGATTACTTTAATTACCACCTCTATGCTGATGACTCATAAAATCCACCTCTTCAGTCCAGATATATTCTCCAGACCTGAATAATCATGTGAGTACCCGACATTTCCAATTAACATTCTCAAAGGTACTTAAAATGTCAACATGTCCAGCCAGGTGCGGTGGCTCATGCCTGTAATCCCAGCACTTTGGGAGGCTGGGCGGGCGGACTGCCTTAGCTCAGGAGTTTGCGACCAGCCTGGGCAACACGGTGAAACCCCATCTCTACTAAATACAAAATTTAGCCAGGCATGGGGGCATGCACCTGTAGTCCCAGCTACTCCAGAGGCTGAGGCAGGAGAATTGCTTGAACCTGGGAGGTAGAGGTTGCAGTGAGCCGAGATTGCACCACTGCACTCCAGCCCGGGCAATAGAGCAAGACTACATACCAAAAAAAAAAAAAGTCAACATGTCCAATACATACCTGTGATTTCTGCATGCTTCCTTTTTTTTTTTTTTTTTTTTTTTTTTTTTGATGGAATTTTCACTATTGTTGCCCAGGCTGGAGTGCAGTGGTGTGATCTCGACTCACTGCAACTTCTACCTCCTAGGTTCAAGCGATTCTTCCTCCTAGGTTCAAGCAATTCTTTTGCCTCAGCCTCCCGAGTATCTGGGGTTACAGGCACACGCCACCACACCCAGTTATTTTATTTTATTTTATTTTATTTTATTTATTTTTATTTTTGTATTTTCAGTAGAGACGGGGTTCCACCATGCTGGCCAGGCTGGTCTCGAACTCCTGACCTCAGGTGATCTGCCCCCTCAGCCTCCCAAAGTGCTGGGATTACAGAAGTGAGCCACTGTTCCTGGCCCTCTATCTTTTCTTACAGCACCCATCTCAATGACCACACTATCCACATCATCAAGCCAGAAACCAAGGAGTCATCCTTCTTCTCTTCTTCTGCACCAAGTCCTGTTGATTTCACTTCCTACATATGTTTGAAATCAGTTCCCTCACTCCATCTCCACTGTCCATCCTAGTTGAAGGTACGACCATCTTTCACCAAGAGTACAACAATGATTTCCTAACTGGTCTCCTCACATCCACTCCAGCCTCTCTCCAATTCCTCTTCCAAACTGCAGTGAGTAATCCTTTAAAAGACATATCTGCGTATGTGATTTCCCTACTAAAAACTGTGCAATAACTGCTTAAGACACAGATTTAAATCTATAACACAAACTCTATGACATTGGCAAGAATTCGTCTCATCCCGTCTCCCTAGCACCATGTTCCCCACACTGGCTCTCTCTGCTCTAGCCACATAAATGTGCCACACTGCCTCCTGCCTTAGAGCCTTTATATATACTGTTTTATCAGTCTTGAAATCTCCTCTAGTTTCACCCAGGTTACTCCTACCCAGACTTCGAATCTCAGCTTACGCATCACCTCCTCAGGGAAGCCTTCCTAACCCAAGACTGGGTGAAATCCCTCTTTACCTATACTGTTAAAGAACCATGTACATTCTTCATAACTCTTCAGACTGATAATGTAACATCATTTCATGTAACTACTCAATATTTTCCTCTTTCACTACCCTAAGTTCCATTAGACAAAGAGATAATTTATCTTTTTCCTCACTGTCTCCTTTTCCCTCACTGTCTCTTTTTCCTCACACTCTCCGCACTGTATAATTCCCGACACAGAGTTAAGTCTCAATTAAGTGAAACTTTAAATGATT
The DNA here is from genome assembly GCF_024542745.1 of Macaca thibetana thibetana. Taxonomy (NCBI): domain Eukaryota; kingdom Metazoa; phylum Chordata; class Mammalia; order Primates; family Cercopithecidae; genus Macaca; species Macaca thibetana. The sequence goes on from NC_065581.1 coordinate 120,606,010, forward strand.
AAATCAATTAATACTAAAATTATAGTCACAATTGGAGAAGTAGTGCAAAAACCAGCAATATCATTCCATTCATAAATGCCCAGTGAATAAATATAATAATATTTAATGAATAACCAGCTGTATAATTCCAAAAAGAAGCTCTAAGGTATGCGTTTCAGACATGTAATGCATCAAAATGTACCACATCAACAATTTAAACTTGAGGAAGTAAGATCAAAATCACGTAGAAAAAGCATAAACCGGTCATTCTGATTTCAACTGAAAACAAAATTTCAGCTGTTTTTCTCTGGGCTTATGTAGAAACTTCAATATTACCTCAACTGGAAGTAAATATTTCCTAACTGAAGAAGGATCCAAAATACCATCAAACATGGTTTTCCAATATTACCTATTAAGGTTTCACACTTCCACACATTCTTTACTCTCCTGGTTTCAGGACAAAGATTCAGTCACTCACAATAAATGCTCAACAACTCCTGCATGGATTTACTAAAATGCCCAAATTAGAGATATTTCTTGGCAGGATTTCAAATCCTGGTAGATTAATGTGAACTTCTTGCCACTGGTTATTTACTAGAGCCCTGATGTTTTAACATTTCTCAGTAGACTATTTAGGAATCTAAGGACAATAACTTGAGTTTTTACAGGGACTATTATTTCCCATTTTTCCTACATGAAATGGGAAAACATTAGGACTAAAAACAGAATGTTTATCACAATTAAAATTACACTTAGAAAAACCTTACATGTTATGACTAGAAAAAAGCCAACACTGGCTACTGCTATCCATTGAAATTTGGAATTATTAACATTGATTGTTTCTCTTGTATTTCGTTGAAGTACTAAGTCTACCACAATGAACATATATTACTTGTAGTTTCCTTAGAATAACTTATGGAATATCAGTAGCCATTAAAAGTGTAACTATCAGCTTGAATTAAATATTAAAAATAAAATTTTTTGAAAGAGTGTCTCACTCTGCTGCCTAGGCTGGAGTGTAGTGGCGTGATCTCAGCTCACTGCAACCTCTGCCTGCCAGGTTCAAGCAACCATCCCACCTCAGCCTCCCAGGTAGCTAGGACTATAGGTATGCACTACCATCGCTTTTTTTTTTTTTTTTTTTTTTTTTAATTTATTTTGTTTTTGGAGGTTTTCGTTTGTATTTTTTTGTAGAGACAAGGTTTCTTCATGTTGCCCAGGCTAGTCTCAAACCCCTGGGCTCAAGCCATTACCCACCTTGGCCTCCCAAAGAGCTGGGATTACAGGCGTGAGCCACTGTGCCTAGCCAAAAATAAATTTCTGTGTAACTATGAATCACTGTAATATTAGCACGTACATTTAAAGAAATATAACAAAAATTACTACAATAAATTGAAAACACATATGAATCTCCTAATTTTCAAACAAGCATTTTCCAAAAAGTGAAATTTAAAAATACATGAGAGAGAAAGAGAGAGAGAGAGACAGCGAGTGAGAGAGAGAGAGAGAGAGAAGAATGAGCTGTGGGACTGCTCTCCTTACCTGTGCGCCCAGGTCATTGTAAAGGACCTTCAGGGAAGTCAGCTGCTCATCCATCCCTTTTGGGTTGTCCGTTTGCTGTTTCTGGACAATATGTCTTCCTGTTTTAATTACAGTTTCCACTTCAAGTTTGACTTCACTCAAAGTTTTATACAGTTTCTTTAAAACAAACAAAGAAAAAGACAAATTACACACTGTGGTGACAACTTGCCAACTGGCATCATATCAGAAGACAGCTTACGCAGACTGACAGCCAAGACCTAACTATGGCGATCAGAGGCCATCATCTTTCTCAGATTTGGTCTGAAGGTCGAGTCAAATGAAATCAAGCTTGTAATAACTTCTTCAAATCTGACAAGAAAATAAACTAATAGAGTTGATGCTCATTCTTTTAAAATCTCAGACAAATGTTTTAAATGTTTATGAAAGTACTTGATAATATAAATATTTTTGCTACATAAAATGGGAAAACATCAGGACTAAAAACAGAATGTTTATCATAATTAAAATTACATTTAAAAAAATCTTGCATGTTATGACTAAAAAAAGCCAACACCGGCTACTGCTGTCTGTTGGATTTGGAATTGTTAACATTTATTCCTATTTCTCGGAGGTACTAAGTCTACCATAATTAGCATATATTATTTGTATAATAAAAAATACAAAACTCGATATATCAAGATGTATATGATTATAAGTAAACAGATTTCTGATGTAAATCAAAACCACAATAAGACACTGTCTCATACCAGTCAGAATGACTATCATTAAAGAGTCAAAAACAACAGATGCTGGCAAGGCAGGAGAGAAAAGGGAACACTATACACTGTTGGTAGGATTGTAAATCAGTTCAGCCCCTGGGGAAAGCAGTTTGGAAATATCTCAAAGAACTAAACACAGAATTATTATTCAACCCAGAAATGCTATTACTGGGTATATATGTAAAGGAGAATAATTGTTCTACCAAAAAGACATATGCACTCCCATGTTTATCACACCACTACTTACAATAGCAAAGACATGTCATCAACCTACGTGCCCATCAATGGGGGAATGGATAAAGAAAATGTGGTACAAATACACCACGGAATACTACACAGCCAGAAAAAATGAAATCATGTCCTTTGCAGCAGCATGGATGCAGCTCAAGGCCATTATCTTAAGTAAATTAACGCAGGAACAGAAAACCAAATACTACATGTTCTCACTTATAAGTGGGAGTTAAACGATGGGTACACATGCACATAAAGATGAAAAGCAAAGACACTGGGACTCCAAAAGATGGGAAGGAGGAAAGGGGCAAGAGCTGAAAAACTACCCATTGGGTACTACATTTATTATTTGGGTGATGGGTTCAGTCGAAGCCCAAACCTCAGCATCATACAATATATCCATGTATCAAATGTGCACACGTACTTCCTGAACCTAAAAGTCTTCAAAAATTAAAAATTAAAATAAATTTAAATATAAAAAAAGAAATCAGAGCTCTGTAGGTCAAATTCAGAGCTGTCGTCATCCTAGTTACCTGAAACCAAAAAGCTTTATTCTAAACAGCTTCTCTTGACATCATACATCATCATCTCAACATCTCATAGGATGCTGTCATGTAACAGACCCCTGACCTATGTTCCATGAAGTCAAGGACAGCACTTTCTCCAATTACCATTATGTCACAATAATCAAATAAATACTTATATACATGCACATATATATTAAAAGGTATCCTTTGTTTTGAAAAGCACAAAGAACTGACCCTATACCTCTCCTATCCTAAAGAGTCTCATCTTAAGTTTTGTGATTCTCAAGCAGAACACTAATTCTAAGATTGTGTCCCCTTAGCTACTTTATTTTTAAATTTCTATTCAATTGAATTATAAAGTTCAAGACTAAAAAGGTAATAAGGCCTTATATATCATTTCTTCTTTCCTATCTTAAGATTTAAATTTCTATTTGAACTTCTATTTTCCTAGAAAATGAAATTTTTATGATATCCATTGTAAGTATGGTTCTTCTAGCTAACTCAAATTTATCCTTGAAAACTTTGCTTATTAGTCACATTCTGCTGAAGCCTTCCTAACTTCACATGGTGATTAAGACGTGTTTCTTTCGCTTTGGTTTTTGTTTGTCATCATGTTATATACATGTCTATTGCAGTTTCCTCTGCTATCTCTCTTATCTCTTCTAATGTCTTTGGAGGGAAAGACCACACTTCTTATTTTTTAACATGTTTTCCATCATCAGTCCTTATGTTTAGCACACTCTAGACTAGTGATCATTGGACACAATAGGCATGTACTTGCTAGACCAAGCCATAACAGCTGCTGAAAAAGCCACTGCATGTGCCAATCACCCAACAACCTCACCATACACTTGTCCAGGTGGGTCTGTATGACATCAGGGTCTACGTCCTTCACATCCAGAACATGAAGTTCTGCTTTCACGCCATCCAGCACACGCTTGCAGTCCAGCATGCGCTGTTCGAAGTTAGCAGGCTTCTGGAAAAGCTGAAACTTTGTGGACACCTCTCGGAGTTTCCTCTGTTTGCAGAAATGAAAATATGCAATTCCCCATCAGGATGATTATCTCTCTCATCATGAGCATAACACATACTACTAAAAATTTGTACCATAAAGTACCAAAAAAAAAAAAAAATTCAGTAATATGACCAAAAAAAAAAAATCCTAATGAAACTTGGTGAGGATACCCTATCGCCTAAGTGAACTGCACAGCCCAGCGTCAAAAATTACAACACTCAGTGTCTTAATCTCAGAAGTAATGGATTTGGATAAGAAATTTAGATAAAGCTGGCCTCACTGGAATTAAAACTTCATGTTCAAAAAGATTGTTCAGGAACCTAGAACTCAAAATGCCCTTCATCACAAATTCAGAGTGAAAGTCAATGTCATATCGACCACGAAAGAACTAAATGATGCATCCAATTCATGTTCAGCCTGCCCACAGTATCAGCCACACAATACTGACAGAGGCTCTGCATTAAAGAAAAAGTCTATACAAAGCTAACTTCTAAATCTGGCTCACTCTCCCGTTTCTCAACTCAATTATCAAAATCAGATTTAATATTTTTCCATCCATGCAACAATTTGTTTCTGCTGTCCTGGGATGCAACCTTCAATACATCACTCCCATCCCATGGTTTACATCATAAAGAATATCAACGGTGCCCAAGTAATCAATTCTTTCTCTTTAAAAAAAAAAAATTCCCAACATGTTGAAAAGTAAAAGGAAGCTCCTGGCCCTCTTTACCTGTAGCACATCCATCTGACTTCCTCCTCTGGCAGTCCTACTCTCTGGGGAGGTCGGGGGCTGAGAACGCATATTTCTTCTCAACTCCTCTAGGGTTAGCTCATGGGCTGAGATCTCTGCTTGGATTTTCTACAAAGAGATTGGAAAGGGGAGAGGATGTCCTTTTGTTTTCTTAAGTATAAAAGGAGACAATACAAAAGTTCTATATCGTTGTATTATACATGATATTGTATTTTACATAAAGTTGACCTCCACAGAAGCTTTAATAAGTTTTTGTAGTCCGGGAGCGGTGGCTCACGCCTGTAATCCCAGCACTTTGGGAGGCCAAGGTGGGTGGATCACGAGGTCAGGAGTTCAAGACCAGCCTGGCCAAGATGGTGAAACCCCATCTCTACTAAAAATATAAAAATTAGCCAAGTGCAGTGGCAGGCGCCTGTAATCCCAGCTCCTCAGGAGGCTGAGGCAGGAGAATCACTTGAACCCGTGGGGCAGAGTTTGCGGTGAGCTGAGATCATGCCACTGCACTCCAGCCTGGGTGACAGAGTGAGAATCCGTCTAAATAATAATAATAATAAGTTTTTGCATAATAATAATATGGCCCACTGCATGGTATGACTATTGTACGTGACGCCCATGCTAAGGTCTTTGCATTTGTCGTTTCTAATGTTCACAACTTATTTATAAGGAAGGAATTGTCCCAACTTCACAGCTAAGAAAACTACAATTTAAAATATACAGGACTTTTCAGCCAGGCACAGTGGCTCACACCTATAATCCCAGTATTTTGGGAGGCCGAGGAAGGCGGATCACCTGAGGTCAGGAGTTTGAGACTAGCCCGGCCAATATGGCAAAACCCTGTCTCTACTAAAAATACAAAAATTATTGGGAGGCCAAGGCAGGCACATCACTTGAGGTCAGGAGTTCAAGACCAGCCTGGCCAATATGGCGAAACCCCATCTCTACTAAAAATACAAAAAATTAGCCAGGCCTGGTGGCGCACCCTTGTAGTCCCAGTTATTTGGGAGGCTGAGGCAGGAGAATCACTTGAACCCAGGAGGCAGAGGTTGCAGGGAGCCAAGATCGTGCCACTGCACTCCAGCCTGGGTGACATAGTGAGACTCTGTCTCAAATAAATAAATAAATAAATTTAATTTAATTAAATATATAGGACTTTTGCCAGAGTCTCACACAGAAAGCAAGAGAACTCCAAAACCCAAATGCTGCCCTGTAAGTAAGTCAATCTTTCCCATTGACTCTCGGTTTTGGATGGCAGGAGGGGTTTTCTTATGGTTGAGGAGGCAACTACATAAGCTCTCTTTACGGCTCAGAAGCCCTCAAATACATGGCAATACCTGAGCTTCCTGTGGAACTTGGAAAGCATCTATCCTGTCAGTCAGGTACGTGGTGAGCTGTTTGTCCAGCTCCCCCAAGCTCTCTTGCAAGACTTGAAGCATCTGGTCAGTTTCCCGCAGGACCTGGAGTTGCTTTTCCAAAGAAATCTGCTTGCTCTCTGCCTGCACAGAGGAGAAATTGAATCATTAGTTGCCCAACACAAATATAAATAGCAGAATATATATATTCTGGCCATTAAGAAAAGACTAGAAAAGCTTTCCTCCAAGACTTTAGCCTTCTTTATAAATAAATAATAATTACTAATGATAACAGTGAAAATGTCCCACTAGGATCTTATGTACCATGCAGCTGAATTACTAATTATTACTTCTTTCTATATACAATGTCGAAATACAAAAATGTAAAGGTTTCCCAAAAGATGCATTAAACAGAAGATAAAAATTTGCTATTTATTATAATTTTAAAGCATTTTTAGGAATCAGCCAATGTCTGCCAATAAGAATATAAAACATAAGAAAAATGTCTATTAATACATAAACATCAGAGTCTCTTTTTTTCCAAAGCCTAAAACAAATTCTATAGGTGTATATACATATCAAACTACTATTTACTGCACTTTTGGTTTAAGCTTGATGTTATTCATGGGCTGAACATCAACAGTTATTATTTAATATGTGTTTGGAAGTACCTAATATTCATACCCAACCTTCCTATAAAAGAAGTGCTCTTTCTCTAATTCGTGATACAAATATGTATGTTACAACCTAGATATGAACTAAGAGACTATGGCTTTGCAGCTTATGTCAAATATCATGGCACTAATATTTACTAGGATAGTATGAGTTGTTGTTCTTAGATACAGCTATCATATGATCCTTAATGAAAATTAAATATTTTTCAAGTAGGAAATCATCTCAATAATAATTTTTTAATCATCAAATTCTCAAATTCTGCCTTAGAGTGTTAGATCTATTCTTCCCTAGTGAGTACTTCAATACCCTCAATGCCCCTGTGAGCACTGGTTACCAACTTTAACCAACATTAAAGATTTTCCCAACATTAAAGCTCTGTGATATAGAGCTTAAGGCCAGCTCCACTTCATCAATACCTAATCAACACCCATGCACATCCCAACTCTCACCAGGTGACTTAGATCTTCATATCGGCTGTTGAAAGCCTCCAGTTTCTCACTGATTATATCATCCAGGATCCCCCCATCGATCAGAGTCTGGCCAAGTTCTCGAATCTGAGTGCGATTATCAGCCGGGTGGCGCAGAACAGATTCCAGAGACTGGAATGGAGATGGGGAAAAAAAATAATAATGCATTTACTAAGGCAAAAGTTATCAAGGATCCTCAAAATGTCTATTTGTTAAACAAGTAATTCTATTTTCTAAAAATCTACCTAAGGAACAGGACCAAAAATTAAGAAAATTACTAATTCACAAAAAATACCCATCCCAGTATTAAAAAATGCATAAAAATGAGCAATTAGCACACGTGATATATAATAATATAATTTCACAAAAATAATTTCAACTATTATTAATTATGGGAGGGTAAGACAGGAGGATCACTTGAGCCCAGGAGTTCAAGGTTGCAGTGAGCTATCATACCACTGGAATCCAGCCTCGGCAACAGAGCGAGACCACGTCTCTAAACAATAAATAAGTGAATAATAAAAAGTTAAAAAGAATTATTAATTATACGAGGAAATGTTTACAATCTGAAACAAAGTTTAAAGGTGGAGACAGTACTATGCAAACAAAATTAGCTCAACTTTTATTAATTACGTTACTAAAAATAAGTACTCATTTTCCTACAATATACGCAGAATAAGAGGCATTGTTTTATATAAACACTTTTTATATACATAAATCTAATTAACCATATGGGCTAAATAGCATTCCCAGTTTACAGATGGGAAAACTGAAGCTCAGAAAGGTTAAATAACTTGCCTACATACATGCAGTCAAAAGAAGAGGAAAGATACCAACATGGCTCTAAAGCCTTTAAGACCCCAAAGCCTGGCCAAGCGCGATGGCTCACACCTCTAATCCTAGCACTTTGGGAGGCCGAGGAGGGTGGATCACTTGAGGTCAGGAGTTTGAGAACAGCTTGGCCAACATGGTAAAACCCCATCTCTACTAAAAATACAAAATTAGCTGGGGTGGTGGCACACGCCTGTGATCCCAGCTACTCGGGAGGCTGAGGTATGAGAATTGCTTGAACTCAGGAGGCGGAGGTTGCAGTGAGCCGAAATCACACAATTGCACTCTAGCCTGGTCAACATAGGGAGATTCTGTCTCAAATAAAAAATAAATAAGTAAATAAAAGATCCCAAAGCCTTTGATCCAATATACTACCGTCTAGTATGCATATATAAAAGACAGTAGTTAGGAAGAAATCTACAAACCATTTTAAAATGTTTATCTTAGAGTTTTGCTTTACACTTCTCTTTATTTTCCATATTTCTAGTATGTACACGTATTCACTCTTACATTAGGAAAAAAAATTAAGCTTTTTATATTTTTCATTCACTCTGTCTCTCACTCTGCTATATTTGAGAAGTGACATCTTTTCTCTAGCAGAGCATCCATCTCCTGGAATGTAAGTGCCACATTTTACTCATTTCTGACCTTCAATCCATTTGTCCACTCAGTTCCCACATGGTACCAAGACATTTTTAAAAGCATATCTACCCCTTCCCCTTTTATTTTTTGTTAAGCAGACCCACCCCCTTTGCATTGTATTTCATTTAAGAAATGGTTATTAAATTAGCGTGTGCTACACACTGTGGTGGGAACAGAGGAATAACAAGGTATCGGGTACATTTCCTGTCCTCAATGAGTTCAAAGTCCAGGCTTGAAGATAAGCTCCTACGACAAGATCCCATGCCTCAACCACTGTCTTTTAACTTCTAACATCTGAAGGTAAGAGACAGGAAGCCCCTGTAAACCGTCAGTGCTGTGTTTAGTGAGTAAAAATAACTTGTTGACAAAACAAGAGAGCAGTTGTCCTAATAACATATGGCAGAGCTTTGTCCAGGGCCTAGTAAAATAAACTGGAAAACCACTAGAGTGCTTCAACATGTCTAAAATTTACAAATTGTGAAACAGCTAACCACATCTTGAGGCTGATATAGTGGGTCACCAATAAACTAAATACACATGATTGTATAAACACTTCAGGCTACGAAAGAAAATGCAAGTGACATTGAAAATGACTGAGGAAGCAAATGCATTTGCCTGCGTAAAGCATTACATTCCTCATTGTAAACACGTGTGGCCTCATCACAACAAAGAGAAATGCCATGGAGACTGTGGGTTCCAACCTCCAGGGCTTCGTTGACAGCGTCCGTCTTCTCAGGCAGGACCTCTGTGCTCTTCATCCGCTCTTCCAAAGTGTTTAACCAGGTGGTTTCAAGATCCAAATAGTGAAGCAGTTCAATCCAACAAGACCAGACCTCCTAAAGCATGAAAAAGTTTAAATTAGACAAAAAGCCATTTCATATATCGTGTATCTAGTGCTACACATTCTCTTTAATCACTAATAATTTCATCTGAATGTGAGTATATCTAGGAATTCAAAAACTGATGGAGTTGAAACTTCAAAAATAAAATAAAATAATCCAAAAAAAATCATATTAGACCAATTGGTGAGGGGTGTGGAGCAAAGAGTGGGCAAGAGGCTGCCTCACTCTTTAAAATAAATTCCATGATCTGATTTAAATGTCAAAAATACAACTATATAGTTAGTAGGAAAAACAAGAGAGAAACATTATTTAGTTTGTTTTTTAAAGGCCAAGTTCACACCTGTAATCCCAGCATTTTGGGAGGCCAAGGCAGGTGGATCACCTGAGGTCAGGAGTTCAAGACTAGCCTGGCCAACATGGTGAAACCCCATCTCTACTAAAAATACAAAAATTAGCCGGGTGTGGTGGCAGGCACCTGTAATCCCAGCTACTCAGGAGGCTGAGGCAGGAGAATCGCTTGAACCTGGGAGGTGGAGGTTACAGTGAGCCCAGGCCACACCACTGCCCTCCAGCCTGGGCAACAAGAGTGAAACTCTGTCTCAAAAAAAAAAAAAAAAAAAAAAAAAATTGTTTTTTGAACGAAAGAAAAATATTACTCACAATTGTAAATTTTAAAAAAATTATCTCATAGAAAATTGAAATCTCCCGGGCCCCACCCAATTCCAACTCAGAGCTAACTGAAAAAGTTTGCAATGTAGCCTTCCCAACTTTTTTCTAAGTTCATGAGGCCATATCAATATAAGAAGAAAGCCACATTTTACCAAAACTGGAGTTATACTGTTCTTACTATATTGGTTTTGATCACTCATTCCCCTCTAAGGTTTCCAGAGCAGGGACCCAGGGGTTGTGTAGTGGGTGGATACATTTATAAATTTATAATCCCTTATAAGAGGAACTTATTTGAGTGGTAAGTTTAAGAGAAAGAATTCAGCTGGATGCCTCCTGGGCTGGTCGTCTTGAATGTACTAAATGAGTGAAGGCATCTGTTGGTCTACATAAATGAGTGAAGGCACCTGCTGGTCCACACTCCATATGAAGTATGCTTACCAGATCGGGGGCAGTACATTTTTCTACAAAGGGCCAGACAGTAAATATTTTAGATTTGGGGGACACATTTGGTTCCCATCACAGATTCTTCTTGGAGGGGGTTATGTGTTGTACAACCCTTAAGAAATGTATACACTACTCTTAGTTAACCAGGTATCCAAAAACCAACCTACAAGTTAGATTTAATCCCTCAGCCAGTCCAGGTGCAGTGGCTCATGCCTGTAATCCCAGCACTTTGGTAGGCCAAGGCAGGAGGATGGCTTGAACCCAAGAGTTCAACACCAGCTTGGGCAACATAGCAAGACCCCCATCTCTATGAAAACATTAAAAAATAATTAGCCAGGTGTGGCGTTGCAAAGCTGTAGTCATAGCTACTCAGGAAGCGGGGACAGGAGAGTCACTTGAGGTTACAATGAGCTGTGATCACACCACTGCACTCCAGCACAGGTGACAGAGCAAGACCTTGTCTCAAACAAAACAAAACAAAATCCTCAGCCATAATTCGCCAACCACTGAATTAGAATTAAAGAAAAGAGTTTCTATTCCCCTATTTCTACAAGCAAAAAGCAGACCAAAAATCTGCTCAGTTGCAAGCATGACCTCTTTTCTAATGGGAAAGCAAAGATGACTCAAAGAAGATCACTCCCAAGAAGCAGATGGATCCCAAAACAAGTAGCTTTCTTACTAACTTGCCTCAATGATACATATTTATTTTAGCACAAAATTGGTTTAGAACAAGCAATGAATGAATTTACAAATGAATGATCAAAGTAATGAATGAACTTAGGTTAAATATTGCAGTTGCCATTTTTTACCATTTCAGGATTTACCACAATACAAATATTTGTTTTACATTAAATTGAATGTAAATTAAACTGTTGTAAATTGAAAGCCTTCTTAAATCTTCCAACAAGCAATAACAATCATACTACTATAAAAACAAACAAGCAAAACCTTACTGTTAGTTTAAAAAAATTTCATAGAATCATCTACATTTTACATGTAATGGCCAGGAAGAAAAAAGAAAGGTATTTTATCTAAGGCCCAGTAAAACAGTCACATATTTAAGTACTGTTTTTCCCTCAGATGACTCTCGAACTTTAATACCACTCAAAAGAAAATAATTCCTCTCTGTGTACTCAACCAGACAAGACAAAATAAAACAAAAGAGAGGCTTGCAATGTGCTCTGCAGTTTTTGGACTGGAACAGGCTCTACAGATCATCTGCTACATGAAAACCTGGATTGCACATATAAATAAAGTAAAGTTTGAAGATATAAAATGACTTGTCCAAGAACCTTCTGATAATTAGGGACAGATTTTGGTCTCCTATTTTTAACCCCTCTTTCATTTTTATCAAACTATTTCCCAAGAACTATTTTTCCTTTATGATCCAGAATTTGAAAGAAAAGTGAAGTTTTCTCCAAGATTTGAAAATGGCCAAAACATTACAGAGTTTGGATCTCAGAAATACATCACTGAATAATAATAATAATAATAATAATAATAATAATAATGTACCTCTAGTGTGTGGCACTTTCCTCGAATTCTGTTACAAAGAAGTTGGTAATTCTCCAGCACAACATTCAGCTCAGACGTCAACTCCTGGCCACCAGAGGGCACCTTGGCAGCTAATAACTTGATGTTGTCCTTGAGAATCTTCACTCTCACCTCCTTCTGCAACACATCCTCTTTTGCCCTCTGTTCCAAGAAAGGATGGATGAACTTGAAAAACGTCTCCCTTTCTCAGTAACCAATTTCTTTTCTTTTTTTTTTTTTTTCAAGAATTAAACCAAAGTTAAAACATCTGGATGATTCTGTCAAAACACTACATTACATAGGTAACAGTGAATGGTTCTTTGTGGGGTTTTGCTTTTGTTTTTGAGATGGAGTCTTGCTCACTGCAACCTCCGCCTCCCGGTTCAAGAAATTCTCCTGCTTCAGCCTCCCAAGTAGCTGGGATTACAGGCGCCCACTACTACGCCTACCTAATTTTCATATTTTTAGTAGAGACGAGGCTTCACCATGTTGGCCGGGCTGGTCTCAAACTCCTGACCTCAGGTGATCCACCCACCTCGGACTCCCAAAGTGCTGGGATTACAGGCGTGAGCCACTGCACCCAGCCTAGTGAGTGTTTTTGAAATAAGAATGCTAACTCTAAAATTTCACTCATGCATCCAATGTACTCAGCCCCCACAAATGTTTTCATTTCATAACAGCAGTGTTAACATAAGTTATCCCAATTATGTTTACTGACATGAAGCATTTTCAAAGTCTGGGTCCAAGATCAGAATTTAAGTGAGTGAATTTTGATTATCACTGGAGGGCTGAGCAGATTACACTGCGATAAATACATTTTCACAAAAATTGAGGTACACTATGGTAGAAGTATCTTTAAAGGTTCTCTAAATAATTTAAACTTTTTTAAAAATTCTAGAACACAGGTACATGTATCCTTCTGCTAATTAATAGCATTTCAATGATAAAGTTAGACTGAGATGATCTGATCCAGAAATAGCTGTTTCTCAGTGCTCAAGATAAACAATCTGACATTCAGGAAAATCAACCTATTAGGTTGGTGCAAACGTAATTGCGGTTTATGCCATTATTTTTAATGGCAATAAATAAAAATAAAATAGCCTTTCACTTTCCCCTTTACTTTTCTCTACTATTTAATGGTTTTGAACTTCCTTACTTTGGGGGAAAGTAATTAGGTGTAGTGGTTTTGTAAGTCTTAATGGCTGTTTGAAAGAATAAAAATAAATAAAATGTTGCCCAATCAAATATTTAAATATCATTTTTCTCAAATCTCATCTATAGCAACTTTTAAAATCCAAAGAACTACAATGCCAATAGTGTAAAGAAAGATAATAAATGAGACAATTCTTAACATGGTAGCCTATTTTAAAATACCTATGTACTGAGTATTTTTAAATCTTTCAAAAAGAGCTGCACTTACAACAAGTCTCCTGTCATATTCACTTTGATTCATGTATAGTAATGTATGAATGTCACATAATCCCTTTTTTGAAAAAAACTCTGCACAGAGATTTTTGCTTTAGTTACACTTCTAGGCAAGTTAACTTTGAGGTAAAACAGTCACTGTGTTGCTTAAGCTTATAGGGGAAAAAAGCTTTGAAAACACAATCTCCTTTGGCTTGAACACTCAAGGACAGTTGAAGCTGTGTTAGAAATTTGGGAATGATGCCCAGTTCTTTTATTATATATAAAAAAAGAGTGTTCAAGACTATCAACATAGGAGTACAAATTTACAGGAAATGTATCCAGTGAATCCAACTAATAAGAACTCCCTTGATGCATTCCTACCGCTACTCCTACCTGCTCTAATGAAACGTCGGTGTTCATATGTGCCGTAAGTATTACCTGGAAGATCAGTACAAGGAAAATAATAACAAACCTCAGACAACTTGGGAGGTCTCTTTTGTTCCCCTTGCAAAGAATAATTCTTCGTGAAAATTTTTGGAAATAGTGATGAATGCAATTAATGCCACTGGATTGTGCACTTAAAAATTACAATGGCCAATGTTATATGTATTTACCCCAATTTAAAAAAATGATCATTCTTCCTCACGCCCACTACCATAGGGTTTTAAATCATTCTCTGTAGCCTCCCAGAGGTCTAACTTAAGAGCCTGTCTCACAGGCCCTCATGGACTCAACTCATGGGCCAAGCCATACATGCGGACTCCTGGCTTCCTTCCCCTGCTAAAATCAGAGCAGCTACCCTGTTACACTTTTTTAATTCAAAAACCTACTGTGAAAGATGCTATGTGCACACAGTGCTTGACAGTTGGAGAGACAATTGATGGGCTGGTTTTAAAGGGAGGAGGGAGGCATGAAGTCTGTTGGCACTGGTTGTCCCCGCCTCACCTTCATCTCTTCCACAGCACTCTCAAGCTCTTCTGGTGACTTGTACTCAAAATCCCGCTCCAGGTATTCTTCCTCAGCCTGGGTCATCCATTCCTGCATCTCTGCCAAGTCTTTCTTTAGGTTCGCAGCTTTTTCTTGACTTTCAGACAACCTACTTTTTTGAGTAGCGATCTACAAAGGAAAAACCATTCCCCCAAATAAACAAATGTTAATGTGTTCAATATCAAGTTTTAGCTCTTCATATTTAAAGGCACGTGATAACTTTCCACAACAAATTGCATGCTTTAAAAATTCAGATAAAATGTCATACACTTCGTGCTAATGCTGTGGAATATAAGCAATAATGAAAATAATCTTATGACTGGAATTCTACACCACATTTGGATAATACTCTTATCTCGAAATATCTATTATAATTTTGGAAACGCATAACTGTTGACTGTAATCCCAGATGTAGGAATCTATAACAGTAAAAGCACATATATGAAGTAAATTTAATGTAGCACTGTTTATAATGAAAAAAAAAAAAAAAAGGAAAAACAAAAAACCTAGAAGCCGGTCAGGTTTGGTGGCTCACGCCTGTCATTGCAGCACTTTGGGAGGCCAAGGCAGGGGGATCACCTGAGGTTAGGAGTTTGAGATCAGCATGGCCAACATGGCAAAACCCCATCTCTACTAAAAATACAAAAATTAACCAGGCATGGTGGCACATGCCTGTAGTCCCAGGAAGTGGAGGCAGGAGAATTGCCTGAACCTGGGAGGCAGAGGTTGCAGTGAGCCGAGATCACACCACTGTACTCCAACCCGGGGAACAGAGCAAAACTCCATCTCAAAAAAAAAAAAGCCAGAAGCAACCAAAATGTCCATTTTCTTCTTTTTAACTGCACTTCCCATTAAGATTTCACTTTTAAAAAGCAGCGAGGGATAGGCTGCTATTAAAGATGTCATAAAACACTGCTCTGTAAAATTTTGGTTTTGATATCTACTATATTTGTATATGCCACACAGACACAAAAAAGTTACAGTAAAAAATAAATAGTTGTCTGATTCTGATTCAGTAACTTAGTTAAAAATTTCAGAGAAGTCAAGAAATATTTTCAGAGCACTCCTCCCCATAACAACAAACTGACTTCTACTGTGAGAGAAGGCATCGTTCTGCAGTCACAGTCCAACCCCTACGTGACAAGTTCAGCCTTATGCTCAAATTAAATGCTGCAGTAGTGGCCACACTGCCAGGGCCTGCTTGGCTGCTAGGTTGATAGTAACCGAAGGCCAGCACAGGAACTGGATGGTTCTCACGGAAGTTAAAGTTAAGCAAGAGATAGAGGCTCCAGTCCCTCTCTCCAAATAGGATCTCTGGCATAAAAATAGACAGGACCAAACAAGAGCTTTTCTTCCACTGTCCCCACAGGGTAACCAAGGAACTGGTGCCAGCAACACTCACAATCCCATTCCCAAGCCTGGCTGATCATCAGGTTAACCTGGTAAGCTTTTCATTAAAATACATGCACACACACAGAAAGAGAAAGAGAGAGAGAGAAAGATTCTTGGGCCCCACTTCCAGAAAATTCTCTGTATGTGTACTTTTTGAACACTAGTCAGCAATATAATTTTCACAGATCCAAACACAAATGAAGAAAATAAAGAAACTACCACAACAACAACAAAACACCCTCAAAATTATCTTTAATTATCCTGAGAATATATACTTTCTATTTTTTGGCATTTAAATGTTCCTGTTTTACAGGATATCACGAATATAATAGACAAAATAAACTATCTTTGTTGTTGATTTGTTTTACATGCCTGTTCTTTTCGCAAAATGAAAATTTGACAAAATTGTGTTTGTCCAAAACTACTTCAACATTTGTACTAGTCAATGCAATGCAATAGTCTGGAAATGCTCTAGATAACTTTCACACCTCCTTCCTAAGGACACTTTAAATTTCCCATATATTTATTCCTGTATTTTGAATCAGCAATTCACAATGAATTCTTTGTTGTCACATTTATGTGGATGGATGGATGGATGGATGGATGGATGGATGGATGGATGGATGGATGGATAGATCGATAAAGATACAAACTTCTAATTATCACCTTCCTTGATCCTCACTGCCACTTCCAAACCATTCTCTATGTATTTCCTCAAAAACCCCAGTTCCTTAAGGCACATGCCATCAGATTACAGCATATTGAGAAAAATTTGAATTTAGCTAGGGTAAGAGGTGAGAGTACAACATTATTAGCTTCTTAAGTGTGATCATGGTATTGTGATTTTGCAGAAGAATACCTTCATGCTTGGAGAATCACGCTAGAGTATTTAGGGCTGAAGTGTCATGATGTTTTCAATTTCCTGTTCAAAAGTACCCAAAAAAAGGGTGTGTGTGTGTGTGTGTGTGTGTGTGTGTGTGTGAAGAGAAGGGCAGAGAGAGAGAAAGCAAAGGTGATAAAACATTAGCGAGTCTCTGAATGGATGGATATACAGCTGCTCCTTTTATCATTCTTTTAACTTTTCCTTACATTTGAACGTGTTCAAAATAAGTTAGTTGGGTAAAACAACAAAAACAAAGCAAAATATTCAGTTATGCAAATATAAATTTTTCTGATACAAACATTAGCCAAAAGCATTTTATTAAGAAATATGTACTATCCACATGACTGTGGGGTATGCCTATATTTCACATTGACTTCTATTTTTCACTGCTTTGTCACTCACTTCAGCTATATATAGCCTCACTATTATTCCACTAATAAAAATCAAAGCAATCGAGACAGAATACCTCCCAGTTCTACTGTTCCATATCATTTCCTCCCTTCCATTACCATGGAGAAACCATATCTCTAGCAACATCTTCACTTAGATCGTGGATCTCATCCTTACATAATCACAGACTTCACTTGAGAAATTCTCCTATCTCAATCTCTTTCTGCACCATCATTTTTTTCTAAATGAGAGGTCCTCTCATTAATATCTCTCATTTAATATCTCTCATTATAAAAAATAACAAAACCACCTCTTTGGATTCCCATCACCAGTACCCACCCATTTATCTGCTCCCCTGAAGAGAAATTTCTCAAAGTTGGTTATGCTTGGTGTCCCAGTTCCTCAGTTCCCATACCCTCCTTGACACTCTCCACTATGATTATTTTTCCCACCAGATCACTGACCCTACTTACTCAAGGTTATTAAATGCCTCCTTCTTATCAAATTTGAAGCTTGATTTTCTGTTTTGATTGGCCCCTGCAATCCTCAGCATTAGGCACTGTGAAGTTTTCTCCACCTAGCATTTGGGACCCCACATTCCCTGTTACTGATTTTTCCTCCTTAGCTTCTAGCATCAAATTTAACCCTTCCAGAATGGTAGTCATCATTTCACCTACACCCACAAAAGCTTCTCCTTCGTTATTGCAGTAAATGACACCACAATTCACACAAAGTGGAAGCTTTGCAAAAATTCTGAGTCATGCTTGACCGTTCA
The DNA here is from genome assembly GCF_024542745.1 of Macaca thibetana thibetana. NCBI lineage: Eukaryota > Metazoa > Chordata > Mammalia > Primates > Cercopithecidae > Macaca > Macaca thibetana. The sequence continues at coordinate 120,624,099 of NC_065581.1, forward strand.
CTTTTTCTCCTATCACACATCCAATTCTTTCCTTAGGTCTCTTCTTTATTTTCAAACCTAGTATTTCTCATGCCCTCCATCACTACTTCTCTAGCCTCTCTAGTACATGGGGCCATCCTCTCTCTCCAAGATTGCAGTAACCTTATAAGGATTCTTTCTATTTTCATTCTTGCCTTCCCCGAGAAAACTACTCACATGAAAACTAGAGAGAGGCTGAGTGCAGTGGCCCATGCCTGTGATCTCCATGCTTTGGGAGGCTGAGGCAGGAGGATGGCTTGAAGTCAGCAGCATCTGACCAGATTGGCATCTGGTCTCAAACTGCTGACTTCAAGCCATCCTCTTGCCTCAGCCTCCCAAAGCATTGAGCCAGAACCCCATCTGTACAATTTTTTTTTTTTTTTTTTAGACAGGGTCTGGCTCTTTCGCCCAGGCTGGAGTGCAGTGGTGTGATCTCAGCTCACTGCAACCTCCATCCCCTGGGCTCAAGCCACCCTCTCACCTTAGCCTCCTAAGTAGCTGGGACTATAGGCACATACCACCATGTCCGGCTAATTTTTGTAATTTTTATAGAGATAAGGTTTTGTCATGTTGCCCAGGCTGGTCTCAAACTCTTGAGCTCAGGCAATCCACCCACCTCAGCCTCCCAAAGTACTGGGATTACAAGCATGCACCACTGCATCTGGCTCAAAAGTATTTATAAAATTATCTAGGCATGGTGGTGAACACCTATAGTCCCAGCTACCCAGGAGGCAGGAGGATTGCTTGAGCCCAGGAGTTCAAGCCTGCAGTAAGCAAGGATCCTGCCACTGCACTCCAGCCTGGGTGACAGAGCAAGATAGTGTTGCTAAAAAAAGGAAACAAAACAAAAAGCCAGAGTGACCTTGAAAGATCTATATCACATGTCACTTCCCTGTTCAAACCCTTCAAATTCCTTTCTGTGTAATATCATACTTGAAATAAATCCCAAGTCCTTTCCTCCAAGGCCATAGCTAATCCATCCTCTGCCTACCTCTAACCTCAAATATTCCCATTCTCCAACTCACTAACTCCTCTCTACACTGCCTTCATTCTCTATTAAACAGTCAAAGTTCATTCCCACCACAGAGTTTTAAAACTTGCTATTCTCCATGCCTGAATGTTCTTATCTGAACCTTACAAGGTTAATCTCTTACTTTACTCAGTTCTTTATTCAAACGTCCCCATCTCAGAAAGTCCTTCCCTGACCCTCCTATTTGAAATAACCCACCTAGCCCTAACTCCTTGCTACTCCTCCATGATATTATTTGTTATCCATCTACCTCACTAGAATGTAAGCTCCTTAAGAGGAGTTTCTTCTTCCTTGTTCAATGCTGTACCTGCAGTGCCTAGAATGATGCTTGACAGTTGGCAACTGATTAAGAAATATTTGCTAAGTAAATAAATGGTCACACTCAAATGTTTTAGGGGTAAAGCAAGTGTCATAAATGTGTTTCAAGACAGGTTTAAGACAAGAATGGGTAAGCCCTGAGCCAAACTGCACAATCAGCACCCTCTCTTAATTCAAAAAATGATGCCCTTTTTTTGCCCCAGCTCGCTACCCACGCTGGAGTTATTTTAGACCATTGTTTTTCAAACTGGATGGGTCATAATACATTTAGTCAGTTAAGAGCAGCTACACTCTACATCTCTTGAAAACCACAGATAGCAACGTTGAGAAACTCACCTCCTTGCTAAGTTTCTCCAGTTGGGTTTGGTAGTCACTTAGTCTTGTCTGCACCCAAGTTTTTATTCCAGCAACGGGACCACTTCGAAGATTAGTCTCTATTTCCTTCATGTTTTTCAGAGATGATTCAATTGTTTCTATTTCATTAACAAATGCCTAAACACATAAAAGATGCATGTTGAGTTCATTACTATATAAGTGGATGCCATAATTATAGTTTGTCTGCTTATCTCCCTGCAAATATTATAGAAGCAGACTGCTTAAGAGTCATTACTTCTAACTACTTAAGAAATATTGTGCCATAAGAAACTCATTTCACCTGGGTGCTTGATATAGCCATCTGACAAATTAGATCAGAAATACTTGACTCTCAGCAGGGAACAGTCTTTTAATTAATGTAGAGAAGACTAATGATTTAACCAAATATAAACTGCAGGCACTATTACTAGCAAATTTATTTGGTTTTTTTTGGGGGGGGTTGTTTTTTCTTTATACTTTAAGTTCTAGGGTACATGTGCACAACGTGGAGTCATTGTATATTGCTTTTCTTGTGCCACATGGTGAGGATTTAAGAAAAACATACTTAACAAATGAATTTGATGAACAGACACTTCTCAAATTCATTTGTTACATTTTTTTTTTAATCCTCAACATGTGGCACAAGAAATGCAATATACAATGACTTCTAATGAACTAAAATTGTTCTTGTTCTCTATTCTATAACCTCTCAAAATTCTATAACCATGGCCAGAAGTAAAAACATGAAGAATCTTTCATTCTTTTATTAGCTATAAAGTCATAAAAGCTTTATGATGATATTTTATCTAGATTTAATGCTATGTTATATTCTCACAATTTTAATAATAGCAGCGAAAAACATAGAAAAAGAACAAAACATTATTTATGACAAATTCCCCAGATCAGCAAAACTCACAGAGCACTGGTCTAACTGCCTCTGTAGATCCGCATCGTTTCCTCGGGCAGCCTGCTGTTTCATTAAGAAGTCTTTCACGCCATCCATCCACTTCTCAATGACTGTTGAATCAGCCTAAATCGAACACGATAACGGAGAGGGATATTACTCCATGATGTTCAGTCTACTACATCTCAAGATCTACCGCCACTGGAACAAAGGCAACTTTTTAAAGCTCCGATGGTATCATTTTCACTTAGTTTATTTCTTTTTTTAAGGCTTCCAACTTTGAAAATGATTACTTTCTTCATTCTTGACTAAAATCCTCAAGAGACAACAGGCTAGTAACCATTCTAAAAATTTCCCAACATTAGCTCTTTTTGCTTAAATGCAAACAATAGGTATGATTTAAAATGCAAATTACAGGGAAAAAATGCATTTCTAAGTTTAATCAGCTATAAAATATTTTTCTCTCATATAATTTAGAACAATATTTCTTTAAAGTTAGTAACTCAGAGCAGGAATGAACAAATAGCACGGTGGAGGGAATACAATAGACGGCTCTCATTTCTGCTGTTGGATGCCTTTTTATCTGAGAACTCAGGACAGTCACTGCTCTGCTCCATTCTTTCATCCAACATTTATTAAGCAGCTACTGTACACATAATCTAGTTACTGTGTATGATGATAAGGGTTCAAAGACAAATGTGAAAGCAAACATTTTGCAAAGAGAAAGAGGCTTTAGAGAGAAGGTAACATTGGAACTGGGCCTTAAAGAATGCAAATAAGGGTCAGGCATAGTAGCTCACGCCTGTAATCCTAACACTTTGGGAGACCCAGGCCAGGGATCACGAGGTCAAGAGATTGAGACCATCCTGGACAACAAGGTAAAACCCCATTTCTACTAAAAACACAAAAATTAGCTGGGCATGGTGGGGCGCCTGTAATCCCAGCTACTCAGGGGGCTGAGGCAGGAGAATTGCTTGAACCTGGGAGGCAGAGGTTGCAGTGAGCCAAGACCACACCACTGCACTCCAGCCTGGCAACAGAGCAAGACTCTGCCCTCCCCACCCCAAAAAACAGAAAAAAAAAAAAAGAGAATGCAAAAAGTAGATATAATTTGAGCTTTTGAGCTCTAATACCAAAGTCATTTCTTTCCATAGGTGGGCAACTGCCATGTTTTTCTCCAGTCTTCTGCTGATGACATGTTCCCAATTCCTTCCATGATGTCTGCAGGACATGACATCTAGGTATTGCTCACTACTCTGATCAACATGCTCTGGAATCTACATCAGTTTTTTAATGTCCTTAAAATATGCCACCCAGAACCACCTATTCTGATCCTTATAATGTTTGAATTGATCACAAAGATCTAACTAGTTTATACAAGGTTATGAGAGATTATCTCAAACACTTTGGTGAAATCAAGACTTGCCAAGAATGTTCATTTGTGAGCATTATTTGAACTAAATGAGAGAGCATCTCCAAATGTGAGATGTTATCACTCTATGCATCCAATAATCTAGTCTTCCTCCTCAAAAAAAAAAAAAAAAAAGAAAAAGAAAAAAAAGAAAAGTAGTACTTAAAGGAAATGAGTCTGGACAAGGCCTATTAGTGGTATCCCTGTTGATTCCTGGTGACCACCACATTCTTTCCTAAGCACATATAAAGATCTCTAGTCAGTTATTTATCTTACAGTTTGGCTAGGAACTCACATCAAACTTACTTTATAGCTTCAGCTTCTAAAAACTAATGTGTCCTCTTAATTAGGACATTTCTCCATCTCCATTTTTCTGGTAATTTCTCACAAGTTTATGACATGACTGACCCTGAGATCATGGGTAAAAATCCTACTTGGGATGCAGATTTATACATCTGGAGGAACTCTGAGTGCTTTTGCCTGTGGTCCTTAGTTCAGGCTCTAAAGCACTCTCAGTAATGACTATTCTATACTTTCTAGTTTTGAAGGCCATTCTCTGAAGAAGATGGCAAGTAAAAAGTGCTTATCCAGCTAGGTTTCTCTGTGTGTCCTCCATTAATATTACACCATCCTGTTTAAGCACCTCTGCATCTAGTTTATTCTTGGCACAGTTTTGAAAGCCATTTCAGTCCCATTGCACACTTTCCCCAAGCTGCTTCCTCCTCTCTTCTCCAGTCTGTCTGACATGATTCCATAGGTCCATGCTACCCTTATATATTTTCAGTTGGTTACAGGTCATTTCTGTGTTTGCTCCAGCATTTCAAGATCTTAGCATAGAAGGCATCTTGGGAAGACATGCTCAGAGCGGGTAGAGTGGGGCATCCAAAAAAGACAGAAGTGCAAAAAGAGAGAAAGTGTGAAGACATTCATAGAGTTCATAAAATACGACTTTAAAAATTCTCGCTTAACTTGTCACCACAGATTCCTGCACTGCTAATCTCCATTCTGCACTGTTAAAGAATGCATTACAGGGGCCAGGCGTGGTGGCTCATGCCTGTAATCCCAGCACTTTGGGAGGCTGAGGCAGGCAGATCACGAGGTCAGGAGATCGAGACCATCCTGGCTAACATGGTGAAACACCATCTTGACTAAAAATACAAAAAAAATGAGCCAGGCATGGTGGCGGCGCCTGTAGTCCCAGGTACTTGGGAGGCTGAGGCAGGAGAATGGCGTGAACCTGGGAGGCGCAGCTTGCAGTAAGCCGAGATCACGCCACTGCACTCAAGCCTGGGCAACAGAGCAAGACTCTGTCGCAAAAATAAAAATAAAAAATAAAATAAAATTTAAAAATGCATTACTGCTATATAACTGGGAAATTCATTAACTGTACTTTGAATAAGGAAAAATGATGGTCTCCTCAGCCAAAAATTTTCAAAGTGTATATGGAAGCATTATATTTCAAGGAGGTTTTAACCACAATTGGCTTTGACTTGACAAAATGGCCTTAACTACTCCAGTCACTGGCATATGAGGAAGTTTTATGGACTTGACTGCCTTCCTTCCTCCCTCCTTCCCACACTCTCTCTGACACACACAGACCCATGAGGGAACACACATTTCACATGTGTCTGTTCCTATTCTCCCTCTTAAACTTCGACGTGAGAAAAAAGAAAGAGAAAAGCAACAGACAGACAAGCCATGTAGGGCAATGGATCATCCCAACAGTGAGGAAAGGAATAGAAGGGAATCTGTACACACTGTAATATTTTCACTACTAAAAATCCTGCATGTAATTCTGACCATGCTGTGTTCTAAAAGAGACAGTGTGCCCAAATAAAGAAATTCTAAGGTCTGACTACCAAGCTCAACACCTGCCTAGCCATGGGGCTTTGAGAAACTAATTTTTCTTTGAGCCTTAGTAACTCATCTGTAAAATTAGAATCATAACAACTATCTTGTCTGGTTGTTCTGAAAAACAGAGATTCCCACATAGAAGAATGCACTAAATGGTAGTGATTATTATACTAAGATCTACAAAACTAACTCCTTTATTATTACCAAGATTAAGACCATAAGAGTTACCACATCCAAGTTTTGGTGTTTATGTCCCATTAGAGGAACCACAGGAATGAACGGACAAGATGAGCACGTGTTTGAGTAAGCATCGATTTCACTTTTTTAATTGCTGCCAACATTAATGCTTGTTCTATCCTGTAACTGTTTCAAACCGCTACTGCTTATATATCTGGCCAGACCTGGCCAAATACAGCTCATGGGAAGGAATCGGTACAGAAGGAAAGGCCCACCCTTCAGAAGTGCTTAGCAGCTGCTTGACACGGCACGGGAAGGGTTATAAGTCCCGAAGATCAATGCTGTGAGGGTGAAGGCAGGAGACAGGGAGCTCTGCTCTGCCTTCCATTCTCCCTATCCTATCTCCTCTTTCCCTAAGCAAAATATTGTCACAGTCAACCTGTAGCAGATGTTTCCTGTGCTTTTCAAACATACCAAAAGGCAGTTCATCTTTAAGACAATTCCACAGCAAAGAGGTTGGTTACAAAGATCGTGGAACAGCTCACATGAAAATAGTGTTTCTCTGTCCATTTAAAAATTACCCAGCTGATGCACTTAAAGGCTTCTGATCTACAATAATGATGATTTTTTTTCTTCACCTCCATCTGCTTACAGAACACACACACACTTTTTTTTTTTTTCTTTTGTTTTTTGAAACGGAGTCTCACTCAGTCAGTGGTCCAGGCTGGAGTGCAGTGGCGCGATCTCGGCTCATTGCAAGCTCCGCCTCCTGGCGTGAACTCATTGCAAGTTCACGCCATTCTCCTGCCTCAGCCTCCCGAGTAGCTGGGACTACAGGCGCCCGCCACCACGCCCGGCTAATTTTTTTGTATTTCTTAGTAGAGACGGGGGGTTTCACCGCGTTAGCCAGGATGGTCTCGATCTCCTGACCTCGTGATCCGCTCGTCTCGGCCTCCCAAAGTGTTGGGATTACAGGCTTGAGCCACCGCGCCCGGCCAACACACACACTTCTTTAAGGGACTTCAGTTCTTATAAACCAAAACAAAATATAAAAACTGCTAGTAAATTTCTAAAGCAAATGTCATTATTTCACATGCAAAAAAAAAAATAAACTAAGTACTAATCTGGGGCAGCCATTTCTCATTCCTGTTTTTACTCACAAATATTCAAATAAATATAAAATTACTAATACAGTATTTTTTGAAAATCAAAATATCAAATATTCTAGTTTGGAAGGGTCAAAGTCTACACGGACCACCACTGCTCAAAAGCAATGATTTCTAAGCATTTCACCTGGGCAACACCCTGCTATGGGATCACAGAAAAGGAACTGCAAGGTCATTAAAACAATTCCTTTGATCCTGACTCACATCGTCTCCCACCCCCAATCCTGTCAGCTAAGGATGGAGGTAATTTAAAGCTTGGTAAATCTGGATTTAAGACAGTAAGATTCCAAGGTACACAACTACCTCCAGAGACTTGATTACAGCTAAATTCTTGGAATTTTTTTTGCTCCTCCCCCATCTGTTGGAATGTCCACAGCTTTTTAAGACATAGACCAGAAAAAAAAAAAAAAAAATACTGTGAAGCCAGAATTAAAACAGTAATTTAAGGTAGCAAGGTTCCTATTTTGTTTCACTTTATAATATTCAATAACCTCAAAATCACAACCTTGAAAATGTGCTCTCTCACTTAGTAGGGAAGATAAACAATGACATTGCTACTACACTTATTTATCAAAAACTAATAAAGTCCTTAAATCTAAGGTAGGGAATATATGAATATTCCCTTCAGTAAAGTAAAATGTGTTCACAAATAAGAAAAAAAAAAAAAAAACCCTTATGAGAAATCAATTATATATTACCTAAACAGGGTTAAATCATCTGTACTAATATTACTCTTAGAAAGTATTGCATTTTTACCCTAAAATGCTTTTCAAAGTACTTTTAAAACCTGGTTCTGCCTGTTGGAGCTCCAGCACCCCCGCTTCCAGATTCCGGGTCAGAGCAAGTCCATTCATGTGTGCCTTTGACTGTTCAACAATCGAAGGAAGAGGCATGACTACACAGGTGTCCTGCCACTTAGGATAACCAGGCATTTAGACTGTATCAATCCACTCTCACTAGAGAGGCCCGACACATCAATTACATTCACATCTGCTAACTTGCTCTATGCCTGACGGGGAGCCAACCCTCAAAGAGCTCATGCCTAGTGGGAGGAGAGACACACACTTCTCACCATAATAAAAGACGGCCTGAGATGGGTCGTGAAGGTGTAAATGACACGCAGTTGAATCACAGAGGAGGGAATGATTATCTAGCTGTGGGTGTAGTGATGAGCTGGGCTGAAGACAGATGAGCAGAGAGGAGGAGGAGGATGTGAATTCCTAGCAAGTATGTGACATTTCCAGAGAAAGGCTATAGTCTAGGGTGGTCTTTGGTGACCCACTGTATTCTCCCCACCTGATTCAGCTCACAGTGGAGATGCAGGGAGGGCTTCAGGGCAAGAAAGGGACATTTTGTATTAATGGCACTTTGTATTAACTTGTATTAATAGTGAAGACAACCAGATCCTTTCAGAAGTACACCTCTTGTATTGGTGTGAAAGATGAATTCTAGAGAGAAGAGACAGGAAGTGGGGGTCAGATTTAAAGGGTAATGAAATTGTCAGGGCAAGAGATTGCAGGAGAGCCTGAACCCAGAAGGAAGGGGTTGGAGGAGGAGCCTGAAAAGACAGGAGCGCTGGAAAATAGAAGACAGTTTGGTGTGTGCCTTGGGGGCATCTTTCATGATTTCCCAGTTATACACACGGCAGAAGCTCTTGAATAAGGAAAAGGAAATACGTAATATGAAATACCTTGCAGCCCCTAATTCCAAAGATATTACTGCTGGTGAGGAGAGATCTATAAGCAGCCTCTTAGGATTTTATAATATTTTATCCCTATGATTCACAGGAAAATCCAGTCAGTAAAATCAATAATGGAAAAAAGAAATACCCATTTCATGTATTTTCAAATGTTTTGTCACCTGGAAGGGGTACAGTAGATTATAAAAGTAACAATGAATATTTTACCTCGTAAGTACCAGAATGGAGGTTATTGCTTTGGCATGGCACAAATAAAAATAATTTAAGAATGTATTTGGGCATGACACAATGAGTAAGAATATGTAGGTCCAATCGCTACATGCACAAAAGGAACCAGCCATGGAGACAAAGGAAATGCAGGCAAAAGAGGAAAAACACTATGATGCCAACAAATAACAGAAAACTAAAATTTGCACACAACTAACAGCCACTTACAAACATTGAAGGATAGCAGAAAAAAGCAAGCACATAGCCACGAAAACACCTTCAAAGTTTAAATGTGCTGTATCAATGAAAGACGTTATTAAGTAGTGGGATTCACTTCCGAACTCTATCTGGACTATAGATTTAAACGTACCTCACAGAGTTCCAATATCATTTGTTTCCATAGTGTGGGGAAAAATTATAAGAATTAGCAATATTTGTCCATTTTTCTTGTCCAATTTCAATGTACAAGGATCCACTGTTAATATTAGCTGCCCCCAGGAAAGAAAATGGTATTGGGGAAGAATAGGAACTCTAAATGTTCGCTGTAAGTATTTCTGTGTTATTCAATTTCTTCCCAATGTGTAGGCTTCAAATGCTACTCATATATGAAAAATGCATTTTAAAAATAAACAAGTCAACTATTTTATTCCTATGAAACATTATTATGAATTGGCATTGAATCTAAAACCTACTGTGCTTCATGCCTTAAAGACAAAAATAATTAAATGCCTAAAAAATTATCTATCAGGTCATTGAAAAAGGGAAAACAATGATAATCAGCAAGTAAATATTTATTATAATTATCTAACAATTTGAGGGCTGGAGCTTAAAGTTTTCCCAAGTAAATCATGAGTAGTTAAGTAACCAGCAATTCCTGTAAAGCAAAAAAAAGGAGTTTTCTTATGAATTTAAAATAAAACATGTATTTCAATGAAAGAGTTGTACAATTAAGAAATACAGACACTGTATTCCTTAACTATAATCTTGCAGTTAGTACCCAAGAAGCAAATAAAAAAATAACTGGACATTACAAATCTGCTACTGTAACAACAAACACTTAAATATCCAGACGCATATAGTTTATGTTGGATATTTTTAATGGAAATAAATATTTAGCACACACTCCAAGTGACCACTTTTCATGCCTGGATTTGCTACATTAATAGCAACAGCCCACCAAAGCCTAAAGCTGGATTACTATAACCACAGGACTCTTTTGTGTTTTGGGAGAATATTTATTCTCATTAAGCTCCATATTGAAATATTAGCATACATTTAGCTAACCCTAAGATACACTTTTAAGAGGCAGAAGAAGACTAACCCTGAGGTTAATCTCCATTTACACTTGGGACTTAAATCTGAAAACAAAGGGATGATCTTTTGAAAAGATGGGAAATGTTTAAGCGGCATTGCTAAACGTTGGCACTACTGACATTTGGGACCAGATGATTATTTTGGTGGGAGGCTGTCCTGTGCATGGTGGGATGTTTAGCTGCATCCCTGGCCTCTACCCACTGGAAGCCTTTTCCCAGAGTTCCGACAGTAGAAATGTCTCCAGAAATTTACAAGTCTCCTCTGGAGGGTAAAATCACCCCAGCTGAGAATCACTGATAATCCAATGCTGGGACCATAACCAAACACTTTAGAATTATAGAAAAGGTCAATGCTCATTTTGAAAGCTGGAAACAATTACAACGGATAATACACGATGAGAAGTGAGACCATCACAAAGCATAATGGGCCAGGCGCGGTGGCTCATGTCTGTAATCCCAGCATTTTGAGAGGCTGAGGAGGGCAGATCACCTGAGGTCAGGAGTTTGAGACCAGCCTGGCCAACATGGTGAAACCCCGTCTCTACTAAAAATAAAACTTTAGCCAGGTGTAGTGGCATGTGCCTATAGTCCCAGTTACTCGGGAGGCTGAGGCAGGAGAATTGCTTGAACCCGGGAGGCTGAGGTTGTAGTGAGCCAAGATCGCACCACGGCACTCCAGCGTGGGGCAACAGAGTAAAATTCCATCTTAAAAAAATAAATAAGTAAATGAGTCAAAAATACTAAGCCACACAAAACACATTTCTCTCCCTAATTACTGGTTTATTTGAATGAGATCTCCATCAAGAACTGCAGGTTACACCTAGAGAAAAACTACCTCCTGTCACTACAATCACACACAGCTACCCACACATACACACAACCCCTCCATCTGTGTCTTCTGCTGATCATTCATTGGAACTACCCATTAGTTCCTAAGTCAAAGAACGCTCCTCCAAATTCAGTGGTGACCACTCAGGGAATCTGGCTGGATCCCTTCCACACTAATCTGTGAGGTCTTCCAGCTCCTCTTCTACCACGTGTTCTCTGACTTTGATTTTCAAAACATACATTTTCATTAATTTTGTCTTCACTTTCAATCTTTGCACTTTTTTGGGGGCAACATTCCTTCAGCAAATTTGCTTAGCATCTAAATCCAAATCTATATATATTTACATGTAGATCCAAATATATGTAGATATAATATTTAGATGTAGATCCAAATATATGTAGATACAACATATATATCTACATATATTTGGATCTACATCTAAATATATATAGATTTGGATTTAGATTCTATATATAGATGTATATACATATATACACACATACATATACGTCTATATATAGAGAGACATATACATACATACATATACATATACATACATACATATACGTCTATATACAGAGAGAGAGATATAGCTCTATATTTGGATCTATATAGAGAGAGATATAGCTACACATATTTGGATTTAGCTTCCAAGGGAATCTCTCTCTCTCAGTATATAGATATATAGAGATATAACTAAATCTAAATCTCCTATTGCTAATTTCATTTCATTCATTGAAAAATATTGATTGGATGCCTTCTCTGTGCCAGGCATTGCTCTCATTAAGAGTACATCTTGGTATACATCAGTGAATAAGAAATTTCAAAAAGACAAAGATCCCTGACTGATGGGGAAAAAAAAGAAAAAAAGACCAAGGTAAGGAGTCACTGGGAGGATAGGAAGCCTTGCAGGGAGAGAGTGTGATTGGTTCATTCTCCACCCAGAACTTTCCTATTAAAATACCAGGTGACCTGGAGACTCTGCTTCTCCATTTTTCTTATGGGCAGAATGTTAAAATCCAACCTGTCCTATCTGACACTGACTTCTATTGACATTGACTCTCTCCTTATATGTCCTCACATTTATCCCTTCCTCTTAAACTTTATCACCGCTGCATCTGTCGACATTTTCAGGTGTAGTGAAGGATCCTGCTTCTGCATTTTCATGTCCCTGGAACTATTTGCCTTCCCACTCTCTCTGACTTTTGACTTCAAATGTCAAAAACCTGCAAAAAGTAGTTTCAAGTCCTCAGCAATTTACTACTACTTGGGCTATTACTACCACCCCAACCAAGTTACCACTATAATCTAATCAACAGTCTGTATTTCACACAGACCCTCCATGCCTGAAACATTATTCTGACCATTTTTAAGCTATTTTCTCTTATCTTCAAGGTCCAGTTTACTCTACTTTTGACTTTGCTTCCAGGCAAAAGGAAATAAATGTGCTCTCCAGCACATTAAAAGTACATCTTTGATAAGTCCCAACTTAAATACATAATAAATGTGGGTCTAGAAAGAATGTAAAATATTCAAATAATAAATATGTGAATCTTACAAGATAATTACTATTTACTCTGTAATAAACTTAAACTCCCAGTGGCCTCTGGATTTACCTCAAAAGCTCTGAGTTTGAGAGTAATTTCTTCAAGCAAATGCAGATCTTTGGAAACCAAGACCTTTAGCTTGTTCCACTTTCCTTGCACATCATCAAATTCTTGTTTATATAATTTTTCTACATCAGGATGAACATTTTTCTCCAGAGCCTTTGTTTCTTCTGCAAGTTTATGTAATGTAGGTTTCTGATTCTCAAGGATTTCATCAAGGGCCTAGAAAATGTTTTAAAATATTAAAAATATGCACAACAATGTGTCTGCACAGATAATAGTAAAATGGGCTATATAAAGTCAAAAGTCACTTTAAAATGCATTAGAAAGAATTTTTATCTAAAAAGAACAGTGGGTGGGAGTGTAAATTAGTTCAACCATTGTGGAAGACAGTGTGGTGGTTCCTCAAAGACCTAGAACCCAAACCAGAAATACCATATGACCCAGCAATCTTACTGGGTATATATCCAAAGGAATACAAATCATTCTCTTATAAAGATACATGCACACTATGTTCATTGCAGCACAATTCACAATAGCAAAGACAAGGAATCAACCCAAATGCCCATCAATGATAGACTAGTTAAAGAAAATATGGTACATATACACCATGGAATACTATGTAGCCATAAAAAGGAACAAGATCATGTCTTTTGCAGGGATATGGAAGAGCTGGAAGCCATTATCCTCAGCAAACTAATGCAGAAACAAGCAAACAAAAAAAAACAAATACTGCATATTCTCACTTATAAGTGGGAGCTGAATGATGAGTGCACATGGACACATGGTGGGGAACAATACACACTGGGGTCTGTTGGAGGGTGGGGTATGGTAGGAGGGAAAGCATCAGGAAGAAGAGCTAATAGATCCTGGGCTTGATACGGAGTGCAGCAAACTACCGTGACAACACGTTTACCCATGTAACAAACCTGCACATACTGCATGAGTACCCCTGAACTTAAAATAAAAGTTGGAAATCAAAAAACAAAACAAAACATGAACAACTCACAAAAAAATAGGCATAATCATAAAAATTAAAGCTTTTTCTTCATGAGTTGTGTGTGAGCAATACAATGTATTCTCAACACTAAACACCGAGGGAATGGCACAGCAAGTGTGGGCCAAGTGTGCAGTGCTCAATGGCTGCTCTCCTTTTCATCTGATAAAATAGTGCAGAGCCATAAAGCTGCTCAACTAAATGACCAGGGCAATACTCCTATTCGATGCAGAAAAAAGTATACATCAACATATTGACTGATAGTCCTCATTTCATTAAAGATAGTTTAGCAGATTATGAACAGGTTGAGAACTTTAAGCTAATCACAGCAGAAGGAGAAAATATGCTTTTCTTCTATGAAAAAATATTTAACAACTGTATTTTCTTTTATGTGAGGTCAAACTAACCCTCAAATCATACATAAATTTTTGGACCAGTGATGAACAAAACTGACCAATTGTTTTTAATCTCTGATAAAACTTTTCAAAATATGTAAGAGGAGATATTAGAAGAAGCACTAGAGTTCTAACACGGAAAATATATGTTACCTTTTTTTCTTGCAGGGCCTTCTCCACCTTGGCAGGATCATTAAGGACACTCAGAGATGCCTGGGCCTTATTTTCTGAATCATTTAGCACAAATTTCAGTGTTTTCAATGTTTCCAGATATGCATGTCCAGGTTGGCCCTTCAGTTCTGTTGATTTAAAAATATTTAATTTGAGAAAATCATGTTAGGAACCCAATATGATTACATAGACCATTATCCTAAATGAATTCCAATACATGGCAAAGGAGACCCCATGATTAAAATGTAAAAGGACCTCTGTTAATAACATAGATCATTCCATTGGCATTTCTGAGAGTCAGACAGTGACTTCATTCCTGCGGATGTTGACATTTGAAATATTAACTAACCCACTATAATTTTTCTTCATTTCTTTATGATGAAATGTCTCTCTGAAGATGGAACAACAATGTCCCTTTTGTCCCATATAATCTCCTCTTCCTTAGCAGCTACACAAAGAATAAAAGAAAGCAAAGATCCCGTCAACCAGTCTTGCTGTTAAGCTCCGCCATATAGACAAACCCATCTATGGAGTGGAGGAGATTATATGGAAATACTGCCACCATGCTGCCCAGGTACCCTGAGAAATAATGACTGAACAGCCAGCTGGAACAGTGCCTACCTGAGTCAGTAACGTAAACATCTCGTAGAAGTAACACTTATGTGGAAAGAAAGTGAGTTCTCTTGAAGCACAAAGAGGTGAAATCAACTAGCAGCAAAAGTTAAACTGCCTACTGATCCTTGTCAAAAGTGAAAGCATAGTTTGTACCAATAAGTGGAGAAAGAGGTACCCTCAAAAGATTTACTTCACATAACTGAATTCAAGGAACAAAGACACACTGTCCTGATGCACTTTCGGAAGAAAGGCAGCACAACACATTTGCCTAGCATGTACACATACAGGTACTTCCAGTCATCACACAATCTACAATTGCTGAAGTTAGGCTGGGTTACATGTGGAGCTTTTCAGTGTGCACTACCCAAAATAATAATGCACAATGCAACACAGTTCCTAACTCAAATGGCAGCTAGGAAGTAAACAGTGTAACGTAAGAGGAAAGAGCTTTCAAAACCTTTAACAGTGAACCTTCCAAAACCAAGTGTATTTCAAAAGTAAGAACTCTAAAATTTTTCTGAATTTGATAGTGGAATACGATTTCTTTTAAAAGAGACTACGGGACTGCTAAAACTTTAACTATTTTGAGGAAACAGAAGTAAGGGATCATTCATTTTAATCCTCCTAGCAATGATATTAAGTGGCCTCCTCAGCCAAAGGAAGAAATTGCACCTGTTTCTTTAAAAAAAAAAAAAAAAACTATTTACAAATCATTACATCCAGGTCAGGTACAATGGCTGACTGACACCTGTTATCCCTGTTATTTTGGGAGACTAACACCTGTTAATTTGGCTAATACCTGTTATTTTGGGAGGCTGTTATAACACCTGTTATAATGGCTAACACCTGTTATTTTGGGAGGCTGAGGTGGGAAGATCACTTGAGCCCAGGAGTTCTAGACTAGCATGAGCAACATAGCTAGACCCTGGCTCTACTAAAAATAAAAAACCAGCCAGGCATGGTGGTGCATGCCTGTAGTCCCAGCTACTCAGTAGGCTGAGGCGGAAGGACCACTGAAGCCCAGGAGGTCAAGACTGCAGCTATGATTGCACCACTGTACTCCAGCCTGGATGACGGAGTGTATCCTACTGACACAATTTTAGAGCACATGAAACTTATCTATATATTTACAAAAAGGTGTGAATCTGGAAAAGAATCTGAATACAGGAGACTTTAAGACTTTGAACAATACAGGCACAACGGAAAATGGAGAAGGTTGGTGCAAAGCAAGCAAGCGTACTCAAGTTCTAAATGTCGGGAGTCATGTTTAAATTAAGGCAAACTGAGAGAGGAGATATTAAAATTGTTGGGTTTACCATTCTCTAGCTGTTGTTGACGATCCTTTAAAGCCTGTTGTACAGCTTGGTAGCGGCCCAGAAAGCTATCGAAGCCCTGCTGGACAAAATCTGGGGCAGAAGGCTGAGACTTCAGGGCCGAGCAGCTTGCACGCGCCATTTCAATTTTGGGGTGGAGGCCAAGAAGATTTGTCAATTCCCGCTAAGGAAGAGAAAATATGGTCACATAACTCACTGAAGATGAACATCCTCACAGGGAGTTAATCAGGGCAGCATTAACTTGAAGTTCATGATACAAGAAGCCCTCCTTAACTCTGGGACTGCACACAGAATTCCTCCATGTTCCAGACAGTTGGCTCCTTACCTGACAGGAATCCTTCAAGCTTGGCAAGGACTGCCAGGAAGATTCAGAAACGGAAGTGTGTTTTACCCACTCCTCCTTTGTCTTGATGACCTTTTCAAGCTCATCGAGCTGCTTGAAATAAGCATTTATATCTTCCTGTAGCTGAATTTTTCTTTCCAGATCTTTCAAATGTTGAGATACATTCTTCCATTCTGATAAAACCTTCTCCAGAACATTTTTTATCTCTTCAGTAGGAAGGCCTTCTATGCAGTCATGAAAAACAAGCAAACAGTCTATATATTACAAAATGCGTCTTGAATTTATTCTAAACATTCTAACATTCAGAATAGTTAGGCAATGTCACACATAATGATCACTTTCTTAAGTCCCTTTTAATACAACAACAAAAATGTATAATGATGCACTTAAAAATAATTACGCTTATTTCAATTCCTTGACCAAAGAAGGAAGACATTTTAAAATAACGATTCAGGAGCAGTGCGGCTATTGCAAAGGGCACATCAGTAGAACTTCAGCCACTGCCCTTTCTAGGTAATATATGTTTCCATCCATACCAGGCTTCCACTCTGCTAGTTTATCACCTGAGCCACTGAAATAAGATCAACTACCTTGATCTGTCTAGGCCCCTGACTTCAGAAAGAAGACCCTTTGTCCTAAGAAAAAAAAACAGCTGGCTAGAAAAACTAGGAGGCAGTTCAAGTCTTGGTGACCAAAGCATAGTGTCGTATAAATTAAGAAATGAATGGCGAGAATGCCTTATGCTGGGAAGCAACCTGGTGAGTGCAGGAATATTAAGCCAGCAGCCAGGCTCTAGAAGCATCACAAGCCCATTGGAAACCTTGCACATAAATAAGCAAATACCAAAAGACTGAGGCAGCAATAAGATGATCTACTTTAGAAACACATCAGGGAAAACAATGCCACCATTTTTATTACTGAAATCTTATCATTTTATTTGTCTGATATTTTTGAAAATTAGAGAATGTTCCTAAAAATAATAAAGTTATATATTATAATAGACTTTATCATAGTCCTTCCCTTAATCTAAAATACCTTCAAATCCTCTAAAATGACTATGAAAAAGTCTGGGAAATCTTCAAAGGAATCTTTCTATTAAGAGGAGAACATGCGTACTGAAAGGATGGCTTCACATTTTTACTGAGTAGGAAGGCAATAAACAATCCTGCTTTATAAACATATATAATCAAAACCCAGGATAATGAGAGCTTGAACTAAAAAAAAAAAAAAGGCATAAAAACAAAAAGTCATGTATGATCCACAGACAATGAAACTTTGAAAATTTTATAATACACTGTGTCCACTAAAAATTATAAATGAGGGCATATCATGCTGTAATTTGAATGTGTCACCAATGTCAATTGCAGAAGCTCACTGTTTACCACCATCTCTCAGGTAAGAGAATATGAGACATAAACAAAGCATTCACACCACAAGCCATGCTGTATTATCCCTGTTAATGGGGACAGTATACAAAATAAATCACCATTTTCCTAACAATCTGAACAATGGAGATATGGGCTGTGCCTTTACCCTGTCATTTCTATCCTAGTTAGGCAAAGGAATAGTAACACCAGCCACATCATCTTTAGGTTGGACAATTTATACTAATCCAGGAAGAAAATTAAGTAGGTAAATAAAATTTCTGAGATGGAAAATTATCACTACTCATCTAGAACACTGGAAAGAGGTGCTCACTTCAAGAACAAGGGCAGTTAAAACAACTTCAGGTATTTTTTCACTGACAATGTCTTATAAGCCATTCATTTTGCCTCTTTAAACTGATTTTAAACATCTGAATCTCCCCTTCTCTAATCCTGAGATATTGCTGGTTACAGTGATGTCCAGTAATGATTCAAACACAATTTACATCTTATAAAAGGAAAACTGCCATTGTCTTTAAAAATAGTTGTTTTACTCCCAGAGATCCAGAGTTTAAAATTTTCTATTTCTATAAAACACAGAGTTCTTAGACAATGACTAGTCAAAAGGCAAAATCAACAGCATATCACTTTATTAATTATCTAAAAGAGAGAAAATAGAACACATTCCTGCCACTTAGTCTCACTTGACTTTACACTTCTCAGTCTATCACTATTGGAATCAAGGGAAATGTTTACAAAACATAGAACCTTCACCAAACTTCATGGGCTTATATGCTTAGGCAACCACAATGGGTATCAACTTATAAAGCCATGTTATCCAGATGTCCAACTACTGTATTTTATTAGATGAGGATCTCTAGGAACAAGGTAAGCTAAACAAAGAAAACCAAGTATATCAGCTGTGAAAGTCAAATGAAACACATTATTTTATTTTAATTATTTTTATTTATTTATTTATTGTTATTGATTGATTGATTGATTGATTTTTGAGACAGAGTCTTGCTCTGTCACCGGAATGGAGTGTAGTGGTGCGATCTCAGCTCACTGCAACCTCCAACTCCCTGGTTCAAGCGATTCTCCTGCCTCAGCCTCCTGAGTAGCTGAGATCACAGGCACGCACCACCATGCCCAGCTAATTTTTGTATTTTTAGTAGAGACGGGGTTTCACCATGTTGGCCAGGATGGTGTTGATCTCCTGACCACATGATCCACCCACCTCAGCCTCCCAAAGTGCTGGGATTACAGGCATGAGCCACTGCGCCCAGCCTCATGCTATTTTATTTTCTAAAAACATTTTTATGCTCGATGACATATCTCAAAACTTACCTAAAATGCATTAGGCAGGAAAGACCTATCAGAATTGGCTATGGTGGGCTGTTTGATGGAACTGGTTTCAGAAAAACAGTGACATGATTATTCAAACATGGGTTCTACTGAAGAATTTGACATGCCTCCCTAACTGAACTGGAACATACAGAGTTTATTCAGTTCAGCTCCCCCATTTCTCAGCTTCCTACTGTTGTCCTAAAACAATTTTTTTAAACAGATGCATCTTTAAAACAAAAAAGAATTAGGGTCCTCTAAGGAATATATTTCTAATTCCACCAATGCTTGAAAAACAATTGATAATACAATATATAAAATGTTTCCTGTGAAATTGTACAAGTATATATTAGGTGACAAAAGCCCCATGTCATCTATTCTCCAGTGTTGCCTTTGGCCTTTTGCAAGTAGCACTTTCATGTGAATTCAATGTCCAGAATGTGTCTGTTTAGGACCCGTTTATGGTAAAATTTTATGGACCAAAGCCTATAGTCAGCTAATAAACTAATAGTCAGCGGATAAACTAATAGCTAAGAGTCAGCTAATAAACTCCCTCACTTTCCAGACACCAAGGCAAAGAAACGCAAGGGTTCCAAGACTTTCCCAAGGATAAGAAACTAGAAAAGGACAGGACAATCCAAGTTCGTCTGTTCCCCCAATCACTGTTATTCTCACTGTAACATCACCGTGCACCAACTTCTCATCTACATCAAGTCTCCCCCATCTTCATAATTCTACCACACTGCTGAAAACCTGACAGAAATGGGAGTAAATTCAGTGCACAGATTCAAGAAGTTATCCCATATTCACATCAGATAAAGTCCGAGTCACTTGCTGAGGTAGAAGTAAAAAAAATTTATGCTTGTAAAGGAAATAAATTCAACATCCAATGCATTAAAATTATTGAATGAACCAGCATCTCAAGGGAAGTTATCATCTGTTTGTGTCTCTGGATCTCTTTAAGTAAATACTGGAAAGAGAAACCTCCAAGTGGGATGCCCACAGGCAGGACAACTAAGACAGTTTGCTAGAATGGATTTTGAAAGAAAGTATTAAATACTATTCTATTTAATTTATTTAAGGAAGAAATTAACCTTTATTAATAATATATGGATTGACAATACATTTGCATAATTTCAAAATAAATGGACATACACTGTCTACATGGTTTACATTCCGTATTTTATGTGTATGTGTATGTATCTATATATGTTTGTGTTTGTATATATGTTTGTGTGTGTGTGTGTGTATATATACACATCCAGTATACCTACTAAATAAATAAACATATTTGTTAAAGGCTGGAAGCAAAATAATCTAAGGTCAAAACAACATCAACAGTTGTTTTCTGGAGGGAGGAAGGTGACTAACCCGAAAGAGAACTTTCTGGAAAGGTGGACATTTTCTACATAGTGATGTGTGTGTGTAGGTTACACAGGTATATCTATTTATCAAAACAGCACAGCTAAGTCATGTATTTCAATGTAAGTAAATTTATTTCCAAGAAAACTGTAAAAACAGTAATACTTGAGAGGCTGAGGAACGAGTAAAGGTATAGATAATTCAAGAACGGCAGAATTGTCAATTATTGAACTAGGTAACTGATACAAGGAAGTTCATTATAGTATTCTATTTGCTTTTATGTAGTTATATTTTCCATAACAAAAAGTCAAACAATAAAAAATTAAATGCTACTGCTTTGAAGACTCTTGTCAAACTAATATTCCTAATTCTATACAGATATCTGTACGAGTGTCAAGGAGAGTTGCAGCAGCCTTCCAAAGTGCTAACTATTATTAGACCAAGGTACATGGAATGCAAGAAATGTCTTTCAACATTACTCTAGAACAAAGAGAGATTCACATGCAAAACTGCACAGCAAGAATATTAATTTTTAGCTTATTCTAAGCCACTGGGAGCTACAGCCAAAAAAAAAAAAAAAAAAAAGTCTTGGACACAGTTAAAAATTTCATATACAAGTAACACTTTATCAAACTTAACTATAAAAATACTGTAGTAAATAAATATAGTAAATATAATGCATTAAACATTACCAAAAATCAAAAACTCTTGATGAATTTAATATAACTTCATTTCCCAAATGTTGCCAAATAAAGTTTTCTTTTGCTACCCCCCTGCAAAACAAATTCCCAATATATAATCCCAAAGGATACAGTTTTAAAATCTACTATGCTAGTGGGTTTTAACTGTTCTGCTAAGGTATCAGGGTGTCCAGCCCCGACCCCATATAAAATCAGAAAATCTTTGCTTTTATCTGTTTTTTTACAATCAGCTTCAGAATAAAATTTCATTTTTTAAAAGATTCTGCTGCCTAAAAACATTTTTGAAAACATTTATCTAGCCAAAAGGGGATTAGAATGTTAAAGCAAAATATTTAATAGGGCAAACTGTAATATTATTCGATGCCACCATCTGAAAAATATGGGGGAAAAAAAAATCAAGGATTTTACCTTTTCCCATTTGCTCCACAAGGATTTGTCCCGTTTGATTTAATTCATCTGCTCTGGGGATTCTTTCTCTCTGTTCTTTTTCTAATGCCTGCAAATGAAGTCCCAACATAAGAATATTGAAAACTTTCTTCTCAATATAATATTGCTGTTTTAAATGTTTAGGTTTAATGTCCCTCCTACATTCTTTTTAAATCTGAAAAGGTAAATTCAAACAGTAATCATAGCAACTAAAAGACAGTGGTTTCTTTTATGAGAAAAAAATGTACATGATAATTATAAGCTCCTATCAGAAGGAAATAATTAAAATTATGTTTTAGATCCAGTATATCTATTTACATACATACATTGAGTTTGCCATGCCATAAAAATAATGATTTGAGTCAAATTGAATGTGTTATGACAGAGGTTGCTGAACAAAAATTAACTAACAAGCAAAAGAATAGGCGGGCATGGTGGCTCACACTTGTAATTCCACACTTTGGAAGGCTGAGCGGGGTGGATCACTGGAGGTCAGGAGTTTGAGACCAGCCTGGCCAACATGGTGAAACCCCATCTCTACTAAAAATACAAAAGTTAGCAAAGCATGGTGGTGCTTGCCTATAATCCCAGCTGCTTGGGAGGCTTAGGCATGAGAATTGCTTGAACCCGGGAGGCAGAGGTTGCAGTGAGCCAAGATCGCACCACTGCACTCCAGCCTGGGCAACAGAGAAAAACTCCCATCTCAAAAGAAAGAAAACAGGAAAAATGGATAGAAATATTTTGAGGCTCAGCATTATTTGTTTGCATTATATTAAGTCTAGGGTTTAATGTAAACTTCAAACACAATCATATTTCATACATAATTTTTAAATAATGAAAATAGAAAATATGCTTTAGAACCCAAACCAAAGCATTTTTTTTTTCTTTTGAGGCAGTTTCTCACTCTGTCACCCAGGCTGGAGTGCAGTGGCACAATCGTGGATCACTGCAGCCTCAACCTCCTGGACTCAAGGGATCCTCCCACCTCAGCCTCCGGAGTAGTTGGAGTTATAAGTGCAAGCTCATGCCCCGCTAATTTTTTTTTTTTTTTACTTTTTGTAGAGACGGTGGTCTCCCTATGTTGCCCAGGCTGGTCTCAAACTCCTGGGCTCAAGTAATCCTCCCTCCTTGTGCTGGAATTACCAGCGTGAGCCATGGCAAGCCCAGCCCACATTCTGTTCTTTATATTTGAGAAATGCTTCTTAATTTCATTTTTTTATCTCTATAGTTTGATATTCCCAAGACAAAATTCTTTCCAGAACTAGTAAGAATGAAGCAAGTAAAATCAGGTATACATGCACAAACACAAGTATATGTGCACACAACTCAGTATTTGAATTTTCTCCTGTTCCTCCATCCTCAACTGATATTTATATATTAACTATTCAAATAGTATCCATCATAACAAAATCAAAATTTCTGAGCAACCCATATTACTTCAACCAGACAATCCAGAGAAGAATCCCAATTCTAAATTCTTTACATGTAAGTGCTATCAAATAAATTCAGCTATCCTACTTTGATTTTCACAAAGTTTATTGTGACTTGGTAGAACAACCTTCTTATAGTCAAAGATCAAGGAATATTAGCAAGAGATTCTAAGAAACATCATTTACTTTTGTCTAACTAAGGATCAATGTAAAAGTCACCATCAAACTCGAGAAAAAGGCAATTGTCTCCTTTTTACAAGTAGATATTTTGCTTCCTCTTAAGATGGCAGGAGACTAGACTACAGATTCTCCACCCAGGTAATTCATCTGTTGGAACAAGATACTCCTTCACTAAATAATAAAAATAAGAAGAAAAATAAGTTGATCTTTCCTCAGTTTGCAAGAAAAATAGGGGATTAGAATAATGCTGAAATTTTCTTTGTTTTATATATTTTTTTCCAAATCTTTGGCATCTGTTACTACTCGTCTGAAACAAAATAAATGAACTTCTAGATAAATATTAAATGAAACACAAAGGAACGCCAATCACGCCTTACATACTTTATCCCCCCAAATATAGTAACAACTTCTGCCAGTAAAATTTTCCTGGGTCACAGGATAGACTTTAATTTATCAATATTTTGTGGAACTTGTTCCATGAAGATCCGTTACTACTAAATTTTCTGCCACCTGAATATCTTTTAGAATTGGGTGGTCAGTGATCATTAAAATCATCTATCCATCTTTCAGAACTGTGAGAAGCATATGAAATGATGTAACACAGGCCCCACTTCTGGCTTTCCCAACTCTCTGTGCAGAGAGGGCTCTGATAAAGTTGCTCCCTGCACAACCAACATCCCCATTCCCCCTGCCTACCCACAATCATCACACTCCGCTTCCATAAGCTACAAGAGCTTTATTAAGTGCTGAATAAAAAGGGTGCAATGGAAAATTATCTTCAATTTCTAAGCCCTCACAGGCAGACATATAAACAGGCAGACATATAAACAGGCAGACATGTAAACAAACAACAGCATAAATGCAAGGGCTTTCATGGAGACATGGCCAAAGCCACATGAAGTCAAAAGATTAATCACTGAACTCTTTCTAGTGAGGTTAAGGGAAGCCTCCTGCAGTGGGGACATTTCAACCACACAGAAAGGTGCGTCATTCTGGACAAAGAAAACAGCTCCCTGTGCTTGGTGTGCCCTAAGCCTTCTTGCAAGTTCGAGCTCAGACCACCTCGCCCTCTGGACTTTGTGATTGCAGGGAGACACCCGCAATCCCAGCCTCATCTTAATTCCCATTTCACCCACCACTTTCCAACTTAAACTTTAGATATTTATGCACATCTTGTTTTTAAAATATCCTCCAAACTCTTTAAAAATGAAACTCCACTGTTGATACAAAAACCATTGCAGGCTTACACCAGGTGCCCAAATAGTTACTGCAGTAATGTGTAGGAGACGTATGAGCACCAAGGACAAAAAAGTTCTACAAGCTCCCATCACACTCTTCAGAAACACACATAAGCATGGAAAGCGGCAGGGCTAAGATCCCACAGCTTTTAATTGTATTTATTTTTTACAACTCTAAAGAAAATATATTGAAGACACTTTTTGATTTAAAATAGTCTGTTGTATTCTGAAAGCAAAACATCTTCAGCCTAACGTTAATATAAAGTCATAAATTATTAGATACCAGATTAAGAGTGATCTAAACTAACTAAAAAGTAGTACCACTAACTGGATCACCATAAGAAGTGTTCCTCACTGTACATCTCCATGATTGATAAAGATGAAAACAAAACCCTCCTCCAAATAGGGATCTGATGACAGCTAGCATGAATGGATTCAAAATTCACTACAATGTACTAAAAGCTACCTTCTGCCTACATTTATTTTACAGGAGGCTTTTGAATTCCATAATGTCTTTATGCCAGCAGAAAATCCAGCATGATGAACTATTTTTGCAGTAGGATATATGTGGTTTATGTTTTTTACCTTCAACTTCTTTTTCATTTCAGAAGTGTCTTGCATCTTCATATACTCTTTTATCTCCGTGGTCTGAATGGCAGGTTTTGATTTCAAAATCCAGTTCAACAGCTCGGCACTTACAGCATCAAACCTGTTTGAAGATTCAGAGGTGACCATTTGTCATGTTTTCTTCTATTGTTTTACTTGACTCCAGAAAGAGCAACCCAAATGCTCATCAGAAATAATTTTTATCACTCCCCCAAAAACAGCAACCCATAAATAGGGTAATGATGCAAAATAAGATAATATATTTCCAATTAAAAGTATGAAAAAAGTAATAATATTATAGGGTTAATAAATAATTGAAGAAAATAATTAAATAATTTGTTGCTGCTGCTGTTGTTGTTTTTTCGAGATGGAGTCTTGCCCTTTCACCCAGGCTTGAGTACAATGGCTTCTCGGCTCACTGTAACCTCCGCCTCCCGGGTTCAAACGATTCTTCTGCCTCAGCCTCCCGAGTAGCTAGGATAACAGGTGCCCGCCACCATGCCCAGCTAATTTTTGTATTTTTAGTAGAGACAGAGTTTCACCATGTTGGCCAGGTTGACCTCATGATCCGCCTGCCTTGGTCTCCCAAAGTGCTGTGATTACAGTCATGACCCATCATGCCCGGCCTTAAATAACAGTTTTTAAAACTTTATATATTAAAACAATGTTTACCTTTACAAAGAATCACTTGTATTTTTATAAATGCTTGTAGATAATAAAAACCAGATTTGGTTAGATCGTCAGCAAAGAACAAGTACAGACATTCCTAAGGTAACATCTTCTTTTGTTCAATATGTAATGATTGAGCCTTACTAAATGTCAGGCATTGGGTTGGACTCTTGATATGGAAGTGAACCAGATAAAAATCTCGGCTCCCAAGGAGCTTCTAGTCTAGTAAGCAATGGAAAGTAACAGGCAATAACAAAAGAATTTGCTGGGTGCTAATTCCAGGAATTCACAGGAGTGGCTTCTAATCCAATCGGGGCACAGATGGCTTCCTAGAGGAGAACGACAGCATTATACTGAGGAATTTCCCTTGCCAAGGGAAAGCAAACAAAGGGAAGATCACATCTTGCAAACTGCAAGTATTACTTAGGCGTGTCTGGAATAATGAGTACTGAACTCGCAAGGGAGGGACAATTGACGATGTGGCCAAGAATCACATGGACCAGCTACAGGAAGGCCCTGCAGGATGTATTAAGGAGTTTGGACTTAACCTAAAGGCAGCTGAGAGCTTAGGAAGAGTTCTATGCATGGAACTGACATGATTCTATTTATCCTTTACTGTTCACCAAGGAGAAAGCATTAAAGAGAGACAAGCGCCGAGAACAGGCTGTGAAGCAACAGGAGTCACAATTAAGATAGTAACAGTGGGAAGGAAGACGAAGGGACAGGTTTGACAGGTGTTGAGAAGGTTGGTCAAAACCACAGCAAGGAGGAACAAGAGGAGCCACGATCACTGATGTGATCGAAGTGTTTTATGTCTATTATTAACTCAAGGAATCCTCACCAGCACCCT
This sequence comes from Macaca thibetana thibetana, assembly GCF_024542745.1. Taxonomy (NCBI): domain Eukaryota; kingdom Metazoa; phylum Chordata; class Mammalia; order Primates; family Cercopithecidae; genus Macaca; species Macaca thibetana. The sequence continues at coordinate 120,651,011 of NC_065581.1, forward strand.
ATGAAGTATACACTATTATTATCCCCTTTAGAGATGAAGGCACTGTACTCACAGAGGTTTTCAATAACTGTCCCATGTCACAAAGCTAACAAAGGGTGAGGCTGGGATTCAAACCGAGACTCTCTGTCTTCTTAACTAGTACCCTCCCCACAGAGCTTCTCGGTACGTTAAGCACAAGTCGTTACTGCTGATTCTTGTGAGAAACTTTGCTTAAAGTGTTTCCGGTGAATTATGAATATTTTATCTTTTCATCAAGGTAGATTTTCCCTGTAATATGTGAGGGATTTTGTGATGCTCTAGATAAATAACTGGGGTCAAGGTACTGCTCAAACAGGGATACGTTCCTCCTGTCATCTTAACAGCAGCTTTCTATTTAATCTTTCAGAGAAGAGACAGTCATCTAAAAATCACACATTTACAATGACCTTGGAGACTCAGTCAGCAACTGCTTTGAATACAGGCAAGAGTGACGCAATGATCGCAGGTCACAGGAACAGGTATCTACATTCTAGGAAATGACTGTCCCACTGTACCCTGAGCTGGTAAAAACCACCACCACAGCAGCACCAAGCAAAGAGAAGTGGAAATGAGCCGCCATTTTTTAAGCATATATTTTAAACTAGGCACTGCATTAAGCAGTCATTTAAGGCCCTCGATTATTGGGGTAGTCCATTTTAAGGCAAACTAACAGTGATTTCCGGAGCAGACAGAAGATATAAAAGGGTCTGGAAACCATTTTAATAGTAATGGTTAAGGATCTCCTGCACTTTATGACAATAAAAACTGGGATATAAAAGGCTGAGGAGGTCACATATTGAAAAAGGCTATGTGGCTCTCCCTATCATTCCAAAAGAGCTAGCACATGTAGGTAGACTTAGAGGTGGCAGAATTTGAGCATGAAAATGACCTTTCTATAATAATGAGATTTAACTGTAATGAATGGATGTATTCAAGCCTCTATTCATCCAAGAATCCACTGAAGGAATGTTTGCATCAGTCAAGTGGTGGAGTTGATAACTGGCATCCTCGCAGCTGGTTGCCCACACGACAGACACCCTCTCTCCATAATTCTTCCTTGCAGTTGGAGTCCCCAAAACACAACTACAGAGACTCAAAAGGCCAGATAGTTTCAACTTCCCATGCACCAGGGGATCAGGGAGAGCAGGGCAGAAGTCTGCTAAGAAGACAAGGGTAAGGGTAAAAGCCTTAGAATGACAAGAATGACAAGAGACTGCAGATGAAGGGTTGCTGAACCACACCCTTCCATTAAAACAGAACTTCCCTACCTCCAGAACTTTTGTAATATGGGATTACCAATGATCTCATTGTTTAAGACACTTTGGGCACGGTATTCTGTTTCTTGCAGCACAAAGTACCCTATACAATACAGTCATGTTTACGATTTCACAGTTATGTACTCTAGTCTTCGACAACCTTCTGTGCTTCCAAATGCACAAAGTCAGTATTGGAGAGATACACTGCCAGATACACCTGGCAGATAATATCCACTGAGGAAATGTGAGATCTATGCTAATATTAACATTAGAAGCATCTTTTTCCTGTGCTGTCTTGGCTCCAAAAGTAAAGGTTCCACAACTGCTGCTTGCAACTCAGAGGTACGCTTGTCCTACAAGGAGATGCTATTAGGAGGCAGAAACATAGCCTTATTATCAAAATAAAAACCATCTGGTAACACTGGAATGCTGCTTTCTTAACAAAAGCTAAGTTGGAGAAACGTATAATTTTTATTCAGGCCCAAAATAATTGCCCATTTACCCAAGCATAGGATTCTACTGTAAGAGGGAGAGAATAACACTACTACTCAAAGACTGCTTTGAGGATTACCTGCTGTAGTTCATGTCAGGCACAGTACCTGCACACAGTAGAGTTGAATAGAATAGCTGACATCAGTAAAAGCTCGATATATGTCAGCTGTGATTATTCTTCTTCAAGAGATCCTGAGTTTTCTTTTGAATCAATAAGACTAAAAGAAATATTTTATGCCAAAGATGGATCTTTAAGCCAAATACAAAGAATATGTTAATTAATCTGACAAATTAATAAAGGAAACAACAAAACATGAAAAAGAATAAGGAAGAAAGGGGAGAAAAAAGGACACTAGAAATGAATTATTTCCCTGAATTAAGGATTTTTTTAATGGTGAGAGGAGGAAAGAGATTCACCAAAAATACAGATGTCTACCTAAAGCAAAACTGTCGAGTCGTGAACAGTGAAAGAAAGAATAAAAAGACAGTCATGGACAATCATATCCTTCCAAGGAGAATGACGGGAAAGGAAGAAAGAAAGGTTTGACCACAGAGTTCTCCCAATTGAACATAGGATAAATAAAATTATCCAAGTAGATGCTTAGCTGGTGCCAAGTAGAATATTCAGAAGACAGGGGCGGTGGGTGGTTCAGTAGTTGACTTTTCATAATAATGATAATTATTATGTCTAGACTTGCCTATGATTAATGATTAGTACGAAATAGGCACCAAGTAGAAAATACAGTATGTACAATATTGAATTTGAACAATTACTCTATCTCTTCTCACTTTTTCTTAGCTTCAATATCCACATGGATCTGTCTCTTCTTTGGGGGAGGAGGAGGAGGCAGTTCCTGCTTAGATTTTTTTGTAGTTGCTTGTTCTCTTACACGAACAGTCTCCAAAAGGTCCTTCTGAGGAATCTGAGACATCCCCAGCTTTGCTACAGCCTGAGTCACCTGAAATAAAAGCCATCCAAAATTTCAATTTTTATAGCAACTTCATTGAGATATAATTCACATGCTATAAAATTTTCTTTGAAATATATAATGTAATGGTTATTAGTATATTTATACAGTTGTATAATCATCCTCACACTCTGTCTCCAGAACATTTTATCACTCCCAAAAAGAAATCCCATACCCATAAACCATCACTCTCCATTCCCCACTTCCACCAGTGGCAACCACACATCTACTTTCTGTCTCTGTGGATTTTCCCCTTGTAGACATTTTCTGTGAATGGAATCATAGTGCATATAATCTTGTGATTGGCTTCTTCTACTTAGCATAGTGTTTTCAAGGTTCATCTATGTTGTAGCATGTGTAAATACTTCATTATTTTGTATTATCAGAAAATATTGTATTGTATGCATACACCCCATTTTGTTTATCCATTCATCTGTGTATGGATATTTGAGTTGTTCCAGTTTTTGGCTATTATAAATAATGCTGCTAAGAACATCTGTCTACAAACCAATGTTTTATGTTTGACTAATTCATTAAAATATTTTTAAGATTAATAAGATTACTTAAGATTTAAGATGTTTAAATTATTTATTGGCTAAGTGTAATCAGTTACTATGAATTAAATTACAGGTTATTAAGAGAATCTATTAAAACTTACTTTAGAAAACTGAAGGCAATTTTCACATGTCAATTTTTCATCAGGTATAAGGAACCAACTTTTTAGTTTGTCTACTACTCTTTTATTTCATACAAATTAAAACTAACCTGAACATTTAAATTTTAAATGTTTACTTCATGGTACAACATACCATCTAAATCAAAAAGTACCTGGTTGGAGGAATCTTCTAGTCTCTGAACCAAAGAATCCCATCTTTGAGTCAGTTCCTCTGAGTCACTATTGATCTTCTTAGATGCCTTGGAATTATCAAGTAATTGTCTCACATCCTGGCCAATCTCACTCAGCTGATCCAATGTTTGACGCTTCATTTCCATGTCTTCCTTCAAAATCTAGTATTTCAAATGTTTATTAGATGACTCTTTTTAACAGGACTTTATCTTCCCTTCCTCAGCCAAAAATTTTAAACATGTATATTTTATAGTAAAATGTACATGCTTTGCAGCTCACTATGCTAAAAGGTAAGACTTGTAGTTCCAGATTGTTACAGGGCAGCAGTCTAATGCTAGGTAATGAGCTGTAATCTGTATTCACTAAATTGTATTAACCATTAGCTAGAAAACATTAAGATATTATAGGCTTACAACACAGATGCTGACAACCCCATGACTTACAGCCAAACGTCGAACACTGACACTCAGTTCCTTTTGGTCTTTGAAGTTGCTTGTCTGGACTTTATTTAAAGCCTCTTCCTTTTCGGTTAACCAAGCTTTCAACAAGCACTACAAGTAACAAAAAAAATTGAACTTTATCTGCAGAATCATTTGATAATTCAATTAAATCATACATCCAGATTTCTTTTATTTTATTAGAGGCTTCACCCTTACCTGGGGATAAGAAGGCCTTCAAACACCTAAGTCTGAGGCACAAATGACCCAGAAAGACACCTTTCTTTAAAATATTATCCTTCTCAGATTTGTAACAGAACAATCTGACATTAGCCTCATACCTAGGGAATTAAACCTAATTCTCAAGGAGATAAGTGGAGGGAAAAGGGAAAATCCAACTATGCAAGTCTCCAAAGGAGTTACATTATAACTTTCTAGAGGCAGAAGAAAGCTGGGAGATTGTCTTGTCCCAGCCCCTCATTTTAGAGAGGGAGGAAAGAGAAGTCAAGTTACATGTCCCAGATCACTTGGCTAGTTAATAGCAGAGCTGGGTCAAGGGTCCGCACCCCAAAACCAATGGTCTTTCCATGGCATCATGTAGGAAATCCACCCTAGCATTCAAGGTTTAACAGCGATTATGATTAAAGGAGGGAGTTTGAAGATCGCCCAAAGCTCATGTAAAATTTTTAAACTTCACTGGCCAACAATGCGTGTTTTCTAAGCAGAGGATATTCAATTACGTAGAGAGATAATCCTGAAGAAGGGATGGAAAACAATTCTAGCTACATTTTGATAATTTTTCCCAAAATGTAGCATTTAGGGCAGAAACCCTTTTCTATTTAGTAGGGAGGGAAAAAAACTGGTTCTGTATTTGCAATGGAATCAATTCTTTCTCAGTGATTTTATTTATCAATTAAATATTTAACAACTATTCCTTGCCTCTATATTTCACCCCCCAAAATAATGAACATTGGGAAAATAAGAGACAAATATGGATACTGTCCTCAGTCTAGTGAGGCTGGTAAAATATGCACATAAATAATGATGCCATAAGACAGAAAATGTAGATACTACATACACACACAAAATGCATAGTTAAAATGTCAGATCATTATATAACACGATTGAAAGGTCAGCCACTCTACTTTTAAACTATTTTTTATCATCAAATTAAAATTATTTCCAAATTTGCAATTGTTTTACTGGATAGAAGAGTAACACAATGGTTTTCTCTAGTAATCAATGTCTTCTACTGCACTTATTATTATTGCTATTATTTTTATTTTTTGAGACAGAGTCTCACTCTGTCACCCAGACTGGAGTGCAGTGGTGCCATCTGGGATCACTGCAACCTCTGCCTCCTGGGTTCAAGCAATTCTCCTGCCTCCAGGGCCTCCCAAGTGGCTGGGATTACAGGTGCCCACCACACACCTGGTTAATTTTTTGTATTTTTAGTAGAGACGGGTTTCACCATGTTGGTCTGACCTCAAGTGATCCACCCGCCTCGGCCTCCCAAAGCGCTGGGATTACAGGCGTGAGCCACTGCGCCCGGCCTTTCTACTGTCATTATTGAAGTAAAATTTTAATTATTCTATGAGGCTCTTCAGCCTAAATACAAGGTTCACAATAAACGTAAATATTTATAAAGTGAAATGTAAATGTTTGTAAAGTGAAATGTAAATATTTCAGAAATCAGAATCAGGTCCCTTTTGTGATTCCTAACAAGATAAATCTGACCACAGATTGAGGGAGGGGGAAGTAGTCATTACCAATTTATATTTGGACAAATTCTGCAACCTACTTTTTAAGATGTACTATCTGCCACCATATTTAGTAAGCCACAAAACATCATACACTTGGGTTTTTTCCCCTGAAGAGAATATAGTTGCTTCTTATAGACGGAAATGAAAAAGTATTTAAAAGAATCAAAATGGACACTGAGAGATGTGGGAATAGAGTATCTGCTTTTTTTTTTTTTTTTCTTTGAGAGGGAGTCTTGCTCTCGTCTCCCAGACTGGAGTAAAATGGCGCAATCTCGGCTCACTGCAACCTCCGCCTCCCAGGTTCCAGTGATTCTCTTGCCTCAGCCTCCTGAGTATCTGGGATTACAGGTGCTTGCCGCCACGCCTGGCTAATTTTTATATTTTTAGTGGAGACAAGGTCTCACTACTTTGGCCAGGCTGGTCTTGAACTCCTGACTTCAAGTGATCCGCCCGCCTCGGCCTCCCAAAGTGCTGGGATTACAGGTGTGAGTCATCTCGCCCTGCCAGTATCTGCTTATTTTTTAAACCACAACTGTTTGGCATTTGGGGGGGAAAGTTTTGCTTATTTGTATTTTGTTTCGATGGTTGCTTTTCTAGAAGGCCAGAGAACGGGCAAAGAGCCACCACTCCTATTGAAAAATTAAGGTGGCAGCTTTGTACAACAGACTCACTTGCTGGGGTAACACTTAGTGGAAAAGATATGCAATTAACCCAGTGTTAAATCAAAGGTTTTGCTAAATAATATTTTCTCATTAATTTCAATATTTGTTAAAAATCAAGAAAAAATCTAGGGAATTAAAGTTCATAATGTATTGAGTGGATTCATAATTCATTATTTATTGAGCACAAATTATATGCTAGGCCTTGTGTCGACACAAATTCAAACACATCACCCAACACAAATTCACTAATAACTATAATGTCAAACAAATCATGAAAATAGCATATCCAAGTACTAACATTCCGAGTAATGAAAACAGGTCAAATTAATGGAGTCAAATGACATAATGTCTATGAATAAGCTTCATGATCAGCTACCAACTGGATAGAAATTTGATCTTTAAAATAATTATTTATATATTTCCCTTTCAAAGAAAAGTAAACAAGGCAACTTTATTCTAATGTCACAATAAAAGATGGGTTACTTTTCACCATTTATTTTGCCCCTTATGGAAAACAGTTTCATACCTGTTCTTCCAATAATTCCTGCCACAATATATTGATTTCTTGTAACCTATTCCAACGTTCTTCAGTCCAACGGCATACTGCTGTCCAGCGCTCACCAAGTTTCTAGGAAAAGGAGAAACCATCCTTTGTCAACACAGCCTTAAGAGAGAGTTATCACAATCCTTGAAGGAATTCATGATTTCCATTGTTCTTTATTATAGCATAGCAACTTATAAAAAGTATTTTTATAAAAGTTTCTTTAAAATAACACAGACTAGGCCTATAAATGTATGAATTAGAAAAACTAATTTCCATAGAATTAAACAAATGATTTCACATAGCTAGAAACTAGCATAACTAGAACTATTGTCTGAACTATTGTCTGAACTATTGTCTGAATTGTTTTTATGACAATATGACATTTTTACGTATTATTAAAAAAAACAGCAAACATATCTACTTTTTGTGCTTCAAATTTTTCCAATTTTTACAATTTTTACCTAAAAAATCCAGCATGTCCGTTATATTCCTTAACTCTCTTTTACATGACAAGAAAATTTTCATCTGTAGTACCAAAATTATGAAAAATGTTTAACTTACAAAACTGTTTTGAATAAGAGAATTTTTACGAGACAATAAAAACATCAAATGATTTGTTCTGTTTACATTATGTGATCCATAAAAAAATTCCCCATAAGTTACATAAACTAGCAACAGAATCTTATTAGTATCAGCAATACTAAATAGATAAATGTTATTTATTATAAAAAATCACTCTTCATGATTTTTTCTGCCAAAATCATTTTATTACAATTTTATAAATGATTAACAAATATTAAAATTTATTTTTGTACTATATATATGTGAACAAGAATTCTTTAATTCATATTATACTATTTTGATACTTAATACGAGAATAAGCTTTTCATAGTGCAAAGGGTAGAAAACATAAGAACCAGAAGATAGATTTCTAGTCTCAGCATGATAACTCATTGTCTATTTAAATCTCAGGAGGACTACTTAACCTCTCTGTATCTCAGATTCCTTACTGCTAAATAGTCAAGGCATGAATACTTAGCTCTCAGGTTATAATAACTAACTACCACATACAAGTCTTGGAAACACTGGCTGACTTTAAATATTACAAAAGCAAAAGGACCTCGTGTGATGAAATTACACTTTGGATTGCCTCACTTAATGAGGCATCACATTTAAATAAATTGGCAATGTCTTATCAGGAAATCTAAGTATTGTTCAAATGAAATACCAATAAATTTATTTGTTAAAGACTTATAAAGATCCACTATTGCCTTGTGCAAAAAGAAACAATTTTGGGGGGTTTCCAAAACTATGTGTTGAATATATGTGTTGAAATAATATGTGTTGAAATTCACATATTAATCTACTGAAAACAGTGAGATATTGAATTCTACTAGATGAAATTCTCAAATTTTAGTATGCACATAATTTTTCTTACATTGCAAATTCACTGCACCCCTCCCTCACTTAGATTTAGGTTCTGGGTAGAGCCTAGGAATCCACATTTTAACAAACTCCTCAAGTGCTTCTGAGAAGAAGTCAGTGGACCACTTAATAAGATCAGTTCCTGTGTGATATCGTTTGCCTGTGTCTCCATCCAAATCTCATCTTGCATTATAACTACCACAATTCCCACATTTTTTGAGAGGAACTTGGTGGGAGGTAATTTAAGCATGGGGGCAGGTCTTTCCTGTGCTGTTCTCATTATAGTGAGTAAGTCTCACAAGATCTGATGGTTTTATTAAGGGGAGTTTCCCTGCACAAGCTCTCTCTCTTTGCCTGCCGCCATGCATGTAAGATGTGACTTGCTCCTCCTTCCTTTCTGCCATGATTGTGAGACCTCCCCAGCCACATGGAACTTAAGTCCATTAAACCTTTTTTTTCTTCCCAGTCTCAGGTATGTCTTCATCAGCAGTGTGAAAATGGACTAATATAGTACATTGATACCAGTAGACTGGGGTGCTGTTGAAAAGGTACCCCAAAATGTGGAAGTGACTTTGGAACTGCATAACAGGCAGAGGTTGGAAACATTTGGAGGCCTCAGAAGAAGAGAGACAAATGTTGGAATGTTTGAAACTTCCCAGAGGCTTGTTGAATGGCTTTGCAAAAAAATGCTGATAGCAATATAAACAAAAAAATACAGGCTGAGGTGGTCTCAAATGGAGATGGGGAACTTCCTGGGAACTGGAGCAAAGGTGACTCTTGTTATGTTTTAGTGAAAAGGCTGGCAGCATTTTGCCCCTATACTAGAAATTTGTGGAACTCTGAACTTGAGAGAGATGATTTAGGGTATCTGGTGGAAGAAATTTCTAAGCAGCAAAGCATTCAGGAGGTGACTTGGGTGCTGTTAAAGGCATTCAGTTTTATAAGGGAAACAGAGCATAAAAGTTTGAGAAATTTGCAGCCTGACAATGCAATTGAAAAGAAAATCTCATTTTCTAAGGAGAAATTCAAGCTGGCTGCAGAAATTTGCATAAGCAGCAAGGAGGCAAAAGTTAATCACAAAGACAATGGGGAAAACATCTCCATGGCATGTCAGAGGGCTTCACATCAGACCCTCCTATCATAAGCCCAGAAGCCTAGGAGGGAAAAATGGTTTCGTGGGTTGGGCTCAGGGTCCCCATGCCCTGTACCTAGGTACTTGACGCCCTGCATCCCAGCTGCTCCAGCAATGGCTAAAGGGGCAAAAGCACAGCTCAGGCCATGGCTTCAGAAGGTGCAAGCCACAAGCCTTGGCTTGTGGTGTTGAGCCTGCAGGTACACAGAAGTCAAGAATTGAGATTTGGGAACATCCACCTAGATTTCAGAGGATGTATGGAAACACCTGGACGTCCAGGCAGAAGTTTGCTGCAGGGGTGGGGCTCTCACAGAGAACCTCTGCCAGGGCAGTGCAGAAGGGAAATGTGACCCAAACAGAGTCACTACTGGGGCACCACCTAGTGGAGCTGTGAGAAGAGCGCCACTGTCCTCCAGACCCCAGGGTGGTAGATCCACTGATAGCTTGCACCGTGCACCTGGAAAAGCCGCAGACACTTAACACTGGCCCATGAAAGCAGTCAGGAGGGGGATATTTCCTGCAAAGCCACAGGGGCAGAGCTGCCCAAGACCATGGGAACCTACATCTTGCATAGGTGTGACCTGGATGTGAAACATGAAGTCAAAGGAGATCATTATGGAGCTTTAAGATTTGACTGCCCCACCGGATTTCATACTTGAATGGGGACTGTAGCCCTTTTGTTTTGGCCAATTTCTCCCATTTGGAACAGATTTATTTACTCTTTACCTGTATCCCCATTGTATCTAGGAAGTAACTAACTTGCTTTTGACTTTGCAGGCTCATAGGCACAAGGGATTTGCCTTGTCTCAGATGAGACTTTGGACTGTGGACTTTTGAGTTAATGCTGAAATGAGTTAAGACTTTGGGGGTGCTGTTGGGAAAGCACGATTGGTTGTGAAATGTGAGGACGCAAGATTTGGGAGGGACCAGGGGCAGAATGATATGGTTTGCTTGTGTCCCCATCCAAGTCTCATCTTGAATTGTAACTCCCACAATTCCCACGTTTCAAGGGAGGAACCCAGTGGGAGGTAATTGATTCATGGGGGCAGGTCTTTTTCTTGCTGTTCTTGTGACAGTGAATAAGTCTCACGAGATCTGATGGTTTTAAAAAAGGGAGTTTCCCTACACAAGCTCTCTCTCTTTGCCTGCCACCATCCATGTAAAATATGTCTTGCTCCTCCTTCCCTTCCGATATGATTGTGAGGTCTCCCCAGCCACATGGAACTGTAAGTCTATTAAACCTCTTTTTCTTCCCAGCCTTAGGTGTGTCTTTATCAGCAGTGTGAAAACGGACTAATACACTGTGCTTCTAAATCTTGTCATTATGCACAAGGAAGCTGGGGACTGCAACCAGTCTCATTCATTCACCCCAAGAGCTTAAGTAAAGGAATCAATACCTGGGTACTCCTGTAGCCCACACACTGTAGAATCCCAACTGGGAAATACAACCAAAGGTAGGTTTTTCTACCCTTCTGGATAAAGAATGAGAAAGTACATGAAGAACAAGAGCAATATGTAATTGGGTCTCAGATCACAGGTCCCTCAGGATTATCCAACTTTACAGGGCCCTTACCTGTAACTGGTCTTCTAGGATAGCTGTAGCACTCTCACCACTGTTTTCATCAACAATGACCACCATGTGAGTTAGCGAATTTACTTTCACCTGTTCAGCCTCAAGATCACTTTGCAAACTCTAGAGAAAAAAATTAAGATAAACCATTATTTCTACTCTTTCACATTTACCTATTTAAAATGCACTCAGTTGTCAATAGTAATTAAGGACAGTTATGAGGCATCGTATTTAAATTTCCAGTCAGTACCCCAAGTGTTCTACTAATGAAACTAATTCTATCTTACATCTTTACATTCCATTATCAACAAAGGCAGTTTGAGGATGCAATGTTATAACAGACTGCAAGTGGAGATACCACCACTTTTATTCAAGTTCTGACCCTCCCTCAGAATTTATAGCATAAAGGAGTTGAGTGTCCATACTAAGAATTAAGACAAAAATGTAGAGGTGATAAAGCAAAAAAGTCCAGAGCTTAAATATACCAAGTCAGAAATCATTTTATCTAGTGTAGGACGGTATAAAGAGATAAGTAGAATGCTACATGATAGTCAAAAGTTACTCTGATTAGCTACCCAATAAAGTGGCTAAGGAAGTATGGACACCTTAGATTCTCTCACCTTTTCCATGGGAAGAGCATAGTCATTGGATACATGTGTATAGAAAATTTATAGGCTGGGCATGGTGGCTCACATCTGTAATCCCAGCACTTTGGGAAGCCAAGGCAGGTGGATCACTTGAGGTCAGGAGTTCAAGACCAGCCTGGCCAACATGGTGAAACCCCAACTTTACTAAAAATACAAAAAATTAGCCGTGGTGGCACACGCCTATAGTCCTAGCTACTTGGGAGGCTGAGGTGGGAGAATCGCTTGAACCCAGGGGGGAGCTGAGATTTTGCCATTGCACTCCAGCCTGGGTGATAGAGCAAGACTCCATCTCAAAAAAAAAAAAAAAAAAAAAGAAAAAGAAAAAAAAGAAAAGAAAGAAAATGTATTTAAACACTATCAATAGTGTTCTCACAAGCTTCTCAGAGGTGTGTTTAATGTATTCCTAAAATTTTACGCATCAGTTACCTCAGTGTTTCACTAATCAATAAAAGTCTTCAGTTTACAGAGAGCATATTTTATTCTACCTTTCCTTATCTTAACTATGAAAAGTTTATCTCCTAAGCTTGTGACCAAAGTAAAAGCCCAACTAATATCAGTTCCTCCCGTAACGCCTGATGCTTTCCTGGATCACAGACAAAGAAACAGCTCTCCTTAAAGGTTTAGGTACAGACACCTCTCAGAATTTGCTCTTCACCCACACACCGTGTGAACGCCAGCAATGGTAGGGTTCTTCACCACTTACAGGGTCAAAAGAACCCTTCTCCAGTTGTATGAAAGCTATGTACTTTCATAAGAAAACTGCACATCACATATAAAATTTTACCCTGCCCTTTTATCCCTGGCTCAGAAAAGTCTCATCCCCATCAATTCCACCGTGAGCTACTAAATGAAGAGAACCCTGAAGAAGTGTTGCAACTTCATGTTAATGATAGACATCATCAGCCTCTGAGATGCTAAGTGCTGCTCTTTCATATTTGATAAGGTATCAAAGAAATACGAGACAGATTTACTTTATGTTCTTCTAGCAGCTTTTGTAGGGATTTTACATCATCGTCCAGGGGGCAAGTTTCCATCTTCTGAATGCGCTCCTCTGTGAGTGTTAACCAGGTGGAGAGCTGCTGCAGTTGCTTCTTCTGTAGTTCCATCAGCACGTCGTGCAGCCTGCCCGTGGGGAGCACAGCATTATTCCTACAAGCCTTTTCCCTTTGCAAAGTCAAATACACATTCTGGGCACCAGAGATACAGGGCAAGGGAAAACACCCTTGTCTAAACATTCTAGGTAGCATTTAGTCTTTAAATATAGAAGCCAGGAAAGTAAACTTTTATTTTTTCCTAAATGGAGTTCATTAAATGCAGACAAAGAATGCAAATAACAGCACCCTGTATTCATATCAGAATCATTATTTCTTCAGTCAGGAATTCCTACTTATTAAATAGGTGGAAGTTTGCTCCAGAAGATACAATACATGAAATAAAATAAACCATGAGAAAGCTTTAAAATAAAAGTTACAAAATGGAAAAGTAGATCAATACTACATAGTCCTGTCTTCACACCAAGTTAATGTTTAGCTGATTTTAATATTGCAAATAAGTAACTGCCCATATGAAATGTCTTTTCCTTTTTTTGGAGACAGTCTCACTTTGTTGCCCAGGCTGGAGTGCAGTGGCTGAATCTCAGCTCACTGCAACCTCTAACTCCTGGTTCAAGGAATTCTCAAACCTCAACCTCCCAAATAGCTAGGATGACAAGCGTGGCCCACCATGCCCAGCTAATTTTTGGATTTTTAATAGAGACAGAGTTTCACCATGTTGCCCAGGCTGGTATCGAACTCCTGGCCTCAAGTGATCCACCCGCGTCGGCCTCCCAAGTGCTGGGATTACAGGCATGAGCCATCAGGCCTGTCCTCTTTTCCCTTTTTGTTAAGTTCTGTATTCCAACTTTTACCTTCTGGTACGGCTAGCACACCAAAGGGGAAACAAAGATCATGCAAAATTCCAGCAATATTACCCATAGAAAAGAGTCTTACTTTTCCGAGGCAAGTTCTGTAATCATCTTGCTTTCACAGACATGCAGACATCTCCTAGAGCTCAACTGTGCAAAGCAGCCTGTGGAATTAAGTGCATTTCTTGGCTTTCCACTCACCGGGACTGTCTGTCCATACTCTCCACCCTAAGAGCCTCCCATCTAGCATTCAGCAGGGTCATCTGTTCCTGAATCTCAAATTCCTCTTCGTCTGATAGAGTTCCTTGTGTTATCAGTTGGTTGCCTGCCTGCAGGACGCTGCCCACACTGCTCTGGTGTGCAGTCAGTTCCATCATAAAAGCCTAGAAAGGGACATTTGGTATAATTTGTGAGTTACTCGGTGCAAAAAAAAAAAAAAAAAACTGAACAAATTGCTAATGCCTAACCTAAATGTCAGTGATGCAAAAAAAGGTAGCCTAGTAGAGTGCAAACAGTGCAGACATTGACCCCATTTTTTAAGCTCTGAAAATAGGAATAATCACCTGCCATAAGTTAAAAGAGACATAGCTAAAAGCAAGCAATGTTGCACCTGATAATACCAGCTATTTTAAAGTAAATGCTGACTACGCTACTCATAGACCATGGACATGAAATTCTAAATAAATACAATAAATAAAAGGCCGGGCATAGTGGCTCACACCTGTAATCCCAGCACCTTGGAAGGCTGAGGTGGGTGGATCACTTAGGCCAGGAGTTCAAGACCAGCCTGGACAACATGGTGAAACCCCATCTCCACTAAAAATACAAAAAATTAGCTGGGCGTGGTGGCACATGTTTATGGTCCCAGCTACTTGGGAGGCTGAGGCAAGAGAATCGCTTGAAGCCAGGAGGTAGAAGTTGCAGTGAGCCGAGATCACGCCGCTGTACTCCAGCCTGGGCGACAGAGTAAGACTCTATTTAAAAAAAAAAATATATATATATATATATATATATATATATATAAAATATAAAATAAAATACCATACTCACCCAAGAGGAATTATTTAAGAGATGTTACCACTTATATTATTTTCTATCCAAAACAACAAATAAGATCTGTCAATTAACATACTTATACAAAAGAAAAATTTAACCAAAAGAAATCTCCATATAGTGAAATTCACTATGCTGCAATATAGTATGTCCTCAAAGGAGCAGGAAACTTTTAAGATATAAAAAAATACAGGAACCCTGGGTATGACATTTGTCTAATCATGCAATTAAAAAGAATAATCATTTCCTAGGGAACACTCAGATCTTAAAGATTTGGTGTACTGGTTCACTCCTTCGCTTTTCAAATATAACAATGCACTTCAGAACTGAGCAGTACTATGCAATGATTTTCATCAGTGGCTCTCCAAAACATACAAGGAGACTAAAATCTAAAATCTAATTCTGAGGCACAGTTTAATCACCCATACCAATTATGTAACAAAGCACTATTTAAATATCACAGTTCCTGAAATAAACCATTGACCTTTCCAAAGAACAGAATTCGGTAGATAACAAATAGGAGAGTAGAGTCCCTAATTAAGACTCAGGTACCGTGGGGGACACACCCTGCTAAGAAACTACAGATATTTACTTCATGGGTTGCAAACTGGTCTTTGACTTCTTCAACATCATCAGAAATATCATCCTGCTCCTGGAAAGTGTCCTCAGCAGAAAGCAACCAGGTCAGCACTTCCTCCAATGCTATCTGATAGCTGTCCAGATCCGCGTCAACCTCAGTGACAGTGCTGGGGGTCTCAGCTCGGGGAATCTCATGCTTCTCCTCGGGCGCTGTACTCTGTAAAAACAAAGCCAAGAAAAACCCACACTTACAATGAAAGCAAGAGGTGTTTAGCGAACTCACACTGTATGGCAAACCCAAAGTAGACACCACTCTGTCTTAGGCACTAATCCAATTCTCAGGAGCCAGGTGGGCACAGCCGTGAATGAGTCTGAAGCATTGAGTAAGTGCACTAGGGTAGCAAAGAGTATAAAAGCAGCATGCACTCATGAATTCTGTACTCAAGGAGATTCTAATATAGTCAGGGACAGAGAACCTACATGAATCACTTCTGAACAGAAATTAAAAAACAGCTATTAGAAAAGTTGTAAATGCCATGGTCCCAACAAGGCATGATATTTGAGTTCAACAAAGGCTAAAACAGTCAGGAAAGTTTCATAGAGGAGTTACAGCATGTTGGGCCTTTTCTGTAATTTAAAGAAAAAGAAAAGTGAGACTTCTGCTTTGACCCTTAGGTAAATTGTTTTTGCTGAACTGCATTCTATCATTGCATTTTAGACACTAAAAGACAGCCACACAGGCTGTTGTACTGATTGTATTTTTCTTAGGCAATTGCCCTCTGGTTTATTTGATGGCCTTTTAGGGCTCATGGAATAAATTTCTTTCAACTTCTTTCTAAACAACTGAGTATTTCCTTATATACTTTAAGAGCTTATAACCAAATTGACTCTCCCTAGTTCTTTTATTCCCTTTCAGAGCAAGACTTCTTTAAGACTTGCCTACATTCCGTCTCTACTTTATCAACTCTCACGCATAATTTTTAAGTAGAATATTTCAAACGTATAGAAATGTATAGAGAACAACACAAAAAATGCTCAGGTATTTAACAGCTACGGTTTGTTAACATTCCCTCTAACTTCAACTTGCTATTTGCCCCATGACTCAACTGAAAACGCTTTTGCCAATGTCACCAATAACCTTCTCATTGCCAAACGGACCTTTCCAGCATCATCTTCACGGTGACCATATAATTAACCAACAAACTAATTTTTGATAATAACGATGCTCGAACAACAAATCTAAATCAGAACTGCCCAAGAAAGCCCAGAGAGCTGGCCACCCACGTTCCTTGCTTCAGCCCTCGGTAGCATTCCTCAAGGCTGAGCAACCTCAGCTTCCGGAAGCTTCTTTCCCTGCTTCTGCGACACTGCCCTGGTTTCTTGCTGGTTCAACAGCAGCTGCTGACTCATAAGTAATAAGTCTCCCCTAAATTAAGTCCTGGGCTCTTTTTTCTCCCCTCTCTATAGTCTGAGTAATCTCATCTACTCTTATTGGATTTAAAGAACCATCTAGAACCACCTAGGAGTCTGGATTCCAAACTCTCATATCCCACTGATCTTCATATCTCTACTTCAATGCCTCCTAGGAATATTAAACCATGTTCATATTCAAACCCTTCACTTTATTCCAATTGTTCCTCCTCAGGCTTCTCCATCTCAGTAGAAGCTCCTCCCTACAACTAGGTACTCCAGCTACAAACCTGGGAGCCAGTCCGGCTTCTCTCCTTCACCTTCCACATTTAATATGTAAGTAATTCTGACCTTCCTTCAAAACTTATCTCAAATCCATCCAGACCTTTCCCTTTCCACGACCACCTACATCCATCTTCTGAACCGGAATACCTGCTAACAACTGCCTTTACTTTACTGTTTTCCCCCACCCAACACTCTCACCTTCATAATCCACAGTCCTTTTCTCACACAGCAGCCAGAATGATCTTTCAAAAATGTAATCCCATCATAAGACGTACCTGCTGAAAACCTTTCGCTGGCTTTCCCAATGCTCTTAAGATATAATTTAAAATTCTTAGCACAGTTTACAAAAATACTGTGATAGCAAGAAACCAAGATAGAGAGACAGAAAGAGAGAGGCAGACAGAGAGTTGTATTTTGATAGATTAATCAGAAAAGACTTCTCTGAAAAGGCTCCATTTAAACTGAGGAAAAATGTGCAGCCTGCCATATAATGGTGGGTGGAGAAGCATTTAACAGATGGGAACCTGCATGAACAAGAATCTTGGGGAAAAAGTGGAAAAAGTCCACTCTAACTGCAGGGCAGAGTGGCAGAGGTAGGCCACATCTTGTAAACTATAGGAGAAAATGAAGTCTTTAATTAGTATGAAGGCTGGAATAGAATGAAAACACACACAAAAGACATTTTGGAGGAAGACTTGAAGAATCCAGCAAACTGAATATATGAGTTAAGAAATGAGCCAATCAGCACAGAGTTGAAACCATGGATAATTGAAAGACAGATGGTGCCAAAGACAGAGAAATAAAAATGAGTTAAGTTATGGACCAAAAATCCTAAAACTGCAGAATTAAAATAACCCCTGGAGATCATTTAGCTACAAACCTCTATACTAAAATGAGAATATCTAAGAACCAGGAAAGTTAGTGACCAGCCAAAAGTCACTGAGATAGGCACCAGTATCCATGAGGTCGAGAAGGAAGGCATTATCTAAACACAAATGTTCAGATGGTATTAATTCAAACACATGAGGAAACTTTCAACTGACAGATATTTAAAGAGTGAATATCTGAATGCAGGAATTATTCACTGACCACCAGCGTATGTTTGTAGAAAGAATAGGGCAGAAGAAGTCTGGCTATTAGGAGAGTAGTGGACGGCAAGCTATGTCAGAGAGATGATTAAAACTTGATCACGGCTGGGCGCGGTGGCTCAAGCCTGTAATCCCAGCACTTTGGGAGGCCAAGACGGGCGGATCACGAGGTCAGGAGATCGAGACCATCCTGGCTAACACGGTGAAACCCCGACTCCACTAAAAAAAATACATAAAACTAGCTGGGCGAGGTGGCGGACGCCTGTAGTCCCAGCTACTCGGGAGGCTGAGGTAGGAGAATGGCGTGAACCCGGGAGGCGGAGCTTGCAGTGAGCTGAGATCCGCCACTGCACTACAGCCTGGGCGACAGAGCGAGACTCCGTCTCAAAAAAAAAAAAAAAAAAAAAAAACCTTGATCACATTTTAGTTTTCAATTAGTGTAATTCAGCCTCTAAGGCACTAATGAAAGCTTGCAAATGATGACGTTAGTGTTAACACACTTGCACCTAATCAGATAGCAAATGTTTTCTGAAGTTCTTATCATGCCGCCCTGAGCCCTAAACATAAGTGATTATTTTATCTGCACATCACGAAAAGTAAATGAAGTCTCCCTCCTTTTTAAGAGAGAAGGTCCTTAACTATAAGAGCTAAATATCTCCACCTTCTAACAAAATGCAATAAGGAAATGAATCTAAAACCCCAAAACAAACCCAGAAGATCATCTGAGCCAACTAAAAACGTGCATCATTAATGTAGAATGATAACTACACTTGTAGAGGCAAATGCTTCCTAGCACTTTTTTCAATTACAGTAAGTTAGGAATTTTCGTCAGCATCATTTGATATTCACTTCAAAAGAGTGGGTTCACAATTAGGCCTCATTTCTCAATCCTTTCTTTTCAATAAATGTTTTTTTCTTTTTCTATAAATCACTCTATTTTTGAAGTGGGGGAAATAAAAGGATTGGTACACACTACCCAAATAAAATTTAAAATAATAAGTAAATTCTCTGAATCTCAGAGGAAGGAAAAGGATGCTGTGTCAATTCAAGACTAGTATCATAATATGAGAATTAAATAATTTTTTAAAGAAATCTGTTAAATGAGAATGCCAAAACAAATCCAGAAGAAAAATGATAATAATGATAGCTGTTGCTTGTTGAGTGCTTATCAATGTCATTTTAGATACTTTGAATTCATTATCTTTATGAAGTAGGTGGTTTTAACCACATTTTGCAGACAAAATTGTGATTGAGAGTTTAAGTAACAACCCAAAACAAGTAGCAACAGGATTAATTTAAGGTCTGGAACCCAAGCTTGCTTTCTCTCTGAAATGTATTTCTTATAATTTTGAAATCTACATGTATGTCTTGGTTGCTTGGTCACCAGAATATTGAACCAAGTGACTTCTAAGGTCCAACTCTTCCGACTCTCTCATCTTATGAATTACAAGGACTGGTTGGACTAAAACAGAATGAGATTAAATATGGATTCATTCAAACAGTATAACTAAGTAAGAAAATAAATTATGATTTTATTTCTCTCTTTAAAAATTCATTTATATCCTGATGAATGAAATCATCATAATCCCTTCATGAAAAGCTCACCAGTAGTTTACCATACATTACTGGTCCTAAAGGAAAGGGAAAATAAGGCTTACATTTTGATAGCCCTTGTGAGACATATAACGGAAAAAAAAATCTTTTTTTCAATGGCGAAAAAAGAAAGACAATTAGTACTTAGAACAAAAACTAGGCTGATATGAGAAAAACCATCCTTAGCACATGACAGAAATAAAAGCTGGCAACCAGATGATGTAAAAACATAGATTCTCAGCATGTCATGCAGCAGCATGATCAACAGCCCAGTTTTTCTGGGTGAAATAAGGTATTTTCCTTCTTAATAAAGTCCATTGAGTTATGGTTTTTCTATTACATGAATGTGACAGAATGCTAACTGCTAAACTGAACTTCTTATGCAAATGTAAGCTGAGAAACCAAGATGTTCTCAGTCAAGAAAAAAACCCTCTGAAGGTGTTTTTATCTACTGCCTAGGAGAAAACAAATAGGGCGAGCCAAACACTTTAATAAAATATTATCTGTACCTGTATATTAATTGCTTCTTCCTCACATTCTTTCTTATATTTCCTTGGGAGTGTCTCTACCTCACGGATGGCATCTATAGTGACTTGCTGAGGTAGCACCTCAAACAAAGATGTTAAATACATAATTATGGATTTCTTGTCAGGAAGCTGAACGGCAACATCTAAAAGTGGAAGAATATAAGAACCAGCTTAAATTAGGTGTCCAAAATACGTGAATTGCTCAATATTAGATATAAAATAACTCTCCTTAGTACCCATAAACAATACCTAATACATAATCTTTGCAATACCACAGCTCAGTAAATTGCCACTTCAAAATATATGAGACAAAGGCAAAAGGGATTACTTATTTTTGTTCAGTATATCATTTTTTAAAGTCTTCCCTAAAAGCTTCCCCAAAATGGTCAAAGATAAGCTACCATATGTTACCATTTAAGATAAAGATACAGACTTTATTCATACTATGAAAATAAGTCTAGAATTCAATCCTGCAACATTTATAACTAAAGTCTTTACATCACATGCAAGAAGCTCACATAAAAATGCTTTTTAATGGACTAACCAGATACTGAATTTATCTAATAATTACATTTTCTTAAAACTTTAATTCTTACTTAATTTAGATTAACTATTGTCCAGTGCTGTAGTTAAATTTCTACCTAAAGGATCCTACAAATTGCTAAGTACAAAAGTATTAATAACTGTCAGTAATAAAATGACTTGCACCTATACTCCAAAAAGGAAAAGGTTCTTCAAGTCTCATAATTCATTTTTAAAAGGACAAAGAGACACTGCTTTTCAAGAATGCAAAACTATAAAGTAAAATCAAGGTTGAAATTAAACACTGAACAATACCTTCAGGATCTAACAGCTTTTCAATTCCCAAATAAGTTTGAGCCTTGCTGAAGGCATGTTCAAGTCTCTCAATTGGTGACATTTTGACAACTTTATCCCAGCTGAAGAGATCAGGTCTGAAAACCATGCAAATAAAATGCAACGAAGATGAAATATGTGGAAACAAAGTAGGCATTGTTATACTATAATACATTTTAGTTTTAGATTATTTTTATTTGTGAGGATTTTTTGTGTTTATTTTTATATTCCAAAGACTTGTCAAATACATACTTGAAATTAATTCACAAATATGAAAATAACAGATAATACTTTCCAAGGATCTTGTATTAGCTAAATAGGACTGCTATTTTCTGTGGTAACCATTAAGACTAGAAGTAGTATGTAATATTTCCCAAAGAGCAGAAGAAAAGGGGGTAAGGGGGAACCTACCAATACAAAAAGAGATAGAAAGTAAAAATAAAAAATAAAAAAACACAGAAAAGATAAGACAAATGAGCAGCTCACACTATGTTGTAAAAATGAACTTAAATATATAAATTATCACAATCAATGTTAATGGACTAAATTCTTCAATTAAAAGATCAAGATTAGCAGAACACAAAATACAGCTCTAATCTGTTCTCAGGATATTCCTAAATCAAAAGCCTTGGAAAAGTTTCCTTCCAATGCCCCGCTTCCATGCTACTATATTGTCTAGTACTGTATTTCATTTCTATCTTGGTTTTCTTTTAATACCACAAATTGGACATTATTGTTGCTTTGACTTACCCAAAAGTTCATCATTTTCCTTATTCTGTATCTGTTCTTGCATGTTAGATCCACCCACCTTCTGAGATGTACTTCCCCCACTTCCCTCCCTGAATTCATCTCCCATTATTCCCCCAACTCAGGTCACTGCAGCCACTGGCCTCTCTTATCCCAGGTGCCTCCTCTGCTCTTGTCTGATGTATTTTTCTTCAGTGTGTGTACTATTTCTATATACTACACAACTTTATTATTGTCTATCTCCCTCTGTTGGAACATAAGCTCAAGGAGAACTAAGACTTTTGCCCGTTTTGTTCTCTGCCGTATACCCTGTGTCTAGCACGTAAAAGGCACTCCACGCATATTTGTTGAATCAATTAATTAATAAATTGAAAGGCATATTGGCTAAAACTCTACACTTCCTTGATAAAATCCCTTAACCAAATAGAAACCTAGGGCAACCTTCTTAAACTGACAAAGGAGGAGTGGATGAATACTGGCAGGGAGGGATTCTTTAACCTCATAAAAAGTGTACCCAAAAAGCTACAAAAAACATTGTTCTTATGGTAAAACACTAAAAACACTCCTTTTGTTATCAACAACAAAAATTCTACCCACTATCACCAATTCAAATCAACACTGCATTGAAGGACAAGGCACAATAGAGAACAAAAAAGAAAACAGAAGAAATAAAAGGATCATAATTCTAGGACATTCTAATCCCTCCTCTCCCAAAAAACCTACAATCTACAGAGACAAACTTACTAAAATGTGTAAGAACTGATTAAGTTTCCAGATATAAGATGTAGAAACGTCTATTGCACTTTTATATACCAGCAAAAACAATAGAGGAAATGAAACTTGAGAAAAGTAATCATTTACAACAACAATAAAACATAACAAATTTTGCCTTTGGCATTTCAATCCCTGATTCATGTAGAAATTATTATTATTATTTTTTTAGTGTGGTGAAGTAAAGATCCAATGCATTTATTTATATATGGGTAATCAATTCTCCAAACCATCTATTAATCTGCAATGTCAGCTCAAGCATATATCAGATTTTCCTGTGTAATGGAGCCATTTCTGAGTTCTTAATTTTATTAGGTTGAACCATATGAAAACACCACTCTTATACAGCAAAACAGTCACGTAGGCAATTTCATATGGTTCAGCTTACATTGGTGTGTATATTGATAGTACTGCATAGTCTTAATTAATATAGCTTCATACTTTCTTTTTGGAAAGTATTTTAGCCTGGTTCTTCTTCAGAAGTCTACTGGCTATTCTTGGGCCTCGTCTTTTATATAACTAGAATCTGTTCACAAGTTTCATTAAAGACAATTTGGCTACTTTTAATTTTAATTGGGAATGCATTGAATTTACAGAGTTTTACTTTCGGTATGAGAAGAAAAGCTAACACAATTTTTTGTATATATTATCAGTTAGTGCTGAATGACTGGGGTTGAACTATGTGAGTTATTTCATATTTTTTAAATTCATAAATATGCAGGAGAAACTATGGACCTTGTATTGTGGCATTTAATTCCTAAGGAAATAAAGACTTGATGGGTAGTTTTCTTCCATGATATTTCTTTTCTTAAGGTTTTGGTAGAACATGTGCAGAAAGGAGAGCAGTGGGACTGGAGAAGGGGCTTCAGGGAGTAGTGGTGGCAGCAAAGGGGCAGAGAAGAAACATGAATTTGTAAAGCCCACTTCTAGATAGAGTAATGTCTCACTTATGTCGGTGGAGGACAGCATTAAAGGCGAGTCCATCTGTCCAGCTGGTGGTGAAGTTGAGGACGTTGACTTGGCTGTAGGGCCTGGTGGTCTGACGCACCCAGCTGAGCAGGATCTTTTCACTGTTGGTCTGCTGCAGGTCTGACATGACATCCTTCATGACATCTTTCACCTATGTAAGAGAAACCAGGCCTGTCTATAACTAATACTTCAATCGTTTACTTCTATTTAGTTCAATGAAGTCTTTGAAAAAGCAATATTGCACTAATTAACCATTATGGATCAGGTAACTGGCATTCATTTTACTTCAGATTTTTCTGTAGACACTGGAGCAATAAATTTTAACAGTGATTATTTTGGGGGACAAAATTTGAGGTGATTTTTACCTCACTGTTATACATTACTGTGTTTTCTATATCTTAAGCAACACTTATACTGTGTTTGGTTACAATGAACACTACTTTCATAGTCATAGAAAGTCATAGTTTATGTGTTTACAAAGACCTTTTCAATTTAAAAAAGTTTATTTTCTACAAAAATTAGAAAGGAAAAACTTTTGAGTACGTAAAAATAAAGTATCTTTCCTGATTGCAATCACAATTATACTCTAGAACTAACATTTTAAATTATTATTCTAAATTAGTAAACATGTTTCAAGAAAGTGCTCAAAGAATGACACAGATCTATCTAAGGGACACAGGAGCCAATTTAAGAGGCTCACACTGGCCAAATCTAGGATGACTTGAACACTCAAATGAATACTAGTAAAAGATTATAAACCTATGCAAATGTCCATGAATCTATACTGATATGTAAATGACTAAATGAATGGAGAGAGAGAGAAGATAGACAGAGAAACAAGAAATAAGGGGAAGCTCTTCCTTACAAGTAGAAAGCCAACTAATGTAGAAGGAATCATGAAATTAGAAAATCATGATCTATCAAGCATCATAATAATAGCTGGTCCAGGCAAAAAGTATGAATGGGTGCTAAAACTAACGAATAAAACTTCGATAAAAACTAAATATTTATACAATCTCAAAGTATATCCCCACCCGATACTTTTAATAACAAAGGGTAGTCAAATTACAGGAAGAAACTTGGTAAATACCACCTTAGTCAAACAATGAAAGTTAACACTGCCAGAAAAAGAACTGACGGACATCCCTATCCCCGATATGATGCACTAAGAAGAACTCACGTCACTTTTGTGACGTCCCTGCCAAAAGTGAACAACCTGAACTTAATCATAAGGAAACCTCAGCCAAGCCCAAGCCCACCTAGAGAGATATTCTACAAAATAACTGGCCAGCACTCTTCAAAAATATCAATATCATGAAATACAAAGACTCAAAAACTTCCAGATTAAGGAGGACTAAAGAGACATGAAAAATAAATGTAATGCATGATCTCAGATTTTCTTTCACTACTAAGGATATTACTGGGACAACTGACAAAAATCTAAGATCTGTAGATTACATAATTGTATTATTTCAATGTTATTTTCTTGATTTTAATAATTGTATATTAAGTTTTCATATTTAATAATCAATGATTGGCATTTTAAATATCAGTATTTCACATTTCATATTATTATACCAGTATGCTATTGTGTTTACATATGAGAGTTCTTGTTTTTAGGAGAATGCCATGGTTTTAGAAAATACACAGTAAATATTTTAGGCAGATAGGGAGAGAGTACAAATGCAATATTGACAACTGGTAACATTTAGGAAATGTGAGTGAAAGTTACTTGGGAATTCTTTGAACTATTCCTGCAACTTTTCTGGACATGAAATTATGTCAATTTTTAAAATTTAACATAAGAAAGGTACGTACTTTTTTTCCTAGACCACAAAAATAGGGCATTTTGTCAGCCTCTTCCATTGAAAATTGTTATGAGTTGAATTATGTTCTCTAAAATTAATATGTTGAGTACTTCAGAGAGGGGCTCTATTTGGAAATAAGGTAATTGCAGATGTCACTAGTTAGAATGAGGTCACACAGGAGTAAGGTGGGCCCTAAATCCAGTATGACTGATGTCTTTACAAAAAGAGGAAATTTGACACAGATATGCACACAGGGAGAACACCACGGCAACACTGGAGCTATCTTATCACAGGTCAAGGAACCGCAAAGATTGCAGACAAACCGCCAGAATTTGGGGGCAAGGCATGGATCAGAGTCTCCCTCAGAGACTTCAGGAAAAACCAACCCTGCTGATGCCTTGATTTTGGACTTCCAGCCTCCAGAACTGGGAGACAACAAATTTCTGTTGTTCAAACCAAGCAGCTTGTGGTACTTGGTTATGGCAGCCCTAAGAAACCAAAAGACAAACAATACATTTTCCATCTCTATTAAAAAGTGATTGGAAATTTCCCCACCTGCCAGTGCAAAATGATGCTCCAAAGTAGACCCAAAGTCAGTTTGTGATTTCCATCCACAATGTCAGTTCCCCCTATATTCACTAATTCCACCTATTAAGAAAAAAAAACAAAAAAACAAAACAAAACAAAAAAACACTTTTAAGACAATTTATTCACAGAACTCCAGGTTTTCATTTTAGCACATTTGGACAGCAGTATAAGTGAGAGATAAGAGAAATTTCATTTTAGAGAATCAGGTGAACCTAAATCTCAAAAATGTATTATTTATACCACAGATCAACATAGCCATCAGAAAAAGCACATGACTGTTTCTTCACTCACAGAAAAAGTTCAATATTTCTCATAATAAAAAATGTTTGCAAGAATCAGTGGATGCCAATGCATCAAGCAGTTGGCGAGTTTCACAATAAATAATGCTGATGGCAGCACAGACCCCCAAAACTCACATTACAAGCTTACATTGTTCTGATGTAAAACCTGCAGCACTCTGTTGACGTTATTTAAGGCATGTACCCTTGTGGAACCACGTTCCTTTGGCTGGAAAATAAAACACAAAAGCAAGTAAAACTGATTGTCCCTCCATATGTCTGACAAACACTAACATTGAGATATACACAGAAGAGCAGCTCAGCGTGCAGGGCCCCTCAGAGGCAGGAGCTCTAGCTGAAGTCTCAGGTTACCACCCTGGAAGCTGGTGGTCACAGTATGTAAATCCCTCAACTAACAACATCTTAAGATACCAGTTCCCTAACTTGCAAGCACATTGAAATGTCCTAGGCAGCTTCATAAAAACACCAATCCCTCAGCCCAACCCCACCCCCAAAGAGTGTGGCTTAATGGGTCTAGGGTGTGGTCTGGACTTGGGATTTTTAAAAGATTGCCTATAGTTCAAATGTGCAGACAAGTTTGGAAAACAGTGCTCTATGAACAAAGCTTCCTGTCTCTCAATTGGTATGGCTGCGGAAGGATTTTAGAGAAGCTGTGGCCTCTTTATTCTGCACAGATGTGAACAGAGCAAGGAGGATTCAGAGGCACCATCCCCAGGCTCCAGGTAGCATTACAAGAGCCCTCGGAAGGCAGGGAATCCCCACCTGGGGAAAGATAACCTATGCAGCTTCTTTCTACTTCACTGGCCAGGGAACCTTATCTGAGAGAGGGATCAGCCTGTCTAACAGTTATCTACCCACCACCTGGAGGGCAAAGGGAGAGAATGACACCCCACACTTCTGCAAGAAAGAAATTCATCTTCAGGAGTGCATCTGTCTGTCCTGTGATAGTACTTCTACCTCTAGAGTTAACATTTGTACCCATAAATGCATCCTCTTCATTGGCATTTTTTTCTGCATGACTATGGAGTATCCTACACATAAAATAATAGAGGTGTATTTAAAAAATAAATAAACAAAATACAATCCTGAAAATCTGAATAAAAAATGGATGTCATTGTTTTTGACAACTTTTTGTGTTTTTTTAGAGACAGAGCCTCGCTCTGTTGCCCAGGCTGGAATGCAGTGACGCAATCTCGGCTCACTGCAAGCTCCGCCTCCCGGGTTCAAGCAATTCTCCTGGCCTCAGTCTCCCGAATACCTGGAATTACAGGTGCATGCTGCCACGCCCAGCTAATTTTTTGTATTTTAGTAGAGACGGGGCTTCACTGCACTGCCCAGGCTGGTCTCGAACGGCTGAGCTCAGGCAATCCGCCCGCCTTGGCCTCCCAACGTGCTAGGATTACAGGCGTGAGCTACTGTGCCCAGCCTGAACAACTGTTTTAAAAAATATTTAAAATTTCAATGTGTTTGTCTCCAGACTCTGCTGTTCAAAACATTCTGCCCTCTCTATAAATCCATTCTTTTTTGTAATTTCTCTCATCCTGGGCTGTATCAGAGCAATAAACAGTTAAGGTAATTTTATCTTCAATAAAAACAGAGCCCTCAGAAGAACCGAAATGTTGTTGCATCAAAGCACTCATTAAAACACTTCATTAAAAATGTTCCCAATTTCAGCCTTTACATTTGAATGTAAAGTAAAATGGATACTTTCACTTTAATGGGTACCCACAGTGGGTCATCAAGTATCAGTAATGACTGGAGACTCCATTGTTTACAAAGATGACTTGCTCACCAGTGATGTTCCTGTGAGGCCTTCTAGAAGATCCAATAGCTTCCTTCCATCTTTGAGGTCTGTGAACATATCATTGATTGGTGGTTTCCCACTCTGTAAAAGAAAAACACAAATAAAGTATGGGGTATGCCAACAGCAGAAACTCCACATATACCTGCAAATAAATGAGTGCCTTCATTTTTTGCTCAATTAAAATGTTGTGGATGATCTGCAGACTATCCAAATTTGTCTTTCATAGAAAGAACAAGTACAAATACAGAAATTTTCAAATCCCATAAAGAATATTTTAAACTGAAATAAATTACACTTTTCCTTATAAAGAAAGCAAATCAAGCTGCTGTTAACATTGATAGGCCTTCGGGCATCGTGGTTCATGCCTGTAATTTCAGCACTTGGGAGGCCGAGGCGAGCTCAGGAGTTTAAGACCAGCCTGGCCAACATGGTGAAACCTCATCTCTAGCAAAAATATAAAAATTAGCTGGGAGTGGTGGTAGGCACCTGTAATCCCAACTACTTGGGAGGCTGAGGCAGGAGAATTGCTTGAACCCAGGAGGTGAAGGTTGCCGTGAGCCAAGATCGCACCACTGCACTCCAGCCTGGGCAACATAGCAAGACTCCATCTCAAAAAAAAAAAATCTACAAAGTCTGGACATAATTTCACACAAATATACAGTAAAGTGTTAGAAAGAACAATGAACGACAACAAAATAATAGACCTTGAATATGATATATGTTCCTGAGAAAGCAATGATAAGGAGATGCATTAAAATGTAAATGAGCCTACAACATCCGGGTGCAGAGGCCAACAAAAAGTATGAGGATTGTCACTTCATCACTGCATTTCACATCACAGTGTGACAATGTCTTCCAGCATTTCCATTATGGGAGCACGTGATTTGGTCATCAATTTCAGGGCTGAGGTGTTCAGTCTGTATTTCTGGTTATTAATTTCTTAACACTTAAGGCACTTTGGGCTTAACAATTAAATACTTTTTGTGCTTAAAACTAGTACCACTCCAAGATTTTGTCGGTTGAAGCTTATAGAATTCCTAAACTCTTGTCCCTGATAAATAGCCTCAACTCCCACAGATAATCCTGCTCTAGTGTCTGATGCCAGAAAAGTCCACTCCATTCACTGTAAGTTTGGTAGATCCTTGCCTGTCTGTGACACAATGGGGTATTGTGCAATGGGGCGATCACCACATAGAAAATCAGGAAGCCTCGGCTTTAAGTCCAGTTTGACCATTAACTACCTGGTGAACCTGGCTCAGCTACCTAAACTTTTAAATCGAAAGTCACTGTAAAGATCAAATAATATAACATTATAAGAAAATGCGCTGAAAACTATAGAGTACAATTTAATATTTAATAAATGTTGTATTATCTTGTATCAAATTACTGCCTTGTATAATAAAATCTCCACAGAGATTAACAGTTCCACTTCCTGTCAATAATAGATATTTTTTAACGAATACTTCTTTTATCTTCTTCATTTCTCACTTTAAAAAATAAATATGTATCATTTATATGAAGCAAAACTTTACCGTGAGTTTGAAATGGAGGAGGGGGAAGAAGGAGCCATTCTGAAGCTTCCTAAAATTTGGCATTACTCCTTCCTTCCTCCCCTCGTGATTCCTTATCTGTTTTTATTGTGTGTGTGTGTGTGTGTGTGTGTGTGCGCGCGCGCGTGGTGTGAGCATGCATGCCTGAAGAGACCTGAATTGCAAAGATGAATAAAGATTCCACATTTCTGCACACTCAACAGCTTACCATTCAGTGGAAGAGATACTCTGTTTCAGAAAATAATAATTACAGTGCGATGTGTAAGGTCTGGAATAGAGAAGTGTGCCAGTGCTATAGGAGCACAGAGGAGAGAGAGGCCCCAAGAGCACTGCAAGCCAGGGAGTGGGCAAAGGCTTCAGACAGGAGTTGACCCTTGAACTAGACTTGATTTAGTTTTTTACAAGGCATAATTTACTTATCTTTTAAAAAATTTAGATTCAGGAAGTTCATATGCAGGTTTGTTACATGGGTATGTTGTGTGATGCTGAGGTTTGGGTCTCGAATGATCCCACTGCCCAAGTAGTGAACATAGTACCCAGGAGATAGTTTTTCAACCCTTGTTCCCCTCCCTCCCTTTATCTGTTTTTAAATAAGTATTAGGTATTGTCAACTCATCATTTTTAGCATGTGCCTTCTTCATTGTTCATATACTCCAGATGAGGCAAAGTGCAGTAAAGTTTTCACCACAGAATCAGTAAAGAATACACTGTTACTTATTCATATCTGAAACAAAGCTGCTTTTCTATTCCCAGCTGCCTTTTTCACAGACAGCAATGGATTCAGGGTCAAAGAGATTTTCTCCATCAATCAAAATAACACAGAGATGTGCAAGATGCAGGAACCACTTTTCAGAGGCAGAACTCCAGGAAGCCAGGCAAGGGGTAATGTCTCCCTGAGGGGAAAGTCCCATGAGGACTTGCTACCCACTGTCAGTAAAAGCAATGGGCAGAAGTGGCCTTCATCACCTGCCTACCTCTAATCCCCCTCCCCCACCCAACTAGAAGAACAGTTCTGCAAAATAGCCAACAAATAACCAAATTCACTTTCAGGTCTTAGGCATAGCAAAAATATATCATACAGGTAAAGCACATGGGAGAAACAAATGGGGGTATATAGGCATAGAAAGGATCTTAGAAAATACTGATGATGGCAAGGGCAACTAATATAATACCTGGGCATCCTGTAACCTTTCTCAAATCCACTCTCCACTTTCCAAAAAATAATATAATACAAAACAACTGGTTGGGCGCAGTGGCTCATGCCTGTAATCCTAGCACTTTGGGAGGCCGAGGCTAGAGGATCACTTGAGCAGGAATTTGAGACCAGCCTGGCCAACATGGCAAAACACCATCTCTACTAAAAATACAAAAACTGGCTGGGCGTGGTGGTGCACACCTGTAATCCCAGCTACTTGAGAGACTGAGGCAGGAAAATTGCTTGAACCCAAGAGACAGAGACTGCAGTGAGCTGAGATCATGCCACTGCACTACAACCTAGGCAACACAGCAAGACTGTATTTCAAAAAAACAAACAACAAAAAAAAAGCATTATATAAAGGAAATATAAATATTTATTCATATTATAAATAATTATGGATATCCATCAATGACCTCATCTGTAAACAAGAGGCCTCTTGTTGGCCATAGAATTTTGGGCAAGTTACTTGGCCTTTCTGCATCTATTTGTTTACCTGTTAAAAACTAAGATGACAGATGTTCATTAAATGGTTGATGTGACTATATCACAAGCATAACTTTAGTGTTTTCTATTGGCAGAAAAGTATAATAAAATATCAACAATATCTAAAAGGACTGAGACAACAAATAAGCACTTCTTCATCTCAGGCAGGAGGGCAAAGCAGGCCCTGAACATGGGAGCATGGTAGTGTCAATTCACGGAGAAAGATCTCACAAGTCTGAGGTTTCATTAATGTGTCATATGATGATCTGCAGGAATATACGTCATTCAAAAACAATTAACTACCTTTTGTTGTAAAATGAAAGCAGCCATAGACAATACATAAACAAATACACCAATTGGAATGACTATCTTCTAATAAAGCTTTATTTGTGGACACTAAAATTTGAATTTCACATAATTTCCACATGTCACAAAATATTACTCTTCTTTTGATTTTTTGTAACAACCTAAAACTGTAAAAACCATTCTTAGCTCATAGGCCATACGGAAACAGGCAGTAGAAATATGAAATGTTCTTAGACATAATGATAGCAAGCATTCACTGTATCAGATATGTTCTAAGAGACTTATAAAGATTTAATTGTATTATTTAGATGTATTATTTATTTCCTTATGATAGTATTTCAAGAAAAATAGCATCATCTTCTTCATTCTACAGGGGAAGAAACTGATGTGGAGGTGACTTAACAAATGAGAGGCAGAACCAGGATCTGATACCACAAAATCTGACTCCAAATCTATGTTTTCAACATCTGTGCTATACTGCTACTAAAATTATGAAGGCACAGGACGAGGACAGATGGGGAAGAAAATATTTCATCACTGGACTGGGATATATAACGAAAAAAATATTTAATCACTGGGGTGGGTGGGATATATTTAGTGGCCTCCCAAAGAGAGCAACAAGATATATACTACATTTTGATGAATTCAAAATGCAGACTATTTTTTCCTAGTACGCAACTTTAAAGTGTGTCTGGTGCTTTGGTATCACAAGCTGTAAACTTGGGATCCACTCTGGCAAACAGCTTGGAAATGTCAGAAGTCATCTACGAATAAAAATAAAAACTGATTCATCCTGACAGTTAACCTCTTATTTCGATTTTGAAATCTTTGCAAAGACTCATTTGCAGAGACTTCTCTGACAAAGAGAATACAGTTGAATAATGCATTTGGACAAATATTTAGTGAATACCTCCTTTGTGCTTGGCCCTGTGGAAATGCCAAGTTCAGGTCATTCTCCTTATTCTCAAGACAGTTTCCATAGTTTTCCAATAAATACAAAAGGGTATAAATGAACAGTCTTGAACTTGAAAGGTATATAAGCCTTGGGTCACATTTAACTTTAAAAAAATTAAACAAACACATTACATGACTCTAGATGACAGATACTACAGCCCTGGCATGGCCAGCTTTGGCTGTACCCAGGTCTCAACTCCCCCTACCATCACCATTTGGACAAGTGAGACCAGCATTCATACTTGCAGCTGGGACACTACTGCTGCTGGATTTTAAAATGTTAGAGCACAAAGGCAAACGATCATCACAATGCACGGGGAGAAGCCAGGGTGTCTCGTGGGGAGCAGGGGCTGCAAACAACTGCAGTGATGACACATTTGAGGGAAGCAAACCTGATGGGCCCCAGGCACATCTGGAAAATCAGCTGGCTCTGCAGGCTCAAATGGCAGCTCCTGCTCAGTTCTAGTCCAGAGTGGCCATATGGGAATTCAGGTTCACTGTGGGCAGAACTTCTCATTTTTAAAAAGAAGGTGGAAATCTGTATTTATATGTATAATCTCCTGATAACTATAATTTCCTAAAACACTGTGCTAAACAAATAGATCTTGTCTACAGGCACACCAGGTCATAGGGTGACTGATGAGCATGCATACAGCATGACTACATATAGGTGAAATATAGGATTAATCAAAGAGGAATGCCTTAAGGAACTGGTCAGTTTTGGAGAAAGGCCACACACAAATATGCACATACACACACACACACTCACACATCCATGGACTATAGAATATGAATAATTGCAAATATATCATATATCAAGAAATAATCACTCTTGCTCAGGCCAAAAACACAGGGAGTCATTCCTGATTCATTTCCTTTCACTTATTCTCCATCTCTAACCCACCCACAAGCCCTGTCCTTCCACTTCCAAAAACACATCCCAAACGTGATCACTTCTTACCACGGTCATTGTGTCAACTCTAGCCCAAACCGCCATTATCTATTGCCTGAACTCCAGCTCCAGCCAACTGATCTCTTTGCTTCTACGTAAGAGCCAGAATAATTCCAGTTTTAATGTGCAGACCACATTGTGTCATTTCCCTGATTTACCCTAATGGGAGTCCATTATAGGCAAATCCAATCCAAACTCCAAATAAAAATCTTGTGAGATCTGGTCCCATCCTCTCTCTGATCTGATACTGTATTATTCTTACCCTTCTTCAATACTCCCAAAGCACAATTATTAATATTTCTATCACAGATCATGTTTTTCAGCAACAGTAGTAGTAATGGAAAAAATCTATAAAAGATTGAATAAGGAAGTAAGATTTAGAAAGTACAGTTTGGATTTCTTAAAAGAGTGAAATTCTAATTCTTTGTATCAATAACAAATCAGAAGCAGAATTGGGCCTTGGATTTTCCAGTAGGGAGATAGATCAGTGCCTACTTTCTGTCGTACAGTATGCAAAAACCAAGGCTGATAAAAGCAGCCCTTGACTTCACGGCACTCAGACTCCAAATACAATCATGAGTCACTTAAGGACAGGGATACAGTCAGAGAAATGCATCCTTAGGTGATTCCATCATTGTGCAAACACCATAAAGTATATTTACACAAACCGAGACGGAATAGCCTACAACACACCTAGGCTAGATGGTATAGCATATCACTGCTAGGCTACAAACCTATAGAACATGTCACTGTACTGAATACTGCAGGCAACTGTAACACACGGTAAGTATTCATGTTTCTAAACACAGAAAAGTTACAGTAAAAATATGATATAAAAGATTTTAGGCTGGATACAGTGGCTCACGCCTGTAATCCCAGCACTTTGGGAGGCTGAGGCGGGTGGATCACCTGAGGTTGGGAGTTGGAGACCTGCCTGGCCAACATGGTGAAACCCTATCTCTCCTAGAACATAAAAATTAGCTGGTTGTGGTGGTGCACACCTGTAATCCCAGCTGCACAGGAGGCTGAGGCAGGAGAATTGCTTGAACCTGGGAGGCAGAAGTTGCAGTGAACCAAGACCGCACCACTGTCCTCCAGCCTGGGCAACAGAGAGAGACTCCATCTCAAAAAAAAAACAAAAACAAAACAAAAATAGTACACCTGTATAGGACACTTAACATGAATGGCGTTTACAGGACTAGAAATTGCTCTGGGTGAGTGGTAAATGAATGTGAAGGCCTAGGACACTACTGTATACTACCGTCGACCTTATAAACACTGTACACTTAGGCTACACTAAATTTATTTTAAAAATATTTTTCTTTCTTCAATAATAAACCTTAGCTTACAGTAACTTTTTTACTTTATAAGCTTTTCAATTTCTTTAACTTTTTGACTCTTTTATAATCACACAGTTTAAAACACAAACACATCACACATCTGTGCAAGAATATTGTTTCATTTTTTCCTTATTCTATAAGCCTTTTTCAATTTTTAAAACTGTATTTTTTTAGTTTTTAAACTTTTTTATTAAAAACGAAGACACAAACATACACATTAGCCTAGGCCTACACAGGGTCAGGAACAGCAATATCACTGTGTTCCACTGGAAGGTCTTCAGGGGCAATAACACGCATGGAGCTGTTGTCTCCTATGATACCAATGCCTTCTTCTGGGACACCTCCTGAAGGAACTGCCTGAGGCTGTTTTATAGTTAACTTTTTTTTTTTAATGAGTAGATGGAATACCTTCTAAAATAATGGACTGGACACAGTGGCGCACACCTGCAATCCCAGCACTTTGCGGGGCCAAGACAGGCAGATCATGAAGTCAGGAGTTCGAGACCAGCCTGCCAATATGGTGAAATCCCGTCTCTACTAAAAATACAAAAATTAGCCAGGCATGGTGGCACATGCCTGTAATCCCAGCTACTCAGGAAGCTGAGGCAGAAGAATCGCTTGAACAGGGGAAGTACAGGTTGCAGTGAGCCATAATTGCACCACTGCACTTCAGCCTGAGCAACAGAGCAAGACTCCATCTCAAAATAAATAAATAAATAAAATAATGATAAAATTATAATAAACACATAAACCAGTAACATAGTTGTTGGTTATCACTACCAAGTATTATGTACTGTACATAATTGTATGTGCTAGCTATTTCTACAACTGGCAGCATGGTAGGTTTGTTTACAACAGCATCACCACAAATACCGGATGATACGGTTTGGCTGTGTCCCCACCCAAATCTCGAATTGTAGCTCCTATAATTCTCACATGTCATGGGAGGGACCCAGTGGGAGATAACTGAATCATGGGGGTGGATCTTTCCTGTGCTGTTCTCATGATAGTGAACAAGTCTCATGAGATCTGATGGTTAGTTCCCTGCACATGCTCTCTCTCTCTTGCTTGCTGCCATGAGAGACGTGACTTTGCTCCTCTTTTGCTTCTCACCATGGCCTCCCCAGCCATGCAGAACTGTAGGTCAATTAAACCACTTTCCTTTATAAATTACCCAGTCTCGAGTATGTCTTTAGTAGCAGCATAAGAACAGACTAATACACTCGAGTAAATGGCATTGTGCTATGCCCTTATGACAGTTACAGCATCACTAAGTTATGGGAATTTTTCAGCTTCATTATCATCTTCTGGGACCACCACCATATATGTGGTCCATCAATGTCCAAAACATCCTTATGCAACACATGACTGTAGATATAAACAAAAAACAGTACTAACATAATATGGCAAATATGTTGAGGTGAATTTGCAAATCTAGCTTGGTACTGCCAAAATTATACAAAGAAACAGATATAGCAGGGAGACAGAATCTGTCCTATGACTTAC
The DNA here is from genome assembly GCF_024542745.1 of Macaca thibetana thibetana. Lineage (NCBI taxonomy): Eukaryota > Metazoa > Chordata > Mammalia > Primates > Cercopithecidae > Macaca > Macaca thibetana. The sequence goes on from NC_065581.1 coordinate 120,687,340, forward strand.
CTAAACCCATTATAAGCAATCAAGTTATAACTGCATATAATAAAAAGAGTTGGAAGATAACAGATTTTAAATGCTTTCAAAAGTAATATGTCTGATGAGTGTCATCTTACAAACGAATAACAAATTTGAGCCCTTTGACACTGATTATTCTATTATTTATTTACACCGTTTTCAAAACAGGATTTGAGACACTCTATTTAATTCAATTACTAGTCCCATCATTTACTGTGTGTCTATGTGTGTGTGTGTGGGTATACAGTATATATATACACACAAACATACATAGTGTACATATCGTAATATATTCATACTCTCCTCAGATTAATCTGATGCCCCTGATAGTTCAAAATGATGCCCCAGCATCTGATAACATTGTAAATTTTATGGTCTCTCTCTCTCCCCCTCCTCATCTGTTTTTTGCAAGAAGTTGGTTAATTTAAAAATTCCAGTAGAAATAACTTAATTCAATATTTCTCAATCTTTTCAAATTAGAATCTTTAACTCATGAACCCCAATCTCAACACTGACACAAATGTAGCACCCTTTTACATTCTTGTAATTCTTCAATTTTTAAATAATCAATATTGCATCAGTAAGCACTATGTACAACATCATCTTAGTTAATGATAATATATTTATATGATAATACATTTTTAAGCCATTATACAACAAAATGCTACACTTTTTCTCTTGGTGGTGGAATTAAAAGTAGTTTGAAAATTTTTCTTTGGATTTACTCTTTTATCTAATTTTTACAAAGTTTATGTATTATTGCATAAATTAAATAATAGAAGTCTTCAAAAGAATGTTGGCTCTAGTCAAGATTAAGCAAAATTATAAAATTACGTTCATCTCAATTATAAAATGTGTACCTTAATCAATGAAATGAAGACTGTATGGTATTTAGTATTTACTTTTATGATTCAACTCCATGGTAAAAGAATAAACACAGCATTGCTTTCCACAGAGAAGACTAAAAGCAAAATAAGGGCACTGAAATAATGCCTAATGAGTTCCTTCCACACCTCAACAACAGAAAACCAGCAAAATGTGCTCCAGTCACTTAAACAATTAGTGAGTGCAGATCTCTCAGCCGTCCTCTTTAAGAATTCTGGGTGGTCAGCACAAGTTGTTAAGAATTGAAAAAGATTCCTTTTAGAAGCTTGCTTGGAAGGAGGGAGGGAGAGAAGAGGAAGAGAGAGACAGAGACAAGAGAAACAGACGGTTGCAGATCATCACAGAGTATGCCACATTAACTAGAGAGCAATGATTTACAGTGTTTACTGTAAATGTGCAGAGAACAGTCCAAATCAGTAAATGTGCACCTACCTTCAGAACTACAAAATACTGTAAAACACATGCCAAACCAAGTAATATCTTTCAGGGAATCACAAGTCACACAGACATGTAACAGAATGTTTACCTTGATTTTGGTAAGTTATTGGTATAGTGATGATAAAATCTGGAATGATAAGGAACCAATGTGGGGCTCAGATACCTGGTGGCCAGAGGCAGGGGCCACTAGCGTACTCCATGGACAATCAGGTGAGGTCTGGGGGCTGAATAAGCTCTGACTCCAAATTAGCAAGAAAAAAAAAATGGGCTAAGGACATGAATAGACAATTGTCAAAAGAAGATATACAAATGGCCAACAAGAATATGAAAAAATGCTCAACATCACTAATGATCAGGGAAATGCAAATCAAAACCACAATGCGATACCACTTCACTCCTGCATGAATGGCCGTAATGGAAAAATCAAAAAACAATAGAGGTTGGCAAAGATGCAGTGAAAAGGGAACACTGCTGGAAATGTAAACTAGTACAGCCACTATGGAATACAGTGTGGAGATTCCTTAAAGAACTAAAAGTAGAACTACCATTTGATCCAGCAATCCCATTACTGGGTATCTACCCAGAGGAAAAGAAGCCATTATACAAAAAAAGATGCTTGCACACATATGTTTATAGCAGCACAATTCGCAAATGCAAAAATATGGAATCAGTCCAAATGCCCATCGAACAATGAGTGAATAAAGAAATTGCAGTATGTGTGTATATATATGTGTGTGTGTATATACTATTAATACTATACAAATAGTATATATACTATTATATATATTATATATTTATATATTATATATTAATTAATATATATTAATATATAATATTTTTGTAGTTGCAAATTGTGCTGCTATAAACATGTGTGTGCAAGCATCTTTTTTGTGTAATGGCTCCTTTTCCAAATGCCCACCTCTGATGGGCATTTGGGCTGTTCCATATTTTTGCAATTGTGAATTGTGCTGCTATAAACATGCGTGTGCAAGCATCTTTTTTATATATAATATAGATATATATTATATATATACTAATAGTATAGTATATATATAGTATATGAATAATACTATTCAGCCATTAACAAGAAATGAAATAATGGTATTTACGGCAACCTGGATGAAACTAGAGACCATTATTCTAAGTGAAGTAACTCAGGAATGGACAACCAAATATTGCATGTTCTGACTCATAAGTGGGAGTTAAGCTGTGAGGATCCAAAGGTATAAGAATGACACAATGGACTTTGGGGACTGGGGGTGGGAGGGGGTGGGTGGAAGTGGGGGTGAGGGATAAAATTCTACAAATTGGGTACAGTGTATACTGCTCGGGTGATGGGTGCAGCAAAATCTCACCGAATCACAACTAAAGAACTTACTCATGTAACCAAACACCATCTGTTCCCCCAAAAACCTACGGAAATGAAATAAATAAATAAATAGCTCTGACTGCACATGCATACCAGGCAAGGTCTGTAGGCAAACTCAGGAAACAATACAGCTTATTCCATGTATACACAACTGGCAATACAGTAGAAATGTTTGAAGAACGCAGTCCTTCAAAAGATAGGCTTCCATGGGACTAGGGTGAGGCATTGGTAATGCACTGATTCTGACAGTGTAAAGGTAAATAAAATGAAAGTTCCTTTGTTCAATATATATAAAGGAGAGGCAGCTACACTGCTCCTTCCCTTCCCTTAGGGTGTCTCCTTAAAACAAGATAGACCCAATTTTTGTGATCAGGAAATAGATAAACCCAGTCTCGTTTTCCAAGTTAAGTTAAACACAGGAGTTGTTGAGAAGTTGGACAGAAACCATCACAACATGGCACATCTAGTTGTCTCTCACAGAGACAAGTGTTCGTTGTTCTTTCTCCTACTTTACTGAATATTTGTGTGAAATTCTGTCTAGACTTTGTCGTCTTTAACCAACTGCCTGCATGCACTTAACCACACATGCACACTTAATTGTAAATTGTATTTTCTCTGTATTCTATGTTGGTACCAAGAGGTACCAGTGTTGGTAGGATTTTTTATTTCTCCAACAAATAATAACAAAAATAAATGTCAGCTTCCCCCCAAGTGTGACTCCCCTTATGGCTGGTGAATTGTTACCTGTGGCAATTGTAGCTAAAAGTTTCCCAGGCCAGATACGGCTGGTAATGGGTCCAGTGTCTCCTTACTCTGTGTAATAGGTAGAGCTTCTCTCCCCTCAACCACTACCTCTCAGCAATCCCCTCTTGATACCTTACTTCCCACCCCGGCATAAGCCCACCCTTCCCTGCACCACCAGAGCCCATCTCTGAAGCTAGAGATGGTGGGGCCACAAAAGGCTGAATGGAAAAGCACAAGGAAGGTGGTCCTGCTCACTCCTTCCTAGGTGAAGGGTGAATAGTCATTTCCTCCCAGTTGATCAATTTCTAAACTGATCATCAATTATAAAGACTACCAAATTTGCTTCACAATTATGAATACCAATAGGCCGAATCAAAACCCTTTATTAAGTACTCATCAAAGCATAGCATATTAAATAATACCTAACAGTTTTAATTTTAATCATTTGTTTTTAGTTTTAACCAAGGTGAAGTTCATTTTATAAACAATTTTGAGATAAAAATCAAATTTTAAAAATTCAAACTGAATGAAAACAAAACAAACAGCAACAACAACAAAGCTTGCATAAGTACAGCCAAAGTATATCTGGAAGCTGGTGTTTAAGAATATGGAGTATATTTTATTGTTTTCTTTTTAGAGGTATTAGTGAATAGACACTAATTCACACTTCTTTTTAAGGAACCACTTGAATGTGAATGGCTCCTAAAACAATCAGTTGAGTTGCCATATGCATACTCATGAAATAAACCAATGGCAGACCCAGTGTGTAGCTCTTCAAGCTCAAGCCTCTACTACAGATGGTATTTATCATCACATAGGAAGCCTGTCAGCCTGTTTATAGTACTAAAGAGAAGATTGGACACCTAGAGGTGGAAAAGGGTTTGGGCTCCTTTTATTGCACCTCCTGTACAAATCTCTCTCCTCATCTTTTCCCACCCCTATTTTAGTGATCATTAACTTCCAACACGAAAAAAGTAGAAAAACAATATCTAAAAGCAATGTCTCATTGTCTCCTAAAGGAAAGCATCTTAATAGCTCTCCATATTGGAATCCATTAAAAAAATGCTTCATAGCTTTTCTCTCTTAGGTTCTGTCAATTTAAATTTCAAATTTGGAATTGTAACTTACATGAAAACTTGGCTCATCTGTGTCTTAGAAAAGAGAAAAGCAGAAATTTGCACAAACTCAAGTTCAGCATTTCTAAGTTTGCATATTTTCTACCTAACCTTTATTTGTGAAGCCTCTTTAGAGAACTGTCTCACCAAATTGATAAAATAACTTATGCAATTTGTATGTTTTCAGCTCTGCCAGATGAGCAGCTCTGAAAGTCAGCCAAAGAAAATGCAGGCTCAAAGTCAGAGCAAATTTCCCAACAGCAAAGCAATGAGGCCTTTGCTGCCTCCCTTGGGAGACCGGCTGGCTAACAAACCAGAGGCTCTGAAATTTAGAAGGGGCAAAAAACTCAAGTCATATACACCATACAATGGAAGAACGTGAGCTTAATGAGCCAATCCTTTTTCCCTTTTCTGTTTATATGTGTCGCACAGATCCACAGATCAGGAATATCACAAATTCAAGGTACCTGATAGGTTTTTTATTTTGCATTCCTAAGTAATTATCATCTCCTATACACTTCACAGCAATGCCTCAATATTTCTTCATGATATAAGGCAGGTAATAATGACCAATTGTGTCTTATGGCTATAGAAATGTAGACCAGGTGACCTGAAAAATTTGACTAATAATTTGCCTGAGGTCATAAATAAATGAGCAGGATATCCAGAAATAAGTGTTTAATTTCCTAACTTTTTGCTTTCTTTTTTAGATAATCACTTTTTTGAGCTCTTCATAAGTTTTAAAAATCCAAGAGCCATAATTTACTGTACACTATGACTTCTCAGGATCCTTGAATTCCAAAGCACCGTATACTCTATGATATGTTAACAAGGATTTGCGGCAAAAAGAATACATATTTTGAGTGAGTGCTGTCTTGGCTACTGTATATTCATATGCAGTTACAAATTAAAAGATGGTTTTAGACCAATATTATTGTCAAGTTCTTCACCAAATCCCTTATCAAGAAAAGAATTGTGCTAGCCTTAAGTTTTTAGTCTTATTTTTCTTCACAGTGAATGTAGTAGTTAGATCCTATGTGAAGAACTGTACTGGGTAAATAAAACAATAATATACATTAAGTCCAAGTGGTCATTTAACAATCACTGCAGCACAACTCCAAGAAATCAGGTAAACAGGGAAAGTTTGGATAGCTGGATTTGCTTATTTTTGTGAAAAATGCAGCAAAAGCCCTGATGCATTATATTCATATCCAGGACATAGCACAATTCATGCCATGTTGCACTCAGTCCTAAACTCTACTCTTGTCTCTTTCCAATGCAACCATCCCCAAGTGGCTTGTGAACATATAGAATTAGGCATATTCAATGTATGTCTATGTCATTGTCATTCATTTATTTATTAAGCCTACAAATACTTTACTGGATACCTACTAAATGCCAAAAGATATGCCAATGAGCAAATAGACAGTCCCTGCACCCACAGAGCTTATGCCTAACCTAGGAAAAAAGACTGGCAACTATTTAAATTACAGTATGGTAAGTGCTTCAAATCATAACACTTTCATAGTATACAGCTTTTCTACCCTAGTCTGGAAGCTCAGAAAAGAGATCCTTGAGGAAGCAACATTTAAGTTCAGGCAAGAAGGAAGGGTAGGAGCTGCCCAGGAAGAGATAGAGAAAGGACTGTGTGCAAAGGCCAGGAAGGCCACCGGGATGGTAAGCAGAGACAGCGTGGCTGGAGCATAAAGAGGGAGCGAAAGGAAAGTACAATAAAATTAGGAGTAAATTGGGAGGTAGCTATTTAGAGTGTTAAGAACCAAGTAAGACCAAAACATCACACTATATATCAAAAATATGTACAATTTCAATTTCTAATTTTGTTTTTTTTAAAAAGGACAATGGGCACCCAATGAAAGAGCTTACAGAAGAGAAAAACGTATTCAGGTTTACCCTTTAGAAACACTATAGATACTCTCTTGAAAATGGAAGGGGAGGCCAGGTGCGGTGGTTCACGCCTATAATCCCAGCACTTTGGGCGGTTGAGGCAGGCAGATCACTTGAGGTCAGGAGTTCGAGACCAGCCTAGCGAACACGGTGAAACCCCATCTCTACTAAAAATACAAAAATTAGCTGAGCGTGGTGACATGCGCCCATACTCCCAGCTACTAGGGAGGCTGAGGCAGGAGAATCGCTGCAACCTGGGAGGCAGAGGCTGCAGTGAGCCAAGATTGGACCACTGCACTCCAGACTGGGCGACAGAGCAAGACTCTGTCTCAAAAAAAAAAAAAAAAAAGAAAAAAAGAAAAAAAAAAGGATAGGGAGATGGAGAAGGTGGGGCATGGAATGAAGAACCAATTAGCAGATTCTCACAGTGGTCCATGTATTCAACGATAATTTTCAAACAAGGTAAGGTTATCACTCTCAAACCAATGTGATAATAATGTGTGTTAAAGACTTTATTTAACTCATTAATTAATGAGGGACCCAATAAGGTGTTACAACCAGTTCAGGGGAAAATTTTTAAAAACACATGTTTTATATAAGAAAGATGAAAACTGAAGTAGATTTGCAATAGATGCAAAAACTGGTCTATCCAAGGAGCAATAATTAACTGCTTTCCAAATAATTTTCATTTTTATGGATAAGAATCACTTGCATACCTATTTTCCACAACTTACCTAGTTGTAATGTAGCTCAAAAATAATTAAAGGCAGAGATAATTCAGATGCCTGAGCTAACAGGACACCCACTAGTCTTTCTTGCCCATTGTAAAGTCTCTCACCATTTTTTCCAACACCAATAACAATGACTTAGAAAAGAGACATGTCACTCTACATAGAGTAAGTGGACAATTTTGAATATATGTACATATTGGAATTAACAAGACTTGATGTTTGATTGAGACTTTTGATGGGAAGGAGGCCACAAAGGAAATATCCAAACAAATGCCTGTTTTAAAACGAATTCCTAAATGGCAGAAGGTGCCATCAGCACAGGGGCCCTGTTGCTCTGTTTAGGAACCCACACTGTAGGGGAGTAGTGGACCCACTGAAAAATTATATTGTAAAGCTCACCACAATGTGCCAAAGGACACGGATTTTAAAAAATTCATTCCCTTCAATGGGATTTTTTTTTCTTGTTCTAGCCTCTGCATTACCTAGTAATACCAGGCACAAATACAGTCTTTCCCCAGCTCAGCAAGGGTTAAGCCACATGGGAGTCTATGGAAATCTCCCGGTCTAGAAATGTGTTACTCTCTCTTTCACTATCCCCAATTGGAAGCAGTTCAGCTTATGGTCTTAAGACAGCCAGAGGAAAGAAAAAATAATGTGAATGTTTAGTGTCACTGCCATGAGCCTCCCATCTCCAAATATTCATAATTTCTCAGACAAATTCCTTCTAGGTTTTGATTTCTTGCTAGATGAAAATAAAAGTTTTCAGAGTCATCCCACTTTTGGTAGTTTTTCTCCAAACACCATCTCCAAACACTAACACAGAAACTGAGCTCAGAAACTACCATCTCCAAACACTAACACAGACACTTTTAGCTAAAAGCTTTTAGCTAAAAGTTCTGTGTTCCATAACTATAACTTTTACTAAAAATGATAAAAATTACCAAGTCTTTTCTAGTAGTTTGGTAAGAAATACAAATATCCCAGGGCAAACAATTTAAATGGGACTTAAAGCCCCCATTTATATTGCAAAATAATAGACATTATAAATGTACAAATTTAAATATCAAGTTCGTTTAATAAACTAGTCTGGTACTACCAGAGTTTGTTTTATGTGAGGTCTTTTTAAAGGTGTCAATGATCCGCCATAAACATTGAGAACTTTCTTTTCAATTATTCTTTCTCAGTTCTCGTCTCTCTTCCTCTGCAAACCCTTTTCATGTCCTATCGTACTACCTATTGCTCTCCATTGTCATACATAGGTAAAAAGTAATTTACCCAGTTTCAAATGCTTTCTAAGCTTAGCTCTACCAAGTTTAATGCTTTCAAAACAATCTTCAAAATTAGTTCTAAGGCAATTCTTCCCCAAAGACTAAATTAAGCTGCTAAAAACTGCTTCACTTGTTCTATCTAAACAATTCCCGTGTTATCCTCTTGAATAACCAGGATGAATAATCTTACTTATACGAGCAATCATGAAACCACTGGAATAAAGCCCCTCATATCAGACTCCCAGTTACTAAAACTACATTCTCTGGAAAATGGTCACATGCAGATGAATACTTCAAAAGTTTTTATTCATGTTAAGCCCGAGATGCACATATGTTACCTGTGTCTCTGGAATAAAACAGATTAAAATTTACCAAAATATGCCTACATGTGCTTTGGAATAATCCTACACATATAACTGCCAATTATGCAAGCACCTTTATGTTCTAATTCTCTATATTTTTAAACCTCTGTCAAAGTTAATTTTCACATTCCTTACATACTCACAGGCAAGATAAAATATCCCTCAAGATAAACTTGTAAAGCCTAAGAAGCAGTGAAATCAAATAACCAACTATAAATATTGGGATGTGGGGCATTTTTTAAACTATGCTGCTACTCAAACTAACCTTAAGATATCCTCATTTTTTCCTCAGGAAATACCAATGTTTGTCTCCCTGACCTTTACAACTTTCGAAAAGCAACCAAAAATTTTGAAAAGCAAGTCTTCATTAAAATAGCTTTTATACTGTTTAAAAGACCATAACAGTGTTTCTCTGAGAAACTTCTATTTTTCATCTTGCTATAGAAGAGTAACACAATCTGTTACCCTGAAAACTCTCTTCCCACCTGAGGCTTAGGGCACAAAATTCCAACACCAATAACTAAGAGATAATCATATTAGAACAGATTTGAAAATAGCACTGACAATTCCTCTCTTCAGCATGGTCTGCCCCTAAGAAAAATTATTGCTCAAAGCATTGATTATATTCTAAATAGTCAGAAATGCTAAGAGCAGATCTTTGCAGGGGAGGGGGGATGGAATTAAGGAAGTACACGAGAAAAAAAAAACCACAAGGCAGATAAATATTATTAGCCACATCTACAAGAATAAAAATCCATAAATATTTTTGACAGGGTAGAAAGACTTCCTGAATGATAACATTTGGTTTTAACCAGGCAAAATGAAATCATAATCCTCTTAACCAAGGGAACACAAAAATTTTCCCAATGATATATCCTTTCCCAGATGTACCCAGGATTTGCAGAATCGAAAGCAGCTAATTGTTGCCTTAAATATCTGGAGAAGGCCAGGTAAAAGTCAATAGCGTCCCATAAACTATGTATGTGAGAATTTCCATTTAAACATATTTTGGAAGAGAATAAAAGAAGAATAAATGTATCTGCATACTTAGAAGACTTCTGCTAGGTGACATTTCCTGGGGAAAATTTACTGCACTTCCAACCAAACTCCTTCAATCAGAATGACGCATCCGAACCATCAAAGTTTTTGAAAGTGTCGGTTACCTTTGAAAATCGAGCATTTATCCATTTGGTAAAGGTTTTCTTCTGTACATCATTGTGTTCATCTGTGGAATGGAAAAAGAAAGAGAAGGAAAAAGTATGAGAGTCTGTACCTTTAGTAAAGCACCAAATAAGGTTATCTCTATCCTCGAAGAGTTTAAAATAGTCCTATTAGTCAAGCTCCTGGAGCACAATGATGCGCAGCTGATGCAGAATGTGATGACTGCCCGGTTCACCTATGGAGCCCAACACTGCCTACAACAGAGGGAGGCTCGGGCACCTTTCCCAAGGGACCAGGCTGTCTCACCCTAAGCCCCGGAGTCCTGCCATCAGAGACCAAATCCAGGTTTATGGGATCGAATCAGGGACCTACTTTCCAGCTAGTACCCACAGCACTTTCTGCTACATTTTGTTGAAGTAAAATTTCAGCATAATCAAAATGTCTTCATGTTCAAAACAAAAATTAAAGTTATCCAATAAAAACTCAGGAATTCGTGACTTCCTCCCTCTTCATACTGGTCCTACACCCTCTAGAATGACAGCATAAGGTTTATGGTCAATCTTGTAACCCATTTTCCTGTAGTAAGATTGACATGAGGTTTTAATGATCTTGATCTATACAAACTTTTACAGGTAGAAAAATCAGAAGAATTTAAAACCATTATCAATTTTGGTTTTGATTACAAATTAATTTTATAAGCCATAAAAAATGAAAAGTTACTTTAAAAGACTGACCACCCTGAACTTTTTAAAGATGGGTAGAAGGATTTGGTTACATATAAGAAGGCCGTGTGGCTAACAAAAAGAGAAAAGGATTTTCTCTAGAACCAAGTAGACAGTGTCCCAATCCATTTATTGTGTGACCTTGGGTCATTATAACATCGCCTAGCCTCACGGTTCTCATCTGTACAATAGGGATAAATAATATCTAGTTTGCAAGAGCACTGTAAAGGTTAGTGAATATAAATGACAATCACTTGACGAAAAGCTGGTGTCCAGCTTGTTATAATGATTATAGTAAAAGTGTAAGCAAGGCAGATAAATATCCATTGGACCTCTTCAGATCATACTCTCTTCCATCACCACTCGATTTTCTGTTAAAGCCAGTAAAAGAGTCATTGTTGTCTTAAAGCCTACAAAACAGCATTTTGACAATCTCTATCAGTTGTTCAGAAAGCTGTCTTTTTTTTTTTTTTTTTTTTGTTTTTTTTGGTTTTTTTTGTTTTTTTTTTGTAGTTTTTTTTTTTTTTTTTTTTTGTTTTTTGTTTTTTTTTTTTTTTTTTTTTTTTTTTTTTTTTTTTTTTTTTTTTTTTTTTTTTTTTTTTTGTTTTTGTCAAGGAGTATCTACAACAGTGCAGAAAGGTGAGGCTCCATCCATATGTGTGTCCTGCCTCCTCTGCCACCTTTTATACTGCTGGGCTGCCTCCCACATCGGAACAGCAAAATAATAATGGAGGAGGCCCAGGTGTGCTTGGCCCTCCAGCATCGATTCCACATTAAATACAGACCTGCTCACAAACCTCTACTAGGATCATTAGACGTTCATCTACCACTTCACCCAGTCTGTGGTCTTTGATCCTCACCCCTTTGTGGAAGGAGAGTTTGTAATTAAAAGGTCATTCCCAGAATAAATATAGCAGCAGCTTCAGAAAAAAAAAAAAAAAAAAAAAAAAAAAAAAAAAAAACGCATTTACAACTCCATAAAGGTAATTGGAGACCTTCTCCAAGACACTAAGGGAGCAAGTGGTATAGAAAACAAAACTGCTGTTTAAGAAACTCCTTGATGTTAATGGTGCTCAGAGGTGACCTTCCTTCAAGAAAGGACAGCAAAGACAGCAACAATCCCTATTTCAAGCTTTATATTATCCGATCAAGGCCACATAAGCCATTTATTAGCCAAGAGAAAGTGCTTACACACTGAATGACCCTTTGCCATCTTCATATCAAAGAGGGACACAGCAGAGATTATACTCAGAATACAAGGCTACCACCACACATCAACCTGAAGAAGGCGCTATACCAGCCTCACCAAAATGAATTTAATATTAAATATCAGTGTTTAGGGCATTTGGAAAATCCAATTATTTGTCCCACTACCTTAAAAAGATGTATTTTTATAAATCTGGTTATATGCAGTTTTATTTAATCCTATGAATAAAAAATATAGAAAGGTCATAAATAAGTATTAAATTATCTTAATTTGATAACATTCACACAACTTAAGAATTTGAGGCCATAAAAAAGGAAAAAATTATAAGAAATCTCACTACATTTTACATTTTCTTAACCTATTTCCAGAGCATTTAACTTTCTTATTTCAAAAACATATTAAAATATCTCATACTATGTAGGTTTCTCCCCAGATATAAAGTGGACAAAGAAATGAGCACTTTTACCTTATCAAATGACAATAATCTTTCCATTTTATCACATATACAATGAAATCAAATTTATGGATTCCCATTCTTATGTTTGTAAAAATGAATAAGATAATGTTTCAACAATAGTCTTTATTTTATGGGTCAAGTCAATGTCAGAATATAAGTCCAAGTAACAAATAAATTATTCGTCTGTAAACAATACATTTTCTAACATCCAAATGTTTCAAAAATACTTCAAAGTTTATAAATACACTTCTGCATTCATTCTCTTGATACAGTTAAAAATGGGGGAAAGGGTGTACATATTTCAAAGACTAGTTTGCATTTTCCTTTTTTCAGACACACACACATACAAACAGACATACTTATTATTTTCTACTAGACAGGAATTCGGTAAAAAAACAAGAATTTGCCTGTGGCTTTTCAATTATGAGATTTAAATGTAACAAACTTGCCACACTTACTAACCTCCACATCACAACAATTAAGGTAAACAATCTTGGCCTAGATCTGGGGGGCGTAAAAATAGCAGACGGGTAACAGGATAACTAAACTTCTGTCATGCTATTCTGATCAGCCATTTTGTCTGCCTAGAAAGTTATATGGAACTTCCACAGTCTCAAATTATTTCAATCCTCATTATCAAGCCAATTCGTTATTTTAACTTCTCCAAAACAAAAATGTGTAAGAATACAACAAACTTACATATAATTTGATTATAAATAGATATGTATAATATTAAGCGAATGAGTATAATTTCTACTGCACATAAACCTTCTCCAAATGTATTTTCAAGCTTCCAAATTCAAACCAGTGTTTTCCTTAGGCTTGGATTTTTGAAAACCATTTTGTTTCTGAAAGCCTTTGCTGGCTTAGCAAATCTTATCCATTAATGACCTTTCTCCATTAGAGGGATGAACACGAGACTGAATTAGAAGAAGAAAAATGTGTTAAATCCCTTAAGGCTGCTTTTCCAAATTCTTCCTCTAAATATTTTGCTCTTCTTAAAATGCTTTTGACATGCTCACACAGATCCAAAGGCCTTCACTGCTGCCTAGCCTGGAATTTTATTTCTGTGATAGGTAAAAGAAGTAAAGCAAGATGCATCAACAAAACTGCTTGATAAATCTTCAAGGAAACTGGTTTGAAAATGTTTTCACTTCACCAGCTCAAATGCGTATTGAAAATTGTTTTAGCAGAATGTAGCAACATATCTCAATTTAAATCCTAAACTGGAAATGTGGCAGAGAAATTAGGAGTTGTTTCCCCTATGAAAGCACACAAATCACCTCTAAAACTCCACTGTTATTAGAGAGAAAGCATTATCCTCTAGTACACCATTTGAAGCAATTTAAGAGTGTCCAGTTGGCTGGCACTAACGTAACATGAGTTCCCTAAAGTGCAGCTATTTAAAAAAGAAGCACCTAGACCTTTAGCCAAGAAAGAAATCTCTTATTGGATGATTTTAAACTTGGATTGATTTTATCAAGGCCTCTTTCACACACACAAAATTTAACACACCCTAGAAAGCCAATTTCTCATTAGCAAAGAAGATTATTTTGGGAGCAACAAAAGTATTTCAGATCATACTCTCATTTCTTCCTTTTGTGGGCCCTACATGTGAATCACCCCCAATATAAATCTGCTGCTCACACTTAGTTATGCCATTATGCTCTCTTGTTTCATCATACCCAATCATACCCAAACACTAATTCATTTATTCAAACAATATGTATTAAAATATCAAATGAAAATAATAAATATTATATAATAATCTATAAAATATTATAAATATGTAGACAAAGAAACAAAGCCAACAGGAGACAGACTGCTCTCAAACAGAATGTTTAACCTCCCTGAGTTTCTTTCAAAATCTGACATCCTCAGAGGACCTAAAAAAAGCTAAAATTAAAAATGTAGTTTTCAGAATTGTCAAAACTACCTAAGTGTACAAGAAGTTTAGATAATTAACATTTCAAATGATATTTTTGTGAGTTTGCCACATTTAAACATTGAAGTTATTAAAGCTAAAACCCACATTTAAAACAGACTTTCACTTCACTCTAAAAAGCTAAATACAAGTTGATTTTTTTTTAACAACATACTTTGCTTTAGTTTACAATGGACTAGTTGCGTGGGGAATGAATCCGATGGGTAATAATAACACAAGTGGACCATGTCTTCCCAAGATGCTGTGCCACCTCACTGGCTATCAAACCTGTGAAGCCGTTATAGTCTCATTTCTTCTGAGAGAAGAAGCCCGCAAGACAGTGAGCTATTCCTGGTATTTCCTCGATCCCAGAGGCTGGCTCTTCATGCTCTAGCCAGCTGTTCCTCTTCTCTCAGTCCTGCTATGTATACATCATAGCTCCTGGGTGCTTCTTCATAATAACCTGACCTGCCATACAGATAATGATCCTGATATCCAGACTGGCCTGAACAATTGAAGTAGTATCATTGTCCTGGATAACCAATAATTGGAGGGGAAAAAAAATGCCTGCACATGCTTCCATGATACTCTTCAGAGGCCCTTGAGTGTGCACTAATGCAACAAGAATCCCAGCCAGATGCCCAGTGAAGGAAGTCCCTGGTGAGAATAAGTGAAAAGGCACAAGTGTGGCCCGACAAGCAAATCTGTTTAGTACAAGGAAGCCTAAAATGTTGACAAAGGCTCCAAGGCAATGATGGTTGTTAAGAACCTCTAAAGCAAACAAAACTCCTGGGAAAACCTACAGCACAATACCTTCCGAAGCCAGGTTCTTCCAGAAATTAAAGAAGATTACAAGAGCAGGTACACCACCCCAGGGAACAGGGAAAATGTGGTGATGACACAGGCAAACCATCTACTTCCCAGTCTTCTTTCCAGATTATTCCTTTCCAGAGTGTGGACATCGTATTAAAATACAAATGCCAATCATCAGCAATGGTGAGCAGGAAAGAGCAGGCAATGCTGCCTGCCAGTCTTTTTGCTAGTAACTCCTCTCCGCCCTAAGGCAAGGAGAGGTGGAAATGGTGGAAGTGAGAAGGAAAAAGAAAACAACTCCACTTGTCAAAGAAGAAGGCTGAGGCAGAAGTAAATGAATTGTCCAGCATCACCCACCCAGCAAATGCTGGACCACAAACAGAACTAGGTCTAACTGACTGTGGAGTCTGTGTTCAATGCACTTCCATGTAGGAGGAGGTTAAAGAGGGTTTAATGAAAAAAAGAAAGCTTTAAAACATATCTTGAATAATAGACGAAGTATAGTTCATGCAAACATGGGAAGGGCATTCTAGACAAAACAAACCTTATCAATACCTCTTCATTTCAGCCTCAGATTCAATACCTCACAAAAAAGAACATGTTTAATATAATCGTGGTATCTACAAGAAAACACAGAGGGCTATAGCATATAATGATGTCAAAATAAGGCTAAGATAATCCAAATTTCAGGAAGTTTTCAATCCTGAAAACTGTTTATGCCTATAAAAAAAAGAAGAAGGGTATGGAGTTAAAATATATGCTTTAAAAATGTTCTTGTAATAAAATAGAGATTATTTGGAAAAAAAATCAACCTCCTTAAGCAAGCACATGCTCTGCTGGCATGACCCAGTGACCCATCCACTCTGCCTAAAACTGAAGGCAATTATGGAGCCTTGGGGTTCTAGAATGTCTACAGCCACATCTGGACTGCATTTAGAATTTACATCATTTTCAGCATCAGAGGTCAGAGGAATTTTTTTTTTAAGATGGAATTTCGCTCTTGTTGCCCAGGATCGAGTGCAATGGCGTGATCTCAGCTCACTGCAATCTCCGCCTCCCAGGTTGATGCGATTCTCCTGCCTCAGCCTCCCGAGTAGCTGGGATTACAGGTGCATGCTACCACGCCTGGCTAATTTTTGTATTTTTAGTAGGGACAGGGTTTCACCATCTTGGCCAGGCTGGTCTCGAACTCCTGACCTCATGATCCACCTGCCTCAGCCTCTCAAAGTGCTGGGAGTACAGGCGTGAGCCACTGCACCTGGCCAGAGGATCATGTTTGTTCCAGCTGAGAACCAACCTAACCCACCAAAACTATCCGCCTTACTATCACGGAGCCACAGAGGATAGAAGTAGGAAGTATGGAAGAGGGTGCCTGATGGGATCCCGTCCTGTGACCAGAGAGGTCAGGGGCTTACCCCTCATGACACACAGTTGAATGGTGCCATAAATCAAATCAGGATCCATGTCTCCTTACCTAGCTCTCCTCCTACTCACAAGACTGCCTCTTTTTAAAAAACTGTTTTATGAAGGTATAAAATTCACCTACCATACAATTCACCCACATACCTACCATACAACTCACCAACCATGCAGTTTACCCATTTAAATTCACCTACCATATAATTCACCCAATTAAAGTTTACAATTCAATCGTTTTGGGCCCATTAATAGATTTTTTAATTGTGGTAAAAGATATATAACAATATTTGTGATTTCAGCCATTTTAAATCATACAATTCAGTGGCATTAGTTACACTACAATGTTATACAACCATAACCACTATCTATTCCCAAAACTTTTTCATCACACTGAACAGAAACTCTGCAGTCATTAAGCAGTAAGTCCCCACTCCCGCCAGCCCCTGGTAATAGCTAATCTACTTTCCATCTCTATGCATTTGCCTATTTAAGATATGTCATGTAAGTGGAATCATACAATATTTGTCATTTTGGGTCTGGCTTATTTCATTTAGTATAATGTTTTCAAGGTTTCATCCATGTTGTAGCTTGTATCAGAACTTCATTCTTTTTTAAGGGTGGAAAATGTTGCATTGTATGTATAAACTACAGTTTCTTTATCCGTTCGTCTAAAGAGGAGCACTAGTTGACCACTTTTTGGCTATTCTGAACAATGCCACAATGAACACTGGTGTACAAGTATCTGAGTTCCTGATTTCAGTTCATTTGGGTATAGATGCAGGAGTTGAAATTGCTAGGTTAATATATGGTAATTCTATGTTTAGATTTTTGAAGAACCAGCAAACTATTTCCCATAGCGGCTGCATCGTTTTACACTTTCACTATAATGCATGAGAGTTCCAATTTCTCCTATCCTTGCTAACATTTGTTATTTTCTTTAAAAAAAAAAAAAATGTATAGCCATCCTAGTGTAAGACTGGCTTTGAAAACAGAAACTACCAAACGAAACCCCCAAACTTAGAGACCTCCTGAAGACTTTCTGAATGAGTTCAAGTTTAACAGCATGCTAACCTGAAGAAGCTGGGGTTCAGAAATTGCTTTTTCACATTTAATCCATACCATATTGCCAAATGATTGATTTACTCTCAAAATAATTATTTTCAGAATTAAATGTAACCATTAATTCCATCTTCTAATTTTAGTTTATTTACTTCTTAACCTATTTTCTTTTCAACAAACAAGTTTTTTTAAACAATGTATAGGAATATAGGAGATAATGTTCTTCTACTTTCGCTTTCTAGAGCTGCTAAACTTAAACTGAAAGAATGTTTCTAAGATTTACAGGCATCTGCTACTGTTTGAAACCTTTCCTCTAGAAATATATTTTGCCAAAAAAAAAAAAAAAAAACCTTTTCTATCAACCATATTATATGTGTTGCAAATGTGGAAAAACAGACTCCATTTATGGGGGTAGAGACTGTAAACCTTACATACAAATACTTCACTTTGAATTTTTTTCCTGGAGTGAAGATTTTCATTAAAATTGCTAGCAATGTCATAGAGCAAGGAGGGATTATTTAGGAGACTTAGTCATATGAATTAGTCATAATGATATGAGTCACCGTCATGAAAAGCCAACAGAAACTATTTTTTTATTGATTGACAAAAGGCTAACCTTACGATAGAAAATTTCTATGAAATCAAATTCGTCTCTTCATTATTATCAAATAAACATCTATTATGTTCTACAAACTGTCTACAGAAATCTCAAGAAAAAGCAATTATTTCATGAACATATAATTCTAGATGTATGAGCCTCGAAAAAAATGAGGAAAACATTTTGAATGTAAAAACCATTCCAGTGATTTGACCTTCAGACTTTCTCATGACAAGTTCTACTTGTCAAAATAGCAGCAAAAATATGTCCTTGCAAGACTGCTAATTATTCAAATAATATTTTTCTCACTTTAATTACTTTATTATTTTCCTCATGTTATGAGGGATCTTCCTCATATATTCATAGAATAAAACAATATCCAAAAAACAGCAATTTTCAAACAAAAAGAAATGTATAAAATATCCGAAGAAAAATTTAAATATCTAAATATCTGCCCGTATGCATATGTAGGAATGCTATGATTTTCTATAGAGCTAATGTAGGAAATCTTTCACTGTATGCCATGTGTCTTCTAAGATCATGACACTGGGTCATCACAGTCAAATAAAAACTATATTGTGAGAGAATACATATTGATATGGTTTGTCTGTGTCCTCACTCAAATCTCATTGAATTGTAGCTCCCATAATTCCCATGTGTTATGGGAGGATCCTGGTAGGAGGTAACTGAATCATGGGAGTGGTTTCCCTCATACTGTTCTTGTGGTAGTGAATAAGTCTCATGAGATCTGATGGTTTTACAAAGGGTTTCCCCTTTCCTTTGCCTCTCATTCTCTCTTGCCTGCTGCCATGATAAAGACCTTTTTGCTCTTCCTTCATCTTCTGCCGTAATTGTGAGGCCTCCCCAGCCACGTGGAACTGTGAGTCCATTACTCTTTTTCCTTATAAATTACCTAGTCTCCACCATGTCTTTATTAGCAGCATAAAAACAGACTGATACACATATATATTAATATATATGATAATTCAATAATAAATGGAAAAGCATCAAGCAGTGAATGAGCACTGTAAAAGCCAATGATAACATTCTGAAGCCAACAACTCCAGTGAATCAAAAGGACCAGCAATATAGTTTGGCTTGCTTCCTTACTTCAATTTAGTCCTCTGTGTGTCAGAGCCCATATGACACCTTGAGAAAGGCAAGACCCAGACAACAACAATCCACATACGTTAAGGCACTGGTCTTTCCATTCTGCCAGACAGGAGAGTCCCCAGGTGGCAACAAAGAACAACGCAACCTGGAAAAACTCATGGGTCAAAGAAAAGTGTCTCCAGCTCATCAGGATTAGACATCTACAAAACTTTAGATAACCTCAAGGGCCACAATGAACATCCCCTCAAACAAAGCTGCCAAGCCTTCTTTACTACACCCCATCATTTGGAGAATCACTGGAGCAAAGACTCTCCCCCTCTTTCTCTCCTCTTCATTTTCAGAACCCACCTCCTTCTGCCTGCTCTACTTTTTCGAACATTGAAACCTCCCTCCGTCATGTATCGTTGAATATTCTTTTTCAACACCCTTCTCTGGACCTGTCGTGACACAGGCCGCCATCTTGGAATTCTCAGCCACAGAGTCTGCCTACTGTACCAGTCTGGGCCCCTTGCACCATATAGGTCAGTCTCTTTCTACCATTTCTCTTCTGGATTGTCTTTTTCCATCTTTTGTTTCTCTTCTTAAAACTTCCTATATAATGTCTATAATATACTTTAAAAGCTTTCAACATACAAAGTGTAATATGCTTGTGTTAAACTAGTTTAAGTCAGAAGCTTCAA
The DNA here is from genome assembly GCF_024542745.1 of Macaca thibetana thibetana. NCBI lineage: Eukaryota > Metazoa > Chordata > Mammalia > Primates > Cercopithecidae > Macaca > Macaca thibetana. Next base: position 120,707,322 of record NC_065581.1, read on the forward strand.
ACACTCTTGTTCATGAACCTCTAAAAGAATTTCTGTGCACATTTTAAAGTTGACAATTGATATTTATCATAAATTTAAATCGTCAAAAAAGATGTAATTTCTAGCATGTTGTTAAGGAGTTGCAAATTTAGCTCATTCAATTAATAGAAAATGCCTCCTCTGGTACCTAATTAGCAAAAGTCGTCCTCACTGTCAAACTAATCAGCCAAAGCAGATTTATTTTCTGACAAGAGGAGTCTGACTTGGTTTTGGATTTAAAAACCATGTTACAGGTGTTTCCAAATAACATCTCACTTCAGAATTCTCATTCTAAGATAGAGGAATGGATGGATGGATGGATGGATGGATGGATGGATGGATGGATGGATGGATGGATGGCAGGCAGCTGGACACAAAGCCTTGCCCTGGATACAACAAGGCACCAGTCATTTAAAAAAATTTTTAAGGAGTGTTCCTTGTTTTGCATTCTTAAATTGTCCTCTTGTTTGATATCTCACAGCAATGCAGCACAGTAAAGTTTGGGGAGAGTGAGAGGTATGACTTTCTTTTATAAAGTGGAAAAGAAGAATTATGAAAGAAAAGCTAAGAAAGGAGACAGCTAGGTTGCTATCTTGAGTGCCTTAACCACTAGAAAAGCTTGCCACGGTCACAGTAAGACACACATATTCTAGTGTGCAAACCACACTAGAGGCTCACATTTGTCCCAACCCAGTATAACATTCCAGAGAAGTTCAGCTATAATTTAATTAGAAAGGCTAAACTCCAGAATGGGCCACTGAAAAGGCGTCAGTTATCTTTATTTTCATCAACACCAGAGACTTTGTTAAATAATCTAATGAATGTGAGAAATGTGCTTTTACTGTGGCTTAATAATTGGCATAATTAGAATGTTAGAAGTATCCTCCTACTGGTGACTTTAGTGTTATTCAATGAACAAGGATTGGTCAAAATATTTTCTAGACATGCCCCACCATTGATTAAACAGAATATGAAAATCTAGTGAGTCTGGGAGGCTAGATCCCTAAAGGTCCTATGTTCAGCCATTGGCTGGAGGATTTTAGTTATCTGCTGCTGATTATAAGACTAAATCTTCTCCCTAAGACAATATTGTCTAATAAAAATATAATGCAATCACATACATAAATTTAAAAGCTGCATTAAAAAACAGGTAAAATGAATTCTTAGTAATATGCGCTATTTAACCCAATATCTCCAAAACATTATCATTTCAACATATATTCAATATTTTAAAACATCTTGAAAATACATTTTATAGTCTTTATTTCTTACTAAGCCTTTGAAATCCTGGGTGTATATTACAATTACAGCATCATCTCAATTCAGACGATCTACAGTTCAGGAACTCAGCACACAATGCACCAAATTATACAGCTCTAGAATATTGCTGCATTTACTTTAACTGACCTTCAAAAGGACACAGAGCTGCCGGGCGCAGGGGCTCACGCCTGTAATCCCAGCACTTTGGTAGGCCGAGGCGGGCGGATCACAAGGTCAGGAGATCGAGACCATCCCAGCTAACATGGTGAAACCCTGTCTCTACTAAAAATACAAAAATTAGATGGATGTGGTGGTGCATGCCTGTAGTCCCAGCTACTCGGGAGGCTGAGGCAGGAGAATGGTGTGAACCTGGGAGGCGGAGCTTGCAGTGAGCCGAGATGGAGCCACTGTACTCCAGCCTGGGTGGCAGAGCAAGACTCCATCTCAAAAAAAAAAAAAAAAAAAAAAAAAAAAAAAAAAGACACAGAGCTGCAGCTTACCTTACCAACTTTATAATGCAGGCTGTATGAACTGTTTTTCAAATTGTCTTATGTCATTTTGTAATACTTCTAGTCAAATCAACGGACATAAGAACTGGGGGCCAGGCAAGTGACTCACACCTGTAATCTCAGCCCTTTGGGAGGCCATCCAGGGAGGATCCCTTGAGCTCAGGAGTTCAAGATCAGCCTGGGTAACACAGGGAGACTCCGTCTCTACAAAAAATCAAAAAAGTATCCAGGTGTGTTGGTACATGCCTGTAGTACCACTTATTCAGGAGGCTGAGGTGGAAGGATTGCTCGAGCCCAGGAGTTTGAGGCTGCAGGGAATCGTGAATGCACCACTGCATTCCAGCCTAGGTGACTGAGTAAGACCTTGTGTCAAAAAAAAAAAAAAAAAAAAAAAGAACTGGGACTATTTCAAACTCTTTGTTATGTTCGTTGTCTTAAGTTTTATATTTTCTAGTCATTTAATAAAAATTAGTTGTACAACCATTTTGTGAAAAACATTGTACAAAGAAATAATAACATTTACAGAGCATCTAATATGTGTCAGTCCCAAAAGAGATCCAGATGTTGCTTTCAAGGAAGCTGTGGTCCGGCGGCCTGGGGTGGTTGGGGAAGGGACTAAGACAAGAGAAAATTATAACTAATATATCAGGTACAGATACATTCATAAATTCATAGAAAAATATGTCTTGATGGGGATGAGAAATGGATCAGGGAAAGATTTGACAAACAGGTTGCATTTGAGCTAGGCCTTGAATTACTATGTTTGAGGCATGTAAAAATTGTTAGAAAGCCATTTGTAGAAGAGAGAACAGCTACAGCAAAGTCCTAACAACATGATGCAGACACAACTGTGAAGAGGTTCCTTTGGCTAGATGGTTTTTGATCAGAGCTGTGATGCCACTGAATTTTCAAACAGGCTGCATTTAAATTGAAGAGGACTTTGAAGGCCACAGCAAGGGGTTAAATGAGCAGGCAGTGTGGGCCATTGGCTTTTCCTGAGCAAGAGCGTGACATGATCAGAAGGGTGCTTTAGTGAGATTAACATGAAAAATGGACTTGTGGGGAGGGAGGCCGGAAGAAAGTAAGCCAGTTTGAGGCTTATTAGAATTGCCCGTGCTAGACATCAGAGAGCCTGAAAGAGTAGAGGAGTAATGAGACAAGAAAGGGGGAGATGGACACAATGGGTATTGAACTGAAGAGAGAAGGTTGCTGCTGGGACTTGGTGAGGTGGGTGGGCATGATCATTATTATACAACCTGCCTCCCATTCTATTCTCAATTAGACTCTATGGCTCTTAAGAGGCAAAATTTTATTTATTAGTGCTTTTGCCTCACATATTTACCATTTATTTGTGATAAGAACACTTAAAATCTGCTCTCTATGCTATTTTCAAATATACACCAAATTGTTATTAACTATAATCATCACCTTGTACCATAGATCTCTTGAAGTTATTGCTCGTGTCAAACTATATTCTTTGACCAATATTACTCCAAGTCCCCCACCCTCATGCTGGGACTGGACTACTGAATTATTATAAGAGTAATGAAGGACAGGACAGGCACAGTGGCTTACGCCTGTAGTCCCAGCACTTGGGGAGGCCGAGATGGGTGGATCATCTGAGGTCAGGAGTTCAAGACCAGCCTGGCCAACATGGCAAAACCCTGTCTCTACCAAAAATACAAAAATTAGCTGGGCGTAGTGGCGAGCACCTGCAATCCCAGCTACTCAGGAGGCTGAGGCAGGAGAATCGCTTGAACTTGGGAGACAGAGGTTGCAGCGAGCCGAGATCATGCCACTGCACTCCAGCCTGGGCGACAGAGCCAGATCTCATCTCAGGAGAAAAAAAAGAGTAATGAAGGGGAAACGGAAGTGCAAAAACTTCTAAAACTTTGGTAACTTAAAAGATGGTGTCTCTCCATTAAAAAATAAAAAGTGTGAAAAAAACTTTTAAGCACAGAAAGAAATTGATTAAGGAAAGAAATTCCTCTTTGCACCAAAAAATGTGAGAGATTAGCAGGATACTCAGGTGAACTTATCAAGGAAGCCCAGTGTGAAAGGAAAATAAATCTTGGGGCCCCAAAAATCACTAAGCTAAAGAGAAAAGTCAAGCTGGGAAATGCTTAGGGCAAACTTGCCTCCCATTCTATTCAGTCACCCCTCTGCTCACTGAGATAAATGCATATCTGATTGCCTCCTTCGGAGAGGCTAATCAGATATTCAAAAGCATGCAACCATTTGTCTCTTATTAACCTATGACCTGGAAGCCCCCTCCTCACTTTGAGTTGTCCCGCCTTTCCGGACCAAGCCAATGTTCATCTTACATATGCTGACTGATATCTCATGTCTCCCCAAAATGTATAAAACCACACTGTGCTCTGACCACCTTGGGAACACGTTGTCAGGACCTCCTGAGGCTGTGTCACAAGTGCACGCCCTCAACCTTGGCAAAATAAACTTTCTAAGTTAACTGAGACCTCTGTCAGATATTCAGGATTCATACCAGGAAAATGCAACGTTAGAACTGACAGGAGAGCGTCTTCACACTAAGGAGCTCAAACTCTCACAGGGGGCTAGCTTTCCCAGTGTCCATCCATGAGAACTGTTTAAAAGTATATTTTCATGCATAAAGACAACCATTAAAAAGGATACTAGCAGGCAGGGCAAGGTGGCTCATGCATGTAATCCTAGCACTTTGGGAGGCCCAGGTGGGTGGATTGCTTGAGCCACCAGCCTGGGCAACATGGCAAAACCTCATCTCTACAAAATAATACAAAACGTAGCCAGGCATGGTAGCGCATGCTATGGTCCCAGCTACTCAAGTGGCTGACGTGGGAAGATCACCTGAATCTGGGGAGGTGGAGGCTACAGTGAACCGTGATCGCACCACTGCACTCCAGCTTGGGCAAGAGACATCCTGTCATAAATAAATAAATAAATAAATAAATAAATGATATTAGCCAGGCATGATGGTCCACACCTGTAGTCTCAGCTACTCTGGAGGCTAGGGTGGGACAATTGCTTGAACCCAGGAGTTTGAGGCTGGTTGTGCCACTGTACTCCAGTGGGGCAAGAGAGCAAGACCCTGTTTCTAAAAAGAAAAAACAAAAGGTTAAAAAAATGATATTAAGGTACATATAATGAATATGTAAAGACATGGAAGGATTTTCACCATGTATTAAGGGGTAATAAAGCAGGTCATTAAAGAATATACACAGTGCTTCATTTATACATATGTGTACGTATGACAGAAAGCCAAGAGCCAAAATGTTAACACTCTATCTGTAAATTAGAAGATTCTGACTCTTATATTCTATTATTTGTTAGCCATATTTTCTAAGTTTGTAATAAATACGTAATACCTTCTGTAACATTTTTTCTTTAATGCACTCATCTTGTAAAAGGTGTATTTTTCTCCACTTTAATGAAGACGAGTAGGAAAGGAAGAGAATTTGTCAGCTAAAAAATAAACTGGGCTGACACAAGATCTGTCTGTCTGCGAGTCTGTCTGCTTTGGTGGAGGATGGTGAGAATAAGGGAGACTTCTGCATATCTGCAGTTACATGCAGACAGGAAGGATCTAGGAGGAAGGAAGATACTGCAGACGCCAACACTCAACCAAAAACAAAAAGAGCTCCCAAATCCCAAAGGATGGGAGAGAGAAATATACCATGAGCTAAGCTCCTAAACTGGATAAAGCCCACATATTTCTAAAACTGAAACTTGCCAGGTTACACTGCTTTATTTGCACCTGCCTGTCCAGTGGGGTTTTCCACTTGGAACTAATTCTCTCTTCAGAGAGAGAATTAATGTAAATAACTGTGTTTATGGAGGTCACTTTCTTCCCAGCTTCCAGTCTATTCACTACAGAAACACCATGGAAGAGGGAACTGAATCATTTAAAATACCCTTTTTGCAATAAATTCAAGTATTTTAAGACAAAATAATTAGTTATTGACATGGTAAGAAGCCCGGGCGCGGTGGCTCACGCCTGTAATCTCAGCACTTTGGGAGGCCAAGGCAGGGTGATCACTTAAGGTCAGGAGTTCAAGACCTGGACAATATGGTGAAACACCATCTCTACTAAAAATACAAAAATTAGCCAGGCGTGGTGGCATGTACCTGTAATTTCCACTATGCAGGAGGCTGAGACATGAGAATCGCTTGAACCCAAGAGGCGGAGGTTGCAGTGAGCCGAGATCGCGCCACTGCACTCTAGCCTGGGTGACAAAGTGAGTGAGACTCCATCTCGAAAAAATAAATAAATAAAATGGGAAGAAAAAAATAGAAGATTAAGGCAAAGCAAAATGCTACCAACAGATCACACCAAACTACCTAGACTTTCTCCAAAGTCTAATATTTTATTCACTTTCAGAAAAAGAATAGAAACTTGGGAAAAAATGAGGAGTATCTGTCCTTTGCTTATGTACTTTGATGAAATGCCAACTACTACTATAAATAGCATTCTTTTAAACAAGAAAAAATGGAGTATTTCAGAAGTGGTTTTTGGGTTTTTTTATATTGAGTTTTTTTGTCTTTATTTGGACAAAATTTTGTCTTTATTTGGTTTTAATATCCACCATGACAAGTTAAAAACAAAATGTGAATTTATAAAAAAAGGAAGAAGAGTCATTTTAATAATTAAATTTGTAAAATTGCATGTCCGCTAAAATACAATCCTTTGTCCAAGAAAAATATTTATAATAAGCAGGAAAAACAAGTCAGAAAGGAACACTGCATTCCCCTTCAAAACTCAGGGCTAAAAATTTGTTCCCATGGACTTCACAGTTTAAAAATTGGCCCATAAAGCACAGAACTCTTTGCCTCAAAGGGTATAAATTGAAAGTTAATAAATACAAGAATTGAAAGGTTAGTCTCATATTGAAAAATGCATATTCTTATTTTTAATTTTCATAACTATGAAAAAGTTCACATAAACTACTAATACTTTTTGTTTGAGACAAAGTCTCACTCTGTCACTTAGGCTTGAGTGCAGTAGTATGATCATGGCTCACTGCAGCCTTCACTTCCCAGGCTCAAGTGATTCTCCTACCTTTGCCTCCCAGGTACCTGGAGGGCATACGCCAACATGCCTGGCTAATTTTTGTATTTTTCTGTAGACACGAGGTTTTGTTATCTTGCCCTGGCTGGTCTCAAACTCCGGGGCTCGAGCAATCCGCCCGCCTACACCACACAAAGTGCTGGGATTACAAGCATGAGCCACTGCTCCCAGCCTTACTAATGCATTTTTTAATTAAAAAGCTTATTCAGGTAGGGTTGGACAAGGGGGTCAGATAAAATCCATTACCTGAGCAAAAGTGCAAGAAACTTCATTTACAGGCCACTCCCCTTCCTGATGATCATGTTAACTTCCTGTAACTGTTAAAAATTAGGGTTCTGGGCTGGGCGCAGTGGCTCATGCCTGTAATCCTAGCACTTTGGGAGGCTGAGGCAGACAGATCACCTGAAGTCAAAAGTTCGAGACCAGCCTGGTCAACATGGTTAAACCTTGTTTCTACTGAAAATACAAAAATTAGCCAGGCGTCATGGTGTGCGCTTGTAATCCCAGCTACTTAGGAGGCTGAGGCAGGAGAATCACTTGAACATAGGAGGCAGAGGTTGCACTGAGCCGAGATCACACCTCTGCACTCAAGCCTGAGCTGAAAGAGCAAGACTGTCTCAAAAAAAAAAAAAAAAAAATGCATTTTGCCCCAAATCAGCACTATCTTTATTTAACAGTCGACTGTGAGTCTGACATTTATTTGCCTTTAAAAGAAAAAATTTGTAAATTTAGTCTATACTATCACTGGGTACTGCAAACTTGCTAATTATATCTTCAGTGTAAAATAGCTCTTCCTCTCATTTGTCTTGAACATGTGCTGGTCTTTTAAGCATGAGAAAGTCCAGATAACAGTTGAAGGCTGGAAGAATAAGTTTATGTTTGCTTTTCTGAAATAATTAAGCTTAGAGCTGGTAAGTATGTCTTCTTTCCACTTTCATCTTTTTAGAGTGAAGAGTGCTGATCACTTGAGTCAGTTTTACAAAAGGAACAAATGCATTCGCTTCTGGACTTGGGTTGCCTTCACCGGAATACCTTCCACTGATAAATCAGTTAAGTAGGAGACCAGAATCTCAGATCGTAATCCATGTGCACAGTCAACATGGCTTTGTAAAAGAAGGATAATGTTCTCTGTTTTCTTTCTTGTTTCTTTCCTAATGACACCCCAAAACCTAGCATTTTTCTGCATTGCAGCACCACAATGGCATCTTTTAGGAACACTAGAATTACTTCCCTTCCCTGAGCCTATGGATTGTATAGAATATAACCAATGATCACAAATTTTTCTTGGAGGTTAGCAAGAATGAATCAAACAAAAATTTGGATGAATGATCTTTCCTCAAAACTTTAGCATTTCCCTCAAGACAAGAATAAGCTAACCACCATTATCTAGGGTTCTGTCAAGGAGAAACAGGATCTGAGGAGAAAGCATATGCAATGATATAACCAAAAGCACTGAAAGCAGAATCTCAGAGATATTTGTACATCATGTTAATAGGAACGCGATTCACAAAAGCTAAAAGATGGAAGCAACCCAGTGTCCACCAAGAGATCAATTAATTAGCAAAATGTGGTATTTACATAAAATGGAATAATAACCAGCCTTGAAGGAAAGGAAATTCTGACACATGCTACAACATAGATGAACATGGAGGACAGTATGCTAAGTGACACAGCCAGTCACATAAAGAAAACTACGGTATGAGTCCACTCACATGAGGTACCTAGAATAGCGAAAGTAAAATGGTGGCTGCCAAGGGCTAGGAGGAGAGGGGAGTGAGGAGTTGTTGTTCAATGCAGTAGTCCCTAACCTTTTTGGCACCAAAAAGAGACCAGTTTTGTGAAAGACAATTTTTCCATGAGCGGACAGTGTGGGAGGCAGTGGGGGAGTGGTTTCGGGATGAAACTGTTTTACCACAGATCATCGGGCATTAGTTAGATTCTAATAAGGAATGTACAATCTACATCCCTCACATGCCCAGTTCACAATAGGGTTCGTGTTCCTATGAGAATCTAATGCCGCTGTTGATCTGACAGGAGGCAGAGCTCAGGAGGTAATGCTCGATCACCCACCACTCACCTCCTGCTATGTGGCTTGGCTCCTAACAGGCCACAGACTGGTAGCGATCTGTGGCTCAGGGCTTGGGGACCCCTGGTTTAATGGGTATACATTTTCAGTTGTTCAATAAGAAAAGAATTTGGGAGAAGGATGGTAGTGATGGTTACATAACAAGATGTACATACACTTAAAATGGCTAAAATAATAAATTTTATGTTATCTATATTTTGCTGAAATAAAACATAGAGAAAAAAACATATGCAATAAACATTTTTCATGTCCATTTAACGTGTGATTTTTTTTCAAGAAAAGAGATGAATTTATCTCAACTTTTCATATATTCCCCAATAAGACAAATGGAGAAACTGTACTTGGTTCCAATTTTGTCTTTTAAAACTCATATTTTCAACCTATCATTCTTTCAGAATATAATTACAGGTAACCTGAATTCTAGAATCAGATTGTTTTCACTATGACCATGCCTCTAGACGTGGTATTTAAGAGAGAACTATTTGCTGAAACTCACTATGGTAGACAATCCTAGTTGCCTACTCAAGCGTCCTTTCTCTCCTTCTCACTTACAAGACTAATCCCATTTTTTCCCCTGTAGCAAGGCGGCCAGTTAAAATATTTGCCTCGCCTTGCAACTAGAGATAACCATTTGGCCCAATTCTGCCCAGAGGAGGGGAGAAGTATATTGGGTGGAAGACCCAGGAGAACTATTAGTTCCCTGATAAAAATTAACAGACTTGGCTGGCATGAACATCTTGCCCTGGGCCTTTCCGCTTCCTCCAGGAAGACAGAAGCTTCCAGTTTCCCTGAGCAGGTAACTAGCCCTGGGTTGCCTACCTACAGACTGAAGCTTACTTGAGAAAAATGAGTTCTTTCTTAATTAATCTTTAGTAAAAGGGTTTCTCTTACTTGCAGCTAAACTCAATCCTCACTCAATCTGGCACCACTGAGATGAGTCTGAGGAAAGAAATTCAGGAATATTTCTGGTCTACAAGTTGGAGTTGGATGTTCCAGATCTGTAAAAGGAATGTTAATAAGGCTGAAATGGGCTGGGCGCAATGACTCATGTCTGCAATCCCAACACTTTGGGAGGCCGAGGCAAATGGATCGCTTGAGCCCAGAAGTTCGAGACCAGCCTGGGCAAAATAGTGAAACCCTGTCTCTACAAAAAGTACAAAAATTAGCTGGGCATTGTGGCATATGCTTGTGGTCCCAGCTACTTGGGAGGGTGGGGTGGGAGGATCGCTCGAACCCAAGAGTTCGAGGCTGCAGTGAGTCATGATCATATCACTGCACTTCAGCCTGGGTGACAGAGTGAGACCCTGTGTCATGAAAGAAAATAAGATAAAATAAGCCTGAAATGCAACAGTCCCCAGTCACATGTCCTATAACTCCGATCTAAGATGTAACACTGAAGGACAGATGACTGGAATAGTGAGATGCATGCACTAAGGATGCTATCAGAGCATCCATCCATAAATCATGTTTTCTCATAATAAAACTGACATTTATTAAATGCTTTCTATGTGCCAGACACAGGGCTAACTACTTTGTACACATTATCTCATTTAATCCCAACAGCCTTATAAGGTAAAACCCAGCTCCCAACTACTTTATTGAACTGCTTTTTGACTGCTTTATGTCTTGAACAATTTATTTTTCTCCTATATACAAAGGGGGTAAAATTACAACCCTTAAACAATTGTTATGAGAATTAAAGATAATAATCAGCATGCGGCAAGAGCCACATGGTTAATTCTCAATAAAACCCAACTGTCATCATGGTCAAAAAGAATAGCAGACTGCACAAATTCCCCGATAAAGCAAAACATCAGAATCCCCTGGACAACTGTCTTAGAATACAGACTCCTTGACTCCAGCCAGGCTTAAGGAATCAGATGGGGCCCAGTCATCCAGAGATGTGAAGGAATCTGGTCTAAGGGAATACCAACTGCTGTATTCTCAAGATACTAAAAACTTTACCACTTTGTCACACCACATCATCACAAAGCTTACCTAAGCCACATATAGGAATCCACCCTGTGCCCACACAACTGCCTTCACAGAACCTACATTTAAAAGTATGCCCTCTGTTTTTCCCAAGATTTAAGAATGTCTCTGTAGTTTATGTGAAATTGCTTTAAATAAAAGAAGACATACATGTGGCCAACAAGCATATTTTAAAAAGCTCAACATCACTGATTATTAGAGAAATGCCAACCAAAAACACAATGATATACCATTTCACACCAGTCAGAATGGCTAGTATTAAAAAGGCAAAAAATAACAGATGCTAACAAAGTTGAAGAAAAAAAGGAATGCTTACACACTGTTGGTGGGAGTGTAAATTAGTTCAAGTATTGTGGAAGACAACATAGCAATTCCTCAAAGACCTAAAGACAGAAATACTATTTGACTCAGCAATCCCATTACTGGGTATGTATTAGTCTGTTTTCACACTGCTGATAAAGATATACCCCAAGACTGGGCAATTTACAAAAGAAAGAGGTTTAATGGACTTACAGTTCCATGTGGCTGGGGAAGCCTCGTAATCATGGTGGAAGGCAAGGAGGAGCAAATCACATCTTACATGAATGGCAGTAGGCAAAGAGAGAGCTTGTGCAGGGAAATGCCTCTTTATAAAACCATCAGATCTCATGAGACTTACTTACTATCACAAGAACCACACAGGAAAGACTTGCCCCCATGATTCAATTACTCCCACTGGGTCCCTCCTATAACATCTGGGAATTCAAGACGAGATTTGGGTGGAGACACAGACAAGCCATATCAAGCTATATACCCAAAGGAATATAAATTGTTCTGTTACAAAGACACTGCAGCACTATTCACAGTTACAAAGACTTGGAATCAACCTAAATGCCCATTAGTGATAGACTGGATAAAGAAAATGTGGCACATATACACTATGGAATACTATGCAGCCATAAAAAGGAATGAGATCATGTTGTTTGCAGGGACATGGATAGGGACATGGATAGAGCTGGAGGCCATTATACTTAGCAAACTAACACAGGAACAGAAAGCCAAATACCACATTTCTCACTTTTAAGTGGCAGCTAAATGATGAAAACACATGGACATATAGCAGGGAACAATATACACTGGTGTCTATTGGAGTGTGGAGGTTGGGAGGAGGGAAACAATCAGGAAAAATAACTAATGGATACTAGGCTTAATACCCGGATGATGAAATAATCTGTAAAGAAACCCCCATCCTGTGATATATATTGACCTATGTAACAAACCTGCACATGTACCCCTCAACTTAAAAGTTTAAAAAAGAAATCCTTCCACAGAAAAAAAAAAAAAAGAAAGAAAGAAATTGCTTTAGAGGGCAAGGTGCCTGCCTCACTTCTGCTCACTTTGGGGACCAGGCATAATGAAGGCTGTCTTGACAAAGATCAGAGATCTTCTTTGTATCACTTTGTCTTGGCTGCCAGGAAGTTCAGAGCCAAATTTTCTACTTTAATTTTTCTCAATCAAGTTTTTTTTTTTTTTTTTCTTTTTTGAGGTTCCAGGCTGGAGTGCAATGGCCCAATCATAGCTCACTGTAGCTTTGACTTGGGCGCAAGCAATCCTCCCACCTCAGCCTCCTGAGTAGCTCAGACTACAGACATGAGCCACCAAGCCCAGATAATTTTTTAAAAAATTATTTTAGAGATGGAGTCTTGCTATGTTGCCCAGGCTGATCTCAAACTCCTGACCTCAAGCAACCATCCCACCTCAGACTCTCAAGGTACTGGGGTTGCAAGCGTGAGCCACCATGCTGGGCCCCTCAGTTGAGTTTCGAGTATAATTATTTTCATTATTTTTCTTTATTTTGGGAGGGGATATTTTCAAACATTTTATTACAAAAGCAATTCCCATTTATTAGGGAAGATTTAGACAAACCAAATGAAAGAAATTTAAATCACCCATTTTCCCTCTGCCCAGAGATAACCAGTATTAACAGGTTTATATATATCCTCCTAGACATTTTTGTCTGCTTCTTCCTTACATAGTATTTTATATTTATTTAAAATACATTATAAATCTGTTTTTATTAAGTGCACATTCTTTAATAATGTCATTTTAAAGCTTCATAGGTATTTTATTGTCTGGACATTAAATAATTTTAACAATACCTCCCAGCCTGGTATTATGCATTCCTAATGCTGATTTCTGCTCTTAATTTTATAAGCATTTCAATAATAACCATACTTAGAATTAAAATTTTGAACATATACATGACATTTATTTATTCGTTCTTCATTCATTTAGAGAATAAATTCTTAAAAATGAAAATCAAATACACATTCCAGTAGGCTTCCACTGAGTAGAACACTCCCTGCCTGAAAAATTCTTCTCATCTTCCCAGATTCCATTTCTTCTTTCTCCTCCACTCCTACACAGCAGATCCTCTATAAGTCAGATTTCCTAAAGGATCAGTCTTGGACCTCTTCTCTCTTTTACTAAGTGGTCACTCATCTACTCACTCCACAGCATCTATGCGCAAAACTCCTGATGTCTTATTTCCAGCCCAAACCTTTCTTCTGAATTACAAAATCATGTGTGGTGGTTTTAAAATACATTCACAAATCAGTTTGGTGGCTGTCCATTTAAGTGAGGGGCTTAATTCCCCACCCACTGAGTATGGGCTGAAATTGGTGACTCACTTCTACGGAATTCTATGGAATAGAATATGGCAGAAGTGATGATGTGGAACTTCTGAGACTAAAGGTATTACAGCTTCCCCCTTGCATTCTTTCATATCTCTCACTCTAGGAGAAGCTCACTGCCATGTCATGAAGACACTCAAGCAGCCCTAGAGAGAGGTTCATGTGGCGAGAAACTGTGGCCTTCCACCAAGAGCCAGCAGGGAACTGAGACCTTCTGCCAAAAGTCATGTACATAAGCCATCTTGGAATCAGATCCTCTAGCCTGGGTCAAGCTTCAGATGATGGCAACCCTGGCCAACATCTTGAGTGCAATCTCATGACAGACCTTGGACTGGAATCACCTAGCTAAGCCACTCCCCAATTCCTGGCCAAGGAAACTGCATGAGATAATAAATATTTGTTGTTTTAAAGCACCAAATGTTGGGGTGACTTGTTACAGAGCAATAGATAACTAATATAGATTTCCTGCTAAGTTTCATAATAATTTACTATGCAGCAAGAGATAAACACATACTATGTATCTAACCACCTACTTAACATCTCCACTGAGATAGCTCACAGACTCATTTCAACCTTAACATATCAGAAAACTGAACTGTTGTTCCTCTCTCAAATCTATTCTGCCTCTAGTCTTTCCCAACTATGGGAAAGCACTTTCATCCATTCACTTGTTCATGCCAGGATGCTGAAATGAATCCTTTCTTCTAATACCACAATCTAACCCCTCTATCAACTTTTGTTGGTTCTAATTCCTAAATACAGCTTGAGTCCATCCACATCTCTTCAGTTCCACTGTCAACCCCCAGTCCAAGCTACTGTTATCTCTTGCCTCCAACCTAAAGCCAATAAGCTTCTGACACTGTCTCCTAAATTCTCTTCTTATTCCTTCTAATCGACTCTCTGAACTTTGGAAAAACTAAATTAACATGGTTTATAAGGCCCTGAATCATCTGACCACTCCTATGCCAAGCCTTGTCTTGAGACACTCAGCCTCCTCAGTCTGCTCCAGCACACCGACCTTTGTGTTACTCTGACAAACCCAGCCCTTTCCTGCCTCAGGATATTGGTTCATGCTGCTATGCCTGCCTCCTTCACCCTGTTCTCAACCTGCTTAATTCAGATGAACACTGCAGGTTTAATTTTCAACATCTTCTCTTCAGAGCAGACTTCTGGACGACCTCTCCAGTCTGTAAAGACAACCTGTCTTCCTTCCTTGTGCACCCAGTACTTATCTTAATTTGATTACATATTGTTTTGTGTAAGCCCAAGAGGGCAAGAAATGTCAATTTTGATCTCTATAATATATGCAGCTCCCAATACAGGTTGTCAATTAAAAAATTTTTGAATAAGTTTATTTAAAGTGTTCATTAAGTCTAAACACAGTGTGTATTCAATGTAGACCTCTAACTTGTCCATTTCAATAAAAAGAACATGCATCTGTTGTATCTACTGCCTTTTCAACCTTCTGCAAAATTGCAGGACCATCATCATCAAGATGATCCACTGTCTTTCTCATCTTTTTCACATGTTTAAGGATCCTTTAATTCTTGGCATAGATGAAATTGTGACTTCTAGAGACATTAAAAAGAAGAAAAGCTGGTATAATCATAGTCCCTAAAGGCGGACCAGAAAAGCAATTCTAAAAGTTCATTAGAAAATTAAGTTGGCCCCTGATTGATCTAAATAGGAACATTTTATCCTAGTGTTTAGAGTTGTGATGAGTAATCATTTCCCTTTCCAAAGCTCAGTGTTTTGTAAAAACAGGGAGGATCATGACTCTGTGCAAGATTATTTTTTGGTGAAGAAATCAGAGACTCACTGATGGCAGAACCAAGAAATACTAATAAGGGCATGCTGAAGCACAGCGTAAATCAACAGTGCCCTGTCTCTTAACTTCCAGTAAATAAGACACTGACTTGTAACCAGAGACAGAGTAGGTCTGGGAGCCAGCCGACTCTGTGGGTCCTGAGGCAGAGCCATACACAGGGAGCAGCCCCACAACAGTGTTCACAGCAACTATCCAGAAAAGAAACTGTTAATAATGGCACTCCGGTAGAAAAAAAATAGCAATCATCCATGCCTCACTTTTGCCATCCGCATTCATACACACAGACTCTCAGGCTAGCACCAAGGCTCTGAATTCAAAGATCATATAGGTTTATATATATATATATGTAATCACACCAAACTTTGATAAGTGGCACAGATTTTAACTGAATAGATTTATGGGAAATACATGGTGACAGAATATGATAAACTCAACTCTGTAACAAGCACATGTATATTCTTGCACACAGAAATAAATGTTACTTGGTACAGGCCGGGCACCATGGCTCACACCTGTAATCCCAGCACTTTGGGAGGCTGAGGCAGGTAGATCACTTGAGGCCAGGAGGTCAAGACCAGCCTGGCCAACATGATGAAACTCTTTACTGAAATACAAAAATTAGCTGGGTGTGGTGGTGCATGCCTGTAATCTCAGCTACTGGGGAGGCTGAGGCACGAGAATCACTTGAACCCAGGAGGTGGAAGTTGCAGTGAGCTGAGATCACACCATTGCACTCCAGCCTGGGCGACAAAGCCAGACTCTTTCCCAAAAACAAACAAACAAAAAAAGAAGTGATTCGGTATAGAAAAATATATAATAGTCATAGATTTGAAATACTATAGCTTTGGTCACTTCATTTATTGTGACAAATAGGGTGCATATTTTTCTAATCTGTAGTTTAGAGTATACAGTATTGTTAACATACTGTACTATTAACTATGATTTATTTATTTCTGTAAACCAAGTAATAAAGCTAGACCATTTTTACTTTGGTAAATTCTTCAGTTCTCTAGAAGTGAAATCTTGGTAAAAGAATTTAATCATAGGCACCTATAGCAATTTTATACATAATTCTTTAATTTGCAAATTACCAGTAGTCACTAAACTATTTTTTTCTAAGCAATAAAAAGTAAAGAACATAATGCTATAAATATTTAGGATACAATAATCATTCTAGAAAAATTCTAGAAATCATTCTAGAAAAATTCAAATTAGAATGACACTGGGAAGCCTGGGCATGGGAGCTCACACCTATAATAATCCCAGCACTTTGGGAGGCCGAGGATGGCAGAGTGCTTGAGTCCGGGAGTTCGAGATCAGCCTGGGCAACATAGTGAGGCCTCTGTCTCTACAAAAAACTTTTTTTTTTTCTTATTTTGAGACAGAGTCTTGCTCTGTCACCAGGCTGGAGTGTAGTGGCACGATCTCAGCTTACTGCAACCTACACCTCCCGAGTTCAAGCGATTCTCCTGCCTCAGCCTCCTGAGTAGCTGGGATTACAGGCGCACGCCACCATGCCCAGCTAATTTTTTTATTTTTAATAGAGAGCAGGTTTTACCATGTTGGCCAGGCTGGTATCGAACTCCTGACCTTGTGATCTACCCACCTCAGCCTCTCAAAGTGCTGGGATTACAGGTGTGAGCCACCGGGCCCGACCCAAAAAACTTTTTTAAAAAGGTAACTGAGAATGGTGGTGCACACCTGTAGTCCCAGCTACTCGGGAGGATGAGGTGGGAGAACTGCCTGAGTCCCAGAGTTCAAGACTGCAGGGAGCTGTGATCGTGCCACTGCATTCAACCTGGGTGACAGAGTGAAGCCTTGTTTCAAAAAAAGAAAAGAAAAATGACAGTGGGTATCAAAAACCCACTACAACATACAAAAAGCCTGCTACCCTATGTGGGAGGGAAAAAACATGCCATCAAAAGCCAGGCAGAACGTGCTAATTGACATAGACCAGGCTGTGCACTAGACCAGAAGAGAGGTACCCTCAAACAAAGAGGAGGAGCTAGGAAGCAAGGGCTCCAACATCTAAGGCCTTCAATGGATACATTCCAACCAGCAAGCAACACCAAGGCAGCCGCCTGGCAGGGCAAGGCTAGATTCTTCCAACCAGGTGAATCCCCCTAAAAATGAATCAGAGTCACAGCTTTATCAAAGGTCAAAGTGAAACACTGAGAATCAGTAGCCAGGCAAAAGCAAACAGGGGTACAGATATATAGCAATCAAAGACAAGTCAAACAAGGCCACATATCCAAACAAAGAGCCTGGAAAAAAAAAGTCACCATGAAGCCCAACTACCAGGAAACTGTGAAATGATCTTGAGATTGATAACAATGAAATTAGAACACCCTTTAAGCTTGAGGAAAGAAATCCAGAAATGAAAGGTGTAGCCCAGATCACTTTTAGATCTGTGCTAGATAGCTAATGTGCATTTCCCTAGCCATAACCAAATATTCTAACATGCCTATAAACCCTGAGTTATTAATGTTTACACACTTGCATAAATATCATTTAGCTCTTATAACCACAAAATGCCCCCCAGTCGCATCGGTTAATAGTTATCAAGGATCACAGCACTTAGGATATGGCTGACGCATTTAGCAAACATAATCCAAACGTTAAGTCTAGATAACCAACTAAAGAATAGAGTCCATCTGGGACGTGTATTTTATGTAAAATGTTTTCAAAAAACATTCAAGTGTGATTACATTAGCATAGTGCACTACTAGAAGTCTCATACTATGTAGCTACTGCCCCAAAGAAGGAAACACTCCTTGTTTAACTATGGGAGAAAACATGAAAAGGATATTTCATCAAGATTGAGGAATTCCAATTTTTTTTAAGTATTTACTTTTAGTTACCTTTTATTTTTGAGACGGAGTCTCACTCTGTCACCCAGGCTGAAGTGCAAGGCACAATCTCAGCTCACTGCAGCCTCCGCCTCCCAGGTTCAAGTGATTCTCCTGCCTCAGTCACCCAAGTACCTGGGATTACAGGCGCGGGCCACCACACCCAGTTAAATTTTGTATTTTTAAGGCTGGGTGCGGTGGCTCACGCCTGTAATCCCAACACTTTGGGAGGCCGAGGCAGGCAGATCCCAAAGTCAGGAGATTGAGACCATCCTGACCAACATGGTGAAACCCCATCTCTACTAAAAATACAAAAATTAGCTGGGTGTGGTGGTGCGTGCCTGTAGTCCCAGCTACTCGGGAGGCTGAGGCAGGAGAATCACTTGAGATCGGGAGGCAGAGGTTGCAGTGAGCCAAGATCACACCACTGCACTCCAGCCTGGTGACAGAGTGAGACTCCATCTAAAAAAAAAAAAAAAAAAAAAATTGTGTTTTTAGTAGAGACAGGGTTTCCCCATATTGGTCAGGCTGGTCTTGAACTCATGACCTCAAGTGATCTGCCCACCTTGGCCTCCCAAAGTGCTGGGATTACAGGAGTGAGCCACAGTGCCCAGCATCTTTTAGTTATATTTTAATATCCATGCTCTTTTTTGTTCTGTCTCCACTGATTAATTTTTAAATTTTGTTGTTTTGTTATATGTACTTTTTGTAATCCACTGAACCTGGAACAAAGTATAGAGCTTTTAACAAATGTAAAATATTTACCTTATTCCATGAAATAAACTCAAATTATTCAACCAAAAATAAAAAACAAAAAGAAGATTGAGGCATTCCTTAGCGTTATCCTATTCTTGGTTTCTTTGCTTTCACTCCATCATGTGAGTTGAGAGTACCCAATTATATAAATCAAATAAAAGAAAGTAAGAAGAAAAATCTATAAATGCCATATGTTCTGCCAAGAAGTACTTTATTTTATAGTAAGAAGATGCGGTGTAAGCAAATGGATAACACATACACCCACAGTAATTCAAAGGCTTTCCATCCCAGGACCTGTTCACAAATGCAGACCTTTGAAAATATTCTGCAAGCACTGAGTGCCTAATATTTGTGTAATTTGAAGAAAAGAACTAGAAATAGTATAACCATAAGAAATTGATATTTTTAGGAATCATGAATGAAATTAATTTTGTAGTAACAATGAAGATGATGACAGCAGCAGCAAAAATAACTAAAACCTAGAGTGCTTACCATGCTAGCGGCATGGTACCACCTCCCAACTATTATCCTATTTTTTGTCATCGGGGATATAATTCACATGCTATAAAATCCATCCGGATTTAATGGATGTACGATTCTGTGTTTTTTTAGTGAATGCACAAAGTTGTGCAACAATCATCCAATCTTAATTTCAGACACTTTCATCACCCCAAAAAGAAACCCATTAGCAGTCACTCCCTCATTCCCTGCCAGCCTCCCAGCCCTAATAAACCACTAGTCTACTTTCTCTCTTTATGGATTTTCCAATGGCAGACATTTCATATAAATGGAATCATATGATATGTCACCTTTTGTGCCAGACATCTTTCACTTAGCATTATGTTTTCAAGGCCCATGCATGTTGCAGCTTGTAACAGTCCTGCATTTCCTGTATGGCTGGATAATACTCCATTATATGAAATGACCATATTTTGTTGATCCATTCGTCGGCTGATGGGCATTTTGGTTGTTTCCACTTTTTGCCTATTATGAATAATGCTGTTATGAATATCCATGTACAAGTTTTTGTGTGAACATATGTTTTCAGTTTTCTTGGGCATAAAACTTAGAGAGAAATTACTGAGATATATGATAACTCGATGCTTAACTTTTTGTAGAACTGCCAAAATATTTTCCAAAACTGCTACACTATTTTACATTTTCACAAGCAATATAAGGTTCTAATTTTCCCACATCCTTGCCAACACGTATTTCTTTCCATTTTTATTACATCCATACCAGTGGGTGCAAAGTAGAAAAATCTGGCTATGGTATTGATTTGCATTTCCCTAAGTGACTAATGATGTTGACCATCTTTTCATGGGCAATAATTATTAGCCATTTGTTTATCTTTTCTGGAGAAGTATCTATTCCTTTGCTCATTTTTCAATTGGGTTATTTGTCTTTACATTGTTGAGTTATAAGAATTCTTGGATGGACATGGTGACTCACGCCTATAATCCCAGCACTTTGGGAGGCTAAGGTGAGCATATCACCTGAGGTCCGGAGTTCAAGACCAGCCGGGCCAACATGGTGAAACCATGCCTTTACAAAAATTAGCCAAAATTAGCCATGCATGGTGGTGCATGCCCATAGCACCAGCTACTTAGGAGACTGAGGCAGGAGAATTGCTTAAACACGGGAGGCAGAGGTTGCAGTGAGCCGAGATCGCACCACTGCATTCCAGTCTGGGCAACAAAGCAAGACTCCATCTCAAAAATAAAAAAGACTTCTTTATCTATTGCGGATACTAGACCTTTATCAGATACTTAATTTGTAAATATTTCCTCCCATCCTCTGGAATGCCTTTTACTTGCATTATCTTATTTTAATCCTCATAAGAGCCATGAGGTATTATTGTGGCTCTTACTGTCCCATTTAACAGATGGGAAAACAGAGCTGACATACACAACTAATAAGAACTGGAGCAGAGTCCAACCCAGGCAATCTGCCCCCAAGCATCCGTAGGATATACTGTCAGAAGCATTGAGCTCGTTAGATGCTATAGCAATAGGCACTAAATAAAATAAGCAGGATTAAAAATGATAAACTTAAAAAGAAACAGTATTACTGATGCTTTGCACAGAAATACCAGAAGGCCCTTCTTAACTTGAGAAGGAAGAGTGGCTTAAAATAAAGCACATTCAGCCTTAAAAGGAAGGCAAAACTTGGCCTTTAAACACTGTCTATTCTTTTCAATTGTAGGAAGCTTTTTTTCTTATTGAGTTATGTAGTTGAAACAAAGGAATTCAGAATACAAATGGTATTTTTGCTGAGATGCAAACATTGTAAATAGTCACAGTGGGTGTTCTGTTAGGTGGAGGCCTATTTCTTAGTCAACAACCCCCTCTTTTCAAAATGTATGCCTCTCCTAGCCCTATGCACCCACTCTCTGAGACGATGAACAAAGCAGAGTTTTAGCAACTAAGATATCACTCCAATCTGTCACTCCTTCTTCTACCCTTATTTCTGCCATCAGCTATGTGAAATATAAAAGTTACTCTGCAAAGAACTTTAGTATGTCTGTAGAATTATGTTCATGGTAAATAACGGGTAATACGGGGATTTAAAAGAGCATGCTAGATCTACTAATACTGGCATGGAAACGAATTCAGTATATTTAGCTAAAGAAAAACAAAAGCTATAAACAATATGAAAAATATCATCTTGTATTTATTAAAAATAGGCAATATAAATTCATATTTTAATACTCATGTTAGTAGATGCACACAAACAAAAAAAAAAAAATCAGTGGGGAGAGAAGACCCTATTGAACTTGACTCTATTCTGGCACAGTGAAGAGACATGAGAGGTGTAGAATAAGTGGGAGGCCCCCTTGCAGGGATGAGTCAGCAGACCCCCTTGCAGGGATGAGTCAGGACAGTGCTAGGTGGGGAGTTTGACTGGGGCAGTACCTCTGTCAAACAGTAATGCAGGTGTCCTAAAGTGAGCTAAGGGAGGACAGAAACATCCCATGGAGCAGAAGGGCAAAACTTACTTGATCTTAATTTTCAGTATGAATACAGTCTGAATAGATGCAAGTCTGAAATCGAGCAGGGGCAGTCGAATCATAAAGCTCCAAAATGATCTCCTCTGACTCCATGTCTCAAATCCAGGAAATGCAGATGCAAGAGGTGGGTTCCCATGGTCTTGGGCAGTTCCACTCCTATGGCTTTGCAGGGTACAGACTCTCCTGGCTGCTTTCACGGGCTGGCATTGTCTGTGGCTTTTCCAGGTGCACGACTGTCAGTGAATCTACCATTCTGGGATCTGGAGGATGGTGGCCCTCTTCTCACAGCTCCATTAGGCAATTCCCCAAAGGGGACTTTGTGTGGGGGCTCCCACCTCACATGTCCCTTCCATGCTGCCCTAGCAGAGGTATTCCATTAGCGCTCCGCCCCTGCAACACACCTCTGCCTGGACATCCAGGCATTTCCATACCCCCTCTGAAATCTAAGTGGAGGTTCCCAAACCTCAATTATTGACTTCTGTGCACCTGCAGGTCCAACACCATGTACAAGCCTCCCAGGCTTGGGTCTTGCACCCTTTGAATCAAAGGCCTAAGCTATACGTTGGCCCCTTTTAGCCATGGCTGGGACACAGAGCACCAAGTCCCAGGACTGCACAAAGCAGCAGGGTCCTGGGCCTGGCCCACTAAACCATTTTTCCCTCCTAGACCTCCTGACTTGGGATGGGAGGGGCTGCCATGAAAACCTTTGACATGCCCTGGAACTATTTTCCCCACTGTCTTGGGGATTAACATCTTTCCGGGAAGCCCTCCAAATTGTTCAAAGCTCTGCCTGTTACCCAGTTCCAAAGTCGCTTCCTCACGCCTGTAATCCCAGCAGTTTGGGAGGCCAAGGCAGGCAGATCACGCACAAGGTCAGGAGATCGAGACCATCCTGGCTAACACAGTGAAACCACATCTCTACTAAAAATACAAAACAATTAGCCAGGCATGGTGGCAACGCTTGTAGTCCCAGCTACTTGAGAGGCTGAGGCAGAAAAAAAAAAAAAAACAAAGTCGCTTCCACATTTTCAGGTATATTAATTAGTAGAACCCAACTCTACCAGTACAAATTTCTTGCATTAGTCCATTTGCATGCTGCTGTGAAGAAATACCCAAGACTGGGTAATTTATAAAGAAAAAGAGGTTTAATGGACTCATAGTTCCACATGGCTGGGGAGGCCTTGCAATCATGGCAGAAGGCGAAGGAAAGGCAAAGGTATGTCTTACATGGCGGCAGGCAAGAGATCATGTGCAGGGGAACTGCCCTTTATAAAACCATTAGATCTCATGAGACTTATTGAATATCACAAGAATAGCATGGGAAAAACGTGCCCTCATGATTCAATTACCTCCCACCAGGTCCCTCCCACAACACACGGGAATTATGGGAGATAAAATTCAGGATGAGATTTGTGTGGGGACACAACCAAACCATATCAGAGGGTTCCCCACTAGGAGTAGGGTGTAATTTTTTTTTGTTTTTTGTTTTTTGTTTTGAGATGGAGTCTCACTCTGTCGCCAAGCTGGAGTGCAGTGGCGTGATCTTGGCTCACTGCAACCTCCACCTCCCAGGTTCAAGCGATTCTCCTGCCTCAATCTTCCAAGTAGCTGGGACTACAGGTGTGCGCCGCCACGACCAGCTAATTTTTGTATTTTTAGTAAAGATGTTGGCCAGGATGGTCTCGATCTCTTGACCTCGTGATCTGCCTGCTTCGGCCTCCCAAAGTGCTGGGATTACAGGCGTGAGCCATCACGCCCAGTCCAAGGTATAATTTTTATGCAATGAAATGTTTGACTTTTAAAATACAACTATACAATATTGTATTTAAAAAGAAAGAAAACAACTAAGGGTAGCACTCTGTCAGATGGTCCTACAAACCTTATAAGCCATGGAAATGAATAAACAAATATGAATAAAATGAACAAATGAACAGATCTGGGTAAGTATTAGTGACTTTCCAAACTTCTTAAAGTTATAAGAAAAATAATGCATGTCTCACATATGTGAATTTGAGCACATTCAGAAATTCTATATCCTCCACACCAATTTTTTTAAAGAGCTCTCAATCCAAAAAAAAGTTTATGAACACTATCTTTAGAGACTTCTATAAGATCTCATTTTATGAAAGGTCAAAACAGAAATTAAAAGACAAAACAAACAAAACAAAATCCCTTAAGTCAAACACAGTAAAAAGACACCTTGTAAGTCACAAAAGAACTGTCATTAGGTTCTCTTAGATCCTGATCTGTAATTTCCAAATTGCCACTAAACTGACCCTAATTTTAAAAAACCTTATCACTTATAATTCTTTTTTTTTAAGACAGAGTTGCCCAGGCTGGAGTGCAATGGCATAATTTTGGCTCACTGCAACCTCCCTGTCCGAGTTCAAGCGATTCTCCTGCCTCAGCCTCCTGAGTGGGACTGCAGGCGTGTACCACCACACCCAACTAATTTTTGCATTTTTAGTAGAGATGGGGTTTCACCATGTTGGTCAGGCTGATTCAAAACTCCTAATCTCAGGCAATCTGCCCGCCTCGGCCTCCCAAAGTGCTGGGATTACAGGCATGAGCCACCCAGCCAAGCTTATCATGTATATCCCTTAATGGCAAAGATATGTTTCTCTTTCCTTGAGATATAACATGAACTCCTTTCCTAAGGCCAAAAAACAAGTAATCCAGCATATAAAAATTAACAAACTAACATATACAAACAAATTATTTGGTTCATTGCTTTAAAAAACATTTATTGAGCATCTACTCTGTGCCAGGCTCACTGTTCTTTTAATGTCATATGTCTTTCTGGTTTGATATATGTCACAGTTTTCTTTCTTCTACACACTGCAGGATAAAGAAACTGAAGAAATCAATGGCCAGAATTAGATTATCTTCAATGTCCATGTGATAATTCCCAACAGCCTGTACCATGGCTTTTTATGGGACATGAAAAGGGAAAGTAGCAACAAGCTTATAGGATCTCAGTCTTTAGATCACTAAGGATTATCAGTAATGAAAGAAACAGAAGGCGGGGCACGGTGGCTCACGCCTGTAATCCCAGCACTTTGGAAGGCCAAGGCAGGTGGATCACGAGGTCAGGAGTTCGATACCAGCCTGGCCAACATGGTGAAACCCCATCTATGCTAAAAATACAAAAATTAGCCAGGCTTGGTGTCGGGTGCCTGTAATCCCAGCTACTGGGAAGGCTGAGGCAGCAGAATCTCCTGAAACCAGAGCACAGAGTTTGGAGTGAGCCGAGATCGCACCACTGCACTCCAGCCTGGGCAAAAGAGTAAAACGCCATCTCAAAAAAAGAGAAAGAAACAGAAACTTCTCCTTATATAGGGGTTTTCACATTCTTAGGATTTTTCTCCTGGCCCCAACCCAACAAATAACTGTCTTCTTGAAGATAAATTTCTCCTTGAAAAATAAAAGCTAGTAGAATTTATCCATATAAAAACAAAAGATTCAGGCAGTATCTAACCTAGTAGGTTACTACGCTATCGCTACATCTATTTGTCTATTACAAAATCCTTACTTAATTCTAACAGTAACTTGAATTTTTCAGAAATGCATAATAGAAAATATTATATTATTCTAAATAATTTAGATATTATTTAACAACAATTGCATTGTCTATATAAGAATTGAGGAAAGTCATAAAAACAACATATCTATAAAATAAAATTCACATCTGTAAAATTAACCAAAAAAAGTGACAGGTCTGAGTAACGTATCTATAATTATCTTGGAAGGTTTTTTTTTTTTTAAATAAATCCTGACTCATGTATAATCCTTTATTAAAAACGCAGGTAGAGGGGCCAGGCACAGAGGCTCACACCTGTAATCCCAGCACTTTGGGAGGCCGAGGCAGGCAGATCGCTTGAGGTCAGGAGTTCAAGACCATCCCGGGAAACATGGTGAAACCCTGTCTCTACTAAAAACACAAAAAATTAGCTGGGCATGATGGCACACGCCTGTAGTCCCAGCTACTCCGGACACTAAGGTAGGCGAAAAGCTTGAACCCAGGAGGCAGACACTCACTGGAGTGCAGCGAGACAAGATTGCGCCACTGTACTCCAGCCTGGATGACAGAGCGAGACTCTATCTAAACAAAAAACAAACAAACAAACAAACAAAAAATGCAAGTAGAGATACCATCTCACATCACTCAGAATGGCTGTTATCAAAAAGTCAAAAAGTAATAGGCACTGGCGAAGTTGCAGAGAAAAAGCAACACGTACACACTGTTGGTAGGAGTGTAAATCAGTTCAACCATTGTGAAAAGCAGTGTGGCGATTCCTCAAAGACCTAACAACAGAACTTCCACTCAACCCGGAAATCCCATTACTGGGTGTAAACCCAAAGGAATATAAATCATTCCATCATGATGATACATACATGTATATGTTCACTACAGCACTATTCACAACAGCAAAGACATGGAGTCAACCTAAATGCCCACCAGTGGTAGACTGGATAAAGAAAATCTGTTACACATACACCACAGAATATGTGTAGCCATAAAAAAGAACAAGATCATGTTATTTGCAGAAACATGGATGAAACTGATGGCCATTATCCTTAGCAAGCTAACGCAGGAACGAAAAACCAAATACCGCATGATCTCACTTCTAAGTGGTAGCTACGTGATGAAAACACATGGACACATAGAGTGGAACAACAGACACCGGGACCTACCAGAGGCTGGAAGATGGGAGGAGGGAGAGGATCAGGAAAAATAACCAATGGCTATTAGGCCTAGTACCCGGGTGATGAAATAATCAGTACGACAAACCCCTATTACACAAGTTTACCTCTATAACAAACCTGCACATGTACCCCAGAACTTAAAATCAAAGTTAAAATATATAGAGGTAAACATTTATTGAAAGCAACATCTCCCATGAGTATACTCTCCAGGCTTTCAAGTAAATAAACATGAGCTGTACTGATTTAACACATCAACTTTTATTTTCATGTGATTATGCTGTTTATTGTGTCAGAAATAGAATGTGATGCACATAAATCTCTATCAGCTGCCATAATATTTTAAGTTAGTGAAAATAAATTCCCAGACTGGGTGCAGTGGCTCACGCCTGTAATCCCAACACTTTGGGAGGCTGAGATGGGTGGATCACCTGAGGTGAGGAGTTCAAGACTAGCCTGGCCAACATGGCGAAACCCCGTCTCTACTAAAAATACAAAAAACTAGCCGGGCGAGGTGGCGGGCGCCTGTAGTCCCAGCTACTCTGGAGGCTGAGACAGGAGAATGGCGGGAACCCAGGAGGCAGAGCTTGCAGTGAGCTGAGATCCGGCCACTGCACTCCAGCCTGGGTGACAGAGCGAGACTCTGTCTCAAAAAAAAAAAAAAAAAAAAAAAAAAATTCCTTCCATGAATGAAATGATCATTGAATCCACAGATCACACACACACACAAAAAATACCTTAAGTAATCTCTGAACTTCTTCACTTTTCAAAAAATAGGAGTCATTTAAATCCCACTTTCAGTTTGGCTACTCATTTTCTTTCCAAGTACATTTGAACACTGTGGTGAATGTGTGTCGCTTGGTAACAATCCTGCCAATGACACTGAGAAAAAACCATTAAAATCACATTAACTGAAGCATGCAGTTTCAGAATAAAGTGTGAAAAGTGGAGAATCCTAAGTGGTTTAGGTACATGCTTTTGTCACAAGAAAGTTGACTATCTACTCCTCATGATCTACTCCAGAATTCCAATCCTAGGCTGTCCCTAAAGTTGAAAGTACTTGAGTCATTCCTTCCCTTTTTTCCCACCATCAGACATATGCATCATGACACACACATGAACAGGAAAAGCTTCTTCTAACATTATTTTTTAAATAATGATTAAGTCAACTGCCAAAAGAAAGTGATGAAATTTATTTCAGGAGAAAACAGGAATGACTGGAGAATTATCCACCACTCTCAATTCTTTCTGCAGATGCTCTTTTTTAAAAGAAGTGAAAATCAAGAGCTATGCAATGTGGCAAGCAGAATAATACATCCTCTTCCTCTCCACTTGCAAAAGAGGCCCATGTCCTGTGAGTACCTTAGGTTACACAGCAAGGGGTAAATTGAGGTTGCAGATGAAAGTTTTTGTTTGCTGATCAACTGACTTTAGGATAGAAGGTTATCTTGGGTTAGCCTGGTGAGCCCACTGCAATCACAAGGGGTCTTCTAAGTGGAAAAGGAAGAGACAGGTGAATAGCAGAGCGAGCAACGAGCCGCATGAGAAGGACTCAACCCACCATTGCTGGTTTTGAAGACTAAAGAGCGTCATGAGCCAAGAAACATGGGCAGCCTGTGGAGGCTGGAAAAGACCAGGGAAAAGAGTCTCCTCTGGAGCTTCCAGAAGGAACATGACCCTGTCAACACCTTCATTTTAGCTCAGTAAGAACCATGTCAGACTTCTAACCTCCAGAAATGTAAGATGCTAGGTTGTGTTTTTTTAAGCCACCAAATTTGTGCTAATTCGAAACAACCACAAAATGAAACAAATACACCCACTCTTCTGCAACACTTCTCAGTCATTCATCCCTGCTTGTGAATCACAAACTGGAAAACAGAAGATCAGAAGTAAAAACATGAAGCAAGGACAGCAAAGCCATAGGTGCCTGAGCTTGTAGCCCCAGCTAGCTATAAGTACATTAGCACCCACACACAAAATCTATACCAGGAGTCATCCCACACAAACCGACCCAAAACAAAGACATTTGACCCAAATCACTCCTTTTACCTTTCAACAGAAACATAAGGGAAACAGTGGGGAGAAGCAGGTCCCAATCAGAAGCAATTTCTGCAGCTACCAATTGAGTTCCTAATCAACAAACCAATAATAGCACAGACCTAACAGGAGGGAGACTCTCACACGCCAAGTTCCTTCCATTACAGTTACACTGAAAAGAAGAGTGAGCTCAGCTTTCAGAAGTGGAATCTCAAATATTAAAATCCATGAGGAGAGTTTTGTCATAACTCAATTTAATTCATCAACAGAGCCCAGATATTCCCAGGCTACCAACCTCAACATCCAGGCCCTCAGTAGCATTCTCTCAAGGTACCACAATAACCTCCCATACTCTCTATCCTTTTTCGCATCTTAAACACCTCTGACAGATTCACCTTCTTCTGATCACAAAATATCTTACACTCCAAACCTCCGAATATCACCTGCTGCCTTTAAATTCAGATATATCTATATGCTACAGGGCTAAATGCCTACCTAGCATGGTATTCAGCATGCTTTTATAGCCACCCCCTATTAATTCTGTGCCCTCTACCTGGAACATTTTGCTTCAGTCCTAATGCTGCCATCAGCATCTGCAGCAAATGGTACCCCCTTTCATGAAGCCTTTAGATGGTTTCTCTCCCAGCTCTAAACCCATCCCACCCTCACCTTTTGAATTCATATGGTACTTTATTCCTTATTTATAACAAAATATTGTATATATACACGCCCATATGATCTCCTCTCCCTTTTTTGTTTTGTTTTCTTTTATTTGTTTTAGACACGGAATGACTGTAATGGGAGCTGACTGAGGAGTTTGTATCCCTGCCCATCTGCAGTTTTTGCTACTACACAAATTCCTACCAACTGAGTTGGGACCTAGACGCTATCTTGAGATGTAAGACCCATGTAGAAAATAAACCAATAGTAATAATGCTACAAAGAAACAGGACCGACCAGGCCAAGTCGGTCCTCAACCATTTTACACCTCACCAGTTCTGGAAAACCAAGCTCTCTGTGTGTCAATTTCAAAATGATTTTAAAGTTGTAGCTACCAGGTCACTATACAAATGGACATCTGTATAGAAATATTTCAGTGCTTCTCCAAGTGGGAAAATTAAAGATGGATAGACTTTTTCCTAACATCTGACTCAAAGGCCTAGAAAACACATAGAAAACAAGCAAAAAATACGGTTCTGTAAGATACTGTGTTTTGCGTGCCATGGTTTCTCTATTTTTAGAGAAAAAATAACTGTGTGTCCATCAGTTATTATGTACAATCATTAAAAAATCTTTTGAAAACATAAAATTAAAAGTGCTAAGTACTGAAAAACTTATTCAAAAATCATATTTCAAATAACAAACAATACCCAAAAAATTAAAAATATATTTTTTAAAAATAGCAAACCCATATAATACAAAACCTAAGAAAAACTGAGAACTTAACAAAATAAGCATAAATAGAACACATTACTTGGCATAGAAAACTCATTCTAAATGACCTGGCACACAGTAAGTCCTCATTACACCTTTGTTTTAAAGTCCTGACTCAGTGCAAACTCCTTAGCCTCACAGGTCAGATGTTGTAAGGACCCAAGATAGTGCATCGAGTGGAAATCAACTTTCACATCACATAAAAAACGGCATGTCCTTTTTTTCCCTTCTCTGCTGTATTTCTAAAACTATTCAGGTGTTGATACAGACCTTTTTCCACATCTTGGCAAAGTGTAATTTGAACAGGCAGTTTCTCATGACCTTCAAGTCTGTGTTCAACAATGAAATCATTTGGCTTTATATCCTATCCAGTTATTAATCACAAACAACAAAAGAAGAACTTTCACACGGAAAATGTGAAACCTATGCTGGCCAGCACTGACTCTGGGTCACTCCAGGTCACACTCACTTGGTGCTAAGTTCACTGAAGACCATGCAATGACCTCAGCTATTTAGAAAATACATTCAACATTTTCCTGGAGAGGAAAAATACAGCTATGTGACTTTAAGACAAGTGCTCCTGGAAGTCAGCAGTCTGAAAAGGGTACAATGAACAACACGGCTGGGTCCTGGGCAGATACATGGTGGTGTGCACAGGTCGCTGGGTGCCCCCAGATGGGCGGTCACATCACCTACCCTCCCTCAGTTGGCTCCTTCACTAAGTGCCTAAGCAGGAAATTTCTACCCTGGCATGGAATGCTCACACCAAGATCTCAGCATTCCCACTCTACCCATGTATGAAGGAATCCAGCAATTCTAGCAAGATTTAACTTTATATAAATCAGCTCCAATGAGTTGATATTTTTAATAACAAACCAAACATTTACAACTATTCTCCTGGTCTGATCTTTCCTCTTCTTTCATCAATCAAGGTCAAAAGAAAAGTTGGCTAATATCTTAGTTTGGTTCTTCCCCCAGAAGCAGACCCTGAGACAAGGATTCAAGTTTAAGTAGTTTATTTCAGAAGTGATCCCAGGAAACACTGGTAGGGAGTAAAGAAAGGAGACAAAGAAGGAAAGGCGGCCAATAAGAAAAGGGTCATTATCCAGCAAGTTACCATTGGATCACAGCCCAACTGGGAACTTGGAGATGCAGTATAAAACGTTCATCTCAAAAGCAGCTGACCTGAGATGCAAGAGAGCTGGAGAATTTATACTATAGCAGCAGTCACTGGCTATGGGTTGCTGGCCACTGACACTTCCTGCCAGCCCTGAGTGTGAACTTTCCAGCCAGAGAATGCCCTCAGGCAAAGTCATGCAGGTGTGGGCAGCTGGAAGTCCCAGTCCACCAGAAGTACTGATGGCAGACAGTGGGGTCACCAGCAGCCTCTGCTACAGCTAGGATTGGGGTTATCTCTAAAACGGTACTTAAACAAGGTCTGGTACAGTGGCTCATGCCTGTAATCCCAGCACCTTGAGAGGCTAAGGTGGATGGATCACTTGAGGTGAGGAGTTCGAGACCTGTCTGACAACATGGTGAAACCCCGTTTCTACTAAAAATACAAAAATTAGGCAGGCATGGTGGCAGGTACCTATAGTCCCAGCTACTCGGAAGGCTGAGGCAGGAGAATCCCTTGAACCCGTGAGGTGGAGGCTGCAGTGAGACAAGATCATGCCACTGCACTCCAGCCTGGGTGACCAAGTGAGACATGAAGAAAAGAAGAAAGGAAGAAGGAAAGAAAAGAAAGAGAGAAAGAGAGAAGAAAGAGAAAAGAGAGGAAAGGAGGAAGGGAGGAAGGAGGGAAGGAAGGGAGGGAGAGGAGAGGAGAGGAGAGGAGAGGGAAATAAAAGTGTACTGAAACCAGAGGCAATCATTTCTGTTATAGGATACATATCACTGAATACAGAGTTGAATTCTTTTCCACAAAATTATCCTTATATTTAAATTTTGGAAGGTTTCATATTATGCAGCATCACTGGGAAAAACACAATAATCCAAAAGGATCTGAATCAATGTTCTACTCAGAGGCTGTTAAACATCAAGCAATGAAATGTAATACAGGCTTGGCTACTGAGGGATGAATTTCATTCAACTTTAACTGTTGAATGGCAGAGCAACCAAAAAAAAAAAAAAAAAAAACAGAAGGGGAAAAAAAAAAAAAGGTGAGTAGACAAAGGTTGTCACCAGAATCTTCAAATGTGGCAATGCAAATAAAAAAATATCATAAATGCTCATGATGACTAGTAACTACAGAAATTGAAGACAAAACAGTATTTTGGGTACTCACAATTCAATACTGGCTGGGCCTCAGAGATACTGACATATTTATATAAACTGATGATGTTAAACGTGTTACAGTCCTCTGAAGGGCATATCAGAAACCCTAAAACTAACCTCTCATCCCATAAATTCTGTTTCTAGGAATTTACCTAAATGAATACCTGAAATGAAGGATGGTACCAACAACAACAATAATAGTAGCAAATATCTACACTGCACTCATCAGGGCAGTGCCAGGCTGTTCCGCTGACTTTATAGCAGCGGTTCTCAACTGGGAACGGTTTTGCCCCTGCGAGACACCTGGCGATGTCTGGAGATATTTCTGTTTGTCACCACTGGGGAGTGGAGGCCAGGGATGCTGTCCAGCATCCCCAAAGCACAGGACAGCTCCCACAGCAAAATGGAACTGTATCACGGTGGACCAACCTGCCTCATATCTATCCCCTCATACAATCCTTACAACAACCCCGGGGTACTAGTATTATCTCCATTCGACAGATCAATAAAGATAATTTTCACTGTACTATTATCCATAATGTTGAAACTAGAAGTAAACTAAAAACGAAAACAGGAAAATCGTTAAATAAATGATGGTATAACTACCTAACAGAAAAAAATGGAAAATGCTTATAAAGTAATGTCAAACTAAACCACCAGAACTAAAAATTAGAAATATTACATAATTCCAATTATTTTTATGAGTATAAAGACTAGATGGGAAAATAACAAATGAAAGTTACTATTGTATTAACATGGTAGAAATAGAAATGGATGCTTCTTTCTTTTCTAATTTTTAAAATGTTATTACAATTTTTAAAAGAAAAAGCACTCAACAATGAAGATATGAATACTGAATATTCTACTAAGGAGGCTGAAGTCGGAGGATTACTTGAGCCCAGGAGTTCAAGGCCTTCCTGGGCAACATAGTGAGACTCCCCATCTCAAAAAACTGAAGAAAGAAAGAAAGAATACTGGAATTTTTTTAAACAACGCAAGAGTTAATAGAATAAGAAGAAGATGGTTAATATTAAGAAATTATGAATAAGAATTTCCATAGGACCCCACCAAATATTGGTGCTTTAAATTTGAATCCATAACTCTTTCATGTAAGGCTAAAAAATCTACATGTTATATCTACATCCTTCTGTATTTTACTTATTTCATGGCTCACTATCACCTACAGTAAAGAGGCAAAAATAATCAAATTTCAATTCAGCTAAACCTGATTCATTTTAGCAGCTCCATTATAAAAAGTGTGTGTGTGTGTATACACACACTGTTACGGTATTTCAACTAAGATAATTTATACTGTTACATAGTTCTAATATATATGGTAATTTAAACTGTTA
The DNA here is from genome assembly GCF_024542745.1 of Macaca thibetana thibetana. NCBI lineage: Eukaryota > Metazoa > Chordata > Mammalia > Primates > Cercopithecidae > Macaca > Macaca thibetana. The sequence continues at coordinate 120,741,168 of NC_065581.1, forward strand.
TTCTAAATTTATCAAAAGTAGCAGCCATATTAGTAGTAGTAACATTGCTGATGTTACTATGAACAACATTTACTGAATGTTTCTTAAGTGGACTACCATATAGTCTAATACTCACAATATCCATATAAGATAGATGCTTTTGTTGTCCACATTTTTCAGCAAAGAGCACAGACATTTAAAGTTAAGCAATTTGCCCAGTTAAAAGTAGCTGAATCCAAATTCAGGCAGTCTGGCTCCAAAGCCCAAGTGCTTGAATCAAAAGAGTGTATAAGAATGGTTGGGGACAAGATGGTGGTGAGGCAGCCATAGGCTCCTACCCTTCCTCTCCCTACAGCAAGGAACTGACTGTCTCTGTTCTACCAAATGTAAAACCTGGGTTTTGATACAAGTTTACTAAGTTGAGTAGACTTAACAATAATTTTACCAGCAGCATCTCATTTGAAATAATAATTATTATTATCAACCAATGTCAGCAAATGAATGTTTCCCAAAAATACCTAAGTGGATTCAAAGGAGGAAAAAAAATAAGGCTGTCAGTTTCTGTAGAAAGTACTGAGATCAATGATTCTAACATGGGGAGATTTTTATCTGATCCTCATATCCCACTGACTACTCCGTTCTCGTAGACTTGAGGATTAAAAAACAAAATCTTCATCCTGTTAATAGGAAATTGGATACTGTAGAATCAGTAATAGAAGGAGTGTTTACACAATGTAAGCATCTGTTTCTAGAACACTGAAGAGGAAAGAATAGGAGGACTACAAATAAAACACTCTTTGTGGATATTAAATTGTTGGGCTTCAATGTCTCTAAGTCTAGTCTCACCTGCTCAGAGCATATATTATGAAATGAAGCCACTGTAAACAAAATGCTATGATCTTCCGAGATTCCTGAAGCACAGCTTAACTTAACAAATAACAGGGATCAGGATACTAATAACATATCACCGTGCGGAAATGAGGGGAATTTGGTATAAGCCGAAGTACAGGCTCCTATCTTTGCTGAGCCACTATCAACTAAAAGCAGGTTATGGGTAGATGTGAGGAAGTCTGGAAGAACAAGTGGTCTACAAATTCCACACTCATGTGCTCCAACAGCCTCAAACCTTTCTCAAGGCTGCAGTGTCAGGAACATGGCAGGTGAGGACGAGTAAAAAAAGTTGAAAATCTCCCTAAAGAATAGAACTTACATTTCTTCCTACAACAGCCTATGGGTTTCTGACAAATTCTGAATAAATCTTACAAAAAATGTGACTTTATTTTTTATGCATGTGGTGATTTAACTATGTAAAGAAATCCTAATATGTCTTGCTAAGCAGTATATGTATGTGTGTATATATACACACATATCTATATATACACACATATACACACACACATATATATACACACACACATGCACACATATATATATATTTATATTTATATTTTAGATGGAGTCTTGCTCTGTCGCCCAGGAGGAATGCAGTGGTGCGATCTCGGCTCATTGCAGCCTCCACCTCTGCCTCCACCTCCCAGATTCAAGTGATTCTCTTGCCTCAGCCTCCCAAGTAGCTGGGATTACGGGCATTCACCACCACACTCAACTAATTTTTGTAATTTTAGTACAAACGGGGTTTCACCATGTTGGCCAGGCTAGTCTCGAACTCCTGACTTCAAGTGATCCACCCTCCTCAACGTCCCAAAGTGCTGGGGCTAAGTAGTATATGTTTAAAAGTTATCAGAAATAACAAATGAAAGATACCAACAACAATAATAATAGTGAATATTTAGAAAGCAGTTACTAGAGCAGTGCCAGATTGTTCTAACTACTTTATATCAGGAGTTCTGAACCAGAAGTGATTTTGCCACCTACGAGACATCTGGCAATGTCTGGAGACATTTTTAGGACACTTTAGACATTAATAGGACCAACACATTCACCAGCCACATCCCTTCTGATTATGTGAACAGCAATCTGATTGGTTGAGGCCTATGCCAACCTGTTAAATATTTTGAATAGCACCTCTGCCTGAATATACTATAAATAATTAAAACAAATATCATATCTAACAAAACCTGAGACGTCGATAAGTAGTGATTGCCATTCATATGGAGTACTACAGATAGATTAAATGAATGTTGGCCTTTGAAAGTAACCTCCCCCCTTTCAAGGTTCCAGAATGTGAATGACACCTGAAAAACCTGTTTTAGAATCATTCTCACAAGAATTGGTCTATTTGCTTTGTGGATATAGTCCCAACTATGACTACATATGAGAATTCAAAAGTTTTAATTCTTAAAATCAAAGAATTTAAATTTTAAAATATTTCTAATTCAAAGCTGGTGTGTTCTAAATATTATTTCATCTATAAACTTAAAAATCTTCAACAATAACTCTTAAAGTCTTTAATAATAATACTATTGATATCAGTTCATTAATTGTGATCAATGTAACATAGTAATGTAAGATGTTAACAGTGGGGAAAACTGGGTAACAGTGGGGAAAACTGGTAACTGGGGAACTTTACATACCATCTTTGCAACTTTTCCATAAATGTAAAACTATTCTAAAATTAAAAGTTTATTTCAAAACAGGTGAAAATATTAATCATAAAGATACAGTATTATTTTCTTGGGCCAGAAAATAAGAAAAGCTATTTTTGTATATCCACATTAAATTTTAGGTTTCACATAATGTTGATTTACAAAACAACATGGAAAAATGGGCCGGGCATGTGACTCATGCCTATAGTCCCAGAACTTTGGGAAGCAGAGGCAGGTGTATCACTTGAGCCCAGGAGTTTAAGACCAGCCTGAGAAACATAGGGAGTCCCCATCTCTACCAAAAATACAAAAACTAGTGGGACATGGTGGTGTATGCCTTTAGTCCTGGCTACTCTAGAGGCTGAGGTAGGAGGATCCCTTGAGCCCAGGTTGCAGCGAGCCGAGATTAGACCACTGCACTCCAGCCTAGGTGACAGAAACTCTGTCTCAAAAAAAAAGAGAGAGAAATGAAAAATGGTCGAAAATCCTTCAAGCGACATTTGATCACATTGCTGGATTTGGATTCCACAGGCGGTAACAGGAATTCTATCTCATTCACTGAACAACAACAAAAAAATTACAGGAATTCTGTGTCATTCACTGAGCTACAACAAAACAATTTGAGCAACTGAAAAATGTGCCAGGAGCTAGGGAAAGTTTAAAGATTCAAAGACAAGAACAGGACCTTCTTCAAGCTCATGGTCTAAAGGAGAGGTTCTCAAACATCCACAATGGCCACCTGAAGATATTATTAAAAGATAGGTTTCCACCTATCTCACAGCACCGTGCAGAGATAGACCTCGTTTTCAAAAACACTGATCGGTAACATCCGTCATGAACGCTGTGACAAACGAAGACATCTTAGAATCTCTGAATTTAATCCAAGCAGGGAGGGAGAAAGCAGAGAAGAGGGGCACCCAACCCACACTTGGAGGTCAGCAGAGAATTCATAGAGAAGGTGTCCTTAACCGGCCATAGGAGTGAATGGCTGATGACCTAAGGGCAGCATGAACCATGAGGACAGGCCCGGCATCCAACAGAGAACTGCTCAATACCAAGAACATTTACCCTGCTTCTGAAATTCACTGGACACCTGCTCCAAAGTACCAATCAGAGCACTGGAAACCACCTAACTCAGGCTACTACCCAGCCAGAGAAAGGCGCTTTGTTTTAATCTAGTTGGGTCCAACAAAATATGAAAACAGGATTCTAGAGCCTGGTGGGATGCTGCAGCACAGAAAACCAAACTACCTGCCTTAACTTGCATGGTCCTTTCGGTGGAAGAACTTTTTCACATGCTAATTATTTCTCCAATGTTAGCCTACTTGAGTAGCAAAATATAGCTTCCTATTGACCCAGGGGGCAGAGCTTTGAGACATTTTTGTCCTGCCCTTTATTTTTTCATCTCCTCTGCAATCAGCCTGTCAACAAGCATATCATTATTGTCAGGGTGTCAGTTTATAGCAGTACTCACACCCACTACCTTTCTCATTTACTGCTTTAGATCTAGAAACTGATACCAAAGTGTGAAAACAGTTGCAAAATTAGAATCTAAGGCACTTCACCGATGTGCCTGCACTGCACAGGTCAGGAGACAAGTGTCCATCATCTCTGCAAGGCATATGCAGTGGTTCTAGGCTGCCAGTAAGTAGACTCCTTAAGTTTAAAACCAACTTTAAAACATCCCAGCACCTTCAACAACTACCACAGCACCCAGTAAACCACAGGTGCTCAATAAATGTTCACTGAGTCATTTATTTTTGGCTCCTTGGGGTGTTTTTGTTTTTGTTTTTGTTTGTTTGTTTTAGTCTCGCTCTGTTGCCCAGGCTGGAGTTTAAAGGCAATATCTCAGCTCACTGCAACCTCCACCTCCCAGGTTCAAGTGATTCTCGTCCCTCAGCCTCCCAAGTAGCTGAGATTACAGGCGCTCGCCACCACACCCAGTTAATTTTTGTATTTTTAATAGAGACAGGGTTTCGCCATGTTGGCCAGGCTGGTTACTGTTTTCTTATTTCTAATTCCTAGTCATGTGTGGCATAGCTGAAGTTGACAGAAAAATGAGTGCTGCAGTAATTAGGAAACATATATAGCCAGGCACAGTGGCTCACGCCTGTTATCTCAGCACTTTGGGAGCCCAAGGTAGAAGGATCACTTGGGCCCAGAAGTTCAAGACCCTAACCTGGCAATAGTGAGACCTTGTTTCTATTTAAAAAAAAAAAAACAAAAAAAAATTCAGAAGGGCTGGGTGCGGTGACTCACGCCTGTAATCCCAGCAGTTTGGGAGGCAGAGGTGGGTGGATCACAAACTCAGGAGATCAAGACCTTCCTGGCTAACATGGTGAAACCCCATCTCTACTAAAAATACAAAAAGTTAACCAGGCGTGGTAGCATGCACCTGCAGCTACTCAGGAGGCTGAGGCAAGGGAATCACTTGAACCTGGGAGGGGGAGGTTGCAGTAAGCTGAGATCGCACCACTGCACTCCAGCCTGGGTGACAGAGCGAGACACCATCTCAATTTAAAAAAAAAAAAAAAAAATCAGAGAAATTAGCTGGGTGTGGTGGCACATGCCTGTAATTCCAGCTACTCAGGAGGCTGAGGTGGGAGGATTGCTTGACCCCCGGAGGTCGAGGCTGCAGTGAGCCTAGATCATGCCATTACACTCTAGCTTGGGTGACAGAGCAAGACCCTGTCTCAAAGAAAAAAAGAAGAAGAAGAAGAAGAAACATAAATAAATGAGAAAATTTAGAAAACTACTGGAAAATCAATGCTAACAGTCTTCCTAACACAAACCCAATATGATAAAAATGATTCATTATAAAACACCAGGCAAATTTTATTTACTGAATGACTTCCAAATTATGGGAAATAAATGTCAATACTTTATTTCAGTAATCAAGACATAGATTTACCTTGAACAACCTCAGAAATTTTGCAGCATAAGGCCTAGTAACAAATTCAGCAAATATACAGAATGCAATCTCAAGGACTTTTTAAAAAACTAGTGCACACTTCACTTAGTCACCAAATAAATTCTCATCATAAAACATAAGATCCTCCTTGCAACAGTAGGAGAAATGCATAGGAGGGAGGCAGACAGATACAAAGGGTCCCATGGGACGTGAAAAGGAAAATAAGAACCATTTCCTCAACCCACTTGCAAAATATCCGTTACCTCCCTCTTTTAAATACCATCACTATGAAATTTTTAATGCATATAAGCAAAGTGAGAATTTAATAATTATTTTAAAGAATTCACATGGGCAAAGATAAAATACAATAATTCATTTCAAGATGTTTATTTCTCCTCTGTCCCCAAAAGTGCCTTAAACCACATTCATACACACACAAAAAGATTCTACTTTTCCTGCTATAACACTCATTACTCAGAGTTAGATAATAAGTACTGATTAACAATCAGCAGGTCTCAGAGTATTGGCAGATGCTAGATTGCATGGGTGGGTTAGAGTTAGCTCAGTAGAAAGTGAATCTGCTAGGGGAATAAATTTCTTCTCTCAAACACAATACAGGAGCTACTAATACCAGAAAGAGAGTCATGGCCAATGAGTCCAAGGAGAAGCTAAAGGCACAGAATCCAGAAGTCAACAAGAAAATAGGCCAGGGCAGAAGCCAAGAGACTAACTCTGGCAGCAGGTTCCCAGCAAGAGACTGGCTGAGCCAGAACAAAAGTAGCAGTGTCGGTGTGATAGGAGGAGTTGCTTCTCAGAGCGCCAAGTGGATCGCTATCTGATGAGGTATTTCTACTGATGATTAAGTGCAAGTGACCTGGAAGAATCTGTGCAAGGTGCCTATCTTACAAGTGTCACACAGCCCAGCCTCTCCAAGTATTTGGATCAGCGGCATTCAACTGAAATCTATCACGTTTCCAGACTACTATGACAGTTCACCTCTATTTGGAGAAATAACCTCTCTGCAGACTAAATAAAGCTTTTTATATAAGGCACCAAAGGCAAATAGGTCATACAGCACAGAATCATAGGGGAGGCGGCTGCGTGCCCTTTTCCTTTGCTTTCCTGCTTGCTTGCAAGCAATAAAAACCCTTCTGAACAAATGATACAAACTTTGAAACCAGCAAAACATTTTGGGCACCTTGCCACAAAGATATCCTCCATGCAACTGCAGGCCATTTGCTGTCCTGTATAGCTCTCTATTTCCTGCCATTTACTGGATCTGTGGTTAAATGAACCCAGCATAGAATTACAGCCTCAATGCTTTGATGTGAAAAATCACTAACAAATCTTAATTGAAGGACGAGGACAAACTGGTAAATTTTCAATATGATGGTACATACGGGGCTCATTTAAACTAATGTCTTATCTTCACTTAGCATCTAAATGTATTTTTTCCTGTATTGACTTGAAAGGCTCTGACACAAACAGCCACCAATTATTATAATCCTTCTTGCAATCTGTCAAGTTATGTGCAAAAAATTTTAGAAAGATGCACCTTTAAAGACTGACAACAGCTCCACAACAGGAGGTAGAATCGTTAGGACTTAATTTTAAGCCTAACTCAACAGCATCTTTCTGCTAACTCCATGTTCCATAAAATATACAAAAAAATGGTTTTTTTTTCATAAATAAATCTAGGACTTACCATCCATATGGAAATAATTTATCAGTATATGAAAATGTAATAAAATAGTGTATCTAAATAATTACTAGTCTCAGTACAGTTTGGGATGATGACGTCTCCCATATTAGCCAAAAAAAGAAAGAGAAAATACGACAGAATCTAAGTCCAAAGACTCAAACCTCTGTCCTAGAGATCTAAAAATAATATCTATCTTTTAAGGTTGCAGTTAACCATTTTAGAATTCAAAAGAAATTCAAATAAGTCATCCCAAATCTGCCATTTTGTAGGAATTTCCTTTGGAATCATTAAGAGTATAAAAGTCAGAGATCCAAGCAACAGAAGAAAATGAGCAATATATGTATGAAAAGTCAAATCACTGAAGAATTCATACAAAGAGCCAATAAACATATGCAGAGAAGTTCAATTCCACAAAAAAGAAATGCAAGTTCAAACGACTATAGACTACATCTCATCTCTCTACATGTCATCTGTTGTAGATGATGATTTGACAGTAAAAGCATATTTGCCCCAGCGATTGCCCAAGTAAGCTAAGATACCATGTACACAGGCGGTTTTAATAATTTTTTAAGTGGGATGCCACCAAATCAGGATGGTTTCAATTTTAGTTCAAAAAAGAAAAGCCCTGCCTACCCATAGAGGCATATATTTTTGCATTCATAGAAAACAAGTGTAGCAGAAGAAACAAAACTATTAACAATGGTTTTGGAGAGAGGAAGGAAATGACAATTTTCTACTTTGTAGAATTTTCATTTTGCGTTACTTTTTTTTTAGAAAACTGTCTCATTACTTAAGATATTTTAAAAGATATTTGAACTATATTACTAAAAATTAAATTTGAAGTCAAAAATGTATTTAAACGCTCCTTTTCCTTGAGAGCAACTCCACACAGAGGGCCACAGGAATTCCTGCCCAGCTCACAATCCAAGTTTCAGTACTCTGCATCTCAGACAGAAAGTTTGGCCTGTGTTCCTTTGGTCCTAGACTAAAATTTCACTTTAGCACAATGGTGGAACTCGGCTATGAGTCATCTTCCTCTGCAAAACAATGAACGTTCTAGTTCAGTGGGAAAAAAACGACTTGAGTTGCCAGTTCATTGAACTGTTCAAATGAAGGTCAAAATACTGGAGCAGGAGCAAGGGAGTCGCTGTGTCCAGATCCTATCTAATCCCACACCAGTCCTCTCAATGGCCCTCCAACCAAGTCTTGAATTTGCAAACAGTTAGAATAGGAAGCACCTGGTGCCCTCTAAGTAGGGGTCAGAGAACCCAAGTGAAAATATGAAACAGATCCAAATCCAGTTTCATAAGCATGCCTTTCAAGTAATGTCAAGGAAAAATATACCAAAAACATGATAGAGCATACAGCTTCAGCTTAAATATATTTCAAGTACCATGATGAATATAATGTTTGATTTCCTACCCTAGAATCTACCTAAAAGAGCCCATTATCAACAGACTAGGTTTTTATAATTTTTACATAATTTATTACTCCATTTATTTACCTGGAACTATTACTATAGCTTGCAAAGAACTTTAACATGTGTAACATCATGAACCCTGACCACATCCTCCTGGGGCATCCTCCCTGGTTGGGAGATCCTGTGATCCTCCTGGTTGGGAGTCCCCTTCTCAGGGGTTCAGTGACTTACCCTGCCGATGGCAGTGGTAATGGAAACCCAGATCTTGAGGGCCAAGTCCCATCCCTTAAAGAACTGCTCAGGGCTGGGCAAGATGGCTCACGCCTGTAATCCCAGCACTTTGGGAGGCCAAGGCGGGCGGATCACGAGATCAGGAGATTGAGACCATCCTGGCTAACATGGTGAAACTCCATCTCTATGAAAAAATACCAAAAATTGGCCGAAGGTGATGACAGGTGCCTGTAGTCCCAGCTACTCGGGAGGCTGAGGCAGGAGAATGGCATGAACCCAGGAGGTGGAAGTTGCAGTGAGCAGAGATCGCACCACTGCACTCCAGCCTGGGCAACAGAGTGAGACTGTCTCAAAAACAAACAAACAAACAAACAAAAAACTGCTCAGTACCATGTCACTCTTTCTACTCTTTTTCTCCCAACTTAACAATTCTCATTCTCTCACCTCTGTACGTTATAGTTACCTGGCCTTCCTAACCACCTACTCATTTTCTCTATAATTATTAAGATCTGCAAAAAATTTACAAGTCCTAAGATACCTTCCCAGACAAATATCACTGCCCTGTGATCACTACAAATTCTATGTTCCTTTATTCGGATACAGTCAACTGGTGGGTCAGGCAATCCCTAACATATGACAAAGATGACGACATTCCTTCCTTTCAGCCCCCAGCAAACCTAGCATTCACTTTCACACACCATCCCTTCCGGGTTCTAACCTTCACAGGGGAAGAACCAAATCACCTTCATTTTTATATCCCCATACCTCCCCAGAGCTGGGCATACGCCAGGCACCTAGCAAATGCTGACTGAATAGATGAGTGTGGTCGTCAACTTCCTGGAGTTCCAACACAAAACACTGGAGTTCCTTTAAGAGTGAGTCACAGCTGGGCATGGTGGCTCAGGCCTGTAATTCCAGCATTTTGGGAGGCCGAGCGGGGAGGATCGCTTGAGCTCAGGAGTTCAAGACCAGCCTGGGCAACATGGCGAGATCCCATCTCTACAAAAAAAAAAATATTAAAAATTAGCCAGGTATGGGAGCACATACCTGTAGTCCCAGTTACTTGGGAGACTGAGGCGGAAGGATCACTTGAGCCTGCGAGGTCAAGGCTGCAATGAGCTAAGACTGTGTCACTGCACTGCAGGCTGCGCAACAGAGCGAGACTTTGTCTCAAAAAAAAGAATGAGCCACAGTTCAGGAGATTCTCCCAGGAGTGTCCCCACCTGGCCTCACATCCACATTCACACACACACACACCCAGCCCCTGATGAAATTCTCTTTCCCAAAGTTCTCAACCTGCCTTGCCTCATAAGGACACCGCTGCTCTGCAGCCTTGTCTCTTCTGAGAGGTCTGTTCAGCACTCCCCCAGATCAGCCACCTGTTCCCCTGTGACTATTTCCTAGAGTGTCTTCCAAGATGACAACCACTGTTCAGCATAACATAGCACACTCTCTTACATCAGCAAAGACCATAACTAAGCCTCTGTCCAATCTTCTTCCAACTTCCTGTTACTCAAAGGAACTCATTCATTCATTCATTCCACAAGCAGCTACTGAGCCTCTCCTGCACATCAGGCACACATTCAGGTGCTAGGGGGCAGCAGTAACGAAGCTGCCTCTAGTCCCTCCCATGGAGCTTTCAGTCTAGTGGGGAACGAATACATTACCCTGTACCCTCCACACTGGACACCCTTGGCTGGCTTTTGACAAGCTGCAGAGCAGGGCCTCGGTCCAATCAAGCCGCGATCTCTGACTGTGGGGCACCAGCATGTTGATCATTCTAATGGGGAACCCAAGTAGTAAATCTTTTAACCCTTCCATCTAAAAAGGAAACAGCTGACACAGAGTCCTGTCGGCCGGCAAGAAAGCAGGAAGGATGGCAAGACGAGCAGGGCTCCCAGGAGTGGCTTCCTGAGCAGCAGCAATTTCCAGACATGAGTCATCTGGGCCTTCATAGATGCCTAAATGTCCAATCATGCCTCCAAATTATTCATTTCACATTTTCAAGCTTTTCTTAAAACTTTGGTTTATCTCAGTGATATTATTGTTAACATGTAGTGAAAATAATGATAGAGCTAGATGATAGAGATAGAGATAGAGATGAGATAGATAGATGATAGATAGATAGATAGATAGATAGATAGATAGATAGATAGATAGACAGACAGACAGATAAGCTAGAGAGAGTGATAGAGATAGTGATAGAGATAGAGATCTTTTTTTTTCTTTAAACAGAGTCTCATCCTGTTGCCCGGGCTGAAGTGCAGTGGCTCAATCTCAGCTCACTGCAACCTCTGCCTCCCAGGTCCCAGCGATTCTCCTGCCTCAGCCTCCCAAGTAGCTGGGATTTCAGGCACCCAGCACCACGCCCAGTTAATTTTTGTATTTTTAGTTGAGACGATGTTTCACTACATTGGTCAGGCTCCTGGCCTGAACTCCTGACCTCAGGTGATCTGCCCTCCTCAGCCTCCCAAAGTGCTGGGATTACAAGCATGAGCCATTGTGCCTGGCTGAAAATACTATTTTTAACATTAAATTTAATGTCCTTATTTCTAAAAAGATCACTAAAGAGTCTATACTATGGACACACAAAAAAAATTCAGTTCAGTAATAACTGATGACAATCTAGGCCCCTGTGAAATTCGAAATCATGTACACATTGGTTTTCTATTTTTATTAAAATAACATGCACTGAAATACATTTTATTTTTTAAAATGGTATTTTCCTAAAAAGCCTTTTGATTGGTCATAGAGCAGGAAAGAATGTTATCTAAATGAACCAGTACTCAACCAGCACAGCAATTAAATATATTTAACACTGTAGCTACTCATTTAAAAGCCTGCTTTTTTTTTTTTTTTTTTTTTTTTGACAGAGTTTCACTCTGTCACCCAGGCTGGAGTGCAATGGTGCGATCGCTGCTCACTGCGACTTCTGCCTCCCAGGTTCAAGTGATTCTCCCATCTCAGCCTCCCAAGTAGCTGGGATTACAGGCACCCGCCACCACGCCCGACTAATTTTTGTATTTTTAGTAGAGACCAGGTTTCACCATGTTGGCCAGGCTGGTATAAAACTCCTGACCTCAGGTGATCCGCCCGCCTTGGCCTCCCAAAGTGCTGGGATTACAGGCATGAGCCACCACCCCCAGCCAAAGCCTGCTTATTATTTAAAGGTTTGTTTGTACTTTTCTTCTAGTTGTCTTCTGATTTCAAACACTATGGTTACCCCAGACCCTTTGTAGCAAGACCCTTTGATGAAGACTAGCTGACTACAGAGACTCTCAATGTCGGGGAAAGAGAGAGGATTTAGTAACAATCAAAGGAAATCTTCGAAAGGTCACAAGTCTGCAATAGATGCTCCTATGCAGGCTTTTGAGACAAGATATCCCTCTGTTGTCCAGACTGGAATGCAGTGGAATGATCATGGCTCACCACAGTCTCAAACTCCTATGTTCAAGCTATCCTCCCACCTCAGTCTCCTAAATAGCTGGGACCACAGGCACATGCCACCATGACTGACTGATTTTTTAATTTTTTGTAGAGATGGAATCTCCCTATGTTGCCCAGGGTGGTCTCAAACTCCAGGCCTCAAGTGATCCCCCTGTCTCAGCCTCCCAAAGTGCTTGGATTACAGGTATAAGCCATCATGCCCGGCCCTCATGGAGTTTTAATTTAGGTCCCTGAGAGGTATTTTGATTTTGTGTTGGGATCACATGGTTATTTAAGAAAGAAGTAACAGCTAATGATGAGAATTGTAGTACACCAATCTTCTATGCCACTTGTTCAAGACACCCAATTCACTAAGAAAATATGAGCTGCTCCAATCATTTTGGTTTGAATTTGCTCCACAGAGACAACACTTACAACCCCTTACCACCTCATTCGCTGAAGCTAAGAAGGAAAACATTAAGAGGGAAAGAGTAATTCCACAAGAAAGAAAAACATTAAAAAAGAAAACCAACCAGCCTCAAAGTTTTTCATAGTGACAACATTCGTGCATGATGTGTATAATCAAATAAAACACATCACTTGGGGTTATTTTTCTCTCCAAAAGTTCATACAACCAGTACACACATGTATACATTAAACAAGATATGAACATCTAAACTGATCAGAAAAACTAAGTCACCCCGGAAGTAAACTTCAGTGAGAGAAAAGTGCATGACACTTTCCCTACACAAAGTTACGCATATACACGTCTCATAGAGAAGCCTGCACTGAAACAGAAACCCCAGCGCTTATACAATCCCCCAAAGTACAAACGTTTTATTCTCCCCTTTCTCAGGTTGAAACTAAATATTTCAAGAAGTAAAATGCCTTTTTAGCCAACAGAGTAAATCAAATACAATATGGGATGAGGTCGACCAATACTCAACACCACACAGGAGGCTTCTTCTCTATACGGCAGTAAACGGTCAGCACAGAGTAAGCTATTTTGAAAATCTACAGGGAGGTAAAGTGAAGCACATTTGCTACCACAAATGTAGGGATCCTGGAAATCTTCTTTCAAAGAAGCTAATAACTCTAGTGAATTATCACCTCCTGAAGAGAAGTGCAAAGCAGACAGCGTTAGTCTCTACTCTTCAGGGTCCACAACAGATGTGGCAGCAGGAAGGACAGGCTGTCTGTTCCCGTCACCAGCCTGGTCCTAAGCTTTGGTACTTAACAAAAGTGAACGAGAGAGCCCTGTCTTCAGAGGCGCTTCCTATGAAAACCTCACTGGCTGGGAGTAGCACAAGTTGACAAACTTACCTGGTAATCTCTTGCAAGCCTGGACAGCTACATGCCCTGGCAAATCCAATCTGCACTTTTTCCAGTGAAACGTGGTGGCTGCCGGGCTGCTCATCACCTACATCTGCTTAGATGACAAGGAAAAAGATGTGGAGGAAGTGGACAACAAAAGCAGCCTTCGAACTGCACACTGGGATGTCCTTTTTTTTTTTTTTTTGTGGCTTTTATTTTTCTCATGAGAGGATCTGACTAAACCTAACTAACCCCACCTCCTCTAAACGCCAGACAGGAAGTTACACTTTGCAGTCAGTGAAAACTCCTTAGGTAGGTTTTTTGTTTTTTTAATAGTCACAACTAAGGGCCTCTATTCATGTTCCTATGACAGAGATTATAACTTTGCTTCCTGTTTTGACAGTGTCAGCTGGGAAGGGGCACTCCACCCACCTTCCTACCCACTGTGTACATAAATAAAGGTGTTAGAAGGTGATTGCCCTGGGTATACAACTGGCCTTAGGAGTTTTGTTACATATTAACTATACTTCAAAGAATAAATTGGGCTTATTATTTCACTGTAGTAGCTATATATACCTTGGGGAAGTAAAACTCAAAAGGATTTCTTCTTCAACCCTTAGAAATTGCTATTATGGAAAAAATAAACCTAACCACATGCAGCTATAAGATAAGAGACCACCATTTAGACTATTTTTTCCAGCCTATTCTCTTTTATGGTCGCTTTGCTCTCTTTATTATCATAGTTTTTTTTTCCACTCTTGTCACCCAGGCTGGAGTGCAATGGCATGATCTCGGCTCACTGCAACCTCCGCCTCCTGGGTTCAGGTGATTCTCCTGCCTCAGCCTCCCGAGTAGCTGGGATTACAGGCATCTATCACTACCCCTGGCGCTTTTTTTTGTATTTTTAGTAGAGACATTGTCTCACCATGTTGGTCAGGCTGGTCTCGAACTCCTGCTGTCACTTCTGCATGTGTCCTCCACATACATGCAAAAAGCAAGGAAAATCATTATTCATATGATCATTATCTACTTTCTAGTCCTTTTCTCATTCTTTTTCTTGCTTGTTGTGAAATAGAAATTTTCTACTTATTATCAAAGACTTTTCATAGAATATGTATCTTTGTCAGGATACACACAGGTTTGAATTCAAAGGCATCGCTCATCCTGCTACTGTACTGTGGTACAGAAAAGAGAAACTGACAGTACTTCCCCTTCGCTCCTCCTCTTCATCTCTACATTTTCCTTAGACTAGCAGCTGCATAACTCTGGCAAAATACTCTCTCTCTCTCTCTCTCTTTCTCTGTCTCTCTCTCAGCCTCAGTCTCCAAATCTGTAAAATGGACAAGCTGACTTCACCTGTCTTCTAGGACTGTCACAGGCAGAGAGACCAGGAAAAGCGCAGTGATACAGATGATGTCACATAGTCAATACCCAATAATCTCTTTCTGCATCAAACTTTATTGATATATAATTTATATATTATACAATTAGCTCATTTACACTGTATAACTTAATGATTTTTAGTATTTTCAAAGAATTCTACAACCATCACCACAATCGATCCCCATCCCTTAGCCCAACGCAACCACTGAAATCTACTTCCAGTCTGTAGAGTTACCTATTCTGTACATTTCATATAAAAGAAATCGTACAGTATATGGTTTTTTGTGACTAGCTTATTTCACTTAGCATGATGTTTTTGAAGTCCATGCGTGTTGTAGGATGTATGGGTATTTCATTTCTTTTTAAAATATTCCATTGTATCGATAGACCACATTTTATTATGTGTTTATCAGTTCATGAACATTTGGGTTGTTTTTATCTTTTAGCTAATACCAGTTAATTCTGCTATGAGCATTTGTGTACAAGTTTTTGATGTGGGCATTTATTTTCATGTCTCTTGGGTGTGAGGTGAGTGTGTGTGTGTGTGTGTGTGTGTGTGTACCCAGAAGTAGAACTGCTGAGTCATATGGCAACCCTGTGCTTAACCTTTGGAAGAACTGCCAGACAGCTTTCCAAAGTGGCTCCATCCTTTCACATTCCCACTAGCAGTGTATGTGGATACCCATTTCTCCACATCCTCACCAATATTTGTTATTATTTGTCTTTTTTATTATCGCCATCCTACTGGGTATGAAGTGACATTTCATTGTGGTTTGATTTGCATTTCCTTAATGGCTATCGAAACCCGTCTTTTATCCATAGGCCAAAAATGTCTTCATTTCTAGAATCAGGACTAAATATTCAAAACACAAAACAGCCAGGGAGGCGTGGGCACCACCTAGTCAGAACGGATACTGGCTACAATCCTGAAGTGAGGTCCTGAAGGTGTGCATCTTTAACAGTGGCTATTTTCCAATAGGAATCAAAGATTTTCAACATTGTTCCTGGTACAGCTGTCTGGGTTCACACCAGCTAAATATTGCTGGACTTCATATTTCTATCTACAGTAAGAGGCTGTGAAAGAAGTTGGCCCTGTTTCCTCTACCAAAGGGTTCTTCTGAAAACTGGTAAGGAAATGAAATTCTGAATGTAAATATGACATTTCAATCTTTACAAATCAGTTCTTTCCACCTGTCTCTATGTGTCTTCCTCTGAAATAGAAACAGGCACAATAAAAGCAGCCTTTTGTCAGTAAATAGTCATAACTGTTTATAGGAAGAATTTTTAGACCAGATGTGATTTAAGATTCAGGATCTCAAATTTTGAAGGTAGCCAAGGAAGACAAGTCAAGATCTAGACACTAGCAACAATTTCTCCTTCCCTCTCAAAAGTGCAGTACTGGGAGAATAGTAATTATTGAAACAAGTCTACATCAAAGGGAAAATCTTTTTTTTTTTTTCAGACCTTACTGTGTTAGAGCAAATTCATGTACAATGATGTTAATTACCTTTTTCCTAAAACATTCTATTTTAGTATTTATTTTTTTGATCCCCCCAAAACTAAACAGAACAAAAACTATACAAAATATAACAAAGAAAATATCAGAAGGCTATTAACTTTAAAAAATTAAAAACTTTTTTCCTTATTTTTTGATGTAAGACCTCGGGCCTTGCAGCATATATTAATAATATGACTCATCCATCTACTAAAAAATTTCCTGTGTTGCAAGGCTATACTCTGTAATCCATTGTTTTATTTATTTCTTGCCCTAGAGCTGACTATGAAACTGACCATTGAACTTTCATATGTCAAACAGAACTTTCCATGGTGGGAAACTCCTAAAACATTCGTATTAAGCTAAGTAGAAATGCCATGATAACTCAGGAGCAAATAAGGTCTGTAATAGCCAATATAACTTCCAAACTAGATGCTATGGAGGAAAAGCAAACCATTGCACACACACAAGTGCAAAGGCTTCCTTGGAGTTTCTGTAAATACTTGATGGTGAGGAAAATCAGAAGCTAAAATCAGTTTATCTGAAGGTTCTTCTAAAAAGATCGATAGGAGGGCACTTTTGAAAACCGTTGTGCAATGTCAGGGCCCACTCTATTCACAGATCTGTTGTTCTGCTAGATTACACAGTGGCCTCATTTTCTAGTTCTTGTGAAATCAATAGACCATTTATGTTGCAAGTATCTGTCTAGGGTATGCACTTTCTTATTCAATCTGGTGTTGACAGCAGTAATCAAATTTTGTTCATACCACTAGCTCTATTATAGCTCAATAGCAACTGGCTGCCAGCCTAGGTCTACTCTCATCAAAAAAGAAAGAAAGAATTGGAGTGGAGAGAGAATTACAGAACAAATTAGCTGAAACTACAGGAGGTAGTGTCGAAGTGAGAGAGGGAAGCAAAAGAATTCAGAAACCAATCCTCTCTCCATGGAGAAAATATACACCCAGCAGCATCAGCACCACAAAATCCAGGCGAGCTGACCTTGGCCATGAAAGGTACACATCTTCTTCATTCTTCCCTGTTATCTGTAAACCCTCTTGGCTTTGAACATCATATTATAACTGTCAGTCCTAACTAATAAACCTACACCTCACCTTGCAGAGCTACAAACAAGAACTAGAGCCAAACCACACCCTCCAACACCAGAGAGACTAAATGCAAGGGCCAAGTTATGGCACTTCCCATGAGCTCTCCATTTTATAACTCTTCTTTTTTTTTTTCTTGAGACCCAGTCTTGTGTCGCCCAGGCTGGAGTACAGTGACGTGATGTCAGCTCACTGCAACCTCCGCCTCCCGGGTTCCAGAAATTCACCTGCCTCAGCCTCCCGAGTAGCTGGGATTACAGGCGCATGCCACCACGCCCAGCTAATTTTTATATTTCTAGTAAAGATGGGTTTCACCATGTTGGTCAGCCTGGTCTCAAACTCCTGACCTCAAGCAATCTGCCCACCTTGGTCTCCCCAAGTGCTGGGATTACAGACATGAGCCACCACGCCTGGCCTAGTACTCTTCTTTGTACACTTAAACTACAGTCAAGCATTTTTCTCAGATCAGAATATAAAAAGTTAATCTTACAATAGAAACCAGGTCAGCTTTTTTAAAAAGCAAAAATTGGGAGGGGGTGAAGACCTGACTGAAATTTTACCCGATTTGCACTTTTAGACTTCGAATTCTCCAAGAAAACTAGACTTCTTCTCATAGATACTCTCTACTTAAAAGCATCATGGATGATGCCATTCCCTGATATGACAAACAGCTCTTTTTCTTTTGTCATTTTTCAAATGTTTATCTTGAAATAATTTTAGACTTATAAAAGAAGTGGTAAAGAAAAAAAAGAAAAGAGTACACAGAGTTCTCATATTCCCTTCGTCCAACTTCCCCAAATATTACCATCTTACATAACCAGAGTACAATGATGAAAACCAGAGAATTCACATAGAAGCAAAACTGTGAATTAATCTATAGGTCTTTTTCAAATTTCTGCAATTGCCCCCTTTTTCTGGCCTACGATTCAGTCCAAGATCACATACAAGCAACACTTCAAAAATTCAAGATGCATCCTTTTCAATAAATCATGCCTATATAATGAATATTTCTGACCCCTTCTAAAGTTCTACTTCCCTTCAATGTTAATGAGGCGGTGTCATCATTAACTTTTGAGTCTTCCCAGAAATGTTCTTTTCTTCCATAGATCTTGCCTTCATTTCTTATCAGTCAGTTTCATCAACCTTATCCTGTAAACACACGTCAAATAGTTTTACAACCTCTTTTCCAAAACCCTAGGGCCAGGGGTGCTGCTGAACCAGAACTCTTCCCATTTGAGAAAAGTTATATAGCACAAGTCATATATTACAGTGAAAACAAAAAACAGCAAGATCCAGGGCAATTTCCCCTAATCAAACACATGAATAGCCCTGCAGCAAATACATATGTTTTATGAAGGATGCCTGACATACGTAAGGACTTTAAAAGTGTCCCAGCTGTTCAAGTCAGGCTTCAACACCGAATGAGTTCAGGTCAAACTCAAGTTTTCCTGCCAAATGAACTACAAATAAAACGCCTTCTGGTTTTCAGAGGTCTTCTTCAATAGTGTAGCTGCAGATGAAGGATGATGAATCTTTACCTATGAAATCCACAGCTTCATCCATCTCCCACCCACCCTCACCACATCTTCTACCTGGTCTCCTGGCAGAGCCACCTGCAATGCTCCATGGGCCTCTAGGGGCTCTTCCCTCTGAATCACTCTCCCACAGAGCCTAGAGTGATCTTTCTAATAACCTGTACCTGCCCAACTTCAAAATCCTTAAAGGTTTCCCATGCGAGGATGGAGTCTCATCTGCTTCATGCAGTTCACACAGCTCCCTACAATCAAAACTAAATCCCATGACTATACTGATCAACTACACGGTGCCCAAGAAGAATGCAAAAATGAAAAAGGCATCAACTGTCCTCAAGAGTCTTACAGTCTAATTAACTCCCCTTAATATCTTCATCAGACTCATATTGTTTAGAATACAACTTAACCAATAATGGAAGAGTATGTCAGGGTTTTTTTTAAACTCATTTGTGTCTAGCTAGGAAATTCCACCCTCGTTCTTGATCATAGTAATGATTGTAAACAAAACTCTTCGTGTTGACACAAAAAGAATTTTCACATGATTTTAACAGCACATCTAAAGATACTCATTATGCTACTATTGATACGGTTCAAAAAATTATAAAAAGCAAAAGCCAATAAAAACTGTTTTAAAAACAAGCAAACCCAAAAAAGTAATGTCAAGGATGGTATTTAATGGGCTGAGTGATTTCTCCAAATCATGCTTTGTTTTTCCAAAGCATGAAGATATAAATGAAATCTGAAATCATGCCTTTGTTTCCATGTGAGTATACAAATGGAATTGAATGACAATATAATCAACAAAATTAAGTCAGAGAGAGTTAAATCTAAGCCGCCATCATCAAAGAGCTTAGAAAATATTCCAGGCTGGGCTCAGTGGCTCATACCTATAATCTCAGCACTTCAGGAAGCTGAGGCTGGCGGATCACCTGAGGTCAGGAGTTTGAGACCAGCCTGGCCAACATGGTAAGACTCCATCTCTACTAAAAATACAAAAATTAGCCAGGTGTGGAGGTGTGCGCCTGTAATCCCAGCTATTTGGGAGGGTGAGGCATGGGAATCGCTTGAACCAAGGAGGCAGAGGTTGCAGTGAGCCGAGATCGCACCACTGCAGTATAGCCTGGGAGACAGAGCAAGACTCCATCTCAAAATAATAATAATAATAATAATAAAGTATTCCAAACCACACGGAGTCAGATGTCAGATGCAGACCTTAAATAGCACACCAATAAAAGCAGGAAAATCACATTTAGGTATTAGTTTCATTTTCTAATGTGCAAACAGACAAAGACGCCTACTTGGAATGATGAATTTAAAAGAAAACTCCTAGAAGTTGTATTTCAGGATTAAATTATAACCTTTCTCAAGAAAGCTGCCTGCAAGTAGTGAGATTAAAAGGGAGACAATAATCGCACCGAAGCCCTTAATGAGGAGGTAAAGAGAGGTAGTAATAGGGGCACGCAGCTTCTTCCTCCACCAGGAGATAGAAGGAGTGGGCTGAGACGGGGGAACTCAGGGTTTCATCCCAGGGTGGCCCTCCTCTCACGTGTGTGTGTGTGTGTGTGGTGTGTGTGTGTGTCTCTGTGTGTGTGTGTCTCTGTGTGTGTCTGTGTGTATGTCTCTGTATGTGTGTCTCTGTGTGTGTCTGTGTGTGTGTTGTGTGTGGCAGGGTTTCTCACTGGCAGTGTTGCTTCTAAACGAAGTGGCAGCTGTCTGGAACTCAGTGAGTGAGGCCTCCAGTGGCCAACAGCGATCTTCAGGAGAACAGAAAAACACTACATGGAAGCCAAGTGATGCCACCAACTTGGTAGAAAGTGGATTCAATCTGCCAGGGCCACAGGCGCAACCCTACATGACTGGCTGCTTAAAGCAGTCATCCCTGGGATGGCCCTTCTAGCTTAGAACTTCTCACTCTAGTGGCAGGAAGGAAGGCCAAGAGTTCTTCAGGGAGACAAGAATTGTCATTTAAGGCAACAGTGAACGAAATTAATAAAACATCCCAACTACTTTAAAAAGAAAGGAATTTTAAAATGCTACTTGAAAAAAAAAAAGAAAGAGGGAGTAATTTTTCTGGACTCTCTTCATAATCTGTTTTTATAAATCAGGTGGCAACCTGCTGGACTGTGGAACAAAGGTCAGCAAGTGAGTTTTCTGGAAGCACACTTGCTGTCACAGTGAGGAAAAGTTTTCTAGTTTCTGGTGAGCTTTAGAACTTTCAAGCTTCATGGGGAGGAGTGAAGAAGAGACACCTAGAGATTACTCTTTGGTGTTGGCAGGAGAAAAAAAAAAACACACACACACAGTGGGAAAAGTGACCAAGTGTCCTACAGGGCCACCAGCCTATGAACCCCAATGTGGTCTTCATAATATTTTGTTCCTTGGTCACCTACAGTCACAATCTCTACCTCAGAAAACTTGTGCTACTGCCTGTCTTCCGTCTGGCTCTCTGCAGGTGAGTGTGCCGATGTCCCCAAGCCCTGAAGGTTGTTTACTGTCGTTTGGCTTGCCCATGATGATGTCGGAGTCTGGACTGAAGTTCCCACCATATCAGGATCACCCTCCATGAGGCAACACTTTCCCTGCCTACAACCTTTCTTCCACCGAGCGCCACCTGCCCCAGTCCAGCAGACACACCTGTATGCATCTCAGCCCTGATCACAGGATCTGTGTGCTTCCTCTTGCAAATGCCCACATGCAAATCTGAGGATGTTGGCCACTCAGAAGATGTGTGAGTCACTGTAGATCCTGCCGCAGCCGGTACTACACAAAGATAGTCCTGTCTAACCATGGGCACACCCACCCACTCTCATGTGTCCTATCTCTACTTGGGAATGAGACATAATCATCTACTTGTGACAACGTAGAGCCGAAAGTGAAGAGACAATGAAGAATCTAGGTGTTCATTAGACAGAACTGATGCTGAGGAACTGACCAGAGGTATTTCAAATCAGTTCCAGGGTTTCCAAGACAGTTCCAGGATGATATTAAGAGGGAGTCAGGTGAGAACTAGAGAACTCAAATGACAGTTATCACTTGAGAGTTTATTTATGAGCTATGACATTCAGCAGTGGGTTCACAGGGCCAGAGTTCCTGGAAAGAGCATTTGGGAGAGCCAGGCCCCTGATAGGTCTAAGAAGCGCCTACTGTGTTCCATGTAGTACAGCAGTAAAAGAGCCGGTTCCCAGGCCAGGCAAGACAAGTGCTATAGATGGAGAGTTGAGGCATCTGCCATATCATTGCCTCAGGGATCAGGTTCAACTATGGAGGCAGGCCAGAGCATGCCAAAAGGGGGAAAGGAGAAGGCAGAGGCTGAGGAAACAGGTGAAAGTGAGCACTGCAGAGGCAAGACAGGCACAAACAACCTATTATTAAAATACTCTACAGAGTTGCAAAGGAGCAGGTGGCAGATGGGAGGAGGGAACACAGAAACAATGTCAGAAGGTACAAAGGAGAAAGGGTGATCCAGAAATAAGACAAGAACAAAGCTGGTCTCTCTTATTCCAGGGCAGTCTTCAGTGGTGAACAAGCCGTTCCTGAACTTGCAAGTCGGGACCACTTATGTGCCATTTCACATTAAACTTTTTCCATGAAATTTTTCTCCACCAGAGAATGTCCAGTAGTAAATCTGTCTATCTATAAAAGTCTGAATAAATTAAACATGACAAAGTTGGTTTAAAATTAGGAATATCAGGCTACCGTAACTTCCTGGAGGTTGTCAATGCACTACAGTACTGGAACTATGGATGTTCCTACTTGATCATCAGGATATAATTTGGTCTGTATTAACTTTTAGAAATCTCTGAACTTCAAAGTGCATTCAATTTATTTTCACTGATGCCTGCAAAATTCTTACAAGTTAAGCTGTGTCAATATTTCAACTCTCACTTGAAAAATAAGGTTACTGAGGTTTCAGGACACAAAGTAAAACATCAAATTCGTGCTGTGAGTGGATTTAACCTCAGGGCCAGGTCCCAGCTCTTGAGCCATTCCTTCAGCCATAGCACGCATCTGGCAAAGCAACTCCCTGGCTTTCGAGAGCATCGCCTGAACCAACATGAAGCCTAGAGGTGTCAGAGTTGTTTCTATGAAAGTAAATGATACTATGCAATACCTCCTGTCTTCCTCAGTCATAGCCAAACAGCAGATGAAGCCAAGAGGAAATACATGTTCCTCAACAGCAGTAAGGTTCCAGGTATCGGGTGGCAGCAGCAGCTGCTGAAAGCCTGTTCCACTTCACCCCTCCCCCAGAACCCCAAACTCAGGTATAAACCCATGTCTCAAACTCTTGAGGCTGCCGGATTATGAGTCTTTCGGCGACAGATGACAGAGTGACGCAACACTACGACTCCTGGGGGCGCTAAAATCATAGCCTTGAAGGAACAGGAAGGTGGTGACTCTTCACAGGAGCTACTAATCTGCCGCCCCCCCAACCCCCCACCCCCACCCCAACACACACACAGACCGGAAAGAGGGAGCAGGAAAAGGAAATGAAAGCAAGTGACTCTAGGGCCTGGATTTCATATGCAAGAATAGCCAGCAACAGGTGCAGCGTTCCAGTGAAATTAAGACACTCAAAACACCATTTGCCTCCACAGCATAAAGAGCCCAGGCACAGAAACCCAACATTAGGTAATGATGTCAGAAGTGCAAATCATCATCATTCTCTAGCCAGTAGCAATTTCGTAGGAAAAAAAAGTTGGGGTGGGGGGAGGACATTTCTCTGTTGATACATAATTTCTTTTAATTTAGGAGTGCTCTCTTAAAACAGTTTGAGGCCGGGCGCGGTGGCTCAAGCCTGTAATCCCAGCACTTTGGGAGGCCGAGACGGGCGGATCACAAGGTCAGGAGATCGAGACCATCCTGGCTAACACAGTGAAACCCCGTCTCTACTAAAAAATACAAAAACCTAGCCAGGCGAGGTGGCGGGCGTCTGTAGTCCCAGCTACTCGGGAGGCTGAGGCAGGAGAATGGCGTGAACCCGGGAGGCGGAGCTTGCAGTGAGCTGAGATCCGGCCACTGCACTCCAGTCTGGGCGACAAAGCGAGACTCTGTCTCAACAACAAAAAAAAAAAAAACAGTTTGAAAATAATTTTAGCACTGATCATCAATATACTTTTTTAATGCCTAGTGACTATCACAGTGCCTAGCACATAGTAGGTAGGTAGATGAATATTTACTGAACGAATGAATAAAATGAGAGGTAAACAAAAAATTTCTTCACAAATAAAGATAACCAAAATCTACACTTGTAGTATATAAGTGTATCTTTTTCTCCATTTCTCCAAGAAGAGAACAAAAGGTTGGAATCAGTAGCCAAGGACACTGGCTTCATCATGTTGCTGATGAACACATCAGGAGGTGCAAACCATCCATCCCTGGCTGAAACTGAGAAGCCTGATCTGCTACCCCTTGAGGGATTTATGCAGGGAATCCTCAACTGCAGAAGATCCAATGGGAAAAAAAAATCACGATCCTTTAAGCAATCCACCTTTAGACTTTCCTTTCTTTCAATGTGCCATTTCACATAACATTTTTTTACCCGCCATTATAAGAGAATTTACAAGATAAATCTTCCTCAAAGTGATAGAAGTCATCAACTCATAATATGTTATGGAAAATGTCTTAAGCTGCGTGTGACATGCTATATGAAAAATCTGAATGTGGGATAAGATGTTGTAGAAAGGAAGCCATTTTATAGGCTCTCAAAACTGGCAGAAGCAGGAAAGAACAAAGAGCAATAAAAATGAGCCCATCGATGGGAGAAGGTCTGTTACAAGAATACTGTATTGAATTAAAAGGTTAATACCAGGCTGAGCTCAGTGGCTCACACCTGTAATCCCAGCACTTTGGGAGGCCGAGATGGGTGGATCACCTGAGGTCAGGAGTTCGAGACCAGCCTGGCCAACATGACAAACCCCATCTCTACTAAACATACAAATACGAAAATTAGCCAGGTGTGATGGCGGGAGCCTGTAACCCCAGCTACTTGGGAGACTAGGGCAGGAGACTCGCTGGAACCCAGAAGTGGAGGTTGCAGTGAGCCAAGATCACACCACTGCACTCCAGTCTGAGTGACAGAATGAGACTCCATCTCAAATAAATAAATAAATAAATAAATAAAAGTTTAATATCAGCGTCAGAACATTACTGATTACGTAAGTTGAAAGGTTTCAGTAAGTTAAAAATAATGATATTAATTATAAGAATAAAGTATTCAGAGCACAGATAAGAATAAATCACCAAAATTATCAAGATTTTAGAGAATTGCGAATACACATAAAAAGCAGTGTCATAAATAACTTTACAAAATTACTATTAAAAACGGTTTGACTTAATGATACTCTTTGTTCAATTATTTTAATCTATGAATTTTTCTTGTGTTTGTAACTTAAGTATTCTGAGTAGGAATTATCTCTTCCCTATATATTCAATTTAAAGAGTCCTTATATTTTTTTCAAGTTAACTTCCAAAGATCCAAAATACTCCCACTTTGTTTTACTTTGAGGTAATACCCAAAGGTCTTGACTACGGTTCTTAATGAAGATCCTAAGTGGCTAGTTAAGAATTACTCCAAATTTCAAAGGATAAACAGGAATAGGAAGTGCATTACAAGTGCTTTTGTTCTTTTAAGTGACTCCGCCTTTTCATTCATTCATTCACTCATTCATTCATTCATTCACAAGGATCTATCACCCCTACAGAACAGACACTGTACAAGGCACTATGGACACAATCATGAACAAGACAACCTTGGTCCTTGCCCATATGGAGAGCACAGTCTTGGGGACCTATCAACACTAAAGTAAATGAACAAGTGAACAAAAGCAATGAACAATGGTGACAAGTGTGGATCATGGGAACAATAGTACAAAGTCTACTTCAGGTGAGTGTCAGGACAGGCTTCTCTGAGCAGGTGCAATTTCATCCAATGCCCAATTCCAGAAGGAGGAGAAGGAGATAGCCAAGAGCTGGGGACCGGTATTCCAGGTAGAGGAAAGACCCTGTAAACAGAGGTTGTTCCCAGAGCTGAAGGCTGACCAGTGCGGCTGGATGGAGCAATGATGGACAGTGAGCAAGGAGGTGCATTACACATTTGAAAATGGCATCTCACCATATGACTCACTGAATATTTGCCTTTCCAAACACTTTCTCCTCGGTCTAGAATTTCTCCCTTCCACATTCCTCTCTGCCAACTTGCAAGTCACTTCTCTGGGAAACATTCCTTGATCCTCCGAGGAAGAGTAAAAACTCCAGGAGTTTATCCTTCCTAACCTGTGGTCCCACAGCACATAGTATGTATCATGAGCACACGTCTTACCACGCTGCTGACTCGCTGTGTTTGAAAGCCTGCAAGCAGCGATCTTGCTTGTCTGCCTCCCAGCAGCCTATCACGTAACTTGGCACCAGCTGAGAGAAATAAATGACAGTGAACGAACCAAGAGATAAATGGACAAATTAAATGGATGCAGGGGCACTAAATAACTACTCAATTGTTGGAGATTTGGAATAGTGTCAAGGTTACGGCTCCTTAACTCATTTACAGTTTAATTTCTACCCCATACGACTTTCATATCACACACACTTTTGGGCAAATCTTTTTCCATCACAGAGAAGTGATGGAATAACTTTCACAGTGTATCATTAGACACTGGACCCAATCCATTCATATTCAACAAACACGCATTAAGTGCCAGGTTCTGTGCTAGGCTCTGAGGCTGACAGTGGTCCTATCCTAGATGATTTATGAGGCCAGTAAGCAGAATAAATCATATTCAGAAAATGTTTTTAATGACTGACCTTGTTAGATTCTTTACATGTAACTATCTTATTTCATAACATTATTAAGAAAAAAACGTTTTTTAAAAACTTCCTAGGTCACCCAGAGAACAAAATAATTTAGAATCTGTTAACTCAGTAATTTTCACACTAATTCTTGTCAGAGAGTCATGCCCAGGCTTCCTTTCAATGAACAGGTGGACAAAATTTAAGTAACCACATTCTCAATGAGTCTTCTTTACCTGCCTGTGACTGTCTGCCGTCTCCGTTCGTGGATTCAGATCTCACTTCCATTTCTCGTCGGCTCAGCGTGTCCTCCAAATGTAGCTAAGACTCCCAAACCAACAGTGCATGATTTCTGAAGTCACAAAGGGATGTGTACCCCTCGGCTGGAGAATGTGCTTTGATGGAGTCAAATTGAAAAACAGGGTCAAACAGTATGGGAACCGTGGATAGATGTGTTCCTCCTTCCCCAACTGCCCGGACCAGAATGGCCACATTCCTGCCTCTGTGAAGAGCCCAATCCTGGTCTGCTCTGTCTGAGCCTCTGCCAGGTGTGGAGCCTGTCGCCTTAAAATCTGAAGACGTGTGACAACACTTATCTGCCTAGGAACAGCAAGGTATGCATTTCTACAAACACCACTGCTGAAATTGCTCGGTATACAGAGAAGCCAAGCCCTTCCTCTCTTCTCCTCAGGTTTTTCTTAGATTCAAGCCAAATAGAAATCTGAGTGAGGAAAAATGTTAAGAAATTTAGCATTAGAAAAATTTCTTTTTTATGTTTCTAACTCTTGCAAGAGTTTGTTCTCATCAATTTTATAACCTATTTTTCAACTTACATACTCCAAACTAATTCCTAATGCTTTTAGGGATCCATCCATTAATGCACTAAATAATACATGCTCTCAAACTAAGAGGTAAACCATGCCCCTTCAATCAGGATAAGAAATACTACTGAGTGAAACGCAAACTGCATCTTTCTGCCAATCTCAATGCACAGCCTTCTGCTCACTTCATTCCCAATCACTGTCCTCACTCAGGCGTTCTCTGGGCCAAGTTCTGCCAACTTAGAGCCTGCACACAGCTCTGCCTTCAGCCAGCGCCCTCCACCACCTTGAACTATGGATTTGAATAGCTTCCTCAAGAAGGCCTTCCCTGACCACTCAGACTACCACTCATTCCAGGTCCCTGTGAAGTTCCCAAGTGATTTGCCATCACAGCATTGCAGAATGTCTACCCCCGAAGCAGTTAAATAACTATCTGTATGCTCTGCAGTTTGATGTCTGGTTCTTGTACTAGTCTATACACTCAAGAGGCCAGATGCCATAATAGAGCTCATCGATTTTGTCAACCACACCCAGGGCAGTGCCTGGCATATGGGGCACTCACCCAAGACTACTTTCCATTTAAAATTGTTTTCTCTTTTAAAACACTCTGTGGCACACTGCTGCCATTGCTGAGGTCTAAGGAAACAAATACTCTTTTTAAGCCATCATCTTTATCAGGAGTATTACTAGGCAGGGGGTCCATGAACTTGGGACAGGAAAAGCAATTAGATATTTTCACTGACCTCTAACAGAAATTTGCATTTCCTTCCATTGTGATGGCAGATCACAAAACACATTATTAGTGGTAGCTTTGACAGCGTCACCAACAAAAATCACAACCATTTTCATATCACTTTATAACTCTAGCAGGTACCTTGAAAATACCATTTGGCTCATTGTTATTTCAGAAGGGTACAGAGCTTAGATATGCTAGAAATTCTTACTGAACACACTAATCAAACAGTAAATATTACTCTCTCACAGACTTTTTCAGTATTTTGGTAACTGTATGCATGGAATGCCACGTACTCTATTTTATGCATTTAAAAATATTTGTCAGGACAGGCGCGGTGCCTCACACCTGTAATCCCAGCACTTTGGGAGGCCAAGGCAGGCGGATCACAAGGTCAAGAGATCAAGACCATCCTGGCCAACATGGTGAAATCTTGTCTTTCCTAAAAATACAAAAATTAGCTGGGCATGCTGACACACACCTGTAGTTCCAGCTACTCGAGAGGCTGAGGCAAGAGAATCACTTGAACCCGGGGGTGTAAGTTGCAGTGAGCCAAGATCAGCCCCCTACACTCCAGCCTGGTGACAGAGTGAGACTCCATCTCAGAAAAAAAAAAAAAAAAAAAAAAAAAAAAAGGCTGGGTGCGGTGGCTCACGCCTGTAATCCTAGCACTTTTGGAGCTGAGGCGGACGGATTACCTGAGGTCAGGACTTCAACATGGTGTAACTCCGTCTCTACTAAAAATACAAAAAAATAGCCGGGTACAGTGGCTTGCACCTGTAATCCCAGCTACTCGGGAGACTGAAGCAGGAAAATTGCTTGAACCTGGGAGGTGGAGGTTGCAAGGAGCCGAGATAGCGCCACTGTACTCCAGGCTGGGCAACAGAGCGAAACTTTGTCTCAAAAAAAAATTTGTCTGGCTTCACTAAACTGCCAAAGGAGTCTATGGGGGCGATGAAGGGGGGATGAAGATAAAGAATAAAAACCCTAATCTATTAATAGATCACTATCTTGAGACATAAACATCTGATGCACCAAGAAATAATTATATTTTGTTCTGAATGGATGTATTTTTACTCATTGTAAAAGGAAATAATATTTCCTTAAAAAGACAGTGCAAAATAAAATTAATTAAGATACTATTTTTAAAACAAAAAGATATTTATTTCCTTGGTTTTAATACAAAACAACTATAAAAGAAGAAATTCCCAAGAGACATTAACAAGTTTAAGGGTTACTTAACAGTTCAACTATGAGACACCCCTGGCACTCCTAAGAATATTCTTGATTTGATGAAACTTGTGGTAACACCTGGAAGCTTTTCCTTTGTTCCATCACCTCTCTAAAAATTAATTATTCCTTTGTTAAGATGCTAGATAAGCCCAGTTCTAACCAACCCTTTGAATACTCATGTCTGGGTACTCCCATGTGTATGCACTACGCATATCTTAATAATCATATTTGGGTACTCCCATGTGTATGGGAGTACTCCACATGTCTGGGTACTCCCATGTGTATGCACTACGCATATCTTAATAAACATATTTGTTTTTCTTTTGTTTAAAAAAAAAAAAAAAAGGAAAGAAACTTCTCCCCCTTTTTTCCAGAAAGACTCATCCTTGAACCATTAAGGCCCTGAGCTTGCAAAGGGAGGCTAGCAGACAGGTGGGGTTGCGGAATGTATTACACTCCGATTTCCACCACAGTGTTGTTCTAGTTCTCGCCTAGCAGTTGGGGATTCCGCCCCATCTAACTTCTGTTGTTTTTTTGTTTTGTTTTGTGTTTTGAGACAGACTTTTGCCCTTGTTGCCCAGGCTGGAGTGTAATGGTGTGATCTTGGCTCACTGCAACCTCTGCCTCCCAGGTTCAAGTGATTTTCTTGCCTCAGACTCCCGAGTCACTGGAATTACAGGCACCTGCCACCACGCCCAGCTAAATTTTGTTATTTTTAGTAGAGACAGGGTTTTGCTTGCTGGTCTCGAACTCCTGACCTCCGGAGATCCACCCGCTCGGCCTCCCAAAGTGCTGGGATTACAGGCATGAGCCACCACACGCAGCGCGGCCCCATCTTACTTCTGTAACAACTCTGTGAATATACACACATAACCACCCGAAAGAGTTATAATTAACACCTTACTATGAACTGCTTTCATCAGCCAACCATTAAAATCCAGGGAAAAAAGAGCTTTGATGAGAGGGGAAAGGCCGAACCTGAAGGGAGTTAGGCCAGTGGGCAACACCCGGAGGCTGCCTCAGCAGAAAACGGGCTCAGAGAAGACACCAAAACCAAGCTCTACAGAACCTCAAGGGCAGCCAGAGGGCCCTGGTTGCATTATGCGGGCTTCTCTGGAAGAATAAATACCACAGCATTTCTTTTACACAAATTAAGACAGGTTCTGACCAGTTCAGTTCAGCAGCTCCAGTTACATTCAGGAGCTTTCTCACTCTCTCCCGCCAAAAGGAAAATGCGTAACAGGAAAAGAAAGGATCCTGGCACCCCTCCTCCTTCTCCTCCTCCCACTTCCCCTCTCCTTCACCCCCTCCCTGTTTTCTGTCTCTAAAACTTAGACTCCAAGCCCAAGGTAGACCTGATCTGTCTGCTTTCATCCACAGGCGTCACATCTCTTACAGAATACTCACAAAATCCCCTCGACTTCACACAGCAAACAGAAGCCTAAAATCCCTCCCGAAACATCCCTTCTCAGGTACAAATCCACCAGACGAGCATCAACAATGGCATGAGATTTGAAGGAAAGTCAGAACTCTCCTTCAGGTCCAGGTGGCCTAGAAAAGCAGAAAGAATGCCAAGTTCGGACCCCTAGTCATCTCATAGGAACAGTTTCATCTTGAGAAAATCATTTTCTCCCTCCTTGAGTGGGATTCCTCAGGCATAGGGGAAAAAAACTGGACTGGTTGGCCCCTTAAAGCATCTTCCAGATCTAAGATTCTGTGAGGGTCTGTGTTACAACAGCCATGCAAGGTTACAAATGAAGGGGAAGAGCAGAAGGAAGCCACTTACTATTAAAAGTGGTGTATCGGCCAGAAAATGTTGGAAAGAGACCATTTCAGCTTGAAAGTCGGCTCGCTCTTAGTTCTCATTCAGGATTCCAAGTTCCTTGCATTTGTATTTCACTACTAGCGAGTTAAATATACCACGAGTATAAAATGTCTCACAGAAAACACTCCCACCATCACCAGCAATATGGAAAATAAGTGGCCGTCACATCGGAGGAGAAACTTGCCTCGAAATAATTTGGATATTTACAACCACACACAAATGTGATGATTTAGATGATTTCTAAAGCCATGAAGCTTCTCAGGCCTGGCAGAAAGTATAAAAAATATTAGGATCACTGTGCCTGACAACAGCAAGAATTTGGTGCTGACAAAAGAGAGCTACTAAAAAAAAAACTAAGGGACCATGTTATTCACAGAGGTTTATGAAACTGCCAAAATAAGTAACAGTGCAGCGTTTTCTGTACTATCAATAAAATGTTTTAATAAAATGACTTGTACAGTCAATCTCATTATATATTTCTCAATTTTTATCCAAGTAATAAATGCACATAAGTTTGTTTTCAATAAAATAAGATGATAACACAATGCAGCAGGCTTGGGGAATCCCCTTTCCTCTGTTATCTGTTTCTTCTGACAACGGTTTATGCATTTCTAAATACTATGCTTCTAAAGCTCCTTCCTGATTGCAAGTCAGACATTATTTATAAGATATTTTTTACTTACCACTTTTATATCCACTCTTCCAATCTCTACTTGAGATCTTGTTTCTGACATCACACTTTTAATCTACAATATCTCTTTCTTATTCTCTGATTTTTTTTTTAATCACATTCTGTTCTTGTTTCAAAGACAATTATTTTCCTACTTCTCTGAGGATACACGCCAAATTCCTGTTTCCCCTAAGTGGCTCCTTCCTTTTGTTTGTGTTAATGTAGGTTCTGTTGGTGGAGGCTTTCAAACATCTGCTGACTCCTAGCAGCCCTTCCCATTTCAAAATGAGGCTCAACAGTGCATAGGCTTGGGTGTCATCTACCAACTGGCAGTCTCAAAGTAAGGTAATCAATTTACGTGCTGTAACTATACTGCACTCCCAGTAAAAGCACTCTTTAATTGGGGGCTCATCGGCGATGGGAGGCTGTCTTAGTCCATTCGATGCTACTATAACAGAATGCCACAGACTGGGTAATTTATAATGAACAGAAATTTATTTGGCTCAAGGATCTGGAGGCTGGGAAGTCCAAAAGCATGGCACTGGCATCTACTGAGGGCTTTCTTGCTATATCATCCCATGGAGAAAGGTGAAAGGGCAGAATGTACTGACAGCAAGTAAGCAAGAGAGAGTCAAACTCACTTTTATAACAATGACATTCTCAAGATAACTAACCCACTCCTGCAATAACAACATTAATCCATTCAAGAATGAGAGCAGAGCTCTCATGACCTAATCACCTCTTTTAGGCCCCACCTCCAAACACTGTTGCACTGGGGATTAACTTTCCAACACATGAGCTTTGGGGGACACTTCAAGCCATGGCAGACAGGAACTAGGGGAGCTCCTGGTGTCAGTTAATCTTCCTGATGTCTATTCAGAGCCTTACCATGCTCTCTGGGCTAAGGGTCCCAAGTCAGAGTTCAGTTTTTCCAGAAAAATACACAAATCTCTGTTCTCCTGTGCAGGTGAGGAAGAAGGGGAAAGCTCTGAGAGTCAAAGTGCGCCGTTTACAGATTCTCAACCAAACTCTCAGTTTTCAGTTTCAAACTTCTCCCACTTTCCCCTGACCCAACCTCAAACAGTACTGGCAACTTTCAATCAGAGGGCTTGCAAAATCTGTGAGATGCATGAGAAAGCCACTCCACCATCATCTTTCTTCCCCAGCAATGACTATTTCATTTCCACTTCCCTTTGACCACAGGAGTTTATTCCTTTTTGTTCTTTTATTGTAATTATAGGAGCAACATGACAGCAAGCAATGATAAACACAAATTGCTCTACCACTTTTAACTGTAAGTTCTGCTCTCTTTAATTTATACACAGGAAGACTCCTAAAATGGTCCCATTTCCATGAGACTGGCACTGAGTTTCAAATGGCAGCAGTGTGCAAGCAAGATATGGGTCTCATAGTCTTGAATTCCAAAAGATAGTCTTGCTAAATATTT
The DNA here is from genome assembly GCF_024542745.1 of Macaca thibetana thibetana. Classification (NCBI taxonomy): domain Eukaryota; kingdom Metazoa; phylum Chordata; class Mammalia; order Primates; family Cercopithecidae; genus Macaca; species Macaca thibetana. Next base: position 120,774,721 of record NC_065581.1, read on the forward strand.
TATGGTCAAACCCAGACTTTGTGCAGTAATATTAATAACATCAGCTGTAACTGTCAGTTAATTATTCTCTTTATGATTAAGTCCAATTTGAAATATGCAATGATTTCCCAGAGAGAGAAATTTTATAGTCATAGCATAAAATTACTTTTCCTTTCCTTTATTTTCAAATGTGAAATTTTACTTTAGACTTGGTAAATCAATAGAGCCAAATTGCAGCTGCTATTTTGGGACCTCGATGCAGACTTACTTTTACTTTATGTGCTGAAAATCCTAAATTGCATTAATGTTTTATTAAAAATTTAAATAAATTTTATCGCTAAAAATGTGTGCTAAAATCAATACAGAAACTCAAAGTTCACCTATGTGTATTAAAGCAAATCTATAACTGTATCAAGATATTAACAATGAAAGAAAAATACACCCAACGTAAAGGTTTCTAGAACCCAAATGCTCAGCTTTCTCCGATCCATAAAAGTCTGCCTCTAAGTTCTGAAAACAGATAGCAATTCTCATCCTGGCTGAAAGGAACACAAATGTTGTTGATAGTAATATGGTGAAATACAGAAATAATTTCTCAAGACCACCTTGTAGACCAGAAAGAACTTAACATCTGATACCAATGTTCCCCACAAAACCCAGTAAAATTGTCTTTGGCTACCTAAGGATGGGGAAAACTTCCCAAGCTAATAAGTAAGATTTTCCAACGAATTCATAAAATTGCAAGCTTTCGCCCAAAGTACTTGGTTTAAAAGGGCACATACAGCCAGTTTGATTAATCCCCTGGCAATCAAGGAAGCTTGTAAAAAATATTTTGCCCACATTGTGATATATGTTTAATATATGACCAAAAAAAAAAACAAGCAATGGAGAGAGAAATTTTAATAAAGTGTTCTTTCTTTTATTTTCATTAAACCTTAATGTTTCTGAGAAAGCTTAAGAAAAAGATAAAAGTAATTGCTACTAAATGACTGCAAACTTTTAAGCAAAATAAATATTAATGATGTGCTTCATGGATTCTGATACAAGAATATTTAAAATCCCCTAACATTCAAAACAGATTATCACAAAAAGTGATCTCCTTGCTCTTTTCCAGCCCATCATTAACTGGAGGGAGGGAGGGCTCTTCTGGCTCTCATTCAAATTATAATAATTTGTCTATTAGTCTTGACAAGGGGATGGAGGTGAATGATGTTGGAATACTCATAAATAATCTTTATAGTAGTTAATCCACCATTTACCTAGTGGTCATGATGATTTAATAGCTTACTGAAGGACATATAGTCAATCCAATCCCCAAATCTAAGAATTGCCAAGGTTATGCTTCATCAATGCAAACATCTTTGTTACTTAAACGTAAGCATTAGACCTTGAATTGCTAGGAAGCCAAAATAGTGCCACTCTCCACATTTAAACTGGATTTGCCTCTAAAAAGATCAGAATCACACACTCCGTACACATTTCCCTGTGTGTATCCTGCTCGCTAATCCTTTATACACAGAAGAGTCCCCATGTACAAAGCACTGCTCAAGACAGTGACTTACAATGGCCCATGAAATCCACTTTTCTTCTCCTACATTTTGCCCACCAGGATGTTAATTTCATTTAATGAGTCCCTGTGTGGAGCATATTTCTGAGTTAAAGTGTCTTGAATTTCCAAATCCTACTAGAGAATGATAAAAGCTCTTGGTGATGAGTCACAAGGGTAGTTTGGTGGTCAAAATAAATTCCTGCTCCACAAAGTCCCCTGCAGGGCAGCTGGGAAGGGCCACTCACAGATTTAGGGGGATTAGCTGAGCTATAAATTCACAGATGAGTGTAGTAAATCCATCAGACACACTCAACGAATGCTCACTAGGTGCTCACTAGCGCAGGACACACTGCAGAGAGCCACCAAGATCACTTGCTACGTAAACACCCAACTAAAATATTTATTTAACAAATGAAAACAGTCAGCTCCCAAACAAACATCCATCCAAGGTAAACAAAAGAAACCAGTTTCCATGTGAAAAAACTGTATCATTTCATAAATTTGTTTTTAATAAAATAACTTTCGGCATATTGTGGTAATTATTTAATTATCATTTGCTTGGAGTTACAGACTCAGCACTGAGAAGTACTCCAGGGTAGTGATTAAGAGTATAGGCAGCCGGGTGCTCATGCCTGTAATCCCAGCACTGTGGGAGGCTGAGGCAGGTGGATCACTTGAAGTCAGGAATTCGAGACCAGGCTGACCAACATGGGGAAACCCCCATCTCTACTAAAAATGCAAAAATTAGCCAGGCGTGATGGTAGGCACCTATAATCTCAGCTACTCGGGAGGCCGAGGCAGGAGAATCACTTCAACCCCTGAGGTGGAGGTTGCAGTAAGCGGAGATCACGCCACTACACTCCAGCCTGGGCAACAGAGCAAAACTCCATCTCAAAAAAAAAAAAAAAAAAAAAAGGCTGGGCGCAGTGGCTCATGCCTGTAATCATAGCACTTTGGGAGGCCGAGGTGGGCAGATGACAAGGTCAAGAGTTCGAGACCAGCCTGATCAACACGGTGAAACCCTCGTCTCTACTAAAAACACAAAAATTAGCCAGGCATGGTGGTGCACACTTGTAATCTCAGCTACTCAGGAGGCTGAGGCAGGAGAATCGCTTGAACCCGGGAGGGAGAGGTTTCAGTGAACCGAGATCATGCCACTGCACTCCAGCATGGTTGACAGAGCGAGACTCCATCTCAAAAAAAAAAAAAAAGGTATGGCACAGCCACTTGGGTTTAAATTCCACCTCTGTTCCTCATTACCTGTGTTGGGCAAGCTACTTACCCACTCTCTGACTTGGCTTCCTGGCTGTAAAAAGGCAATAATAGAAGTGCCTCTTTTATAAGGTTATTGTGAGGATCAAATGAATTCATATGTGTGTGTACATGCACATGTCTGTATGTATATAGACAAACACATATACTCAGATATGGGTGTATATGGGTGTGGGGGGGTGCGTGTGTGTAAATAATAGTAAAACTGTTAAATAGTGGCTGGCATAGAAAACATGAAAAACCATTAAGCTACTCTTCTTATTACTACAATACTTCTTATACATCAAATTATTTCATACAGTGTTTCAGGTTAAAATTAAGCAACCACTAAACGTGTGAAACTGTGTTTAATACGATGAGCTAGAGATGCTTGAAAATTATCAGCTGATTCCAAACAGCTGTGCCCTCACAGCCACTGCTGCACAGCGAGCTTGTCTGAGTGCCTGCCACAAGCACCTCTCCCCACTCCATCCCCATTGGCAGCGAAAGACAATAAGTGAATCTGGTGAATAAGGTGCAAATAGAATCTCAACAGTTAACAGATTTCAAAAAGCAGACTCGGGTAAATAAAAGTTCCCAGTATTAAATGAGGCACATGGTAGTTCATCATCAGCCTGAATGCGAAAGCTCAGACCATGCCTGAAAGGAAGGGGTGGAAAATCGAGTGAGTGGTGCACTAGTTTTTTTTGATCAATGGTTCTACCTCTGTAATTCTACCTATGGAAACTGTCCTTTGCCCCAGAATACCCTTCTCTCCTTTGATTTCTCACTGCTCTGTTGTTCCCTTGCTTCCTGCACAGAGAAATCTAACCAGAATGTCAAATTGTGTGTATACGTCTGAGCATCAGACACATTCCAACCAATTTATAATTTATTATTTCATAATCATTCTTTGTATATGTATTACTATTTATAACATTCACAAAGGCAAAATTCCAGTGGCCAGAAACGTGGGTCAGAGTCCATTCATTCAGACCTGGCAACCTGGATTGGGAGACATCCCCTCTCACTATCAGCAGCCTGGAGACAGTCAGAGGCAACGATACAAAGAGGGAAAGAGGGACAGGAATGAAGCCAGGACGTAATAGTAATAGTAATAATAACAACAACAAAAGCAACAGCCTCTAACAATATTAGCCATATACTTTGAACTCATTTAATCTTCACAATTCTAACGATCTGTTAAAACATAATAGAATAATTATTTTTATCTGAGTCCACAGAATTTACACCTTTAAAAATTTACTTAAAGGCCAGGCATGGTGGCTCACACCTGTAATCCCAGCACTTTGAGAGGCGGAGGCAAGCGGATCACGAGGTCAGGAGTTCGAGACCAGCCTGGCCAACATGGTGAAAGCCCATCTCTACCAAAAATACAAAAATTAGTGAGGCATGGTGGTGCGTGCCTGTATTCCCAACTACTCAGGAGGCTGAGGCAGGAGAATTACTTGAACTTGGGAGGTGGAGATTGTAGTGAGCCATGATTGCGCCATTGCACTCCAGCTTGGGTGACAGAGCAAGACTCTGTCTCAAAAAAAAAAAAAAAAAATGACTTAAGGCTGGGCACAGTGACCCATGCCTATAATCCCAGCTCTTTGGGAGGGTGAGGCAGGCGAATCACTGGAGCTCAGGAGTTTGAGACCAGCCTGTCTCTACAAAGAGTACAAAAATTAGCCAGACATGGTGGCATGTGCCTGTGGTCCCAGCTACTCTGAAGGCTGAGATGGGAAGATCATTTGAGCCCAGGAGACCAAGGTTGCAGGGAGCCGAGATGGCGCCACTCACTCCAGCCTGGGCAACAGAGTGAGACCCTGTCTCAAAAGAAAAAAAAAAATTACTTAAAATAACTTGGGACCAAAAACTGAAGGTAGAAACATACAATGTTTCAACTAAATCTTATAGTATATAAAATTCTACCAGAAAATGTACTAGGCTTCCTCCTTTGCAGAAGTGATCATGACGACAGGAAGCAGAAAGATGTTAGTCAACCAAGTTATTCTGAGAAACAATCATCTAAATGTCTACTACCAAGCAAATGCCTCATGAAACAATTTGCCATTTTACCAACAAATCCTTAAGTGTCGAGGTCTCTGCCAAAAGACAACACACAAGTACAGAAAGTCTAACATACCCAAAAACAGCATTTCCAAGGAAAATGTCAGACCCACAACTTAACAGCCTGATTGGCAGACAGACTACCCTGGGCCACAACATGAAAAGAGTAAAATTCAAGTACCTTAACTTGGAAAATGTGAAATAATAATGAGGGGGAAAAAAAAAACCTAACTAAATATTATAAAATTACCTCTAATTCAAAAAAAAAGTTAAGCAAATTTATTTTTGTTTGTTTTGTTTTGAGACAGTGTCTCACTCTGTCACCCAGGCTGGAGTGCAGTGGCAACACCATAGCTCACTGCAGCCTCGACCTCCAAGGCTCAAGTGATCCTTCCACCTCAGCCTCACAAGTAGCTGGGACCACAGGTGCGGGCATCACATCCAGCTAATTTTTGTATTTTTTGTAGAGACAGGGTTTCACCATGTTGCTAAGGCTCAAACAATCTGCCTACCTACACCTGCCAAAGTGCTGGGATTACAGGTATGAGCCACCATGCCCAGCTAGATTTATTTTCAATAAACATCATAGGCCAGGCACAGTGGCTCACGCCTGTAATCCCAGCACTCTGGGAGCCCGAGGCAGGCAGATCACTTGAGGTCAGGAGTTCAAGACCATCCTGGCCAACATGATGAAACCCCGTCTCTATTAAAAATACAAAAACTAGCCAGGCGTGGTGGCAGGTGCCTATAATCCCAGCTACTCAGGAGGCTGAGGCATGACGATCACCTGAACCTGGGAGGCAGAGGGTCCAGTAAGCCGAGATCACACCATTGCACTCCAGCCTGGGAGATAGAGCGAAACTCGTTCCCGAAAAAAAAATAACAAAATAAAACAAAATTAGCTAGGTGTAGTGGTAGGTACCTGTAATCCCAGCTACTCAGGAGACTGAGGCACAAGAATCACTTCAGCCCAGGAGGTAGAGGTTGCAGTGAGCTGAGATCCCACCACTGCACTCCAGCCTGGGCAATAGAATGAGACTCCATCTCAGAAAAGAAATGAATAAATAAATAAAAATAAAGACATTATAAAGGAATTAAACTAAGCAAGACTTTATTTCTTGGTATTCCCTAAATAAACTCGAAGAAGTAAGAAAGACGGAATACACTGAAGGAAAATTTTCCCCTGAGAATTGGGAGTTACAGAGAAGTCCACAGCACTTCATCATTAACAGTATTATTGTACAGGCTCTTAACAGTGAGAAATATTTTCAGTATATATCACAGGGTGTTAAAACAAAATCAGGTACAAGCAGAGTACCTAAGCCAAAAAATGAAATTCAAAAGGAGATAATAGGTCAAAAAATGGTGAAACATACAGTTGTGAGGTTTGTCGAAAGAAAACAATCCCATCTGGAAGCTATTGCAGGAAAGGAAAGGACAGAACAAAGCCCAGAAAGAAATGCTTATGTTCAGATTTACTGACTGTGAGAGCAGAAATTTATATAAAGCAATGGAAACAGTACCATGCAATATGATCAACTATCAAAGGGTTCCTTAACAGGAAAGTGTGAGGACTATTTTTAAAAATTAATTTATAAAAAGAAAGGTAAGAGAAGGTACTAATCTCTATTATAACAATTTGATAATTTATCAAGACACCAGATTGGGGCTGGGCACAGTAACTTATGACTGTAATCCTAGAACTTTGGGAGGCCAAGGTGGGTGGATCACTTGAGGTCAGGAGTTGGAGACCAACCTGGCCAACACAGTGAAACCCCAACTCTACTAAAAATATAGAAATTAGCTAGGCATGGTGGTGGGTGCCTGTAATCCCAGCTACTTATGAGGTGGAGGCAGGAGAAGTGCTTGAACCCGAGAGACAGAGGTTGCAGTGAGCCAAGATGGCCCCACCGCACTCCGATAAGAGCAAGACTCCATCTCAAAAAAAAAAAAAGATATCAGATTGCAATGCTTAAATTGGCTCCAGGATTAAGGCAAATTGTTGGCAAACTTCCTGAAATCTCTCTTTTCTTAAAATGATTTTCTGTATTGTAACTGGTTTACGGTATGGGATGCCACAAATGAGAGTTGTATTAATCTAGATTATCACCTGTAGCTGAAAAAATAGCTTCCTCCATATCATTCACTGTCCTATTTATGAGGTTCTGAGTTTGGGGGGCCTCAGAACCAAGAGAAACAAAAACTGCCTCATTTTATCAAATGTATTTATGAGAATTTATGAATTATGTCAATCTTAAAACTAACCATTTTCTTATTGCTTTGTCTAATATGACACTTTGAGACAAATTTACATCCAAAGTTTAACAAGGCGTGCGAGCACGTTAGAGAAAGCAAGCAGTTTCTGTGAATTACCCATGGCCTTATCTTACCAATCCACTCATTTCTTCCTCTCTGCATTGTTGTTGATTTTTGTTTTTTCAAAATCCTACTTCCTATGTGGCGCTCTGTAAGAATTCAGAATTAGATGGGGCATTTTTTTAAATATGACAAAAAACGTACTCTAACTCCTAACAAGCATATCCTCATCTATGAAACACTGACAATTATATCTTCCCCATAAAATTATTGTAGGGAGTAAATTAAATAATATATTTGAAAGGCCCAACACATACACCCAGCTCTCTGCCTCCCTCTGTTATTTTAGGAAATATTTTCTCCATCTAAAATTAATTGCCCTTATGTGCTCCAGATTAGCAAGCGATCAATTCATTCACACTTTGCTAACTTTTATAGTGAAACTAACTGGATACAATTTTAAAAGTTAATGTATATCCAGATACTTCCTGTGAAAAACATTGACTTGGCTAAGACTCCTGAACCCATACATTATTGGAAGTAAAAGTTTAACAGATTATGGTTAATTTTAAATGAAAGCAATGTAAGCGAAGAGACTGCAAACAAAGCAACTGCTATACTACTAATGTATTTCCCCAGACCCTCTCATTTCCGATGCTTTCTTTCAACATGACAGCGTTTCTCAACTCAAATGGCACCAACATTGTGCCCACTATCGCACAAACCACCAGAATGAGAGCTATGGGGTCAGTAAGAGCCACCAATTGCCACATATATTCAAATAGGAACCAATATCGGTCCATCCATTGTTTTGTTTTTTAGAGACTTTTTTGTTTTCTTGCAGAGACAGGGTTTCACTATGTTTCCCAGGCTAGTCTCAAACTCCTGGCCTCAAGTAATCCTCCTGCCTCGGTCTCCCAGAGTGTGGGGTTACAGACGTGAGCCACTGTGCCAGGCCCCACTTTTTAATACAACCATGAAAGATGAGAAGGCCGTGCAGAATGAAATAATTGAGAGAAATATATCCTGAAATCCCCTGGCTGCCTCTTCCATTTCAAAGGAGGGAGTGCACAGGGAACAGTCCTGTCCAGATAGCAATGGAGCCCTGAGGCAACTGTCAGCAGCTCATAGCACCATGACATTCTCATCTGTCAAATCATGGTAATACCTATTCTGCCAGATCATCACCAAATCATGCCAAAGATTCAAACACATATAAAGTGCTTTTCAGGTAGATTCCTACTAATGCCAAGCTGCCTGAAATCTGTCCACTGCATAAAGGCATGAGGCCAAGGTGGCAAAAGAGGCTGAAATCCAGCCAGTACAGCAGCACGGAGGAAAGAATACCTTTTGCTTTGCACAAAGGCACAGCCCACGAAGTACTGTGTCCTTCAGACTGTCTCTCCAGAGTGGCGGCCTTTGTCTAATTGCCCACCCAAAAGGGCTGCCTTGGTCTCAGTTAAAATAATGCCCAGCAGCAGCACTAGCTAATGGCAATTTCTAGGTGAGAATAGGAACAAGAGTTTGGCATCGGGCCCTGTCCAACTAGTGTCAGAACCTCAGCCAGTAGCCAAGTCCCCCTTCCCTGACCTCTTCGATGCACATCAAGCACCCGAACCTTCCTTCCTCTCTTCCCATCTCACCACAGTGCTGCCCACACTGCCACTGGCTCCTGGAACAGTGCCCTGACTGACCTATTGCCCCTGTCAGCCCTCCAGGAAGGAAGATAAGCCACTGGTCAGGCCAAGGACTCCACTTCCTGACCCCGCTGGTTGAACTTAAGATGCCTTTTCTTAAGAAACAATGTTAGGATAATTACAACCTATGGTACTTTTACTGAGGTATTGTCTTTCAGCTACCATTAAATGTGAAACAGGATTCTGCAGGCTGGCTTATGTTTCAACGTTTCAAACAAGCAAATTAGAAACTCTTACAGCCCACTAAGTGCCCAGGCCCTGGGTCCTGGCCTCTGTATGCAAAGAACATCATCTCCTCTTGATCTTGTGTAAGCCATTCAAGCTCACGAAACCTGTTTCCTTAGCTGTAAAAAAAAAAAAAAAAAAGGAAAAATATATATATGTGTATTTTCTTCCTAGGTATATTTGTTGTGAAGACTTAAAATGCAATACACGTAAAGTGGCACCAAATAGACACTGAGAAAGCAGTCACCATACCAGGTACACAATCCCTTATCCACAATGCCAGGATCTGAAAAGCTCTGGAAACCAAAGGCTTTTTCATAACCCATTTGGCAGCAAAATGTGACCTGAACTGACCTGAGGCTATTTATAACCCTGTTTGTGTTCTACTTAGTGTAAATATTCATCTATTTTGCTGCAGAATTATTAAGATATTGGATGATAGGGTGCTATCCCAAACTCCTCTGGAGGCTTTATGTAACATGGGCATATGGGCCATAGCGTTTCTGAAATGGGAAAAAGAAAAATCATAAATTCTGAAGCTTATCTGGTCCCAAGGATTTGGATAAGGGATGGAGAGTTTTGCCATGAAAGAAGTTTGCTGGCCAACCAAGAGCAGCTTTTTGTGCTAGACTCTCAGCTCCATTTCCCAGCAGCAAGTTGTCGTGACGTCTGAGCACAGCAACAGCTCAGCCCTGAAGAGGTCAGCATCCAGGTCCTGGGTCTGGGCTGGCCAGCTCTAGGGAGGGGACAGGGTTAGGAGCTAAAAGGCTGAGCAGAGAGGGAATGCGGAAATCAGGCCCGCGCCGTACTTCACTTGCTCTCAGACAACCCAAGCCATCAAGCACATTCTTACGACTTGTGTAGTCATTTTTTTTCCTAGATTTTCAAAGTGAATCTTAGTTTTTATTCCCAACACTGGCTCCCTCTAGTCTGGGCAAGCTGCCATTTAATCACAAGGGCCACTCAAAGGTTGTTTTTTCTTTTTTTTAAGCTGTTGAAAACATTAAGCTAAATAAGTGAATATTCTCCAGCCTACCTCCCTGAGTCCCTCCCTACTTTTCTCATCCATTAAAACAGCATTCCATTTCCTTCCAAATATTCTACTCCTAGTGCATTAAAGATATAACATGTATATTATAAAACGTAAATGTGAATATTAATGAAGCAAAAGCATGAGGAAAAGGGAAAATTTTAAGAATTGAATCAATGTAACGTTCTCTTTGTAGCATCACCTGTAGACCTAGACAAGCGAGGACCTTGCCTTAAATCCTGCCTTTTAGAGGGCCTTACTCTACTCTCTTCTATCCCCATCTCTCCCCCAGAAATAGAGAAATCAGAGGACCAAGGGGATATGCAAGTCCTACAGAACGGTCTAGAGGCACAGGATCCCGGTACTCCCTGCTCAAATGAGCACTGGGCTCATTTTCCAAGGGTAGACTACACTACTGCTTGCAAGTAGCGGAGAGTGGGAGACCATGGGTGCTTGGCCAACTGACCACAAACTTGAATGCAAAGCCCTTCCCAGTGCCAAATGGAGCTGGCATGGGCAGACAAAGGGGAAAGTCTGCAAACTGGAGCCAGAGGTCAGCTCTCTCCACCACCATGTTCTGTTACAGAATATGAGGACCTGGAGAATTCCAAATTCAAACCTGGCCCATGAAATTGTTGTAAACGTATATGTATATTTATTATTATCCATTCTTCCTTTCTATTTTCTTTTCTTTTGTTTTTTTTTCAATATCAGAAACCTGCTCTTCTCCTCCATCCCCACAATTCTAGCTCAGTGGAAGCCCCATTTCTCAACCTCCCTTGCAGCAAGATGAGTCCACATGGCTAAGCAGCAGCCAGTGGGATGTAAAAGAAATCAGGAATGCAACCTGAGGGCCATGCACTTTTTTAAAAATTGCTTATTTTTGACTTCTCTTTTTTCTTTCCTCGGACTAGAACTTGGACGTCGTGTTGAGGGGCAAGCCTCACCAAGAAGATGAAACAACACTTTGGAAAGGCAGAACAAGAGAGAAGGAACCAGGATCCCCAAGAGACCATATGAAGCAGAGCCACCTTCCTACCCTCCATCAGCCCCCAACTCTGAACTGTAAGGAGAGAAAGAAATAAAGTTTGATTTTATTTGAGCCACTGTATTTTGAGGTTTCTTTGGTACGCCCATGGAGCCTCTCTGTAACTAATACATTTGCAAATGATCTACATAAATTGGCTGGAAATTAGTTGTGTGAACCCACTATGGTGATTTCAGCCAAAAGAATATAGTATCCAGCCTCAGCAAGTAAAATAAAATAAAATGGAAGAGGAGAGCTACTGTGTGATACAGTTATTTTTTTAAGAATTCTACCAGAAAATCATTCAAATATATAAACATGGAGGAGAAAAACTAAAAGAATTCCACAGGACAATTAGCCATGAAAAGACTTAGTCTATCCTAGAATGTCTTGTTATTAAATATAAAGAAGCGGAAAAGGGGAAATTCTGTATATTTAAGAATAAAAACAAATTATCCTAGAGCAATATGATTAAAACTATTTTTAAATGCTTATTTTAAAAGACTGGAAAGAAATAAACTCACATTACAATAATTATTCGTATGGAGGTAAGGCTTACATTTATTGAGTGTTTCTATGTTCCAAATTGCTTTATCTATGTTAATTCACTTACGTTTTACAACACAAGGAGGTTGGTGCTATTCCTATCCCTACTTTATTCAGGCACAGAGCAGCTAAGCCATTTGTCCAGGTTCACAGAGCTAGCAAGTGGCCACGCTTACACCCACAGCACCTGATACTGCCTGAACCACTCCCTAAAGTATTTCTACAGAAGAGTACTAATAAGATTTTTAAATCCTGCAGGATTTTTCTTATTACTCTTTTCAAATATTGTGTAAACTAATACTGTGCCGTCCCTGATATCTAATTCATTTTAGAGATAAAAATGCTTATCCTAAATACCATCACATAATCTATATTGCTATAACCCCAACAGCAATATTTCAGGTAAGAATCCAAATGTGCAGAATATTTGTGAAGATCAGTGTAGATAATATTGAAATGACAGTGATGAGGAAAAAGGTACTAGAACACAGCCCTTTCCAAGCACAGCTCTCACAATTAAGCATTAACAATTAGGTTCTCTGGAGCTTAGAAAGTGATCAGTGTGAGGTCATCTAGTCCATAGTCCTTACCTTACAAACAAATCAATTAATTGTGCAGACAGATTGAGTGACATATTCAAGGTCACACAGCTGGTGATCTGCAGAGCTAAAACTAGAACCTAGTTCCTCTTTGACACTAAGGTAAGCTCTTTTTTTTAAATAGGGCATCCAGGTTTGCTAGAATTTAGCAATTGAAGCAGTGACTTTTAAATTGTGTTCCAAAAGACATGAAGGACCCTCAGAAGCCTGGAGTGAGCTACTCACCTGCCATTCCCACCCCCCAAACCCTGCTGTATAGAAAGCCACGTCCTACCTATCAGCAATGCATCATCACATTACTAAAATGAGCCTCCACCAAAGACTTGTTTGCGGAAAGACTTCTAAGGCAAAAATAAAAATCACATAACAAAGTGAAGTATTCGCATCATTACTTTCCAGAGCCCCATAACCTGGGGCCTTTTGGAGCACTTAGTCATCTGAAAAAAGCTTCTTAGGCCAGAATTCATCTCATAGGAAGACGACTCCCATCATTTCACTAAATGGGCATTTTCATGCCAAATAAAAATGTAATATAATCACACAATAAAGGGCAATCTTAGAAGAGGAAAGGCAGTTGGCAACCACGCTGACAAATATCTATACTACACTGACCTCGGTCTGCTCATTTCATGATTGCCTGTTGAAAACAACATCAAGTGATCTGTCGTGAGCATCTGGGAAACACAGTTAAACGCTGACATGCAGCTAATCAATCAGGACAGTGAAGATACCACAAAGATTGAACTGATATTTTGCTCAGGGATTGCATACTTGTCTGTTTTTTGTGTGTTTGTTTGTTTGTTTGTGTTTGAGAAAGCATCTTGCTCTGTCATCCAGGCTGGAGTGCAGTAGCACGATCTCAACTCAGTGCAACCTCTGCCCCCTGGGTTCAAGCGATTCTCGTGCCTCAGCCTCCCCAGTAGCTGGGATTACAGGCGCCCACCACACCCAGTGATCCCCACCGTCCACCTCAGCCTCCCAGGTAGCTGGGACCACAGGCATGCACCACCAGGCCCAGCCAATTTTTATATCTTTTGTAGAGATGGGGTTTCACCATGTTGCCCAGGCTCACACTTGTGGAAAGCAATGAAAAACGTGATTTGCTTCTGCACACGACATGTATTTATCGAGCACATACTATGTGCCAGGCACTGTTCTAGAGACTAGTGATTCAACTCAGACAAAACACCTGCATTCTCGTGGAAAGAGACAATCAATATAATCCAATAAATGCTATGGGAAAAAATAAAACAGGATAAAGTGGGTGGAGAGTGCTAATGCGGGAAGGATTTGCTATTTTAATTGGCACAGTAGCTCTCTGAGAGGAGGGAGTTAGCCACAAGGTTATCTACTAGAAGAGGGCTGATGCCTGCCTCATATAGTGAGCACAAACAAGTAAGGGGAGATGAAGCCAAGTAGGATAACCAGGGTCCTATAGATCACTGTAAGGTCTTTCACATTTATTACAACTGGAATGGGGAGTCACTGCAAACTTGGAAAGATAAAGCTACATATCCACTTCTGATTTGAAAAGGATCCCTCTACTGCGGGGTTCAGACCAGCCTCCATGGGCCAAGGGAGGACACAGAGAGATGAGTAAGGAGACAATTCTGGAAAAAGCAATGGTCCCCTAGACCAGGGTAGTAGTGGTGGAGATACTAAAATATGACCAGATTCTTATAAATTCAGTATTAGGAAAATAGAACCAGCAGGATCTGCTGCATTGGATGTGGGTATAAGAGAAAGAAAGGACTACAAAGATGACTCCAAAACGGGGGGTGTGGGCAATTGGAAGAATCACATTGCCTTTATCTGAGACAAGCAAGGCTGTGGGATCAGCTTTGGGGTTTAGGGGAGATCAGGAGTTCAGATTTTCAGATTTCAACATAGAAGATATGAAGTAAACAACTGGAAATGCAAGTGTGCAGTTCAGAGGAAGAGGTCTGGGCTAGAGATAGAAATTTGAGACAGCATTCAGATAGTATTTAAACCAGGAGACTGGTGAGATGACAAAGAGTATCAGTGGGGACAGAAAGGAGGTCCAAGGACTGCGTCCTAGGCCCTCCAATGTTAAGAGGAAGAATCAGCGAAAGAGAATGGTTGGGAAACCAGGGGTGTGTGGGGTGTCCTAGAAGCCAAGTGAAGAAAGCGTCATGGAGGAGGGAGTGATCAATGGTGTTAATGCTATTGAGAGGTGGAGTAAGGTAAGGACTGAGGACTGACTGCTGGATTTAGCAACAAGGACGTCCCTAGCAACTTTGACAAGAACAGTTTTACTGGACTGGTAGGGGGTCTGTCTGATTTGAGTGGTCTTAAGAGGAAATGAAAGGAGAGGAACAGCAACTGTTGGTATATACAATCTTTGAGGAGCTCTTTCATAAAGGAGAGCAGAGGAATGGGGTGGTAGCTACAGAGACAGGTGGCATCAAAGTGAAGATTTGCTAGAAGAAAAACCATAGCATGTTTGTAAGCAGATCCACTAGAGGGGAAATCGTAGGGATGCAGAAGAGAAAAGGGAGATGCCCTTGAGTAAGTAAAGGAGGATGGGTACCATGTCCACGGTTAGGGTGGCCTTAGGCGGGTTCTGGTTGAGGATAATGTGGTATTGGAGTTTCTGGATTCCTCTTTGGTTTGCTTCCATTTTCTTAGGACAAGAGTAGGCAAAGTCAGCCCGACATGGTGGCTCACACCTATAATCCCAACACTTTGGGAGGCTGAGGTAGGTGAACTGCTTGAGCCCAGGAGTTTGAGACCAGCTTGGGCAACATGGTGAAACCCCTTATCTACAAAAAAATACAAAAATTAGCTGGGCATGGTGGCACATGCCTTTAGTCCCAGCTACTCTGGGGTGGGGGGGACTGCTTGAGCCCAGGAAGCAGAGGTTGCAGTACCAAGAAAATGGGACACTTAAAGTCGGATGACAGAGGGGCTGCCACCATAAACAATGACCTGGTCCAGCCAGAATATACCCACTATAGTGGGAGACAAGATCACTAGAAAGAGAACTTGGAGAAATTAAGAGGACAGAGTATTAGAAGGATCATCAATGTTTACGCCCAAATCACTAAAACAAGAGTAACTTTTAGAGAGAGTGACAGAGCTAAACTCACTGAGAAATGAGAGAGTGGTGGAGGGAGGGAGTGACATCTCACCAATGAGGTTGAGTTGGTGATGCAATCCAATGGCAAGAGATTGCAGCTAGGGAATCTGGTCTGAATGTGGAATGAGGAGCAAAGGGCCACTATCTCTCTCTCCTGTAGTAGGAGAGGGCTGGGAGAAAAGAACCCACACAAAAGGCAGTCACAACAAACATATCTACACTTTGACAAAGAAATTTCTTTTGATGTCAGAAAAAATAAAGCACTGTGATACCCATTCCACCTGAGCTTGATGAAGCCCAAGTTTCATTAATTAAAAAAAAAAAAAAAAGCCTGAGGCAGACTGTTAATTAGTAATCTATGTCTGATTATTTGCCACTTTTAGCAACAAAAGAGAAAGATTCATCAACAAATAAAAATTCATTATATGCAAAACTGGGTCAAACATTATCAGAAATTTTGCCCTTCAAACTTTGTGTCTTCTCACTCTAATTCTTGCAATCCGGTCTTTTGTTTGGGTGGCTTTGAGGCAGTAGAAATAAAGTAAGGACCAGAATTTGAGTTACAGCAAGACTGTGAGACCCTCAAATCATGCCAGGGTATTGGACTGCCAATTTAATTTCAGAAAAACAGAAACATTATGAAGACATAACCCTAATAATATGTCACTCTTCCTCTAACAAGACTTAACTTTTCATTACATCATAGGTCTCCTTTGAGAATATAATGAAAACTGTGGACCCTTTTTCCAAGAAAATATGCAGAAGCACAAGTGTAAAAACTTCTGCACGCATTGCAGGATTTATTGTTAACCTCTTCTCTCCCTCCCCAAACATCCAATCAGGCTAGCTAGAGTGATATCTGCAAGGGGGCTTCCTATGCCCTTGGGAGATAAATACAGTCAACAACTGTGGAATCAACTAATAATATCTACCAAAAAATATTACAAATCAAAAACCAGTTCTTAATTCTTCATCTTCCACTGCCATCATCTACCATCCAGATGCTCATTCTAGGGTCAAATATCTCAGAAAATACAAAGAGAAATAAAATATGCAACCGCTGTTGATTTTTTTTCTTTTCTTTTCTTTTTGCAACAGAGTCACGCTCTGTTACCCAGGCTGGAGTACAGTGGCATGATATTGGCTCACCATAGCCTCCACGTCCCAGGTTCAAATGATTCCCATGCCTCAGTCTCCCGAGCAGCTGGGACTACAGGTGCACAACCCCATGCCCAGCTAATTTTTATTATTTTTTTTTTTTTGTATTTTTAGTAGAGACAGGGTTTCACCATGTTGGCCAGGCTGGTCTTGAACTCCTGACCTCAGGTGATCCACCCGTGTCCACCTTTCAAAGTGCTGGGATTCCAGGCATGAGCCACCACATCCAGCCTCTTGAATTTTTAACATTATCTTGCAAAGAGCTCAAAAAATGACTGAGGAAAGTACTCAAGACTCCAGCTGCCAGTTTTCAAGGGCAGATCCCAGCCCAAGCCACTCTCATAAATGTAAGAGAAATATATATATTACATATTTTTCCCAGATATCTCTAAGCACCTCAAAACTCAATCTAGGACTTCACTTACTAACCCCTTATGCACAGCCCTCTCCACAAAACCTAGAAAGAAAGACTTTGTTTGCGAGTGTTAAAGTCAAAACCTAGGCTTCTCTCTCCATCCCATCTACTACCCATCATTGGAAGACCACCACCATGTCCTATCAGCTCTGCCTCCTACCTAAAGCTTCCAAACTTTCCCCCTCCTCCTTCCCAGCTACCTCACAATCAATTTTGGCTTCAATGCCTCTTACCCTCTGACTGTGACAGCCACCCAAAGGTCCTCCAGAACCCCAGCCTTGTCGCATCCAGCACCCACCCCACACTATCCATGCTCCACGTGGCTTCTAGAGCACCACTCAAAAAAGCAAATCTGATCAGATCAGCCCTGTGTCACAACCTTTCAGAGGCAGCAAGGCCTTCCTAAACCAGGAGTGAGACAGAGGAGGCCATCTCAAGTAACCAAAAACACAGATAAAAGGGAAAATAAAACAGAAAGTATGTAACCTGATATTACAGCTACGGTTTGTGGTATGTAGTGTGTGCAGGGTGTGGGGTATGTGTGTGTCGGGGGGGGGGGGTTGTTTGGTGAGTACTGCTCCTAGAAATTGGAAGCTTTTTTAATTTAATATGTCATGTTTTTCAGACATACAAATAGACAATAATAGGCAAAATAAAATGGTACAAGGTCCATGACTGTAGTGAATCCCTGATCCAGATCTGCCTTTCAGGCAGGGCAATGCACAAATTCATTCCCCCAGCAGCTGAGGGCTCATAGCTGAGCATCCCTCCAGGAACTGCCCTTGGCCAAGTTGCCTTGCCCAGATTTTCACCTCACCTCCTTCCCAGGGTCAGCCTAAAGCCTACCCGTCAAGGCAAAGGTCCCAAGCCTTTAGAGGTTGTAGTGAGCCGAGATCGTGCCATTGCACTCCAGCCTGGGCAACAAGAGCAAAACTCTGTTCCAAAAAAAAAAAGTCAAAATATTAACAGCTGACAAATTTCAAATGAGGGCACCAGCATATCTGATATATCATTTATTGTACATTTTTTTAGATTGAATACTTCAGGATTTTAAAAATGATAAACATATAAATAATTTTTTTTTACATTTTAAAGCCCTTTCAAAGATTCATCATTATGCTTAGGATACAATCCAAACTCCTAAAGATGGTTTATAACACTCTTCATTAACTGGTCTCAGCTTCATTCCCCAGCATCCTGCTTTAGCCATATTGAAAAACTAACAAGTCTCACCTCCAAACCTCTTGCCATCAACTTTCTCTGCCTTAACAGCCTCCCCACATCCCCACTCATTCTTTCAGATCTCAGCTTAGATATTCACTCTTCCAAAATGCCCTCCCTGAAGCCCTGGGATGTCAGGTACCCCTCCTGAGAGCTCACACAGCAATCTGTGCTGTTTTTACTTTTACAACTGTGTAACTGCCTGTTTAATCTGTTTTCTTAAATTCCTGTATACCTGCCCTCTCTAGGTGACAGACACTTGACAACTGGAACTGTGTCTTAGTCACCATGTGCCAATCCATAAGCCTAACACGTTGTAGAGACAAGGCAACAAAGTACTATGCAAAAGTCTCTTACTGGCCAAAGCAAAAACTTGGGTACCACCAAGAGACAACCCAAGAATGTTTGCAAGAGTTCACAAATGAGAACTGTTGCTTTTTCTTGAGGGTTAAAGGAACCACCATTTCTGAGATACCAGCACATATACTAGATTTTAGTTATCCACTGACTATAAAGAAAGATGAACTTACAAACAATATGACAATAACAGCCTCTTCTTTCTTCTATTCCCAAAACCTCCACAGCAGAGCATCACATTAAGAAAAGCACCTGTTACCTGAATTATTATAATTTCTGAGCATCCCAGCTTCATTAACTGAACTCCAGGGCCTTTCTACCACTTAATTATTCCCTAAATGTAAGACATTTCTCAACATCTGCTCCTAATTTATTTTTAATTTGCATTTATTCTATCCTATTTGTTGAAGCTGAAATTAGTAATAGAGGATGACATTATCTTCACAGCATCACATTAGACTACCCTTCAATTAAAGTTCCTCTGAAGTAGTTTTCCAAACTCTTTTAGTATACAGATTTTCTCTTAGCTGTGTAAGAGTTTTACCTTCACTTTAAGATGAGATTAATATTATATTTCTTTGCTACTTTTTCAAAGAATTATTATAGTATACTGCATAGACATGAATAAACCATCTCTTTTCTCCTTTTCATCAACTTTTTCCTAAAGCGTGACCCTTCTTTCATAATATATATAGAAAAAAAATACAGATCCTACTGCAACTGAACTGAATTGGAAGTTCCCTATATAAACTGACCAAGAGGTACTATGAGAAAAACAGCAGTAGTCAACTTCAGTAAGAAGTAGAAGTAACTGTAAATGGTTAAGAAATTGATCAAGTTAAGAAAAGTAATTCTAAAGGAAAAGCTAATAACTGAAAGTGTTGAAAATTTGAATTACAGTAGGATTGGAAAAACTATGTACCTGATTGAAAACATAAAGCAAATCCCACCAAGGTGAAGTTTACATTGAGGCTTTACAGATACTGCTACTAACAAGTCCCACAAAGGTGCAATGTACCTAGAGGCTTTATACATACTGTTACTAACTAACAGATCCCACAAAGGCGAGGTTTACATTGAGGCTTTGCACACACTGTTACTAACTGCTAGCCACTTTTCACATCCTTTCCCCTACTCCGTGTCCAAGTCCTTATACTCCTTAACCTCAATTTTTTTCACAACTCTTACCTATTCCCTGCCTTCCCCTAACTCTGCTACCTTCCAAATTTATCTTTCCTACTGCCAGCCAAATTATCTTTCTGAAAAACAGTTCTGAGCCATTCATTAACTCACCTAAAATCCTGTAGTGGCTTCTTACAGGGAAAGATCAAATAAACCCTGCTTCAAAAGGGCTTTTGAAATCTCACCCCAGCTTCTCCCATCATCCGCATTACCCCAGCTACACTCAGTTACCAGGGACAGACTTCAAACACCTTGCTCTTTTCCCATCAATCTGCACTGTTCTTCCCACATTGTCCACAGGGCTGCCTCTTACACATCCTTCAAGACACACCTCAAATTCCTTGCCTCTTTCACGCTCTCTTACTCAAACCTACCCTCATTCCAACCAAAGCAAGAACCTATCCTTCCTCCCTCCGTGTTTCCCTGGTTTGTGTGGGGATGTTTATTAATGTCTTTCTCCCCAGCTAGCCTGAGAGCATCTTAAGAACAGAGGTGGGTTTTGTTTATCTCTGAGCTCAGCATCTAACAATGAATAACAAATAACCATTTGCTGAATGAATGAGGTATGTATGTAAGCAAGTGTACTTTTTTAAAAACCATTAAAAGGTATAGCAAGTCTTTTTTTTTTTTTTTTTTTTTTTTTTTTTTGACAGAGTCTCTGTTGCCCAGGCTAGAGTGCAGTGGCACAATCTCGTCTCACTGCAACCTCTGCCTCCCGGTTCAAGTGATTCTCCTGCCTCAGCCTCCCAAGTAGCTGGGATTACAGGCGAGTGCCACCATGCCTGGCTAATTTTTGTATTTTTAGTAGAGACGAGGTTTCAGCATGTTGGCCAGGCTGGTCTCGAACTCCTGACCTCAGATGATCCGTCCACTTTGGCCTCCCAAAGTGCTAGGATTACAGGCGTGAGTCACTGCATGTGGCCACAAGTCTTTATTAAGCACTTACTGTGTGTGTGGGGACTAAGCTAAAGGCTAGCATCAGAAAGTCAGATGAAAAAAGACATATAGACATACACAAGCCAGTAGGGCCACAAACAGAAATGAAGAGTGAACACGTGGGAAAGATTGATTCTGGCATGGAGAGAGCAGAGAGAGTAGAACACTTGGTGGCACTGATGCTGATGTTTTAAAGATGGAGGTTGAAAAACTAGGGGCGCAGGGAGAAGGAGAACAATCAAGGCCAGAACACAAAACAAGCAAAGTCACAGAGGTAAGAAAAGGACCATGGGCAGTCTTCACCTGGTGCCCGCTGCCTCCTTCATGGTGGTTTTAGGGGCGAGGGAGAGGGGAGGGCAGTGCTGTTAGAAAGTTGGATGGCGGCTGCGAGCAGTGGCTCATGACTGTAATCCAACATTTTGGAAGGCCGAGGCAGGCAGATCACTTGAGGTTAGGAGCTCAGGACCAGCCTCAGCAACATGGTGAAACCCCGTTTCTACTAAAAATACAAAAAGTAGCCAGGTGTGGTGGCAGGCACCTGTAATTCCAGCTACTTGGGAGGCTGAGGCAGGAGAATCATTTGAACCCGAGAGGCGGAGGCCGCAGTGGGCTGAAGTTGAGCCACTGCACTCTAGCCTGGGCAATGGAGCAAGACCCTGTCTCAAAAAAAAAAAAAAAATGAAGAAAGATAGGATAGCATTAGACTTCCCTAAATGTCTCCCTTAGACATATATGCAGAGAGTCCCCCTCTTCGAGCAATCTGCCATGATGCCAAGGCCCTCACAATAAGATATGTCTGACACCAAATGCCCAACAAGGCTGCCCTGAGACAGCAAGCCTATGTGTGTGTTCCGAAAACACCAACACTCTTCTAATTTACAACAGCTTACATATCTTGAAAAAGCACATGCAAGTTGAAATAATTCAAGTCAACTCTGATTTTTCTATACAAACTATCAAAATGGGAGTTAATATATAATTAAGGGTCTGATATGTTAACATTATAGAACTGGCCATTGATATCACATGTAAAAACACAAAAATAAACATTTTTTATATGCAGTAGTATGTCATTTTCTAATCACCTAAAGGAACTAGATGAGGTAACAGAGTAAACTAGAGCACACACAGTTTTATTTATGAACCCCCGCAAAAGCTGGGCTTTGGGGTAAGGCCAGGAGTCTTTAACGCTAAATAAGATGGAGATTCATCCTCCCACCTCTGAGATAATATTTACATTTCAAATTTTAAAAGATAATACAATTTCAAAACTGGCAATATAACAATCACTTTAAGAAACTGGTCATATACAACTTAGGACCAAATGTTGTTTTAAAGTCTATTTGCTTGGGGGTAGATTTTATTACTTTTATTTTGCAGTTTCTTAGTTTCAAATAAATCTGAAAAGGCTTCCTCCTGTTTCATGAAAACCTACTCCACACTTGAACATGGCCAACCTCTGCACCAAAGTCTCTGTTCTAATATAGATTACCAGCCCATTCACACCTTTCCAGTGGCTCCCTTTTTGATCCTTAATCTTAAAACTGCCTGAGGAGCAGGTCTCATTGAATTTTGAGACGTGATCTCAAATACCACACAATGATATATGAAGAAGCAATTATGTATCTCAAGTCACTCTGAAGGTTATTTTATCAATGAAGAAATAAAGATCCCTTCCTGTATCTTCAAAGAGGTAAAAAATTAAAGCTCAAAAGACAGGTAAATAACCCCAAAGATCTACAAATAACCCAAGGTCTATGAAAGGGGTGGGGTTTGTTATTTGCCTTGATTTGGTTTGGTTAACTGAATATAAGGATATCACAAGAGGCCAGGAACCATGGTTCATGCCTGTAATTCAACACTTTGAGAGGTTGAGGTGGGTGGATCACTTGAGGTCAGAAGTTCGAGACCCGCCTGGCCAACATGGTGAAACCCATCTCTACTAAAAAAACAAAAATGAGCCGGGCATGGTGACACATGCCTGTAGTCCCAGCTACTCGTGAGACTGAGGTGGGAGACGCACTTGATCCTAGGAGGCGGAGGTTGCAGTGAGCTGAGATGGCACCACCGCACTCCAGCCTGGGCAGCAGAGCAAGAGGAAGATTACGGCTCAAAAAAAAAAAAAAAAAAAAAATCACAAGACTTCTGGGCTGTTTTTACAAATCCATAGGGAAAATGCTATGGTGGTCTATAAGTCACTTAACTCTTTAATTCATCTTCACATAAAAATCACTATTCATCTTTTAAAATTCACTCATTTTAAAGAATGGTAGGCAAATTATTTCAAAAGCAAGCATAGTTATATTAACTATGTCACCGATTTAGAATTAAAAAACAGGGAGACAAATATTAATACATATGTAATACATTTCTCTAATCCTAAAGAAGATAAGAAAACTAGCATAGAGCATGAATGTGAGGATATTTTTTCCCACCATGATTCAAAAACACACCTATCTTTGAAATAATGTATTAGAAAATATACACAATACATTTTTATAGTGAATGCATCAGCAGACTTGAAGGTGATGCATTACCCAGGAAAAGAGTTTAAGATGTGATGTTAGGCTCACAGCAAGAAGATCTTAAATACACATTGCAGCAACGACTAAGGACTTCAGTGGAGAAATATGTCGGCACTAGATATATTGGTATCATCTTCTGGTTCAATGGGCCAAAATAAGAAACACAAGGTTTCATCACTCTCCTGACCCACTTTCCTCAGTTTTAACTTCACCCAACACAACCCAAACTCTTCAAAATACAGTGTAAAAGAAAAAATGCCCAACATCATGAAATCTATTATCTTTTCAAATTATTTAAAGGAAAGTGTTTATAAGTAGAAATAATAAACATTGTAGCTTCCCTTGCTCCTCTAAAATGCAGATCACTTTCACTTTGGTTCTATGACTTGTAAACCTGCCTTCCTTGTTTAAAAATTAAGAGCACTAAAGAGAATAGCCCACAGAACTTGTTAAAACTCCAGATGCTGGGACCCCACCCCATATAACTGAGTCTGGATCCAGAAGGGTGGTTCTGACATAAAGCTTGAATTAGGAACACCATATGTGAGAAGCTCAAAACCTAGTTTTCAAAATAAAAGCATGTGCATAAATCTACATATTGACTGGATCAATGTTAAATAACATGACTCACACATAGCCTTTGAGGGGCAAGTGAACAAATCAATTAGTATCAACATCAAAAATGCTATTTCCTGCACCGAAAGTCTTTTGAATATAAATGTTGTATACCAAAATCTTAATTAGAGAATGGAGTTGAAGAAATTTGCAAATATCAAGACTATGAAATTAAAGAAAAAGATCTAAAGACATCATACTTTTGAAATTATACAGATGTGTTAATTTCAAAGCAGTATCACTTTAGAGACACAAAGTCATATTTTTTATTGGATTCCTCTGCTACATCAGAAATGCCCTTATATGCTTTTTTCTACACTTTGAAAAAAGATTTTGTTCCACAATTAAATGTTAAAAGGATTGAACTGAATGTAAGTAGCCACCCATCCACCTACCAAAAAAGGCTCTTGTGAAAATGTTCACACAAAAAATGTGACTCTCATGCTCTATGTGTTGTTGAATTCCACTGCTATGAAAGACAGATCTGCATTTTTTTTTACACTTAATTTCTTAAAAGTGACGGTGAGGTTATACCACCATAAACCTTAATCTTAGCTGCCAGATGCGCATATACAGACATTTCCCTGATTAGCCAGGCCAAGAGAATGTGCTTCTGATAGAAGAGTTCCACGGGATATAAATAAACCTCAGGTATTTGGTTGTTTAAAGGCACAAACGCAAAGATGGGAGAACCACATGGATACTGGAAACTTCACCTGCTTCCTGGAATTGACACGTGCAAATCTAGTCAGTGTCACAGGAAGTAAAAGTGAAACGACTGGGACCTGGTTTCAATTTCTCAGTCCACAAGCCATCATCTCGAGAGTAAATATATATTAAGAACTCATACTGCCTCATATTTCAAATATTGAATTAAGTTTATTTATTATTAAACAGTTAAGGCATATAAAAAGATAAAAATATAACATAGTAAATGTCTATGCCTCCACACAATTTAAGGGAAGAAAAAAAATCTAGCCAATGCATCTGAAACCACTTGAGCAGAGTAGCCTTTCTCCATTGCTTTAGATTAAATTTTAACTAATATTTACAACTGCTCAAATGGTCTTGCATGTTGACTTGTTCCCATAAAATCATCATATCAGCATCTAGTTCAAACTTCTGGGTTCAAATAAGGTTCAATAAAATTGAGTTCTCTGTTCTGTCTATATAATTAATGTACTTCCTTTGCTTAGAATCATCATCAGCAATTCACATTTTCCAGTCGTGAATGGATCTCTTCTAAAAGTTTCACAACCATAGTAACAGGTCATGAGAATCACATTAATACAAAAAACTTTCTCATGATTGCACTACTTCAGCATAATGAGGTAACAACATGGAGAATATTTTTACAAGCAGGACAAGAATAGCTGCCCTCCTCTGCCAGAGTTGAATTTCCATCAGGGTTACTGTCTATCACTACAAATCCCCAGGGCTCACGGAAAAAAACAAACCTGCTCAAAGACCTCCCTTCAAAGCACAGGTATTCCAGCCAAGGAAAGCTTCAGGAGAAACAAAAAATGAACTATTTTTTCATAGTCCCTTGAGCTGCTTAGAAAAATCCCCTCACAGATACTGCTTTAAATGGAAAAGAAAGAAATAGATGGATGACTGCCTAAATACAACTTAACCACTGTCTTTCCTCAAGAAAGGTCTCAGAAAGATAAACAAATAAGGTAATCCTCCTCAGAATTTTCATAAAACTGAATCTTGTTATCAATTTTACTTTCCAAACATAGCAGATTTTCAGGAGGCTTGCTATAAATGTAACCAGGTATAATATTTCATATTTAATAATTTGTTTCATTTTTATTTCACTGGTGTGTCTTTGCTTCCTTCCCCCACACTCCTCAATCAACCCTTTCATTACCACAGATACCTATCTGGGCATCGGACCAAGACCTCCACTGTGCCAAATGTCAGTCCTTCTGAAATTCACTACCTTTTTTTTTTTTTTTAACTTCAGCCAGTTAAAAGCCTTGAGCAGTAGTCAGAAGAAAAGAGAAAAAGGAATTCACGTCAGAAACACATTATCCATTTCTCTATCTTCCACCCAAAGGACTATTTGTCCTCTGGTATTTTCCCCTTTGCTAACTCCACAGAGAATGACAGAGACTAGAGCCAAAAATCAAGAAAGGCTGCGACTGGCCAGAAGCAGTAGGCTGTGTCTCTTACAATTAGCCTTCCCTTGACAGGGCTCTGAGATGCTAACCTGGGGTCCAGAGGAGCTCTACCTCACAGCCCAGGGTCCCACCCCTGAAAACTACAAAAAAAGAGATAGAAGAGCTGTATGAATACAATTAATACAGTGCAAAATGTGTAAGGGACAGAATTAGGCACAAAATGAAAAAGAATCACCCAGCAGCAATGGAATAAAATGCCTTGTTAATTAGGAGATTGGGCACTCCATAGAGGTCAAATGCAGGGTTTCTAGAGTCAGATCATCTGAGTTCAAATGCCAGCTCTGGCACTTCCAGACTCCATAGCCTTTATCATTGAAGAAACATTTATTGCTCACCTATTATGAGCCAGGCATTCGGCTCAGTACCAGGGAAGTATTGGTCCCTGCTCTCGGGGAGTTAATTATAGTGCAGCAGTCCCCAGCCTTTTTGGCACCAGGAACCAGTTTCATGGAAGACAATTTTTCCAAGGGATGAGGGGAATGGTTTTGGGATGAAACTATTCCACCTCAGATCATCAGGCATTAGATTCTCATAAGGAGTGTGCAACCTAGATCCCATGTGCAGTTCACCACAGGGTCTCGCTCCTATGAGAATCTAATGCTGCCGCTGACCTGATAGGAGGCAGAGCTCAGGTGGTAGTGCTTGCTCAGCCACCACTCACCTCCTGCTGTGCCACCTGGTTCCTAACAGGCAACGGACTGGTACCAGTCCAGGCCCTGGGGGTTGGGGACCCTGTTCTAGTGGGAAGTCTATTAAAGAACACACAGTACAAGAAAAGGTGCCAGAGAGTGGTAAGAACAACACAGGGAACGTAAATACAGTGATGCAGTCAAGAGTGACTGTGAGAGCTACTTTCTAAAGTCAGCAAGGAAGATCTCAGAAGAGGTGACATTAGGCCTACATCTAAATGACAAGAAGGAACCAGCCAGGCAAAGATGGAAGAAGAGAGATGTGCGAAGGCCCTGAGGCAGACACACTGGGCCTTTGGAGAAATGGAAAGAAGGCCAGTGCCACAAATCACTTCAGTATGGCTCACATTTATCAACTGCAAAATGGTGGTTGTGAGGATTAAACTGTTAGCACCACATCTGCACACAGAATGTGTTCAATAAGTATAAGTTGCTAGAATCGTCATCATCATCATCGCCAGTGAGACGCCATCATTGGAGGTGTGCAAACAGAGACTGGGTGAGCACATCACAGGCATGGCTGGGTTATAGGGCCTCTAAGGTTCCCTCAACAATTAGACCCTAGGATTAGATAAGAGAAAATGCAAAGGAAGAAATGATAAAATTATTACACGCAGGTTTCCAGCCCAAGGTCACTTAAAGAACACATTGAATTATCCAAAAATGTGAAGCTTGCCCAACTATTTCATTCATCAGATAGTTCTTTCCCAACTGAGGGTCTGTAATCCCAAACTGTCAAGAACTCCACATGGAGCCAGCTGACACACTGTCCTTAGCCCTGAGGTCTACTCTTTCTATGGCGCTCTGGACTAAAACCACAACAACACTGACAGCAACAGAAAAGGATGACTTATTCTATGTTACTAGGTTTAATGTATGCAATTATTGAATGAAATAGCAGTGAGGATATTCTTCGATTGCATATGTATCCCAAGCCATTTTATTATTTCATGTTTAATATGTTCCAAGCACAACTTTCTGCATCACATACTCTACAGGTAATAAATTTCACTTTTTAAAAATTCTTACCCTTGGCCTATTGTTTCAAAATATTTACTAACTTGTTGAGCTTTCTGAAGCCTACTAATTAAGGCTGTTAATAATACAGTCCTTGATGATGAACTTGGCATATGGGCCTTTAAGTTAGAGAAAGGCAAGTCTACTTTTACCCAACACCAAATCCTTGATCATTATAGATCGAATTCTTTCCAGTTCCTTTCTAAAACTCACCCAAACCCAAGGCAAGTATACTACAACCATAAATAAATACATGGCTTTGTATTTTGAAACTACTTCATTACCTACCCTTGATAACTTCCTATTTGTTTAGATGGTGGGAATGGCTTTAAAATTATAAAATTAAAAAAATTATAATATTCACAAATGGCATGAAACAAAGTAATACTAAGTGAGGGCAATAAAAAAATCACAATAATTTAACATAAAATGCATATATATTTTTATTATGGCAATTTTATTATGCCAGGCTTTTGGATTGTCCAAACTCAAGGATCTGGACAGCGGAAATCACACTCTCCATCTCCCCACTCTCATCCACTTTCCCCCCAAAAAAGAAACCTGGAAGAGCAGATGAGGATCAAAATTTTCCTATAGGAAAGTGTTCCCTTTTAAAAAATGGAAAAACAACAAATTTGGCATAGAGTATGTAGACAGAGGATCTTTAAAATACATATATTATATGTAGACAATTCCTATGACTTAATCTAAACTAAAAATCCCTTAAAATATGTAAATTTTGGAGTACCATGAAATACTACCTCTGTATACTAAGCATCTGCATTAAAAGAGTCAAAAAAAGTCCCTGAGAGGAAGCCAGATTGGGGCTAATGGGCTCATTCAAATCCAAATTTATCTACTGGCTTTTGCAACATAATTCAGCCAAAAGAATGTGATTCATATCTGAGCTATGTAACAACACATTTTCAATGTGTTTTGAAGTAGACGCCACCACAAAAAAAGTAATAGTCATAACCTTGGCATCTAAACATCCTAAGCAATTTGATAATCTTTAAAAATATAAGAACTTAGTAATGTGGGTTCATTGAAGAACTTTAGAAAATATAAATCATCAAAAAAAATAGTAATAATCTCAAACACCAAGATGACCACTATTAACATTTATTGTATACTTCACTAATTTTTTAAAAAATATTTTTCACAAAAACGACTTCATATAATACATACTTTACTTACTATATCAAGAACACATTTCTATGTTCCTACACACACACACGCACAAACACACACACACAACTGTATCACTTTTTATGAATGCTTAATCTTCCACTTTATGGATATAACCTAATTTAGTGAGCTCTACTGGGATCATGTATGATCTGTTCAGATGTGCTAGAGTAAAGAAACAGAATACGTTTAAACAACTATTTCCCAAAGCTATTTGACTATAACATCCTTTTGTGAATTACACATTTACAATCCTAGAACTTTTGATCTTTTCAAAATACTTTGGGAAATAACGATCTAACCAATTCCTAATATTAGATTTTCACGGTGTTTACAATGTTTTCTATTATAAATGATACTGTGATCAATTTCTTAAGTATACCTTTTTATGTATTGCCTAGGGAAAAACTCTAGAAATAGAATTACTCAGTTAATTGGTATGCATGTGTTAAAAATATGTTATCATTTTTGCCAAACTGTTCTCCAGCAATATTTGAGGTTTGTCAGCCTTTTTAAAAGATAATTTTAAATTTAAATAGTTTGGGAGTTTATATGTCCAATATATATACACAGTAATTCTGAAATTAGATAATTACTCTTTTAAGGACATGGTTAAAGTACAAGTTATAAATATCAAAGGTCTTACTAGAATGAAGGTTGACTCAGAAAACTATTTAGGAATATACTTCCTCACAAATTAAGGAAAATGGCAAGTATGGAGACATTAAATCGTCTCTCTTCCATTTTCCTCTGTTATATTTACATATGTCTGAATATGTATTCCATACTCCTAAGAAGATATTAATAATCCCTTACATTTTTATACCACTAAAACATTTAAAACAAAAAGAACTTTACAGGAAGAGAACATCCTCAAAGCATATTTTAAAACAAGATATTAAGCTATACCTTCAAAAGACCCATCAACCTACTCAATAGTTGCTACATATTTACAGCCAAATCTATAATAACTAAAATCTTTATCAATCAATCAACACAGGTATCATGGAGGAAAATGTGTATTCTAAGATAGTTAATTTAGATCTTCTTTTCACTATGTATTTCTACAGTTTCACATAAGAAGAAGTAAGCTCCTAACATAACATAAAGATGGTTCACACAGCAAATACAGGCTTTGGGTTCCTTTTTTGTCTTTAAAGTGACACTGGATGTAATTTTATACCTCAAAGTAACTTTTCAAAGTTACTTAAGTATAGTGTTCACACTCAGGGTGGAGTTCTGTGTAATTTTCAAAGCTGAGAAGTGTTCTGCCTGTTCAAAAATATCTCCCCTTTGAGTTTGTCTCAGAATCATATTTGAAGCTTTTTAAAAATACAGAAATTTTTCTTCAATGGGTCTGGAATGGAGCCAATGCATCTGCGTTTTTTAAAACTCCCCAGTTGATTCATCTGTACAGCCAGAGTCAAAAAGCACTCAGTTATATAAAAAGATTGGAGGAGGGGGTGGTATCCTGAGGACCCCGATTTAACTGTTCACATGAAAACCATGAATCTGAGTCTGGTTTATTAGATTACCTAGGTGAAAATTTTACCTTGAGAAGGTTCATAAGATGTTTCAAGGTAGGACACCTGTTGGCCTATCAATGGCTACCAACAGGGATGGGGGTGAGGATATATGGTAATGAAATCAAACTGTGAAAGGATCCTTCCTGCCAGAAACTGTGGCACTTCCTACATTAAGCATATAATCCCTTCATTTTCCAAAAAATAGAAAGAAAAATGCTCAGTTATATTTTGTTTTAATGGAGTAGTCTTCCAAATGAACAACCTTTAGCTATAAGCAGCAGTTTCACTAAGCAATGCCAGTCAACATACAGTGAGACAAAATTCTGTTAAGAAAGGATAGGACACTCAGAGATATTACACCTTTTACATATACCTTTTACAAAATTATAGTCATTTGTCAGAATTCAGTTTCTCGAAAGAACTTCACCTCCAAGAAGTGCTTGCAAGAACAATGCAAATCAATATAAGAAATATAGGTTTTCTAAATACATAAAAATCCATAACTGTCTTGAGCTTCCTTTACCTACCAGATCTGGACTTAATGATATCACTGAATTCGTTCTGCCCATTGTCAGGACTGGCTTCATGTTCTCCATACTTGGCCATCTTGCCTGAGTTTCAAGATAATCCAAAAACTTTACCCAGTCCTCTTTCTAAGACTTTCAACTTCCTACGATGGTTCAGCTTGACATCAATACCTAAAAGGAAAAGGAAAAGTACTGACTTGAAAAAACATATTTATATCTTTTATATACAATTATGCATAGTAACTATTCATTCACCAAATATTGAGTGCCTATCATGTGTAAAGCACTGAGCCAGGGAATGGGGTTATGACTATCAACAAGAGACATAACCTCTGCCATTATGGAGCTTACACACACTAAGCAATTAATTATACAATGAATTATTTCATTACAATACTGATAGACCACAAATCATACAAAGGAGAAGTATAGAAGAAGCAAAGGAGAAGCATATTCTACTAAGTACTAAGAGCATACAGCAGAGGAATCTGACCTGTCCTGGGCAATTAGAGAAGGCTTTCTTAAAGAGACATTTGAGCCAAGCCTTTAAATATGATAAGAATTTAATTAGCCAAAAAGGGAAACACAAAGAGAAAAGGTAAGAGCTTCCCATGCAAAGTGGCAGAAGGAATCATGGAGCAGTCAAAGAGTGGAGCACAAGCCAGTGTTTCTGGAAGGAAGACAGCCAAGAGACAAGTGTACCTGTTGAACCAGGTGAGGAAGCTGGGCAGGACCAGGGACAGGACCATGGAGAACAGGTCAAGGGTTTGTGTCTTTATCTGAAGAGCAATGGGGAGCCAGTAGATGGTTTGAAAGAGGGAACCAACATTGTCAAATTGGCCTTTTTAAAAGATCATCAAGGGCCGGGCGCGGTGGCTCACGCTTGTAATCCCAGCACTTTGGGAGACCGAGGCGGGTGGATCACGAGGTCAGGAGTTCGAGACCAGCCTGGCCAGCATGGTGAAACTCCGTCTCTACTAAAAATACCAAAAAAACTTAGCCAGGCATGGTGGTGTGCACCTGTAATCCCAGCTACTCAGGAGGCTAATGCAGGAGAACTGCTTGAACCTGAGAGGTGGAAGTTGCAGTGAGCTGAGATCATGCCACTGCACTCCGCCCTGGGCAACAAGAGTGAGACTCTGTCTCAAAAAAAAAAAAAGAAAGAAAAGAAAAGAAAAATCATGGCTTGTAGGCAGACCATGGTAATATGTGGGGAACCAGTGAAGACTATGGCACAATATAGCAAAATGCTAATTAAGGAACCTAGGCCATGGGTATATGAATGTTGAATGAAAATTTCTTGCAACTCTTCTGTATGTCTGAGAATGTTTTCATAGTAATATGTTGGGGAAAAATTCCTAACCTTAACCAAGTGATCAAAATTAACATAACCAATCATGGGGCATCATGCAATTCAATGGAAAATTACCACATCATCTACACAATATCCTTGCCAAGATGTTGAACATGAATCTTCTCATAAGCAGACAAATCTAGACTGTGGCTAGTTTTCAAAACAAATGACCTGGTCTCTTCAAAACTGTCAGTGTCTTGAAAACCAAAATTACCTGGGAGAGGGGGAACTTTGTGAATTAAAGGAGACTAAACAAACATAACAACTAAATGTAATCTTTGATTGAATTCAGAATTTTAAAATAAAACATTTTGAGGATCATTTGAAAAATCTGAATTTGGACTATGTAATAGACAATATTATTGTATCAATGTTAAATTTCTTTAACATTAGTTAATGGTATTGTAGCAGGAGAATGTCTTTGTAAGACATATGGTGAAATATTTAGCAATGAAGTGTGATGGCATCTTTAACTTAAGTTCAAACAGAATAGCATATATCTGTCTATATTGATACATACATATTTAGTTTGATATATGTATGTAGACGTATATATGCATATACACACAGACAAGCAGAAAGATGCAGCAAATATTGTAAAATAAGTGGGAAAACTAGGCCGGGCATGGTGGCTCACGCCTCTAATCCCAGCACTTAGGGAGGCCAAGGCAGGTGGATCACCTGACTTCATGAGTTCGAGACCAGCCTGGCCAACATGGTGAAACCCCGTCTCCACTAAAAAAAAATACAAAAATTAGCTGGGTGTGGTGGCGGGTGCCTGTAATCCCAGCTACTTGGGAGACTGAGGCAGGAGAATCACTTGAATCCAGGAGGCAGAGGCTATAGTGAGCCAAAATTGCGCTATTACACTCCAGCCTGGGTGACAAGAGCGAAACTCCATCTCAAAAAAAAAAAAATAAAGTAAGTGGGAAAACTAGTTTAAGGGCATCTGGGGCTAGGCGAGGTAGCTCACACCTGTAATCACAGTAATTTGGGAAGCTGAAGCAAGAGGATTACTTGAGCCCAGAAGTTTGAGACCAGCCTAGGCAACATGGTGAGACCTTGTCTCTACTCCATGTAAATAAAAATTTAAAAGAATAAAATAAAAAGGACATCTGGGTGTTTATTGTGCTAGTCTTTCTATTGTAATATTATAGGCAGGAAACAATTGTGGTCTAAACAAGAATAGATGGAAAGAAATGGGTGAATATGTGGGATATTTAGATATCAAAGAAAGTCAATAGGATTTGGGAACTGATTGGATATGAGGGATTCATATCCAATGTGCAAAATGTACAAAACAACTCCCCAGTTTTGGCTTCAGCAGTTAGGTGAAGTGTGAGTCATTGAGCTGGGGAACACTGAGGATAGTGGGCTGGGAGAAAGGAATCATCAATGTGGTTTGGACTCACAGAGCTTGAGGTGCCTCTGAGTTATATAAGCAGAGATGACAAAAAGATAGTTGGGCTCAGCATGGTGGCTCATGCCTGTAATCCCAGCTCTTTGGAAGACTGAGGCAGGCAGATCACTTGAGGTCCAGAGTTCAAGAGCAACCCAGCTAACACTTGAGATCAGGAGTTTGAGACCAGTCTGGCTAACATGGCGAAACCCTGTCTCTACTAAAAATATAAAAATTAGCCAGGCATGGTGGCAAACATCTGCAATCCCAGCTACTCAGGAGGCTGAGGCAGGGAAATTGGTTGAATTCAGGAGGTGGAGGTTGCAGTGAGTCGAGATCGCTGCCACTGCACTCCAGTCTTGACGAACGAGTGGGTAAGACTTCATCTCAAAAAAAAAGAGAGAGAGAATTGGATATAAAGAATTGGATCATCAATTTGACAGATTTTATGACAGTCTAAGAAACTTTTTTCATTTTTTATATGCTCTACTACTGCTAAAAATTTATGGATTATTATGTGATTACGTTCTTTCATTCAACTACATAACTATAAAGGATTTGCTAAATTCTTAAGTGTATTTTATTATATTCAAGAACCAAAAACTTTGTTCAGAAGAATGTCTATAAAAGTTTATTATGGAAAATTAAGTTTGCCCAAGGAAAAATTCTCTTTCCTGGAAAGATCTACAGTGTATCACTTTGGAGTGGTAAGTCTAATGCTTTTCTTCACAATTGGTCTTAGCCAAGATCTCCACTTCTATGCTTCCCAAAGCCTTTATTCACCCATAAAAGAGAAAAGTAAACTGTTTACACACTACTATATTCCATTTGCACACTATCAGTAATATTTCTTCACTATAATGTTTCACTTGACACTCTCCTCAAGGTGATTTTTCAAATTTTCTCTTCTTGATAATGAAAAGCCCTTACAAGTTGCCAAAGATACAGCAGAAAAGGTGATCAGAGTACAGGGGAAAATGGGGAGAAAGAAGAATAACAGAAGGCTATTTAAGTACTGATAGCCACTGAGGTTACTTGTTGCCATTAATGGCCAGAGGAATTTGAGTAAACTTAAGGCAGACGATGACTCCTTCTAATTGCCAAATGCAGCATCTTTGGTTTTCAGGAGACAGAATCAAAGTTTCACCACGAACAATGTATCCCAGTGTGACTCTCCCTCTTCCACACCTATAAAACGGAGGGAACACCATCTTCACAGAAGGCTAGGTGAGAAACTGAGAATCAATGAATGAGATGTTGCTTTAGAAGCTTTAAGCCCTATATAAATGCAATTTATTGTTACCTCTGCCCTAGATTTCCCTTCCCTCAAAATGATATTCTGTAAAATTTAGCCAGATGTTCTTACTGAAACCGATCCAGTCAAATCGATATTCACTAACTCTCCCTTCAGAATGCTTCCGGCTGTCATATAGACCACAAGGCAAGAATGTATGAAATAAACATAAGGTGTTTAAAAAATAAACATAAGGTGATGGCCTTAAAGACAAAACTAATGTTTTAATTTTTTAAGATTTAGGAATTACACAGTGAATATATGTATATAATTTTTATTTTGTACTATATTTTACGTATATAGCACATATATATCCAACAGTGTGCATTTTGATGGAAATGCTGTGTAAATTGAAACACTATTCATTAATTTACTCTAGGAACCAAAACCTAGGAATGCTCAAGACAGTAGAATAGGAAGCCAAGCGCACAAGAGTTTCCTGCTCTGCTTGAAACACAGTAAAAGAAAACCGTGAGTGCCAAGAACTACCATTTACAAAAAAAAAAAAAAGGCGCTCCAGGGAAGGTTAATACTACTGTGATTAATACTGTTTACAGGGCCAATAAATTTTAGGTAAACACCCAAAGGAGAGTTAAAGTGTTGTCTCATCGGTCCCATAAAGGCTGATAAAAGGGGCGGGGAATGGTTCCACGTTAACCCTGGCCGTCACCGCAGAAGTACCCACAAGCTTTTCATTCCTCCAGCTCTCCCCTGACCCTGAGCTATCTGCAGGCTGCGTCTTCCCATGCCCACAGCCAACGAACCGGGAGGACCCAGATCGACTTCCTGAGGCCGGTGCAATTTACAAAGGAATGGATGCTGCCGCTGCCGCCCGGGAGGGAGGCCGGGAGCTCCGGATCAGACCTAGGGAATCCGGCCTCCCCAGCGCTCCGTGCGCTCTGGCCGCCGCGACCGCTGCACTGACCCTCCCAACCGCGGCATGGGGAACTGGCCCGCAAGGCCCTGGTGATCCAGGTGATCTGAAGGCTGGGAAAGAGGAGGCCCTGTCCTGGACACCTCAGAGAGCGGGGTCGTGGAGTTAGAACCCGGGCTCTGCAGTTCATTGTAAAACAAAGTGCTGGTCCCACGGCTCTCTGGGAGGTCGGGCAACGTTTTCTCCCTCCTCCTTGAAAATCGCACTGGAATGAGTCCCTTTCGTAATCTGAGGCTTGGAGAAAAAAAATCCCCTTGAACAACCTGCGATCTAAAAGTTGCACAGCCTTCAGTTGGTGCTTTGTTGGTTTTTAAGTGGCCTTGAGCAACCAGAACCTCGGACCCCGGGCCGAAGAGGGGCATGGATTACCTTGTCAGTTGCAGCAAGAGATCCCCAGAGTCCGGAAAAGGACAGCCGGCGACTGCGCCGGACTACACACCAATGGGGCGCCCCCCTCCTCCTGTCCCCTCAGCCTCTCCACGGCCGCTGGCAGGGAGCTTGGCGATCGCGCCACACTCTCCGGAGTCCCACCCTTGGGAGCAGCAACCACCCAGAGGTCAAGCATGCTCCCCGCCGGGCGGCTAGCTGGGAAGCGCTTTGCTGGCCGCCGACCACACAGTCACCCTCTGCCCACCCTCTCCTGTGGACACCGCCGGGGCCCCGCCTTCCCCGGGCCCGGGTGTCTGTGACAGACTCTCCTAGGAGGCCACGTCCCCTCTTGCAAATCACTGGCCCAGCGCCCTGCACCACGCGATGCACGGAGGGCGACCCTGTCACCCCGGCGGGGAGGAGGATTGGGGAGCAGGGAGGCAGTACAGAGCCGGTCAGAGAAGTTTGAATCGTTCACAACTAGTACGGATCCCCAGCTCTCCACGCCTCCGGCATTCTCTCTC
Organism: Macaca thibetana thibetana; assembly: GCF_024542745.1. Lineage (NCBI taxonomy): Eukaryota > Metazoa > Chordata > Mammalia > Primates > Cercopithecidae > Macaca > Macaca thibetana. The sequence continues at coordinate 120,811,532 of NC_065581.1, forward strand.
GCACCGCGGGAAGCTAAACTGGGGCCCCGAGGAAAGGGCACGCAAAAGTTACTCCCATCTTCGACTCTGGGACTTGGGAAGGAGCTCGGGACGCCGATCCCACGCGGAAGAACCGCAGAAAGCCATCCTCCTCCCGGTCCCCGCCCCATTCCCTTGGGGGCTGTAGTCACATTACCAGCCCTAGGCTTCAATAATGCATGGGCTTACCTGGTGCCCGCGGGCCGCCTCGCCTGCCGGCCGCCACCGCCGCACCCCGAGCTGGCCAAGGGCTCCTCTAGGAGTTTGAGACGGAGTAATCGCGGGGGTGTGTGCGAGTGTGAGTTTAGTGGTGCGATGTATTTTTTTAAAAAATAAAACTTGGAGAAGCAGACAAGATCCGAAATTAAAGAAAAAAAAAAAAAGAAAGAAAGAAAGAAAAAGAAATTGACACCCGACTGAAAACGCCCCTTACTTGTGCAATCTTCCTGCCTGGTAGTTCCGCCAAAAACAAAACAGTCAAAGCGCAAACCTGGAACGGGCGCGCAGGCACCAAGTTTGCCAAACGCCACAGAGTTTTCCGTCTGCAGAAATGACCCAAAAGAAGGGGGGCGCCGCTCCCCGTGATCCCCCAATCGGCTTCTGGAGCCAGAGGCTCCTCCTCGCCCCTCGGCGGGAGAAAGCCCGCGGCCGGCTGCTGCTGCCCGCTTCCCTCCTCCGAGGAAAAACGACTCCACAACTTTGTGCGCGAGAGCGCCTCGCTCCTCCGGCTCCTCCTCCTCCTCCTCCCCGCTGCGGGCCTGCCCCTTTGTTGCAGCCCAGCGCAGGCGGAGGAGGAGGGAGGGTGGGGCGCAGGACCGCTGGATCGCTCGTTGCCGCCCCAACTCCCCGGGAACAGGCTCGCCTCCGGGCAGCCGGGGGTCCGCTCTCCCCAGGAGAAGGGAGCAGATCAGCGCCAGCCCTCCGGCCGGCGCCTCTGCAGCGCTCCGGCTCCCCTTTGGCTCTCTCGCCCGGCCGCCGCCGGCCCAGCAACTTTGTTCCAGGAGATCAGCCCCACTACGCTCCAGGGTCAGCGTCCGCCGGGCCTCGGCAGTGACCGCGGTCACCGTGTCGGGAACTTGGCGCCCCAAGTCACCTGACCGCGCGCCCCGTCAATCAGCGCAGGCCCTGCGCACCCTCCCAGCCCGCAGCAGCCGGGCTCGGCGCTTGGCTGGCCTGGGGCGCGCGCTCCAGTGTGAACCGTGCGTGCCGGGAGCCGGGAGTCCGGAGACCTAAGCCCGAATGGATGCCTCGAGCAGACACAATTCCCCTTATTCAGATTATCTGAAAATGTGAGTCACGTCCCCCTAGGCAAAACAGGTCTTTAGTTAGGGCGATTTTTTTTTTAAGAGATAAATTCCAGTCTGCCTTCCAACTCACCCCATCTCAGTTTGCTGACGTTGCTGATTTTTTTAACCCTAGTTCCAACCGTACATTTATTTTACATTATTTCTCTAGTGTCGTTTTTAATATTAAAAAAGAAGTTTTCTCTTACATTAGTTTGTATTACAAGTAGTGTTTGTGCTGACCTTATTTTTCTGTTTTCCAATATGCACACACAAACGCACATGGGGAAGCTTGAGAGATTGACCAAAAACTATCCGGGAAGAAATGAGCTCGTGATGTGTGTGCATTTTTCTTATTTACACATTTCATTGCTCGTGTGTTCCTGTGATTGTTTTACACGATCAGCACACGTGGGAGGGGAAAGAAAACAACAACTTGAGTTCCTAGTTCGTATTAACAGAGAAAAGCATGGTTGATACTCGAGCGTCGGCTTATTGCTGGCTTAATATTTGAGTTAATTTACACGGCAGTAAAGATTAAACCACTAGGGGCCTTAAAGGAATTTTCAGAGTTTACTCGTCTTTTGTTTTAGTGAAAGGTTCCCCCATCCATCCCTAAGTGCTCCAGGGAGGGGGCAGGTAGGAGATTCCCAAAAGAGACTCTTCCTTATAAGGTTTCTAGGACAGCTTCCTTCCTTTTGATGACTTTCTACGTATAAGCCAAATGAAATCCAAAGGATTAACTTGAAATGGGTATGATTTTACTCATTCACTTCATTCATTCATTTAACAAGCATCAGTTTATGGCTGTCAGGTCTGCTGGTTCTATGGATAATGCAAAGATAAATCTGATAGTGATCTTACCCTTAAAGAACTTGGAATGTAGTAGGTGAGATAAGGCATGTAAAGAAGTAAATATATACAAGATCCGGGAGATAAATGGCATAAGAAAAGAACAGATCAAGTGCTAGCTGAGTATGGTCACATAGAGGGACGCCAGGATTTGTTTTTTGTTTGTTTGTTTTTAATTTTTTGACAGAGTCTCTCTCTGTTGACCAAGCTGCAGTGCAGTAGCGCGATCTCGCCCACTGCAAGCTCCGCCTCCCGGGTTCACGCCATTCTCCTGCCTCAGCCTCTCTAGTAGCTGGGACTACAGGCGCCCACCACCACGCCCGTCTAATTTTTTGTATTTTTAGTAGAGACGGGATTTCGCCATGTTAGCCAGGATGGTCTCAATCTCCAGACCTCGTGATCCGCCCGCCTCGGCCTCCCAAAGTGCTGGGATTACAGGCGTGAGCCACCGCCAGGCCCCCAGGTTTTTTTAACTGATCATTTTGCAGATACCAAAAGTTGCTTCTCACTCACTGTATCCTGGTTGAGTTGATGAAACTCAGACTTTCTCCTTCAAAATAGATAATAAGGGCACATTGAAGTGTTTGAGGGTGTTGTCACTTAAAATTTGTGACGCACTTTACAATTTACAAAGTACTTTACTACATCATTTTAGCTCAAAAATTTTGAGAAACACGTTTAGGGTCCTATGATTTCTGGTATTGTAAGCTCTGAGGAGATGTTTAGTCGAGCTTCCTCAACTCCTGTAAGAGATGGAACATGAGGCCAACAGCCACCTTCTGTGCAGGAGTGACCTGCCCGGCATATCAGCCATGGTGGCTTACAGCCAGTTTTACCTGGGGACCTGTGCCCTGTTTCTAGCCCTTCCTTCTCTCCAGGCAGAGACTGATGCTCTTTGTAGATAATGAGCAAAAGAGGCTAAAGAAATTCTTGTTGACTGGGTGCAGTGGCTCACGCCTGTGATCCCAGCACTTTGGGAGGTCGAGGCAGGTGGATCATCTGAGGTCGGGAGTTCAAGATCAGCCTGGCCAACATGGAGAAACTCTGTCTCTCTAAAAATACAAAAATTAGCTGGGCATGGTGGTGCCTGCCTGTAATCCCAGCTACTCAGGAGGCTGAGGCATGAGAATTGCTTAAACCCCGGGGTGGAGGTTGCAGTGAGCCAAGATGGCACCACTACACTCCAGCCTGGGTGACAGAGCAAGACTCTGTCAGAAAGAAAGAAAGAGAGAAAGAGAGAAATAAAAGGAGGGAGGGAGGGAAGGAAGAGGAAGGGAAGGAGGGAGGGAGGGAGGGAGGGAGGGAGGGAGGGAGGGAGGGAGGGAGGGTGAGAGGGAGGAATTCTTATTGATGGAACGATCAAGAGATCTCAAGCTGGTCCTGTGCTGGTCCTGTCCTCCAACACTTTTTTTATTTGGTAGGGAAACCACATTTGGTGGGCGATCTTGACCACAGAGGGCTTTATTTCCATACAGCACAGTGGGATCTTCCTTTATATCCAGAGAATCTAGGTGAGGCGCGGTGGAGACAGGCCTCTGAAGTAATGGGCCTGCAAGGAGGATGCCCAGTGGGGTTTTGTCTGCTCATCCCAAAGATCAGCTCACTGTAGAACATCTGGAAAGAATGATAGGAATGTGACCCTGGGTCTACTGTTAACCCAAAGTCAGAATTGCCCTGCAGTCACCATAGAATGGTGAAAATTAAGGAAAACAGAGTTAGTTCACTGGAGGAGAGAAAGCCTGTGACAAAGGAGAAAATTATGATATGAGTAGTGTATATATAGATTCATATATAAAGATATATGTATATGTGTGTATAGTGTATATAGACATGATTCACATAAATATTGTTCATATACAGGGACCTGCATCCTAATATAAGAACCAAAAAGAAAACATTTGCCACTAAACTTTGTGCAAGACTGTATAAATGCAGTTTCTCTTTAAACAGTAGACATGGGAAAATACACAATGTATAAAAAAATCAAGACACTTCCTTAGCTTTACCTTTAGTATTGACTATGATTAAAGCCCCACATATAAGCATTTAAGAGAGGAGGAAAGGTTAGAGAATTTAGCCTTTCTTATATTTTTCAGGTGAAAAAAGTATAAATCTGGAGCTTGTGTGTAATAGATAGTGGATTTTTGCTGAGTTTTGTTGGTAAATTCTTCAGTCAAACATCTAGTATTTGCGCAAGTTGATAAAATTTTATCATATAAATAAATTTTTGTAATAGAATTAAAGAAACAAAAAATAATAGCACATGAAACTTTTAGAAAATAAGTAGCACAAAGGCTGAGTTCCTTACAACTTAGTGCACTCATGAATTACCCAGAGAATATATTTTAAATTCAGATTGACCGCCATTCCCCAGAAAAATTCTGATTGAGTAGGTCTGGTGGGGACCAGGAAGTTGCAGGTTTGACAGGCAACTGCTTAGGTTTAGATCAGGATAGCTGAGGAGCCACACTTTGAGCCCCTGTGCTCTGGGGGACTCGCCTCAAATAGGTCACTTTGGATGATTGGAGGGGTCGAGAAATTACCCTGCCAAAAAAAAGAAATCCATACTGGATCAATCATAATTGTGAAATACCCATGATTATCTTTATCTCTTTGAATTCAAGTGTTTCATTCTATTCAGACCACCCTGGAGGTTACCTACAATTGTTAACACCCTAGGACTATTCCTGGCAATTTAACCTGCACAGGTGGTAGGAAGCATGGCCCAGTTCTGAGGAAATAAGGCTCTGAAGAGAAAGTCTAATGACGAGAGGACAAAGAGGACAGAAATATTGAGAATACGGGAGCTGAAATGTGAAATCCAAAGAAGGGCAAAATAAAAGCACTAAGTTGTTGGGCAGAGAAGAGCAACTGATTGATCTAAATGGGAGAATAAAGGAAGCCCCAAAAAGAGAAGGAAGAGATGCAGAGAGGGTGGAGGGTGGGAAACCCAAGAGATGCGGAGAAAGTGGAGGGTGAGAAACCCAGAGCACCACCGTTGGGGTAAACTTGAACAAAGCACGGTCTACACTGAGTTTATCCTACTTGTAAATTTTTCTTGGCTTAATTTAATTTGTATAATTTTATAATGTTGTTGCTGAAAAAGATTTTACAGAGTCTTTCCATCAACCCTCTGATTTTACAAAGAAGCAAATGAAAGACACAAAGCAGATCAGGGAATACCTTTAGGTAAAATAAAACCATCTATTGGGGGAAAATGTCGGAATTATTAAGAAGTGAAAAGAAGATCCCTATGTTACATGAGTTCATTGTTAACCAGAAGAAGAGGGGAGGAGGCGGGGGAAGAAAGCAAGCGTAGCTGAAAGAGAACTGGTCTAGATTTAAGTTACCTAAGTGCTCATTATGATATTGAAGGCTATCAGCCATGTAAGTTTGTGGAACTTAACCTTTAGCTTCCTACCTGTAAAGTAGAAAGAATAATAGCTCCTGCAAGTGTTGTGAGAATCAAATGAGTTAGTTAATATAAAGCATTTACACCAAATCTGGTACTTTTTACTTTTATTATGTTCCTTTCCCCTTTCTCTTAACTCAAGAGGACTGGCTGCCATTTTGTGATTGTCTTCATTCATTCTTTATTGAAAACATTCCTGGAACTTCCATTATCTGCTGCAAAGCAGGATATGCAAATGGTATAGCCCACAGTGCTTATCTTCAAAGAGCTCACTGTCTCACAGAAAGACCAATACATAGATAGACAATTATAAATTAATAGGGTACACCAGCACAGCCAAAATGTAACATGAGCCAAAAGAGAGACACATAACCCAATAGAAAGGACAGGAATGGGCAGTACCAAGAAGTGACACCTGAACTGAGCCTTAGCGGTTGAGTAGGAATCCTAAAAGGTACCTGTTGTCTTGCCTGTGCCCAGCATCTTTCTTCTCTTATTGAAGGAATATTATCCCTTCCTTTGGAGATTTCCTTTTCTGCTCCAATTAGATTTTATGTGGCTGTCAATCATTTTGTGGGACTGTCAATCACTTAGCCTGAGGGTGGGCTCCAATCATGGGGCCCCTTCCCCAACCACAGTAATTAGTCTAAGAAGGGACCAGAGATTCAAGTTAAGCCCATCATAGTCCTTGCTAGGCTTTTTCATGGTAACACTGAAAGGGAAAGATACCTTCTTCTTTTTTCCTTTGGAATTAGTAAACTGGAGTGACATAAAATTGAGACATAATCCCTCCATTCCCCTCTCCTGCTCCTACTACTGGCTGGAGTTCCACTTCTATAGAAGGAGAAAAATAAACTATTGCACTGGGAGCTAAAAATATACAGAGAAAGTTGAAGATGCAAGAGTCGCTGGCTTCCATGCCCATCGGTAGTGCCCTATCACTCCCTTTATCCTGAATGTTCATGTGTATTGGAATTCTGTCACTTGCAACTGAATGAGCCCAGTTCAATATAAAAATTGACCAGGAAAAGAGCAGTCCTATGAGAGGGCTTCAGGCAAAGGAAGACATGGAATATGTATGAACAGTGGCAAGAGGCAGGAGGAACATTTCCTTTTGTTGGAGTCCTGCATGGTCTCCCTAGCTCCCTAACACATGCTAACCCAAACACATTTGCAGCCTTAGCCTGGTAAGCAGGGGGTGGGGGATCACCATCTAGATTTCCAGGCCATGGTCAGACATCTTCTATGTCTGGTTTTGCACTGGTTCTCCTGCCAGACTCCAGCTGGCTATTGGAACTAGAATGTGCCCTAAATCAGCCTATTTGGCAAGAGCCCTAACCTTCAGTGTAGCTCTGCAGCTTCCTTTCCCAGAGGCAAGATTCAGGTTCCTGGACACACCCTTGCAATTCACTTGCAAGAAGATACACCGCTCTAGCCTGGATTGTACCTCCTCCTGCTCCAGTGCAACTCATCAGACAGGAAGGCTGGATGAGGTCAGTTCAATGTTTTTGATGCCCCTCTGGAAAGCCGACTCTAAACTGTCAGCTGATTTGTAATGAATCTGGTGTCTCCAGGGCCCGTCGCCCCACCTCCCTCCCTGCTTCCAGGACTCCTCCCTCTGGGCACCGCCTCTCTGTATTGAGGAGAGATGGCCAACAAGACTTACACCTGCGCTTGATCAAGTTATGGTATTAATCAACTGGCCCTGCCTTAGCAAGCATTATTTCCTTCTAGAAAACTCTCATAGTTTTTAGATGGAAGCCAAATTCTTCTGTGTTCTTACTCTGCTTTTCAAAGACGTGGCCAGGTGCAGGGACTCATGCCTCTAATCCCAGCACTTTGGGAGGCTGAGGCAGGGAGGATCACTTGAGCCCAGTAGTTAGAGACCAGCCTGGGCAACATATTGAGACTCTGTCTCTACCAAAAAATAAAAAATAAAACAATACAAATTAGCCAGGTGCGGTGGCACACACCTGTAGACCCAGCTACTTGGGAGGCTGAGATGGGAAGATCGTTTGAGACTGGGAGTTCGAGATTGCAGTGGGCAGTGACGGTGCCACTGCACTCTGGCCTCGGTGACAGGGTGAGACCCTGTCTCAAATAAATAAATACTGCTACATGAGTTTCCCATCTTACACTGAGGGCCTGGAGGGCAGGACCAGACACTATGTGGATTTCTTCTCCAGGGAACTAGCAGGGGGATCTGATGCACTGATAAGTAATACCTCCCAGTGATTGCTGGGCATTTCTAGCTATGTGAGCGTAGGGGAAATCCCAAGGAGTCCATTTCAGGAAAAGAGGAAAGTATTGGAGTTATGCAGACAATTTTAAGATATTGATTATTTTAACAAAGTCAACTATTTTGATTTACAAAATCAGATCCCATTGCTTTTTAGTATAGTTCAAATTACCACAGACCTCAAACTGGTGGCCGTCTGCCCGAGAATGAAATGGTATTGCCACATCAAATGTGCCCTTCTCCCAATAGGCAGCTCTATTCGCCTAGTATTTGCTCTTACTTTGTGAAGAAAATCCAGGAAAAGGTGCTTTTCATTTCTGTAATTCTACATAAGTACATACTATTTTCCTGCTTTGATAAAAAGGTCACCTTCTCCAGGAAAGTTTCCCAGAGAGCTAAGGACCAACTAGTGTCACCAGTCAACTCGTGTGGGCAGCACAAACATTCCTCAGAAAATGCATTTAAATTAAAAGAAGAGCAAAATGCTTTTTCACATTTATGATCCCCTTGGCATCATGAAGTTGTGTCATATTTGTTAGAGACTAATATAATAAGAACAGATGCAGGCTCAGAAGGTAAAAGATGCATTCTTGCTAAGTCATGCTTGTATGGCAACAAATCTTGCTATCTGAAAAATGATTTGTCTGTGTTTCAAATTCAGGGAGAGATGGATGAATTTGTCTCTCATGCAACACATTGTAGCAGATGGATGAAGAACTTGAAAGAACCCAGGACACAGCAATAAGCACCATATTCATATTTAGAGCAGCAATGCTGCTCCATTAAAATAATCTATCACATTAAATTTATGTTGTTAATTTGAATTAAATACATGCTTTTGTTGAATTGGTTTTTTTGTTTTTGCTTATATAACTAGACAAGAGCTGTAAGTATAAATAGTGGATGCTTGTTTGTACACATGTAAATAATGTTGTAATTAAAATAATGTAATTCGGCACCAGGAATCTATAGATTTCATTTTTCCTTAAGTAGGGTTAGAACATTACTCAAGTTTGCAAAACACTAGGTTAATGCAATAGCTGTGTGATATAGTTTGGATATTTGTTCCCTCCGAATATCATGTTAAAATTTGATCCCCAATGTTGGAGGTGGGATCTAATGGGAGGTGTTTGAGTTCATGGGGGAGGATCCCTCATGACGCACTTGGTACAGTCCTTGAGGTAATAAGCGAGTTTTCACTCAATTAGTTCCCTTAAAAACTGCTTGTTAAAAAGAGCCTGTAATCCCAGCATTTTGGGAGGCCGAGGCAGGCAGATCACCTGAGGTCGAGAGTTCAAGACCACCCTGACCAACATGGAGAAACCCCATCTCAACTGAAAATACAAAATTAGCCAGTCATGGAGGCGCACACCTGTAATCCCAGCTGCTCAGGAGGCAGAGGCAGGAGAATCGCTTGAACCTGGGATGTGGAGATTGCAGTGAGCCAAGATTGTGCCATCGCACTCCAGCCTGGGCAACAAGAGCAAAACTCCGTCTCAAAAAAAAAAGAGCCTGGTATCTCCCTCCCCCTCTCTCTTCTCCTCTTTGGCCGGGTAATCTGCCTGCTCTGGCTGCCTTTCCCCTTCTATCATGAGTGGAAGCAGCCAGAGTCCCTCAGCAGAAGCAGATGCTGGTGCTTCCTGTACAGCCTGCAGAACTGCAAGCCAAATAGACTTTTTTCTTTACGAATTACCCAGCTTTGGGTACTCCTTTATAGCAACACAAGAGGACAAAAAACACTGTGTTAAGACTGGCCAGATGATCATAGATGCTTATAAAATGTTATCCAAAATTTCAAAAGCCCCATAAAGTATTGTATTTATATAAAAAAGTAAATACTAAATACTTTTTTGTTGTTGTTTTGAGACAGGGTCTCTGGAGCCCAGGCTGGAGTGCAGTGTCGCGATCACTGCTCACTGCAGCCTCCACCTCCTAGGCTCAAGTGATCCTCCCACCTCAGTCTCCCAAGTAGCTGGGACTAGAGGCGTGGGTCACCACACCTGGCTAATTTTTGTATTGTTTGTAGAGACGGGGTTTCACTTTGTTCACTTTGTTCACCCAAAGTTCTGGGATTACGGGCATGAGCCACCTCTCCTGGCCTTCAAATCTTTTTTTTTCTTTGAGACAGGGTTTCCCTCTGTCACCCAGGTTGATGTGCAGTGGCATGATGTCACCTCACTGCAACCTCCACCTCCTGGGTTCGAGTGATCCTAATGTTTCAGCCTCTGGAGTAGCTGGGACTACCCGCCACCACGCCTGGCTAATTTTTTTATTTTTTTGTAGAGGCTGGGTTTCGCCATGTTACCCTGGCAATAAGAGGCTGTTCAAACTTTTAATAATCAAAAACTCAATTGCAGTGACTTCCGGTAAAGATAGAGATTGAACTCTCTTTGCTTCTTCCCAAACCCTACTGAAACTACACCAAAAGGACTTATTTTAAGGCATAAAACACCAAGGAGAGGGAGATAATGACAACAACACCTTTGAAGGAGGAAAGAACATGGCCAAATGGAAATTGACTTTGCAGGTCTGAAAAAGCCTAACCCTAAGTTAGCAGCAAGGGCAGCTAAGAAAAATACATATATAATATCCACTGAAATGTCAGGCAAAAGCCCAGGAATTGAAGGCACCAAGTACCCTGGAAGTGGAGGGTGGTGAGGACAGGATCAAAAGGATTGGTTGAAAGAAATAGTTAGATTCCTCAATTCCTTGGCCCACCCTACACAACTAGGCAGCTGCAACCCCAGAAGAAGATTAGAACTGTGTTCTTCGAACAGAGAAATCAGAGGATCTCTAAACCAGGGAACCAAGTCAAGGTAGGGGAAGTGTATCAAACACAAGGGGGATTGACACCACCTCCCTCCTCTCCCAGTACGACAACCAGAATACAGGGAGCCAGGCCTTCCCCATTCATACAGGAGACTGAAGGTGCCTTCTGTGGGGAATCCAAACAGCCCAAGAGGAAACACCGTAATAGACAGTGGAGGTTCCAAACCAAAATAGCTGACCCATGTCAGTGAAGAAATGAAAGCCACCCATGTACGGAGAGCTTCTGCTTGGCTTTTTATTGTGATACCCTTAATCATTAGCAGACAATTAAGAATTATCAGACATCTGAGGATAGCCTCCTGCACAAATGTTGAAATAAAATACATAAACAGCAAAAGGCAACTTGAAGGAAACAAAGACTAGGCTGTCAGGAAAAAAAAATGTAAAACTTCTTTTTAAATTAGTATTAATATCTATAGAGAGGAGTCCAGCAAGGTAGTACATGCCTATATTCCCAGCTATGCAGAAGGATCACTTGAGCCCAGGAGTCAAAGGCCAGCCTGGACACCATAGCAAGACCCCAATATGGTTTGGCTGTGTCCCAATTCAGATCTCAACTTGAATTGTTATCCCCAGAATTCCCACATGTTGTGGGAGGGATGTTCCTGTGCTATTCTCGTGATAGTAGATAGGTCTCACGAGATCTAATGGGTTTATCAGGAGTTTACGCTTTTACTGTTTCTCTCATTTTCTCTTGTTGCTGCCATGTAAGAAGTACCTTTCACCTTCCGCCATGATTCAGAGGCCTCCCCAGCCATGTGGAATTCTAAGTCAAATTAAACCTCTTTTCGTTCCCAGTTTTGGGTATGTCTTTATTAGCAGTGCGAAAATGAATGAATACAACCTCTCATCTTTTTATTTATTTATTTATTTATTTATTTATTTATTTATTTATTTTTTGTGAGACGGAGTCTCACTGAGTCACCCAGGCTGAAGTGCAGTGGTGCGATCTTGGTTCATTGCAACCTCCACCTCCTGGTTCAAGCAATTATCCTGCCTCAGCCTCCCTAGTAACTGGGATCTCAGGTGCCCACCACCATGCCTGGCTAATTTGTTTGTATTTTTAGTAACGATGGAGTTTCACCATGTTTGTTGGCCAGGCCGGTCTCCAACTCCTCACCTCAGGTGATCTGACCACCTCGGCCTCCCAAAGTGCTGGGATTACAGGCATGAGCCACTGTGCCCGACCTCCACTTTTTTTTTTTTTTTTTTTTTGAGACAGGATCTTGCTGTGTTGCCCAGGCTGGAATGCAGTGGTGCAATCTCAGCTCACTGCAACTCCACCTCCTGGGCTCAAGCAATCCTCCCACTTCGGCCTCCCAAGTAGCTGAAACTACAGGTGTGTATCACCATGACTAGCATTTTTTTGCATTTTTTTTTTTTGTAGAGACACGGTTTCGTCATGTAGCCCGGACTGGTCTTGAACTCCTGAGCTCAAACAATCCACTCACCTCAGCCTCCCAAAGTGCTGGGATTACAGGCAAGACCCACTGTGCCTGGCTGTTCCCACCCGTCTTTCAATAATAATAATAATATAGAGAGAGAGGTATTCGAAGATTTTTAATTAATGAAACAAAAATTAATGAAACAAAATAAACTTAAAGAGAACAAAAAATAAATTTAAACGTTGTAAAAATGAAAACTCAATAGATGGATTGGAAGAGAAGGTTGAAGACGTCTCCCAGAAAGAAAGAAAACAGCATATAAAATAACAGGTAAAACATAGTCAAAGTAAAAGGCCAGTCCTGAAGAAATTCCTCAAAGATAGATTAGAAAAAGCAATTATTTCATCAATGAAATAATTTAAGATTTCTGAAAATTGAAGGATACATGTCTGCAGTGTGAAACAGTTCGCTGAGTATCCAGCAATGAAAATATATCCACACCAAGACACATCACAGAGCTATTTCAGAACACAGGACTTAGGGACAGAATGTTTATGTCTCCCCTGCCCCCAGTTTATATGTTGAAATCTTAACCCCCAATGTGATAGTATTAGGAGGTGGGTCCTTCGAGAAGTAATTAGGTCTTAAGGGTGGAACTTCTTGAGTGGGATAAGTGTCCTTATAAAAGGAGACCCCACAGAGCTCGCTTTTCCACCTTTCTGCCGAGTCAGGATACAACCAGAAGAAGGCCATCTGCAATCTAGAAGAAGGCCCTCACCAGAACCTGACTATGCTGGCTCTCTGATCTTGGACTTCCAGCCTCCAGAGCTGTGAGATAAGAATTTGTGTTGTATATACGCCAGTCTATGGTACTTTGTTCCAGCAACCCAAACTGACTAAGACAATGGGGTCAATGAGAAGATTTTAAAGTTTCCAGTGGGATGGGAGAAGGAAGATTGCGTACAAAGTATCAGAAATCAAAAGGGCTCTGAACTTCTCAGCAGCAACACAGGAATTTACAAGAAAATGGGGTAAGGCATTCAAAATTCCGAAGGGAAATAGTTTCCAAATAGTTTTTTTGTTTTTTGTTTGTTTGTTTGTTTGTTTGTTTTAGTAGAGACAGGGTTTCTCCATGTTGGTCAGGCTGGTCTTGAACTCCTGACCTCAGGTGATCCACCTGCCTTGGCCTCCCAAAGTGCTGGGATTACAGGCGTGAGTCACCGCGCAGGGCCAATTTCCAGATAGTATTAACTATCTAGTCAATTTCTTTTTTTTTTTTTCCTTTAACTTTTAAGTTCAGGGGTACATGTGCAGGATGTGCAGGTTTGTTACACAGGTAAAGATGTGCCATGGTGGTTTGCTGCACAAATCATCCCATCACCTAGGTACTAAGCCCAGCATCCATTAGCTATTCTTCCTGATGCCTTTCCTCTACCCACACCCACCCCACCCTGACAGGCCCCAGTATGTGTTGTTTCCCTGCCATGCATCCATATGTTCTCATCATTCAGCTCCCACTTATAAGTGAAAACATGCAGTGTTTGGTGTTCTGTTCTGGTGTTGGTTTGTTGAGGATAATGGCTTTCAACTCCATCCATGTCCCTGCAAAGGACATGATCTCATTGTTATTTATGGCTGCATAGTATTCCATGGGTATGTATATACCACATTTTCTTTATCCAGTCTATCATCGATGGGTATTTGGGTCACCTCCCAGGTTTAGGCGATTCTCCTGCCTCAGCCTGTTGAGTATCTGGGATTATAGGCGCGCACCACTACACCTGGCTAATTTTGTATTTTTAGTAGAAATGGAGTTTTGCCCTTTTGGTCAGGCTGGTCTCCAACTCCTGACTTCAGGTTATCTGCCCACCTCAGCCTCCCAAACTGCTGGGATTACAGGCATTACCCACCACGCCCAGCCTACATTTAAGTCTTTAATCCATCTTGAGTTAACTTTTGTATAAAGTGTAAGGAAGGGGTCCAGTGTCAATTTTCTGCATATGGCTAGCCAGTTCTCCCAACACCATTTATTAAATAGGGAATCCTTTCCCCATTGCTTGTTTTTGTCAGATTTGTCAAAGATCTGGTGGTTGTAGGTGTGCGGTCTTATTTCTGAGTTCTCTGTTCAGTTCCACAGGTCTAAATATCTATTCTTGTACCAGTACCATGCTGTTTTGGTTACTGTAGCCTTGCAGTATAGTTTGAAGTCAGGTAGTAGGATGCTTCCAGCTTTGTTTTTTTTGCTTAGGATTGTCTTAAATATCTAGCCAATTTCCGAACTAAGTGTGAGGGTGCATATCTTTTACTCAAAAGCTTTACCCCTCTCCTATACACATATTTTTCTGAAGGAGTTACTGCAGGATATGCACCACCAAAATAATGGAGTAAGTCTTGAAAAATAAACACAAGAGTTACAGGGTAAAAGAGATATAACATAGGAGAAATGCAAAAGGAATTCCCACACTTACTCAGGATGATGTACCAAGCATGGGGGCAACTCATCTGGACACTATTAGGCCCAAGTGCTCCATAAGAAACTTAAGACAATAAAACTGAGGTAATACTCAACATGAATGAATGTATCAAGAAAAGATTTGGCCAGGCGTGGTGGCTCACGCCTGTAATCCCAGCACTTTGGGAGGCCCAGGCAGGCGGATAAGGAGGTCAGGAAATCGAGACTATCCTGGCTAACATGGTGAAACCCTGTCTCTACTAAAAAATACAAAAACTTAGCTGGGCATGGTGGTGGGCCTCTGTAGTCCCAGCTACTGGGGAGGCTGAAGAAGGAGAATGGCGTGAACCTGGGAGGTGGAGTTTGCAGCGAGCCGAGATTGCGCCACTGCACTCCAGCCTGGGCGACGGAGGGAGACTCTGTCTCAAAAAGAAAAGAAAAGAAAAGATTTAACCATCTGGTGGGGAATATGGATTAGGGATAAATGTGTACAAGGAAATTGGGCAAGTGAGGAAAGATGACAATTCTTAACTGAGGAAAAACTACAAGTTGTACAGTCAAGAAAAAGTCATCATCGTTGCCCATATGGCTCGACACTGAATAGCCTACAGAGTCACAGCAATGTTAACCCTGAACATTGAGTTATTCAGAAATAAGATAAATCTAAATAAGGAGAATGAGTAGCTTAGAAGTATCTATCACTTTATTTGGTAAGGGTGAAGGACAAAAGATACGTAAATCCTCATGTTCATGAAGGGAAGTCAATAATGTCTAAAACAAAAAAACAAACAAACAAAAAACAGAAGTAACATTACAAGTACATTACTTAGAGAAATGGAGTTACATAACAGATGAAGCATCTTTAAAAGTTAAAAATAGATACCTCTGGGAAAAGGGATATGGAAAATAAGGGGTTGGGAGACTATTTGTCTTTGCAAACTTTGTGGAACTTGGTGATAATTAAAATTATGTTTATGGGCCTGGCACGGTGGCTCACGCCTGTAATCCCAGCACTTTGGGATGCGAGGCGGGGCAGGGGGTGGGAGGATCACCTGAGGGCAGGAGTTCAAGACCAGCCTGACCAAAATGAAGAAAGCCCATCTCTACTAAAATTACAAAATTAGCCAGGTGTGGTGGTGCATCCCTGTAATCCCAGCTACTTGGGAGGCTGAGGCAAGAGAATCACTTGAACCTGGGTGGTGGAGGTTGCGGTGAGCCAAGCTAACACCATTGCACTCTAGCCTGGGCAACAAGAGTGAAACTCCGTCTCAAAAAAAAAAAAAAAAAAAAAAAAAAGGTTTATATATATTTTAATAAAAATTGAAAAAACAGGATCACAAAGTGTATAAATATATGCAGAACAATGCAAAAAGCCATGGTTTTATGGTTAGAATTGATGACTAAGATTTAAATACAGGAGGCAGGGCTGCATTATGACTGTCATGAGGCCTAGGCACTTTGACTATGTGGGCCCCTCACACTATAATATCAGTATTAAAATTATTTTTGATATAACTTTAAGTATTTCAATTTTTTTCCTTCTCAGGTAAAATTTAGTAGAATTTCATAGGCCTCTTAAAAGTTTCATGATCCCTAGGCATTATGCCTTCTGTGCCAGTGGATAAGTCCTTCTTGGTTAGAGAAAGAAAGGAGGAAAACTACAGAATCCTGTTTACTTCGTAGTTAACAAAGCTCCCTTTGCTTTGTGGCTCAACATTTCTAGGTCACAATAGTGGCAAATTAAGTGACTTTATAAACAATGAAGCTTCATTTGATCTGATCCCAACCCTATTAGTACACAACCATCTTACACAATATTTTTAAATTTTATTTCATAAGAAAAACATCAGGTTGAAATGTTTAAACCCAGTAGCTTAACAAAAAACAATCATAAATTCATTGACTGCGTTTTTCATTTTCCACAGGAATATTCTCAATTGAATAGATTACTCAAAGCTTTTATGTCTCCAATTATTTCTCCATTATTATAAAGTAAAAGTGACATTTTGTAACCTTTGAGTTACAAGCCTTCAACTTCTGTATGAAGAGTATGTCATACATTGTGATCAACTTAATCCTTCCCATCTCAGCTGGTTAAGTTGGTGAGACCAATACTGTTGAAACTATGCCCAAAGATGCAGATAGAAACCAAAAGCATTTGTTGAAAAATGTTTTGAATATTAATGCCTTGCAGTTGTACAGCTCTCTATATTTTTTAAAGGACTTTCTCTTTTCTGCTTGGATGTCTATTTTTTCCATATTGGCATATCTAAAACTGAAATTCCCTTCAATATTATTTCCATCTCTTCACTTACCCAATCCATTCAACTGGAACCATATTTCTGGTCACTCCAGCTTGAACCTAGTATTCCTGCCTCTCTTCCTCACACTCAAAATCTAATTGATTAAAAACTTCTTTTTCCTTTTTTTTTTTTTTTGAGACGGAGTATCACTTTGTTGCCCAGACTGGAGTGCAGTGGTGCAATCTCGGTTCACTGCAACCTCCGCCTCCCGGGTCCAAGCGATTCTCCTGTCTCAGCCCCCCGAGTAGCTGGGACTACAGGCGCATGCCACCACCCCCGGCTAATTTTTTCTATTTTTTTAGTAGAGACGGGGTTTCACCGTGTTAGCCAGGATGGTCTCCATCTCCTTACCTCGTGATCTGCCCGCCTCGGCCTCCCAAAGTGCTGGGATTACAGGCGTGAGCCACCGCACCCGGCAATTAAAAAGTTCTATTAGGCACTCCAGCCTGGGCGACAGAGCGAGACTCTGTCTCAAAAAAAAAAAAAATTTCCATTGGTTGTTCATTATATTTTTTTTTTAACATATCTACATTATCAATGTCCAATCCTACCACCAAACTTGAACTTGCCTTTGTACTTGAACTTTTGTACTGGCGTCTTAACTAGCCTCACTCAAACAACTCTTCCTCCTTCAATTCATCCTACACTTTGCCATCAAATCAACTTGTTAACATGGTAATCGTGTTATCCGAAAGTCTTCAACAGCTCCCAATTGCTTACAAGATAAAACTGGCCATTTGTCTAATATCTGATAATATCAATGTGTAATGGCCATTTATCTGTAGTATAATACCAACCCATGCTGGATACTCTGAGACTTTTCTAGTCACTTTTTGCTGAACGTCTTTTACAGCTCACCCCCATGGTCACTCTGTTCTTTCATCTGGAGTGCCTACTCATATTAATGTAGCTCAAGTCTACCTTCTTGTTGAAGCTTTTTCTGAGTACTCATCTCATAATGATTGTGTCCTTTGGATTCTTCACACTTACTGTGAACACCATCATTTAAAACATATCAGATACTGCCTTGTATAGTTATATTCTGTTTATATATAAGTCTCCTGAAAAAATGATAAGCTTTGAGGGCCCAGAGGCTCTCTGATCCCACCATGTAGGGTCACATGGTATGTGTCCATTAAATAACTGACTGATAAGGAGAAAGACTTTTTTTTTTTTTTTTTTTTTTTTTTTGAGATGGAGTTTTGCTCATGTCACCCAGGATGGAGTGCAATGGCATGATCTCGGCTCACTGCAACCTGCGCCTCCCAGGTTCAAAAGATTATCTTGCCTCAGCCTCCCGAGTAGCTGGGATTACAGGCGCCCGCTACCATGCCCAGCTAATTTTTGCATTTTTAGTAGAAATGGAGTTTCACCATGTTGGCCAGGCTGGTCTTGAACTCCTGACATCGTGAGCTGCCTGTCTCGGCTTCCCAAATGAGCCGGGATTACAGGTGTGAGCCTCCACTGCCTGGCTTGTAGGATGAGTGGATGGATCCACTAGATGACCTCCCAAGGCCCACCGAGTTCTAATAGTCTGTGACATTATATCTCTCCGGAGAGCACACATCGTCTTTAAGAATTATGGGAGAATATCCTCTATCTGGCTCCTGTCCCAGAATTGCAAACTGAGCCACACTAAGTGAAGAGAACCTGTTCCCCTCCCAGCCCTGCGGCTTCTAAAAACAGTTTTGAAACTGGTAGCAGCTGTGAATTTGGAGGACTCTGCTTCTGCCCCACCCCAGCTGTGCCTCTGTTTTGGGAATTGTGCTCAGCCAGCATCCTGTCCTAGTAGCACTAACTGTACCCAGGCTTACTGGAAAGGGACAACCCTTTCGGGGCCCACTTACCAAGTCTCTATTTCCAGCTCCTCCTGCTGGATGGGGGAGGGGTGGGAAAAAGAGCCTTTTCTTCCTTCAACTTCAAGACAACAGCGAGTGTTTGGGGAACAGGTCTCATTAATTAGCTCAGCAAGATTTTTAAACTGTTTATTAACTTCATATTTTAAAAGTTGGGACATTTGTCTGTTTTGCAGTTCCAAAATCTTTTAAAGTATATATTTTTTTCAATTTTCCCACTTTGGGGAAAGAATACTATTCTGATGGTTGTCCTTTGAAATTAATTACGAAAGCTGAGATTGTTGGGGGGATTTTTTTTTTTTTTTTTTTTTTTTGCTTTTTTCTGAAGTAAGAGCAGTTTTTGCGTATTTGCAAAAATCTCTAGTTCATTTTTTAGCTCAGGGTAGTTATAATAACTACCCTGATATACAAATTTATCAACCAAAAAGGCAGTAATATGAATAGTCTTTAACAGTGCTAGCACATTGTAAAATCCCACAGGCCCAACTTCTAAATGCAAAGAAGGGGGGTGGGGATTGTCATCTTCATTGTAGATCACTCGCCTACCAAGGCTTACCCAGAGTCCTGAACAATGGGGAAAGCCAAATACTTTAGGCCTGAGATCACCCACTGTCAACCAACCTTCGTTTAAAAAGAGAAGAGAAAGAGGGAGAGAGAAAAAATTTCTTCTGTCGTTTTCTTAGTAAGTATTTAAGTATTTAGTGACCTGCTGATTTCTCTATGGGATTTAAGGCTATTTATATAAAGATTAAATAACATTGAAACTAAGTGAATGAGGAAACCTGTGGTAAAGAAAAATTATAGATTGGAAAGAAAAGAGATTAAGACACGAAAATATATGAGGACATTTTTGCATATTTCTTTGGTGAGAATATTCACTTAATCATCACTAAACATTATTTGTTACCAGGATGGTACTAGTAGTAAAAGGCTCTTCAAGAGCTATTCTGTTACGTGGCCCACTCCAGCTGTGTCAAAGCCCTGCATATTTTGCTTATCTTCCTTTGGCTCATGATAAGGTAGTGAATACCAGAGTGTGGTGTTTAATATTAACCTGAGAGTTCGATGCCATTAACAGAGCCAAGATTCCAGGGACTAACCCCTTTAAATTCTAGAAGTTGCAATTTTCATTTTTCTTTGTGATCGATTAACTGTCTCCACTTGGCTGTATGAATAGTGTGGTTTCTACGTGCTACCTTCCTGAACTTGACCTCCAGCCTCTCAGTGGTTACCTTGAGAAGCCAACTGTTTGGATCCTGCCAGAGATCCAGGGGTTGCATTCATTTTTCTGGTTCTGTGGAAATGAGGTTTTTCTGTCAGAGCTTTTGTTTCTAATATCACTTGCATAGTTTCCTGATGATGCTGCAGTTTTTTTAAGAACACTTCAATACCATCTTATGTTTTTCGCACAAATTCCATAACCAACACATGACACATTTTTAACACATTAAGAGTAGAACTGATTTTCTTCAATCTAGAAAATATTCCTAAAAAGGGAACTCAATCCCAGCTTGTTTATCAGTTTCCCCTAAAACTAAGCTTTTCTCTGTTTAAGCATGATGTTCCTTCAGCGTGTAAGCTGGGATGTAGGTGGGAAAACTTGCCGAATAATTCTTCTGGAGGAGAGAGTATAAATGTTTCTACACCCTATGACTAATCAGAGATGGAAAACCAGGGACTGGGCGACAGCTCATACACTAAAGAATTCTAGCACTGGAAAAGAATGTTGCCCTAGGGCCAGTGTTTTCACAGCTACATTTCTTCCCTCAAAGTTGGCCTTGGGTAAACATGGAGGAACAGGCATCAATAGTGGAAGGTTGACATCAAAGAGGGAGGGTGGAAGGAAGAGAGAGGCAAGAAAGAGAATTCCACTTCTGGGTTCTTTTTGGGCCACCTTGTCCCATTGTAAGAGCACGTATCCCAATTTTTACTCAGCAGAGAAGGTGACCATAAAGGTGAAAAACGGATTTCTCTCCTACTATTTTAAGTAAAAATCCATTTAAATTTATTTTGTGAACATTTAAATAATTGTTTGCATATTTCTGTCTAAAAAGAGACAACAGACCACCTCAGAGCGCATGCCCTGGCTGTAGGCTCCACTCCCATTTGGCAGTTGTGACGTCAGGAAAATATTCAACCCCTCAGTTTTCATCATACCTACTTCATAAGGGTGATGGAAGATTAAATGAATATAATACATAAACCCATTTAGCATAACTCTGAAGACATAGTATTCAATAAGCGATTTTCATTCTTTACATTTTATTCAAAAGTACCTGATACATAGTCAATACCTATTTTGAATGTTTTCCTTTGGTTTTATTACGAGACTGGGCTAACGCCTATAAACATCTTATTTCATTCTCAAACCTTATAAATAGGTGTGATACATATTTTGCAGATAAAGAAACTGAATCTTAGTGCAATGGATTGAATGTTTGTGTCTCTCCAAATTCAATATTGAGGCCCTAATCCTCAACGGGATGGTATTTGGAGATGGGACCCTTTGGGAAGTGTCAGGTTTAAATGAAGTCATAATGTTACTGGAGAAGGGTGCCCAGGTTCTTGGCACCTTGCACAAAGAATTGGACAAAACGCATCACCAAAGCAAGGAAAGAATGAAGAAATTTATGGAAAATTAAACTGCACTCCACAGTGTAGGAGCAGGCCCGAGTATAGGGGCTCTAGGGCACCATTACAGAATTTGTGGGAGTTTAAATACCCTCTAGAGGATTCCATTGGTTACTTGGTGTACACATTATGTAAATGGACAGGATGAAATAAAGTTACAAAGTCGTTTGCTCAGCGAACGCCCTATGGAGAGGATGTTTCCTGTCATAGCTGAAGTGTGAATCGGCCTTATGTTCCCTGCCTCCAGACCCTATTTTCCTGCCTCAATATGGATGGAGGCCTCATGATGGAATTAGTGCCCTTATTAAAGAGGGAGAGACCAGAGACCAGAGCCCTTTCTCTCCCCGATATGTGAGGATATAGCAAGAAGGCGTTTGTCTTTAAACCAGAAAGAAGCCCTTCACAGGTACCAAATTGGCCGGCACTTTGGTCTTGAACTTCCTAACCTCCAGATCTATGAGAAATAAATTTCTGATGTTAAATCACCCAGCCTATGGTATTTTGCTATGGCAGTCTGAGCTGACAAAGACACCTAGCAAGGTGAAGGAAGGTCACCTGAGATGACATAGCTACTGAGTGATTGCGCCAGATCTTGAGTAAGTGTCTCATGCCAATGCCTAGCCTTTTTGCATAAAACCACGCTGCCACCCAATGTTAGAGGGAAGCAAGTTGGGTTTCTCCAGACAGCCTGAATCTACCTGGTACACTCTGCTATGTGTGATACTGTTGTCATACGTAAGTTACTTGGCTTCTCTTTGCCTTGGTTTCTTCATCTGTAAAATGGGGCTAATAGTCATACTATATCCCACAGAACTGTAAACAGTCTTACATGAAGACATGAAATTTTGAAATCAGTGTTTGGCATATGGTAAATTATAGTATTATTAACTTTATCATTGTGATTACTATATATAACCCTGGGGTCAAACCAGATTAGCTTTCAGGAGATAGGAGGAAAGAGCAACAAATATTGTATTTTCAGCACAGTTTGTAAAACTTCATGTAGTACAATACTTGTACAGGTAGTACAAATGTATTACTTGTGGGCTATTAACTGTGTTTCCTAAAATCATCCCTGAGCACTTTAGAGTAGAACATGACTCGTCCCCCAGCAGAATCATGAGTGGAGCTTTTAGAAAACACATCTCAACCCACACTCCTATCCCTAACCCCAGAACCACCTACCTCCACCCCATTCCCCTCCCAGACCACTAATCAGAAGCTGAATTTTTAAAGTATCTCAAATTATTCAAATGTCAGATGTTAAACCTTTTTTTTTTTTTTCTTTTTTTGAGAGAGGGTCATGCTGTCTCACCCAGGCTAAAGTGCAGTGGCACGATCATTGGTCCCTGTACTTCAACCTTTCTGGCTCAATGGATCCTCCCTCCTCAGCCTCCCAAGTTTTTGGGACTACAGGCACAAGCCACCATGCCTGGCTAAGTTTTTTTTTTTTTTTTTTTTTTTTTTTTTTGAGACAGTTGCTCTGTTGCCTAGCCTGGAGTGCAGTGATGCAATCTTGGCTCACTGAAACCTCTGCCTCCTAGGTTCAAGCAATTATTCTGCCTCAGCCTCCCAAGTAGCTGAGACTACAGGTGCATGCCACCATGCTTGACCAATTTTTGCATTTTCAGTAGAGATGGGGTTTCACCATGTTGGCCAATGCCTGGTTGATTTTTACATTTTTTGTAGAGACAGGGTCTTGCTATGTTGCCCAGGTTGATCTCAAACTCCTAGCCTCAGCCTCCCAAAGTACTGCGATTACAGGTATGAACTACCATGCCTTCTAATTCAGTCCACTAAAAAACCCAAAAAACAAACAAACAAACAAAAAACAAGAAGAGAGAGAGAAATTAAGAGATTTTCTCATTTCCCAGGGTTCTGGGCTTTTTTTGTTGTTGTTTCTATTTTTTTTTTTTTTTTTAATTTTGAGACAGGGTCTCACTCTGTCACTTAGGCTGGAGTGCAGTGGTGTGATCATGGCTCATAGCCTCTACCTTCTCAGGTTCAGGTGATCCTCCTGCCTCAGCCTCCTGAATAGCTGAGACACAGGCACATGCCACAAAACCTGGATAATTTTTAAATATTTTTGTAGAAAAGGAGTTTTGCCGTGTTGCCCATGCTAGTCTGGAATTCCTGGACTCATGCAATCTGCCAGTTTCGGCTTCCCAAAGTGCTGGGATTACAGGCATGAGCTAACCATGCCGGGCCAGTTCGGGGCTCTTTCTACCGTAAGGAGTTGACATCCACTCAAATGTACAGCCTGATTACTCCAGGTCTATTGTCTTTTTTCCTTGTCAGTCAAAAAATATATGAAGTCAATAGAAATGCTAACTTCGTCTCACAGATTCTTCCCTTTACAGCAGGGATGTTAGGAGGCTGCGTTTGGGAGAAGACTTGAGTGCCAAAACCCTCTCCCCTCTTCTGTGAATGAGGGTGACAGAAAAAAAGGAACTCACATAAATGAGCTGATCTCCGAGCCTGTCATAATTACTATTAGGATTCTCCATGAAAATCTGTAACTTATCTTATTTTTGGCCTAGTCCTGGTTAAAAAATAATGCTAGGTTATCCTTTTGAAAAGTAGTATACCCTTTTGAATAGTAGTATCTCCCTTTGGTGTTTTTAACCAGATGTGACCCACTTTTTTGTTTTTCAGGCTGCTGTTAACACTGGGGTTGAGGTTGGCCCATTGATTCTTTGGAAGATATCAAGCCATTCATTTACTTATTCCCTGTCAGGCTGAACTGTGCTTGTAGATCTGCCAAATGACTTTCATAGCAAAAATGCTTCTGTACTGTTGACTCGTAAACGTGGCCTTAGAGTCAACAGGGTCTTTTCTCTAAGACCTCCCAGGCATTTCAAGAAATCTAAGACCAACAAAATCTCTTCATGTATCCCATGAAACCCATTTGTAGATATGACCTAACAACTGCCTTAACTATTGTTTAAAAACTAAGAATGCAATCATTTTTTGAGTTTGTTTCTAAGTATCTCCCAAACAGTAATAGTTTATAAAATGTGAAGAACAGCTATAGCCACCAAGAGAAAACTAACAGAATTGTTACAAATACCTAATCTTAGTAGTGAGCAGCTGTAAGCTAGAAATATGCCTAATGCTAAAAGGGATGTTTCTATTTTCTTAAAAAGGAAGAAAAAAATATTCATAGGGACTTGTTTCTATTTCTTAATACAGATACTCCCTATGTGAAATCTTTCTTTTGGGGTTGCCAGGAGTAGGAAATTAGAGAGGAAATATCGTCATAGTTTTTAACCCAGTGGTTTATTCTCCTGAAGCCCAGAGGGAAATGTTCCCATAACAAACATTCTGAATCCCTTTTATTATAATACTCATCAACCTTACAATTGCTTCTTCAATTATCTATCTTCCCAGTTAGACTATAAATTCCACGAGAGTGACTACATTTTTCCCATTCACTATTCTGTCTCTGGTACAGAGCCTTGGCACATAGTTTGATGTGCAATTAATAATATCTTTTGAATAAAAACGTTGAATAAATTACATTGAAGCAATAGCCTTCAACAGGAATAATGGGAGATATGGAGATTTAAATTGCAGATGAAGCCACTGTGTGGAGTTGGAGTTACTGGATGTGTTCAAAGTGATATAGTTTATAATGCGAATAATTAGATGAAAGAAAGGGAATTTCTGGTTTTGAAGGCAAAAACAGAGAAGAACCTGACACTGGTAATCATTAAGAATCAAAGAGAAAAACGTATTTCAAATTGCACCTAAGTCTAATTGTCTTGAAACATTTTTGCTATCTATTATACAGTACATAGTGGTGTTTTAGGTTTCATTTGTTTTAACAAAGAGGGGTTTTAGCTTTTTTTAAGTACTAGTGTAAAAGTAGTCACATCCGTGGTTTAGACTGTATAATTTCAACAACACAATCAGCATCCTAAAGCCATCTGAGGTAGTGTACATCATTGCTGGTTTTATTGTTGATAAATAAAGCTCTTGAAAAATAAATCTCCAAAGTTAAACATATGAGTATCTACGATAATGTTATAAATGCCACTTTTTAAAAAATTAAGAGAACAATATCATTTCATACAACCACCTTTTTTTGGTGGGATGAATATCTGAAAATGTGATGATGAAAAAGTCAAGTTGAAAAATAGTTGAGAGCATATCTCTTCATCAAACTTCAGTCCCTTGATAGGGCTGCTTCTCCTAGAGAAAAGTGAGAATAATTGACTCAGAATTCCAACAGCAGATCAGTGCCAACATTTGAGAGCTATGAACATGTAAAGTAAAGGAGACAAATGTACCCAAAGTGAATTCTTAAAGAATTTTGAAAGGCTACCTTAGAATTAAAAGATCATTGAGGACCAGACTTTGTGGCTCAAGCCTGTAATCCAAGCACTTTGGGAGGTCGCAGCAGGAGGATCACTTGAGCCTAGAAATTTGAGGCCAGCCTGGGCAACACAGAGAAACCCTGTCTCTACAATATATTTTAAAAAATTCTCCAGACATGATGGTGTGCACCTATAGTCTCAGCCACTTAGGAGGCTGAGGCGGGAGGATCACTTGAGACAGGGAGATTGAGGCTGCAGTGAGCCATGATCACACCACACACCACTACACTCCAGCCTGGGTGACAGAGTAAGATACTGTGGCAGGAAAAAAAAAAAAAAAAGGAATATAGCATAAAATTTACCATCTTAGGGAAATAACTAGAGCGGGGATAAGTAAAATTGAGAAGAGAAAAATTATTTTAAAAATCAATGAAGCTAAGATCAACAAAGCTAAGAGCTGAAAAGATTAATAAAATTGAGAAACCCTTACCTAGATTAACTAAGGAAAAAAAGACAGAAGATTCAAATAACTAAAATCAGAAGTGAAATAGGAGATATTACAACTGATGCCACAGAAATGAAAAGGGTTATAAGAGTGCTGTGGTTTGACTATGTCCCCCAGCAGTTCATGTGTTGAGACCTTAATTCCTTAATGCACAGTAGTGTTAGGAGGTGAGGCCTAGTAAGAGGTTTTTGGGTTGCAGGTGTGGAGCCCTCACGAATGGACTAATGCTGTTCTCTAGGAACTTGGTTAGTTACCTCAAAAGCAAGTAGATATAAAGCCAGCCCAGGCCTTTGTACTTGTCTCTGTTCACATGGCTTTCTTCCCCTTCCCCTTACCTGCTATGCTATGTAGCAGCTCAAGGCCCTCACCAGATGTGGCCACCATCTTGGACTTCCCTGCTTCCAAAGCCATAAGCTAAAGAAACTTTTTTTCTTTATAAATGACCCAGCCTTAAGTGTTCTATTATAGCCACAAAAGACAGACTAAGACAAAATGAATACTATGAACAACTGTATGGCAATACATTGGATAACCTAGAAGAAATGGAAATATTGCTAGAAACACACAAGCTGCCAAGACTGAATCATGAAGAAAAAGAAAATCTGAACAGACCAATAACTAGTGAGGAGGTTGAATCAGTAATTTAAAACCTCCCAACAGATCCTCTGGCTTGAGGCTGTCCAGGCTAGAGCATCAGAAAAAGACAAAAGATTGGATTGTAAGAAAAGAAAGCAGAAGCCGTGTTTTGAAGACCTGTATTGCAGACGCTTCATCAGTTTGTAAGACATGAGTCCAAAATATCTAGCAGTTTGGTTTTTGAAAGATCTCTGAATGATGTGCAGTTACTTGGGCAAGTGGGCCAAGACCTTGTGATTTAATAGTTGGGGGGAAAAAATCTAGTCACAATATTTTCTTTACCCACAAATGAGATATAGCAATCAAGGGAAAATGAGGTATAGCAAATGGGTGCTTAGATGGGTTAATTTAGTTGTTAATATTAGAGAAATAATGTACAGTACTAAAGAGCTAATTAGGAAGATGATTATTAGGGTATGATCATGAAAGGAAATGAGTTTTTCTATAATAGGTGACGTAGTGTCTTGAAATCCTAGCTGAAATGGATATGCCAGTCAAAAGTCAACACGGCACAGAGCATCAGTATTCCTACCCAGCCTGAGAGATGTGGCATATCAGTATATGAAAAAGAGGTCTAGAAGTTATGTGGGAGGGAGGTAAACTATGATGAATACTTGGATACAAATAACATGAGGCAACAATCACAGCTGATAACATTATATTTCTGAGGGACCAGACAAAAGAGAAGGCATAGAGTGAGTAATTCTTCTTTGACCATTGTTTGGTACAGTCTCAATTCCAAATCATGTACAATCTTTATAGTTTCTAAGGACAAGACTTAAAATGTTCTTATTTTGAAAAAAAAAAAAAAAAAACCAGGGTTGGGCACAGTGGTTCATGCCTGTAATCCCAGTATTTTGGGAGGCCAAGGTGGGCAGATCGCTTGAGTCTAGGAGTTTGAGACCAACCTGGCTGACATGGTGAAACCCCATCTCTACTAAAAATGCAAAAATTAGCTGATCATGGTGGCGAGCACCTGTAATCCCAGCTACTTGGGAGGCTGAGGCTTGAGAATCACTTGAACCCAGGAGGCAGAGGTTGCAGTGAGTTGAGATTGTGCCACTGCACTCCAGCCTGGGTGACACAGTGAGACTCTCTCAGAAACAAAAATGAAAACCAAAAAACCCACACTACTCCCAATAAGGAAAAGCCCAGGATCAGATGACTTCACTGAATAATTCTATCAAACATTTGAAAAATAGTCAACAACAATCCTCCTCCAAATTTTTCTTTAAAAATTTAAAGAAAAGGAACACATCCCAGCTCATTTTGTGAGGCCAATATAATTAACCTGATTCCAAAGACAGATAAAGACACCATACGAAAAGAAAACTAAAGACCAACATCCCTGATGAATATTAATGCAATAATCCTTAAAAAAAAAACTAGCAAACTTAATTCAATAGAATTTTAAAAGGATAATGTACCATGACCAAAGGATGTATTTATTTCTAGAATACACTATAGTTCAATATATGATAACCAATAAATGTAATACAACTCATTAACGGAATAAAGGATAAAAACACATGACTATCTCAATTGATGCAAAACCAAAAAAACCTATTTGGCAAGATCGACACCCTTTCATGATAAAAACACTCATCAAACTAGGAATAAAGGAAACTACCTCAATATAACAAAGACCAGATATGAAAATTTCATCATTAATATCCTACTCAAGGTGAAAGACTGAAAAGTTTTCCTCTAAGATCAGGAACAAGACAAGGATGCTTATTCCTGCTGCTTCCATTCAATGTAGTATTGGAAGTTTTAGCCAGTCATTAGGGAAGAAAAATAAAATAAAATAAATAAGTAATAAGAGACGGGGCTTGGTGGCTCATACCCATAGTCCCAGCTACTTGGGAGACTGAGATGGGAGGATTCCTTGAGCTCAGGAGTTCAAGGCCCCAGTGAGGTATGATCATGCCACTACACGCCAGCCTGGGCAACAGAGTAAGACCCTGTCTCAAAAAAAAAAAAAGTCAGACTCTTACCTTATACCATATGTAAAAATTAACTCAAAATGGATTAAAGACCTAAATTAATACCTAAACCTATAAAGCTCCTAGGAGAAAACACAAGGAAAATGTTTTATGACATTGGAGTTGGTAATGATTTCTTTGATATGAAATCGTTTTGACACCCAAAGCACAAGCAACGAAAGGAAAACAAATAGCGATACATCAGACTTAAAGATTTTTGTTCATTAAAAGACACAATCAAGGCTGGATACAGTGGCTCATTCCTGTAATCTCAGAATTTTGGTGTGCTGAGAGGCAAGAGGAACTCATGAGCCCAGAAGTTTGAGGTTGCAGTGAGCCATGATTATGCCACTGCACTTCAGTCTGGGAAACAGAGTGAGAACCTGGTAAAAAAAACAAACAAAACAGAACAAAACAAAAAAAGAAACATACAATTAACAGAAGGAAAAGGCAACCTACGGAATGTGAGAAAATATTTGCAAAACATGTATGTCTGATAAGGTGTTAATATCCAGAATATATAATATACAATTTAACGATGATAAAAAATCAAATAACCCAATTAACAAATGGGTAACATTTCTTCAAAGATCATATACAAATGGGGCCAAAAGCATATGAAAAGATGGTTAGTATCAATAATTGTCAGAGAAATGCAAATTAAAACACAATGCGATATCACCTCATACTCTTTAGGACGGCTACTATAAAAAAAACAGAAAATAACAGGTGTTGGCAGGGATGTTGAGGTGAAACCCTTGTGCATTGTTAGTATGGTTGTAAAATGGTGCTTTGGAAAACAGTTTTAGTTGTTACTAAAACAAGTAAAATTAGAACCATTGTATGATGCAGCAAACCCACTTCTGTGTATATATCCAAAAGATTGAAAGCAGAATCTCAAAGACATTTACACACCCAGGTTCATAGCATCCTTATTCATCATACTCAATAATGAGTATGACCATTACATCAGATTCTTCAAGCCAAAAGTGTAAAGAACCCAAATGTCCATTGACACTTGAATGAATAAACAAAATGTGGAATACACATACAATGGAATACAATGCCACCTTAATAAAGAAGGAAATTCTGATAGATGCTGCAACATAGATGAACCTTGAGGATATATGCTAAGTGAAATAAGCCAGTCACAAAACAACAGATACTGCATGATTCCACTTACATGAGGTATCTGAAGTATTCAAATTCAGGCCAGTTCGGTGGCTCACACCTGTAATCTCAGCATTTTGGGAGGCTGAGGCAGGTGAATCACCTGAGGTCAGGAGTTCGAGACCAGCCTGGCCAACATGGCAAAATCCCTCTCCACTAAAGATACAAAAATTAGTCGGGCACGGTGGCAGACACCTGTAATCCCAGCTACTCAGGAGGGTGAGGCGGGACAATAGCTTGCACCTGGGAGGCAGAGGTTGCAGTGAGCCAAGATCATACCAGCGCACTCCAGCCTGGGTGACAGAGCAAGACTCCTTCTCAAAAATAAATAAATAAATAAATAAAGTATTCAAATTCTTACAGACAGAAAGAATGATGGTTGCCAGGGGCTGGGGAGACAGAACAAAGTGGAAGCTGTTATTTAATATATAGAGAGGTTCAGATTTGCAAGATGAGGAAGTTCTAGAGATAGGTTTCACAACAACATGAATATATTTAACACTATCTGACAGTACCCTTAGAAATGGTTAAGATAATAAATTTTAGGAATGTTTTAATTCACAATAAAAATTTCTGTAAATGAGTAAATAAATAAATAAAACTGACCACACCAAGTGTTGACATGGATATAGAAGAACTGCAACCTTCATACATTGCCAGTGGGAATGTCCATCCACTTTGGAAAACACTTTGGCAGTTTCTTAAAGACTAAACATATATCTCCCACACCACACTAGGTATTTATCCAAGAAAAAGTAAGGCATACGTCTGTACAGACTTGAACAAGGATGTTCATTGTCGCTTTATGAGTAATAGTCAAATCTAGAAACAATCCAAGCATACATCAACAGTGTCTAAAGACAACATTATAACACATTTAGTTATAATTGGCTTTTATTCATGACTTATGAATCAGGGTAACCTTCATTCTACAAAATAGAATGAGAGCTCCACTGAGCAACAGTGGGGGTTGCAAGGTGAGAGCAAGAAAACAGAAAAGAAAAAATAAGTAAACTAATCGTTTTTTTTGGTAAGGATTAAAGCAGAGGGGACTTCCTTATTATGCTGGTTCAGCTAGACTGGAATCTCCTGTTTTCAGGAAAACTGATTTGTTTTGGGATCTATCTGCTTCCTTAAAGTTTCAACTTGATTATGTAGCATTTAGCATGAGTGACTCCATTTTGGTTTGATCTGATCTGTTGCAGTCTTGTTCAGGAGCTCAGTACAAATTAATGGCCTCCGCAATTTTCGTTTAACAAAAGTGAATAAAGAAATTGTGTATATCCATACAATGGAATATTACTCACAAAGTAAGTACACTTTTTACATATAATTTATTGAGTTTTTATTATGTACCAAGCACTCTGCCAAATGCTTTAAACATGTAATCACAACAACTCAGTGAGGTAGGAATAACTAGCCTTATTACGCAGGTGGTGAGGCTGAGTTTTGTAGAAGTTTAGTAACATATACAAGGTTACACAGCCAAGCTGTGTCAAAATCAGAGTTTAAACTTAGGTCTAGAGTAATGGCAAAAATAAGAGTGTTCAATCCCTACACTGTATTTCTTGAATTCAAACAGGAGCTATATGCTCCTGATGATAGTAAACATCCTATACACTCTTGATGATAGGTTGATGATAGTAAACATCTCTGTTGATGAATTTCTCAGCAAACAAAGCTCTGGCTGTTCGCTGGTCGTGTTATCTGCCACTATAGTGCAATGGTTTAGAATGTGAACTGTAAACGTCAACAGCCCAGGTGTGGATTCCCACTGCTACCACTTTCCAGTTGTGTGAGCTATTTAATCTTTCTGTTCTGTTCTCTCTAAAATGGAGATAATAGAATCTGTCTCATTCTCTGATTGAACTTCTAACAGTTTCTGGCACATGATAAAACTTTACCCATCTTTCTTTAACTTCTTGCATTTAACTTTAAATGCTTCTTGTCTCTGTCAAGAAAGATAAGCCACTCTTTAAAAAATGTATTTAATTTAATGTGTTAAAGCCTGTTATATGCAAGGTCCTGGACATTGTTGGGGATACAAAGATGAGTCAGATAGGAGAATCTCAGATGGGAGAATCCCTGTCTCCAGGAATTTTGCAATCTATTAAGCAAAAGCCATGCTCAGTTAATTCAATACTCTTAACATTCATGTGACCTGTGCCTTGTGGTTGGTTGAACTTTATATTTAAATTTTTGACTTTGCAACATTCTAACGTATTTTGCATTATGAAATATTGTGTCTGGGCCTATTCTCATTTAGGCCTTCTTAAATTATCAGCCTTTCCTCCTTGAGAGCAATATTTGTTGATAATAATATTTCATTTTTTTTTACTGTAAAAACTTACTGAAATTTTCCAAGCTTATCCCATTTTGAAATAATTTTTGTAAAGTCTTTTAAGTATTATCAAATTAATATGTAGGTATTGTAATGTTATACACAGTAATGGCCTGACTCTTTAGTGAGGGACAGACAGAATTACAGGTTGTGACAGCTTAAAGCAAACCAAGCTTTTCATGTTGTGCAAGTGACCTCTTTTGCTTTCATGATTGACTGAATCTACTGAAGACAGAAGTAAAACCAGCTTCAATTTTGGTAACCCTGTATGTGTTACTGAACTCCAAAACCTGTATCATAAGGCTAGTTATTCCTATCTCACTGAGTTGTTGTGATTACATATTTAAAGCATTTGGCACAATTCTTGGTACGCAATAAAACCTCAATAAATTATATGTAAAAGTATACTCACTTTGTAATATTTCCTTGTATGGATGTACACAATTAGTTTATTCACTTTTGTTAAACAGAAATTTTGGAGGCCATTATTTTGAACTGAGCTCCTGAACTTGTCTAAATTGACCATTTCACCCCTCTGCAGTGTTGCCTTTAGGAAAAGGCAAATAGGAAAACTACATCAGATTCCCTGGTTTAGGGATCAGCATTGTGATAGAAGCTACACAGTAGAGTGTTAGAGATTGACTTGTATTTTCTCAAAATCCATATGCTGAAGTCCTAACGCCCAGCTCCTCAGAATGTGACCTTATTTGGAAGTGGGGTTGTTGTATATGTGATTAGTTAAGATAAAGTCAGTAGGGTGGGCCCCTAACCCAATATGGCTGATGTATTTATAAAAAGGGAAAATATGAACACAGAGATTCACACATAGAAATTGCCACATGAAGACGAGTTATACCGCCACAAACCAAGGAACTACAAGAAACCAGGAGAGACACCTGGAACAGAGACCTCTCCCGTGTCCTCAGAGGGAGTACGGAGCAGCTGGCATCTTGATTTCACACTTGAAGCCTCCAGAACTGCAAGACAATACACTTCTGGTGTTTAAGCCACTCAGTTGGGAGTACTTTGTTATAGCAGTCCTGGGGAACTTACGCAAGATGGGAGGCGAATTCTGTTTTCTTCTTTTGTTCTTTTCTCCATTATGATACACAAATGCAAGCGCTCTTCTGTAACTTGACTTTTTTTTTTTTAACTTAAGGATACAAAGATGTAATACTTCCCCCATGTTGCTTAAGGCCTACTATGAGAGATAAAACAGATCAACTGGGAGGTCATGGCTTAAATCTAGGCTCTGTCACTTTATTCTGTAGTTCTAGGCAAGTTACTTAGCTTTCCCAAATTTCAGCTTGTTTATCTATAATATGGAGATAATAATATCACTTACCAGTGTTATTGAATAGTTTGAGATAATGTGGGTAAATAGTGTGTGCTCACAAAATGCACCCATATCACAAGGCAACTGCAGTTTAAGGCAGAATGATCTAGACAGGAACGGAAGTATAGCAGGTGCTTTGGGATCTCAGTGGGGAGAGATTTCACATATGCCTGGAAACCTGGGTGAAAGTGATGGCATTTAGGTTGGTCTTTAAATAATTGCAAATTGAGTCAGTGAGAAGGCACTCATGGTGAAAGAAACAGCATGAATGAAGGCAGTAGGTCTCCCAAACACAGAGCACATTCAACAAGTAGTGTGGCTTAGGCTGGAGTATTGGATATAAATTTCAGCTTAACTATCTTCCTCGAAGAGCTCTCTTGATGACGCTGGTTTAGTTGCACACCTCCTCCCCATCCATCTCCAGCACATTGCTGTATTTATTTCCTTCTTAATGTATATCACATGTGGAGTCCTAATTAGGGAGGGGGAGTTGGGCTGGCAGGACCTAGGGAAGGCAAAAGAAGGCAGGTAATGTATAAGCCTGCCTTTCTTCATGGCGCAGGACACATAGCCCTCCTGTGCAAATAACTCATGATCTTCTTACACCTAGCGACCCTTGGCTGATAGAAAAAGTCAAGTTAGCTCACTGCAACCTTGGCATTATCAATACTACACAAAGCCCTCTTCAGCACACAGCACAAACACCATTCTATAAAATGCCCGGCAAGCTTTTGTCTCTTTGCAGTCAGTTCCTTTTTGCTGACCTGCCCATTGCACCCTTGCAACATATTTTCATGCTTTCTCTAATAAATCTGCTTTTCTTTACCTACAACTGTCTTGGTAAATTCTTCGTACTGCCATACCTCCAGCCCCAAATAGTCGCTAATTACCAGTGATGTCACAAACTGTAATTCTCCTGTTTATCTGCCTGTTTACTTAACTATTGTCTGTTTCCCCTACTAGACAAAGGCAGGGACTAGCACTTTTATTCAGAACTGTCCCAGCATTTAACACAGGAGATGCCCAACAAATATTGAGCAAGGAAAAAAGGAAGGAAGAAAAGGAGAGGAGTGGGAGGTAGGGGGAGAAAGGAGGAAACTGCCCGGAGTAGTAGAGGAGTGCCATCAAATCCGTTGAAGTACTAGCTTGGAACCAGAGGATGGAGGGGCTCTTGGAAGGCAGGGTTATTAAAAATCTCAGCTCAGGCTTCTGAATCAGAATTCCTAAGGGAATGATTTGGTAGTCTGCATGTACAACAACCACCCCAGGTGAGTCAGATTCAGGCAAATTTGGGAAATACTATATAGACCCAGCAGTACCAGCATCAGCCGGGAATTCATTCGAAAAAAAAACTTCTCAGGCCCAATTCTCAACCTTCTGAATCAGGATCTGCATTTTAACAAGGTCCCCAGGAGATTGAAACGTGATTGAAATGTACTGAGAATTATGATCCTGCCTCTTACTATAATGTCGTTAGATGCCACCCACCGCTTTGCTTCTTCCAGGCTTGAGTGGAGAATTGGGCTAAATGTGTTTTTGAAATAATGGGAATCCTTGAGTAGAAATCAGGGATATAAATATTCCTACTCTATTTGGTGTCTATAGATAGATCTCAACTTCAACCATGAGACTTCCTTAAAACTGCAATACACAAAAAGTCTTTTAACCAGCAGTTATTCTGGGACATTCTAGTTTGAAGCCAAAAATGATCTCCCACCCAAGAAAGGAACTTGAAAGACTCATACCAGTAACATAAATCACCACAACTAGGAAAAAAAAAAAAAAAAGACTACACAGAACACATACGCACACAAATAAACTCAGAGAAATAATATCTCCATTCAGGAAAATACTGAAATCTGTTTGTGGGGAAATCTTTAGGATAACTACAGAGGACTAAAGGAATAGGAACAAACCAAAATCCTTTAATGAATCATGGAATCTGTAAATTGGTATCAGATGTTCTCCAGTCGAAGCGCTGCAGAGAGCCCAAACAACACTCCAAATTCTTCCAAATAAGGCAGCCCCAGCTACTGCTCTTAAACACAATTGTGCTCTACCTGATTGTCTGTTTGGTTTGGAATGAACCAATTGTTTTCAGAATTAAAGTGCATTTCTACATATAAGATTAGAAGGATCATGAAGGAGGCTTCTTTAAACACACACACACTTATTTACTGAGTCAAATTTTCCAGTGTATCATTTAGGGAAAAGGGTAGCATAAATCCAAGAAGCTGTCTTTGGTTTCATTTGGTGGTCAGGGAGCAAGGGGGATTTGTTTTCCTGTTGTAGCGTAGCAACTTGATTTCAGTGCCACTCCTCTGTTATATGTGTAAAGGGAGATACAAAATATCTCACGAGAGAATTTTCCAGAAGGTGTAGAGATGGTCTTTAGTCAGCCTGTGAGCTCTCAGACATATGCTAAAAAAGAAATTACTTCAAGGAGTGTTTGAAGCAGATACTTAAAAGAGTTAATAGTATAGAACTATAGACTCATAGAAAGAACTCTCAATGGAACATTAATTGGGACATTTACCAGTGTGACAATATACCCATCTTATCTGCTGCAGGTGGGGTGGGGGTGCTGCCTGGGCTGGAGTTAGCTCCCTTAGGCCAGTTAACTCACATGATGAGCAGCTGCCTTAGT
Source organism: Macaca thibetana thibetana (assembly GCF_024542745.1). NCBI lineage: Eukaryota > Metazoa > Chordata > Mammalia > Primates > Cercopithecidae > Macaca > Macaca thibetana. The sequence continues at coordinate 120,847,731 of NC_065581.1, forward strand.
TTACCCCAGTGTGCCAACAAATATAGTTCCGTGTGTGTGACAAGTTGTGAAAAGATTAGGAAGCACTAGTGTGAATCACATCCATACTGTGGGCTTTGAGAATGTGTAAATAGATTGATGATTTTAGGTGGCACATAGGCATATTATAAATGTAAAATTGCTTAGTGAGATGATTTCCCATTCAATTGTCTTTCAATTCATTGGAACACAGAAAGAGAAATGATCAGCGTGTTATCATAGCTTCAAGTATTAATGTCTCATTTAACAAAGAGAAACTACATCACAGGTATATTTTTGCTATTTAGATCTGAATAACTTTTTTTTTTTTTTTTTGAGGCCGAGTCTCGCTCTGGGCCCAGGCTGGAGTGCAGTGGCACAATCTCGGCTCACTGCAACCTCCACCTCCCGGGTTCAAGCAATTCTCCTGCCTCAGCCTCCTGAGTAGCTGGGACTATAGGCACATGCTACCATGTCCAGCTAATTTTTGTATTGTTAGTAGAGACAGGGTTTCCCTGGCGTTAGCCAGGATGGTCTTGATCTCCTGATCTCGTGATCTGCCTGCCTCAGCCTCTCAAAGTGCTGGGATTAGAGGCGTGAGCCACCGCGCTTGGCCCATTGTTTTATTTTATTTATTTTTGGTCATTGGTACTTGTTTTTCATTTATAGTAGTGATTTAAAGTTTCATCTTAAAATAAACTTATTTAGACATAAAAGGGGGCTGATGCAAAGAAAATATTCCACAAAAAGTGGTACAACTTATGTCTTTACCATATGGCAAAAATTGTGAAGCTCATATTCAAATAACTGAAGTTCCAAAAGCATCATCCATTAAGTTGCTTGAATCCACTCTGCAATATCTCTGATAAGTCACTTAAAACCCTTCTAGACACAGCAGACATATTATTAGTGCAATTTATTCCATTTTAGGAAAGGTTAAACTGTTAAAATTTTAACACTTTTAGTTGAAATCTGTTTTCAGGATCTTCCTATTATTAATTCCAATTTATCTCCCTGGAGCCCAGTGGAACAAATCTAATCACTCTCTACACTGAAACCCTCTTACATATTGGAAAATGACTCTATGTTTAGTATCCACCCCCACACCATTATCATTCTTTGTCTCTTGGGACACATACACACTAGACCTCCTTTCATCAAGCCAAACAGCCTTCAATTTTCCCCCTCTGACACAATTCTGATCATACTCACCCCCTGGCCATTCTTTTCTGGGCTTGTTCTAATTTATCAGTGTCTCTCTTAAACCGTGTGAATCAATTAAAACTATTTTGGTTGCATGTGGCAGAAAACCTAGTTTAAGCTAGCTTGCATAGTTTAAATCTCCAGAGTAAGATTCACTGAAGGCATGATTTGATATAGGGGCTCACAGAAGACCCAAGAATCAATATTCACTGTCTCTCTTCTCTCCTAGCTCTGTTTTCTCCTAAGAAGGGCCTACATCTAGGCAGGCATTTCATTCAGCATAGCAAGATGGTTAAAGAGGTCCAGACTTACCTTCTTACAACCTCAAGTCTAGTACAGAAGGATGGGAATCTCTCAGAAATCCCAGAAAAAGTCTCACTGCATCTCAGGAGCTCCGAATGTGTCAGATGCTTTCTCCTGGACCAATTACTCTCAGCAAAGGAGTGCAATATCCTGATTGGTCAGAAGCAAGGAGTAAAGACAACTTTATCAGCAGTACAGGGCTTTACATGGGGATAGAATTCATGTCCCAGAGGAAAAGCAAGTTGTGTTTACTAGAAAAATTCATATAATGATGTCCAGATAAAAACTCAGTATACTGGGTGAGGTATGACCAGAGAATAAAGCAAGACAATCGCTTCCTTTGTTATGAACTTTATATGTCAACATGGGAGTAAGTGAGATAGAGTATTCTCCATTTGAAAACTATCAGGGGCTGTTATTTCTATCTTCTCTCTGTGCTGGTAGCCTGTGCATGGTGGGGACATTATATCAACGTAAAACATTGTTTCTTGGTTTCCAGACCAAAGCATATAATGAAGATGAGCTGGTTTTAAAAGAAGAGATAGTTATATAATTGCTTACACCGATAGCAACCAGGTATGGGAGCTCACAGCAAGAAAGGAAATAGAAAAGCCATACCATGTGGTGGTTATAATTTAAAAAGCAAAAAGACAAAGTTTCCGACTTCAAAACTTCATATAACTTCATATAACTGCAGTAATCAAGGAAGAGGACTGAACCACATGGCCAAATAGAAGCTTTTGTCCACCCAACAGGAACACCAATTTAACAACTACCTACACACAAAAAGCACCAATTTAACAACTCTCTCCACGCAAAAATCAGGTGGAAACCACAGAACCTGGTTTCAACTTTAAATTGCTGAAAGAGGCACTGAAGAGGGGAGGAAGCACAGTCTTGAATTGCTGACACCACCCCTCCCCTATCCCCTGGCAGGGCTGCGTAGCATGGAGAGAGAATCTGTGTGCTTGAAGGAGGAGAGCACAGCGATTGTGGGACCCTGCTGTGAACTTAGTGCTGCCCTGTCAAAGCAAAACCAGGTTAAACTCTGTTGATGCCTGCCTATGAAGGGAGAGTCTAGACCAGCCCTAGCCAGAGGGAAATCGCCCATCCCAGGAGTCAGAACTTGACCTTGGCAAGCATCAAGGGCTAAAATGCTCTGAGGTCCTAAATAAACTTGAAATGCATCTAGGCCACAAGAGCTACAATTCCTAAGCAAGCACTAGTGCTGTGCTGGACATAGAGCCAGTGGACCTAGAACACCAGTCAGAGTGGCTAAGGAAGTGCTTGTTCCACCCCTCCCGTAACCCCAGACAGCACAGCTTGCAGCAACAAAAGTGACTCTTTTTTTCTGCTTAAGCAGAAGAGAGCAAAGAGAAAAGAGGACTTTGTCTTGTATCTTGGATAGTAGCTCAGCCATTAAAGGATAGGGCAGCAGGGAGAGTCATAAGGCCACCATTCCAGGTCCTAGCTCCCAGACAATGTGTCTAGTCACACCCTGGGCCAGAAGGGAACCTGCTGCCTTGAAGGGAAGGACCCAGTCCTGGCAAGATTTATCATTTGCTGACTAAAGAGCCCTTGGGCTATCAAAAACCAGCAGCAATACCCAGCTAGTAAGCCATGAGCCTTGGGTGAGTCTCGAAGAGTCTTCAGGTATCAGCTCAACTACAGTGGACTAGAGCACCAGGCGGGCTCTTGGGGTCCCCAATTCCAAGACTTGGCTCTTGGGCAGCATTTCTGGACCTGCCCCAGACCAGAGGGAAACCCACTGCCCTGAAGGGTGAGTCCTAGGCCTGGCAGCATTCATCAAAAGCTGATTGAATGCCTTGGGCGTTAAGTGAACATTGGTGGTAACTTGGCAGTACCCGGTGGGACTGTGGTGGTGGTGGCCACAGGGAGAGTGCCACCTGCCTGTGGAAAGGGGAGACAATAGTGAGAAGGACCTTGTTTCATGGTTTTTTGTGCCAGCTTAGCCTCAATAGAATAGAGTACCAGGTAGATTTCTAATGACTCCAGTTCCTGGCTGCTGGATGCCATCTCTGGACCTGCCTGGGGCCTGAGAGAATTTGCCACCCTGAAGAGTAGGACCCAAGCCTGGCTGGTTTCACCAACTGCTGATCATAGAGCCCCAGGGCCTTGAACAGACACAGGCAGTAGCCAGGTAGGGGTTAAACCTGGCCTTGGGTGAGACCCAGTGCTGTGCTGGCTTCAGATCTGACCAAGCACAGTCCCAGTGGTGGTGGCCACAGGGGTACTTGTGTCTCCCCACTCTCAACCCAGGCAGTTCAGCAGAGACAGAGAGAGAGAGCAAGAGAAAGAGAGAGGGACAGACTCTGTCGGAGAGAAAGTAAGGGAAGAGAACAAGAGTTTCTTGCCTGGTAATCCAGAGAATACTTGATCTTATCCAACACCACCAAGTTAGTACCTCTATGAGTCTGCAAGAACCACAGGATTATTTGGCTTGGGGACCAAGTCCCTTCAAATACCTGGGAAGCCACAAACAAGTGGCTTGTTTGTGGACACAAACAAGTCCAGACTACAAAGACTACAATAAGTACTGAACTTTTCAATGCCCAGACTCCAATGAACATCCACAAGCACCAAGACAAATCCTGGAGAAACAGGTATGTGACCTTTCAGACAGAGAATTCAAAATAGCTGTTTTGAGAAAACTCAAAGAAATTCAAGATAACATAGAGAGGAAATTTGGGATTCTATCATAAATTTAACAGATTGAAATAATTTAAAAGAATCAAGCAGAAATCCTAGAGTTGAAAAAATGCAATTAACATACTGAAGAATGCATCTAAATCTCTTAATAGCAAACTTGATCAAGCAGAAGAAAGAATTGATGAGTTTGAAGACAGGTTATTTGAAAATATACAGTCAGAGGAGACAAAAAAAAAAAAAAAAAGAAAAAGAAAAAGAATGAACCACACCTACAAGATGTAGAAAATAGCTTCAGAAGGGCAAATCTAAGAGTTATTGGTCTTAAAGAGAAGGTAGAGGAAGAGATAAAGATATAAGGGTAGAAAGTTTATTCAAAGGGATGATAACAGAGAACTCCCCAAACCTATGGAAAGATATCAACATTCAAGTAAAAGAAGATTATAGAACACCAAGCAGATTTAACCCAAAGAAGACTATCTCAAGGCATTTAATACTCAACTCCCAAAGGTCAAGGATAAAAAAAGCATCCCCAAAGCAGCAAGAAAAAGGAAATAACATATAAGGGAGCTCCTATACGTCTGGCAGCAGACTTCTTAGTGGAAACTTTACAGGCCAGGAAAGAGTGGCTGAGAGAAGAAAACTTTTACCCTAGAGTAGTATATCTAGCAAAAAATATCCTTCGAACATGAAGGACAAATAAAGACTTTTCTGGCCAGGTGCAGTGGCTCACGCTTGTAATCCCAGCACTTTGGGAGGCTGAGGTGGGTGGATCACCTGAGGTCAGGAGTTCAAGACCAGCCTGGCCAACATGGCAGAACCCTGTCTCTACTAAAAATACAAAAATTAGCTGGGCATGGTGGTGGGCGCCCGTAATCCCTGCTACTTGGGAGGCTGAGGAAGGAGAATCGCTTCAACCTGGGAGGTAGAGGTTGCAGGGAGCCAAGATCGTGCCACTGCACTCCAACCTGGGCAACAGAGCGAGACTCCATCTCAAAAAAAAAAAAAAAAAAAGACTTTTCCAAACAAACAAAAGCTTAGGGATTTCATCAACACCAGACTTGTCCTTCAAGAAATGCTAAAGGAAGTTCTTCAATCCAAAACCTGAATAGAACAATAACAGGTAATGAGATTGAAACCATAATACAAAGTCTGTTAGCAAGCAAAAGTCTACGATTCAATGGCTTCGCTTCCCTGCTGAATTCTACCAAACATTTAAAGAGGAACTAATACCAATCCTACTCAAACTATTCTGAAAAACAGAGGAGGGAATACTTTCTAATTCATTCTATGGTGCCAGTATGACCCTGATGCCAAAACCAGACAAAGAAACATCAAAACAAAACCAAACAAAACAAAAAGACAGAAAAGTAAAGAAAGAAAACCACAGGCCAACATCCCTGAAGAATATTGATGCAAAAATCCTCAACAAAATACTAGCAAACCGAATTCAACAACACATTAAAAAGATCATTCATCATGATAGATAGGATTTATCCCAGAGATTCAAGGATGGTTTAACACACACAAATCAACCAATGTGATATATCATATCAACAGAATAAAGGACAAAAATCATATGAACGTTTCAATTGATGCTGAAAAAGCATATGATAAAGTTCAATATCTGTTCATGACAAAAATCTTTAAAAAATTGGGGATAGAAGGAACATATCTCAACATAATAAAGGACGTCTATGACAGACCCATGACTAGTATCACACTGAATGAGGAAAAACTGAAAAACTTTCCTCTAATATCTGGAACATGACAAGGATGCCCGCTGTCACCACTGTTATTCAGCATAATACTGAAAGTCCTAGCTAGAGCAGTCGGACAAGAAAAAGAAATAAAGGGCATCCAAATTGGAAAGGAAGAAATCGAATTATCCTTGCTTGCAGATGATATGATCTTATATTTGAAAAAGCCTAAGGACTCCTCCAGAAAATTATTAGAATTGACAAACAAATTCAGTAAAGTTGCAGGATACCAAATCAACATACAGAAATCAGTAGCATTTCTATTTGCCAACAGTGAACAATCTGAAAAAGAAATCAAGAAAGTAATCCCATTTACAATAGATGCACATAAAATTAATTATCTAGGAATTAATTTAACCAAAGAAATGAAAGATCTCTCAATGAAAACTATGAAACACTGATGAAAGAAACTAAAGAGGACACAAAATAATAGAAAGATATTCCATGTTCATGGATTGGAAGAATCAATATTGTTAAAATGTCCATACTACCCAAAGCAATCTACTGATTCAATGCCATCCCTATAAAAACACCAATTACATTCTTCACAGAAATGGAAAAATGAATCCTAAAATTTATATGGAACACAAAAGACCTAGATTAGCCAAAGCTATCCTGAGCAAAAAGAAGAAAACTGGAAGAATCACATTACCTGACTTCAAATTATACCACAGAGCTATAGTAACCAAAACAGTGTTAATACTGGAATGAAAACAGACACATAGACCAATGGAACAAGATGGAGAGCCCAGAAACAAATTCATACATCTCCAGTGAACTCATTTTCAACAAAGATGCCAAGAACATTGATGAAAAGACAATATTCAATAAATAGAGCTGGGAAAATGGAATATCCATGTGCGGAAGAATGAAACTAGACCCGTATCTCTAGCCATATACAAAAATCAAGATGGATTAAAGACCTAAATCTAGGACCTCAAACCATGAAACTACTAAAAGAAAACATTGAGAAAACTCTTAAATCTAGACCTAAATCTAGGACCTCAAATGATGAAACTACTAAAAGAAAACACTGGGCAGTGGGCAAATATTTCTTGAGTAATACCCCACAAGCACAGGCAACCAAAGCAAAAATGGACAAATGGGATCACATCAAGTTAAGAACTTCTGCACAGCAAAAGACACAAACAACAACAAAGTGAAGAGGCAACCCAGAGAATGAGAGAAAACATTTGAAAACTACCCATCTGATAAGGAATTAATAACAAGAATATATAATGAGCTCAAACAACTTTACAGGAAACAATCTAATAATTCAATCAAAAATGGGCAAAAGATCTGAATAGATATTACTAAAAGAAGACATACAAATAACAAACAGGTTTATGAAAAGGTGCTCAACATCATTGATCATCAGAGAAATGCAAATCAATACTACAAGGAAATATTATCTCACCCCAGTTAAAATGGTTTTTATTCAAAAGACGGGCAATAAAAAATGCTGTTGAAGATGTGGAGAAAAGGGAAACCTTGTACACTGTTGGTAGGAATGTAAATTAGTAAAACCACTATGGGGAACAATTTCGAAACTCCTCAAAAAACTTAAAATATAGGTACCACACAATCCAGCAATCCTGCGGCTAAGCATATACCCCAAAGAAAGGAAATCAGTATATCAAAGATATATCTGCACTTTCATATTTATTGCAGCACTATTCACAGTACCCAAGATTTGGAAGAGTATTAGTCCATCCTCACACTGCTATGAAGAAATACCAGAGACTGGGTAATTTATAAAGGAATGAGGTTTAATTGACTTACAGTTCCACATGGCTGGGGAGGCCTCAGGAAACTTACAATCATGGCACAAGGCAAAGGAGAAGCAGGCGCCTTCTTCACAGGGTGGCAGGATGGAGTGAGTGCAACCAGGGGAAATGTCAGATGCTTATAAAACCATTGGAACACATGAGACTCACTCATTATCACTAGAATGGCATGGGGGAAACTGCCCCCATGATCCAATTATCTCCACCTGGTCCTGCCCTTGACACATGGGGATTATTACAATTCAAGGTAAGACCTGGGTGGGGACACGGAGCCAAACTGTATCAGGAAGCAACCCAAGTTTTCATTAATAGATGAATGGATAAAGAAAATGTGGTACATATACACAATGGAGTATGATTCAGATCCTGTCATTTGCAGCAACATGGATGGAACTGAAAGTCACTAAGTAAAATAAGCCAGGCACAGAAAGACAAACTTTGCATGTTCTCACTTATTCGTGGGAGCTAAAAATAAAAAGAATTGAACTCATGGAAATAGAGGGTGGAAGGATGGTTACCAGAGGCTGGGAAGGATAGTGGAGGGATGGGGGGAAAATGGGGATTGTTAATGGGTACAAAAAATACTTAGAAAAAATGAATAAAGTCTTGTATTTGGTAGTGCAACAGGGTGATTATAATCAATAATAACTTTATAGTATATTTAAAAATAACTCAAAGGGTATAGCTGGTTTGTTTGTAACACAAAGAATAAATGCTTGAGGTGATGGATATCCCATTTACCCTGATGTGATTATTATGCATTACATGCCTGTATTAAAATACCTCATGTACTCCATAAATATATATACCTACTATGTACCCACAAAAATTAAAAGTAAAAAATTATTTTGGCCAGGTGCGGTGGCTCACGCCTGTAATTCCAGCACTTTGGGAGGCCAAGGCGGGTGGATCACGAGGTCAGGAGTTTGAGACCAGCCTGGCCAATACAGTGAAACCCCGTCTCTACTAGGTATACAAAAACTAGCCAGGTGTGGTGGCACATGCCTGTAGTCCCAGCTACTAGGGAGGCTGAAGCAGAAGAATCGCTTGAACCTGGGAGGCAGAGGTTGCAGTGAGCCGAGATTGCGCCACTGCACTCCAACCTGGGCAACAGACGGAGATTCCATCTCGAAAGAAAGAAAGGAAGAAAGGAAGAACTTTTTGCACTTCAAAAGACACCATTAAGGAAATGAAAAGGGCCAGGCTGTCTTGGCTCATGCCAGTAATCTCAGCACTTTGGGAGGCCTAGGAGAGAGAATGCTTAAGGCCAGCAGTTCAAGATCATCCTAGGCAAGATGGAGAGGACATATCTCTACAAAAAATTTAAAATTAACCAGCCATAGTGGCATGTGCCTGTAGTCTCAACTGCTTGGGAGGCTGAGGCAGGAGGATCACTTTAGCCCAGGACTTCGAGGATACAGCAAGCTAAAAAGATGCCACTGTACTCCAGCCTGAGCAACAGAGTGACACCTCACCTCTAAAAAATAAAATAAATTTTTAAATTTTTTTAAAAGAAACTGAAAAGATAAGCCACAGAATGGGGGAAAATATTTTCAAGTCATATATTTAACAAATGACTAGTATCTAGAATATATAAAGAACTTCTTCAAATCAACAATTTTAAAAACTCAGTTTTTAAGACAAAAGAATGGATGGACATACCAGCAAAGAAAATATGCAAGTAACTAACATGCATATGAAAAGATGATCAACATCATTAATTATTAGGAAAATGGAAATTAAAACCACAATGAGCTACTACTTCACACCCACTAGAATGACTATAATCAAAAAGTCAGACAATACCAAGTGTGGGCAATAATGTGAAGAAAATGGAATACTCTACACTGCTAATGGGAATTTTAAATGATAGGGCTACTTTTCAAAAGAGTCTGGCAGTTTTCTTTAAAAATTAAACATCAATTTAACTGCCTGGTATCGTAGCTCATGCTTGTAATCCCAGCACTTCGGGAGAATGAGGAGGGAGGATTGCTTGAGCCCAAGAGTTCAAGACTACAGTAGGCTATGATCTTGCCATTGCACCCCAGCCTGGGCAACAGAGTGAGACCCTATCTCGAAAAACAATAACATAATTTTACCATACAATACAGCAATTCCACTTCTGGATATTGACCCAGAGAAATGATGATATAGACCCACACAAAGACTTGCACATAAATGTTCACAGCAACATTATTTATAATAGTGAAGGTGGAGGTTGCAGTGAGTCAAGATCACTGCATTGCACTCCAGCCTGGGCAACAAGAGTCAAATTCCATCTCAAAAAAAAAAAAACAAAAACCCGACAACAAAAAAATCAAAAAATATAAAAATTAGCCAGGTGCGATAGTGCACAACTGTAATCCCAACTACTCAGGAGGCTGAGCCAGGAAAATTGCTTCAACTCGGGAGGTGGAGGTTGCAGTGAGCCAAGATCGTGCCACTGCAATCCAGTGGCTGACAGAGTGAGACTGCAGTCTCAAAAAAAAAGAAAAAAAAAAAATATATATATATATACACACACACACACACACACACACAATTTAGTGAGTGTTTTTTGTGTTTTTTGTTTTTGCTTTTTTTTTTTGAGGTAGAATCTCACTCTGTTGCCTAGGCTGGAGTGCAGTGACGTGATCTCAGCTCACTGCAACCTCTGCCTCCTGGATTCAAGCAATTCTCCTGCCTCAATCTCTCAAATAGCTGGGATTACAGGCATGCAGCACTACACCTAGCTAATTTTTGTATTTTTAGTACAGATGGGGTTTCACCATGTTGACCGGGGTGGTCTCAAACTCCTGGCCTCAAGTGACCCGACTGCCTCGGCCTCCCAGAGTGCTGGGATTACAGGCATCAGCCACTGCACCTGGCCTGAATTGTATACTTAAACTAGGTAAATTGTATGCTATGTAAATAGTATCTCATTAAAGTTGTTTTTAAAAGCAGAATACTCATAGCCACCTAGAAACAAACGTTGTAAGTAAAGAAAATAATTTTTTTTTTTTTTTTTTTGAGGCAGAGTCTCTCCCTGTTGCCCAGGCTAGAGTGCAGTGTCATGATCATAGCTCAGTGCAGCCTCAGACTCCTGGGCTCAAGCAATCCTCCTGCCTCAGCCTCCTGAGTAGCTAGATCTACAGGTGCAAGCCACTACGCCCAGCTAACTTTTAAATTTTTTGTATAGATGAGATCTTGCTATATTTCTCAGGCTGGTCTTGAATTCCTGGCCTCCAGTGATTCTTCTTCTTGGCTTCCCAAAATGCTGGGATTACAGGCATGATCTACCACACCTGGCCCAAGAAAACATAATTAAGTTCCAACTAGGTGGTGAAATTATGAATGATTTTTATACTTTATGTTTTTCTGTATTTTACAAGTAAAAATATTTTTCATACCTGAAGAAACAACAATGATAATTTAAAAAATTATCCTCTGAGAGGCAAACATAAACTCACTACATAACAAACCAGAGGAGAGCTGTGTAAAGTCACCTTGATAAAGAGACAGAATTACTCTCAGGCCTTATGTGGCAGTAACCTGATTAAAGTGAATGACGTGTAAAGAATGAAGAATCAGGCTGGTTGCCGTAGTTTACACCTGTAATCCCAGCACTTAAGGAAGCCAAAGTAGAAGAATCGCTTGAACTCAGGAGTTTCAGACCAGCTTGGGCAATATAGCAAAACCCCATCTCTATTAAAAATACAAAAAATTAGCCTGGCATGGTGGCACATGCCTGTAGTTCCAGCTACTTACGAGGCTGAGGTGAGAGTATCACCTGAGTCCTGGAAGTTGAGGCTACAGTGAGCTGTGATTGTGCCACTGCACTCCAGCCTGAGTGACAAGAGTGAGACCCTGCCTCAAAAGAGAAAAGGGAGAGAAAGAAAGGAAGGAAGCGATAAAGAGAGAGAGAAAGAAAGGGAGAAAGAAAGAAGAATCAATCAGCAGAGAACATTCATCAATAAAGAAAGCAAAGAAAACAGACAGTTGCAGAGGCAAGCATTGCAGGGCTTAACCAATCCCATGCAGCAAGGTGAGGGCTGGTCACAGAGCCGGCATGTATAACCCCATGGTGGAGATGGACACCATACATCTCACAGAACTTTAGAACATTAGGCATTCTAACTGTGTGTCTTAGTCTATTTCTTCTGCTGTAACAAAAACACCATAAACTGAGTGCCTTATAAACAAGAGAAATTCCCACAGGTCCGGAGGTTGGGAAGTCCAAGATCAAGGCCATACATCTGCTTTCTAGGTCATGGACAATTTCTCTCTGTCTTCTCGCAATGGAAGGGGTGAGGGATCTCTTGGGCCTTGGGTCAGCTTACCTTTCTTGGTGACAATCCAATTTTGAAAAGAACGTTTCATTCAATCTTCATTATAAAGACATCCAAGACACCAAAACATATTAAAAGTATTATATGTTCAGCATATTTTATTTAAGAACTCACTCACTGGAAGAATTTAAATTCTTTAAATCTTGTACTAATTGGCCCCAGACCATCCAGCTATATGAATGAAAATTCTAGCACTAGCTGGTTCAGTTTCACTCTAGTCATAAGACCCATCCTGGTTAAATAGAGAGCTTCCTTCTAATGACTGTTGGTGGCGTAGATGCTAGAAAGAGCCTTTGGCTCTGTACCTAAGTCCTCTGCTTCTGGGGACAATGGAGCATATCTGAGTGTGAGCTATAGTGTCCTGCAATATATAGGCACTGACCTTTTGTCCTGGTTCATAATTTCTATTCTTATTCCCATATGAGACTTTGAGGCCAAGACACTGTGCCTCATTCTGTCTGCCCTCTACCTCCTTTCATAAACCCCCATTCTAGCTGTACCCCAGTGAAATCCCTGCTCTGATCCTGGATGAATCTTTTGATTGCAGCGCTTGTTGGATGCTCTGAACCACCTTTTCGTAGAATAGTGGTTCTCACACTCGGTTTCTGTGATGCAGCAATTCAGTTCTAATGCTGATCACCCAGAGTTAGCATCAGAATCCATAGGTTTACAGGAAGTCCTCAATAAGACTGCCCTCATTTCAGATGCCAGCTGCAAGTTCAGGAGTCCCCAGGTCACCTGCACTTCTGACCAGCTGGCTACAAATTTGGGAGTTCCTACTATCTTTTCAGGTTCAATGATTTGCCAGAATGACTTAGAGAATTCAAGAAAGTACTATTGTTATGATTACAGTTTTATTTCAAGCGACACAAACTGGGACCAGCCAAATGACAATACACATAGGGTGGGATCTAGGAGGGTCCCAGATGCAGAACTTCCATGCCATCTCCCCAAGGAGTCAGGATACGTCAGTATCCCTGCACAGGAAGCTCCCCCAAGCCTTAGTGCCCAGAGTTTTAATTGAGGTCTCATTACATAGACATGATTGATTGAATCATTGGCCACATGATTGAACTGAGTCTCCAGCCACTTTCCCCACACTGGAAGTTGGACTAATATCACTGTTGTTCAAAGACGCAACCTTCTAATCACATGGCTGGTCTTCCCAGCATGCCTAGTTCCCATTCTGAGTCATTGCCTTAGTGTAAATTCAGGTGTGATCCAAGGGCCCACCATGAATAACAAAGACACTACCATCACTGAAGGGAATTCTAAGAATTTGAAATCTCCCTCTCTGGAACTGTAGACAATGCCAGCCAAATCCTTTCTTACAGAACAGTTGCATGTTGCAGTCACTTAAGAAGGTTTTTAAAAATGTTCATGCCCGGACCCCACCAAAAGAGTCTCATTTAATTGGTCTGGGGAACAACCTGAATATGAAGATCTTTAAAACCCCCAGATGATTCTAACATACTGTTTAGTTCCATTCAGGCTGCTATTTAAAAATACTGTAAATTGTGTGACTTATAAACAGCAGAAATTTATTTCTCACAGTTCCGGAGGCTGGGAAACTCAAGATACAGTCACCAGCAGATTTTGTGTCTGGTGAGGACCTACTTCTTAATCCATAGATAGCTGTCTTCTTGCTGGGTCTTTAAATGGTAGAAAAGGCAAGGAAGCTCTCTGGGACTTCTTTTATAAAGGTATTAATCCCATTTATGAGGACTATACCCTCATGACCTAATCACCTCCCAAAGGCCTCATCTCCAAATATTACATTGAGTATTAGGATTTAACATATGAATTAGGGTGGGTACATACACATTCAGTCTGCAGCACATACCCTATAAGCTGTGCTGCTGACCCTCCTTCATCCTCTTACTATGAACTCCTAGGATCTGTGTGCTCCTCCAAATTAGACTGGACTTGTTAGTTTAGTTAACAGAGCTCAAAACATGCCACTTGGCTCGGGCCAGACATCTTATGATCCAAGTTAAGTCTAGGGCCTCTGTGTTGCACAACTCCAGGGAGCCCAATTCATATTATACTCTGTGTAAATGGCACCCCCGGATTTATGCAGTGTACACATTACACTGTATAATGGGGCAAAGTCTTGTTCAGTCACCACCCATCAAATTTACACCAAGCAAATTTGCCAAATGACCAACTTACCAGGTTTATCAATTTTACTTACATGTTTATTAGCCCTATCAGGAATATTTTCATAGTTCTATCAGTTTTAAATTTTAAGTTTAAAACCATCTAAAAGTAAATCAGAATTTAGCTAAAATGACTTTGTATATTAAGAAGAAAGTATGGACTGAAGGACTCCCATAGTAGATGCTGAAATTTTGAAAAGTTGAACATTTTGTGAAAGCCCATAGTGAATTTAACATTCTTATTAAATTCACTATTAGTAAACTTTGTAAATTCATGTAAATTTGACATGTCAGATTATTTGATAAATTAGCTTTCAGAAAACCGGCTTTCAGTGAGTGGGAATTCTTGAAATTATTTTCTCAGCTTCTTCTTGTGAGAAAGAAAGATTTTTTAAAATTATCTAAAACAATTGCTTTTGTGAGAATGAGTTATACCCTAGTATTTTCCAAATAGAATGCAATTTGGAGATTTCATTTTGAAAACATTTAAAATAGAAAGGGCAGGAATAAAGAGGATTAAAATATGAACCACTTGTGAGAACCAAGGCCTTTTCCCAAGGGACTGGGAGGTGCTCCCCGGCAATGAAACAATAAACTTTTCCAGCAGAAAAAAAAATTTAGCAAAACTTGGCAACTATGGTGGGGTAAGAGGTTGTACTCAACATTAAAGTCCCAATGTAATACATTTCCTAAGCATAAACAGTGATTACCTTTATCCTTACAAAGTCAATTCAAGGTACTTAAGTGGGTCATTTTTTGTTCATTTACCTGAGGAAAAAAATATTAGAAAGCTCTTTCTACCTCATACTAGAATAGGAAATCATTTTTAGCAATCTTCCTTTTCTTTTTTCCCCATTTTTTCAAGGAAAGAAGATTCAAATTTGTGGCTATAATTGCATTTTAAGCTACCTAAGAAAATTGCTCATGAGAAAACATTTGCCTTCTAAAAATAAAACAAAGCAACCTAATGCAAACATGTCTAGCCCTAGCTTTGAAAGTTCTCCCTGAATTCCAACCTCTCGTTTTCTGTTTGTTTCTGAGTTTGTTGATGAACTAGCCAACCCTGAAGATTGACACTGCAGGACTCAATAAAAATCCTTACAAATATACAGGTATGGTTGGTTGCTTTTGAAAAATAAAATTTCCCAGCTCATTCCACAACCTCAATTATCTCATACTGCTGGAGGGTCTGGAAATACAGAGCCAAAGTTAAGGGTTCCAGCAGTCAGTTTCCAAAGTGTCATTGGAGTGGGCTAAAGGTGCACATTAGTTTGGTCTTACACCTCCTGTTCGTTTTCAAGAGCGTGAATAATTACAGTGATTTATCTGTGAAATGTGCAGCTTGGAGTTGGATGTGGGGAAGCCACATAATGCTGTCAATGCTTCAGCCTGGAGTAAATAAAATAGTGAAATATATTTAGCAAGCAATAATGCAAGGCATTGAGGAACAGAAATAAAAAGCAAAAACTGTCTTTACACGAATAGAGAACTTTACAAAATACCATGTATTCACAAAAAGGAAATAATTACAGAAAATATAAACAGATGAAAAAAAAAAAAAAAAAAACCCAGGAAGTCTTCCAAGTTCCAAATTTCCATTCTGATTCCAACTCCAAAAAGGCAGGTCAGTTTCTCAGGAACTTTATTCCCTCCCATTTTCCAGCCTGTCTTCATGTGTAAGTGACCAATTCTAGATAAAATGAAAAACATGGCTTAGATGATAATACCTTCCCGGGTCAAGGCCAATGTGAAGATTCAAGTCAGGGTTAAGATTGGAGTTAGTGATTCCCTTCCTTTTCCCAGATGCCTCTAAAGAAAGACTTTGCAGGACTGTAGTGCCTGATATAAAGAAGGTTTTCCCTTCCAAAGAATGCTGCTTTCCTGGTTTTGCTTTTCTCTAACATAGATTGGGCTTGCACACAAGTATTAATTTACTTCAAAGGACTTGGAAAGTCTAATCAAAAACTGACTTTACAACTGACTTTGCCACAGAATGCAAACAAAAACCAGCCAAATTAGTTTGCGTGCAGAGATATATCCAATGATATATCTAATATCACCTAAATGTGAACTTTTTTGGCTTGGCATGGTGGCTTATGCCTGTAATCCCAGCACTTTGGGAGGCAGAGGTGGGCGGATCACTTGAGATCAGGAGTTCAAGACCAGCCTGTCCAACATGGTGAAACCCTGTCTCTACTAAAAATATAAAAATTAGCAGGGCATAGTGGCACATGCCTGTAATCCCAGCTACTTGGGAGGCTGAGGCACAAGAATCACTTGAACCTGGGAGGTGGAGGTTGCAGTGAGCTGAGATCACACCACTGCACTCCAGTCTGAGCAACAGAGTGAGACTCCATCTCAAAAAAAAAAAAAAAAAAAAAAAAGTGCACTTTCTGCAGTACTCTCAAGTTCCTCTTCTCACCATCCCCTCTTCTTGCATAACTGTATTCAGGCCTTTGCTTCCATTGCCACCTATATATTGATGACTCCCATCTTATCACTCTCTTGAGTTTTAATCTCATACATTTGAGGATCTTTGGAGAAGCAGAGAATGAGGGATCCAGAGCCTTCAGTTTTAGAAACTTTTTTGCTCCTTCAACATTCTAAAGAAACTTTAAAATAAATATACATACAAGCTGTTGTCTGCTCTGCTTGGCATCGTAATGTTCATATTATTGGCTGTATTTTCAATTAGACACATTTTCTTCTAAGTCAATTGATATGGTTTAGGTCTGTGTCCTCACCCAAATCTCATGTCTAGTAATCCCCAATGTTGGAGGTTGGGCCTGGTGGGAAGTGAATGGATCATGGGGGCGTGCGTCCATTTTGGCGCTGTTCTCATGATAATGAGTGCATTATCACGTGATCTGGTTGTTTAAAAGTTTGTAGCACCTCCCCACCTCGCTCTTCTCTCCTGCTCCAGCCATGTCAGATGTGCCTGCTTCCCTTGGCCTTCCACCACAATTGAAAGTTTCCCGAGGCCTCCCCAGTCATGCTTCCTGTACAGCCTGTGGAACCGTAAGCCAATGAAACCTCTTTTCTTTATAAATTACCCAGTCTCAGGTAATTCTTTATAGCAGTGCAGGAACAGACTAATAATTGATATTCAGGTAGACAGGTTAGGAATCTGACAATTTCCCGAAACTGTAGGCCATCATTTCATAGCAGAATTGATAGGATGCGTAATACATAGAAAATGCTAAAGCAATAGTATGCAGAGGATGGTTAGTGACTTCTTTCTTATATTTTTAATACTCATACTAATATTTATATTGATTTGTATTAATATCAGGTAGGATTAACATTGGCTGCAGGTAAAAGAAGCCTTCACCAAATTACAGTTTACTTCTGCCTTCAAGGGCGTCTGAAGGTTGATAATCCAGGGTTGGGATGGTTGTTTTGCTTTAACAAGGCCTCAGGAAGAAGTTCTTTCTAGCTCTCTTGTCTTCCAACCGCCCCAGCCTGTGGCCTCCATCCTCATGGTGCAATGTGATGGTTGAAGCATCAGCCATCATATCCATGTTCCCAGGAACAGGCAATGGGCACTCACATGGTGTCCTGAGGATGTTTTCCTGGAAGCTGTCCAATAACACTTCTACTTATAAGTCACTGGCCAGAACTTATTGCCATTGCTGTTCACAGCGGAGAGAAAAGCTGGACAATGCAGGCTTTATTCCAGGCAGCTTTGTGTCCAGTTCAGCATCGCGCTGCAATTTCTACAGAAGGAATGGAGAATAGATCGGGGGAGGGAGCAACCAGCAATCTTGGCAACATTGTTTTCTGAACACTAAATAAAACCAGTAGAAAATATCTAGATTGATTGGAGGACACCGGGATGGGACTGTTAGTTTCGCATGAAGATTTAGTGGAGAAACAATTTATTTGTATGAATGAAATGAAATGAATGGCCTGGCAGGGTTCTTTTCAAGGGCTCTCATGCGTGCTCAGCCTCAGATGCATCACATCGGTAGCATCCTGTGCACCACGAGGACTTAGGGACCCACCGGCCATTTTCCTGAGAGACAGCAGCCAGCTAGCCCCGACGCCGGGAGCTCAGAGAGCCAGACAGCCCTAAGCAGCTGAGTCTGGTGGGCGAACTTTTCTGAGTGGCTGCCAGTTTGTGATAGTCCCCACAGAAGCGCCTCTGTTATTTTGTGCAGTGCGTCTCTAAGTATTCCAGTGAGGACACCCACCACTTCTCTTGAATGTACAGACTCCTCTGTGGGGATTTTTCTCCCTGCTTGTCAGCTTCAGTCTTCCTTTGTTCAGAATCTTTCCTCTTCCTCTGGACTTAGCCCTTCAACACGACCACAACCTCAAGAATGTGATTTTGCACTTACAACGTTCTATGAAATGCAGCAAAACAGCCTCAGTAGACAACACTTCTACTTAAGGAGATTGTTGTTTTTCTCTTCTCTTGTTTAAATCTAGCATAGACACCTTTATCAAGTACATAGGTGTGTCTTAAGTGACTTTTTGGCATTTCTAAGCTTTAATATGCCTTAGATTAAAGGTGTTTAAAAAGGAGAAAACAAAGACAGATGTTGAACTCTCCTTCAAACTAAAAAATTGTGCTGAACTCCTTAATATTTGAAATATTGATATTCTGAGAGGTAAAAGAATGTTAAGTAAATATTTCACATGGACAGATAATTTACTGTCCTAATCGTCTTTTAGAAATGCTTTGCTCATAAAGAGACTTCACAGCTGCCTTTCTAGTTTAGGTTTCAATCTGTACATCAAATGGGTAATTCAGCAGCAGAACATCTTGGTACAGAGTTCAAGAAGCTGTTAAGAATAGTTGCTTGGGGAGGGTCATTTGCGCCCAGGAGTTCTAGATTACAATGAGCCATGATTGCACCACTGCACTCCAGCCTGGGTGACAAAGCAAGACACTGTCTCATTAAATTAAAAAAAAAATAAATAAATAGAAAAAGAACAGAAAAACAATGGCTGCCTGTATACCCCCAGGGAACTGAAGCAGTGCCCTTGAGCATGCCTACGGGCCAAGAACTGCACTCTGACAATATCTCATTAAATTGGCAAGAAATAAAAACAGAAAAAGGAGGACCTTTTCCTATCCCAATGAAAACGGATGGAGGCATTGTGGAAAGGGCAAGGTTTTAGCAATATATCAGCCTAGGTTCAGATTTCACTTACTAACTGCACTATGAACAAGTTACTTAATCCCTCTCATAAGAAAGCAATGAGTAGTAGAAGCCAGCATAGATTCATTCATAACATCGTAGGCCAAACCGACATCATATTTTTTTATAAGGTTACTATGCATAGCCAGAATGTAATTGAATTTTGGCACAGTATTAGAAAGCACATCTCCAGATATTCTTATGGTCACAATGAATAAATGCCAGATCAGGTAATCATTAAATATAAGTTTGGAGCCAGTCGAACAATGACATACAAAAAGTGTGTATTAATGTATTAATTCCATCAGGAATTAATTCCAGTTGTGTTCAAGATTTGATCAACAACTTGAATAAAAATATATTAAATGTTCTGATAGCCCAGAGCTAGAAGGGGCAGTGAATGCAGTGGATAACATAATCAAAATTCAAAATAATTACTTAAAGTAGCTAAAATAAAGACTATTAAAAGAGATCTATCAAGTTCAGCATCATAGCTACCTGGGATCTGGGCATGACCCAGGGTTAAGGATGGTGTTGGGTCAGTATGACCAGAGCAAGCCGACTAGACCTACTTGACCAGCAGGTGTGGAGTGAGCCAGGAAGAAGAGATGATCCATGTGACTGGAAATTGGTTACATATTGGGAGATTATGTGAATATGGTGGGGACAATGGAAGGCAGATTTCTCACTGTTGTAGAAAGTAGGTACAAATATTGAAGTGGAGAAAGTTAGAATTAACCCTGTGCAGTTGTACTGGAATTGGAGGTGTATGTAGATATACATATATATATATATATATATTTCAATGCCCTATCTGCTGAAAGGGACTAGAAGCAACGATATCCCAGTATCTATGAACATATTTGGTACCCAGATTTTGGTTCTAAATACCATTTTCCTCTAAAGAAATCATCTTCTTGGAAATCGGAATGATTCAAGGCCACCGGAGGGAAACATTCTAGATGAGCCTAGAACACTTGCATCAGAAAGCAAGAAGTGTTCAATGAAAACTATTGAATGAATACAAGAACCAGCCTGAAGGAGCTCCTATTGGCCAAATGTGGAAATTTGAACAACTAAATTTTAGTAATGATTATAATGGATTAAAACTAACTGAATAAAATAGGAATCCACGAGCCAATATTGATATAAACAAATAAGTAATGTCAACTAGTAAATGTAGAAGGAATAATGGACATAGAAATCATCATTTGGTAAGAATCACAGTTTAAGAAAAATTGTAAGGTAGATAAGAATAATTGTTTCAGACAAAAATCATGAATGGATGCTCGTACTAATGGGAGGAAGTACAAAAACGTGGTAAATAAGTTTACAGTGGAGAAACCTGTCCAGTATCATTTTATCTAAGTTGTAAAAATCAACATCACCAGAAATGGGACAAATTGACATCATGTGCCACCTGCTATGATATACTAAAAAGAACGTGGCATCACGTTTGTGGTATTGCTGGATCTAGTTATGACAATGTGTGAGACAAACATAAATTGAAGAACATTCAACCAAAAGAACTGATCTGCACCTTCCAAAGGGTAAAGGTCATGAAAGTCAGTATGTAAATGCTAGAGCATGATTATAAAAGACAGAGCCCATCAAGTCACAGGAATATAGCAGCTGCAAATGCACACTGATATGGATGTGTTGAACCAGGGACTCAAATACCATGGCTGCTTTTACTGTGAGTGATGTGACTTTCCTATGTGGAAACATTTTTTCTTTTTGAGACAGAGTCTCACTTTGTCACCCGGACTGGAGTGCAGTGGCGTGAGCTCGGCTCACTGCAACTTCTGCCTCCCCTGTTCAAGTGATTCTCCTGCCTCAACCTCCTGCATACCTGGGACTCCAGGTGTGCACCACCACACTAGGCTAATTTTTGTTTTAGTAGAGACCAACTTTCAGCATGTTGGCCAGGTTGGTCTTGAACTCCCAACCTCATGTGATCTGCCCACCTGGGCCTCCCAGAGTGCTGGGGTTATAGGCACAAGCCACTGCGCTCAGCCAGGAACTAACTCTTGATGAAATTCTGAGTAAAACAAAGTACAACTTTCCCTTAATGTACATGGTAGCTGTAGTACTTGCGAAACTAACTGTATAAAGAAAGCTTGCAAAAATATTTCGTGCTTAATATGAAACATAGACTTAGTCTGTGGGTCCAGATAAACAGCCTTTTAACCCATCCTGTTGAACATTCCAAAGTCTTGCAGGATGAAGGATGATTAGTTATTGTGTGAGACTCCCAGATATTGCAGCATGCCCAGCAGCCCTGGCTCTCCCTCATGGCAGAAGCCCCCACAAGCCAAGACAAGCCGTAAGTGCTCCCATACTTACGAAAATGTCTCCCGGGGCCAGCGCCACTGCTATTAAGAACCACTGATTTAGAGACTACTTTACCACTGTTGGAAGTGATCAGTGGGTTACTTCTGTTTTATTGGAAGATTTGTTCAAGTAAATCCCTTCCAACTCTTACGTTCAACAAGCCCATGATTAAATCTCATTTAGCCATTACCTGTTCCCCTTCTGAAACATTGCAATTTTTTTTAATCTCTTGATGAAGATATTCAAATATATATCAATACTTTAAAAGCTATATTAGTTAGCCAGGACTCTTTCAGCTGCAAGTAACAGAAACCAGTACCAACTACTATCTATCTATACATGAGAGGAATTTACTGTCTTAAATTGGAAATGCAAGGATGGGGTTGATTTTACAGATCAGAAATTCAAGGGAGGTTTGGGAGGTGCCCTCCCTACTTCCTTCCTCTTCCCCTTCTTTCTACCTTCTTTTTTCTTCTCTTTTATGTTCCCTTTCTCCTTCCTTCCTTCTTTCTTTCTTTCTTTTTTTTTTTAAACAGAGTCTCACTCTGTCACCAGGCTGTAGTGCAATGGCGTGATCTCGGCTCACTGCAACCTCTGCCTCCCAGGTTCAGGCAATTCTCCTGCCTTAGCCTCCCAAGTAGCTGGGACTACAGGTGCATACCACCACACCCAGCTAATTTTTGTATTTTTAATAGAGACAGGATTTCACCATGTTGGCCAGGATGGTCTCTATCTCTTGACCTCGTGATCTGCCTGCCTCAGCCTCCCAAAGTGTTGGGATTATAGGTATGAGCCACTGCACCCGGCTCTTTTTATCTTCTTTCTTTCTTTTCCTCTTTCCCTCTCTCTTCTCCCCCTCTCCCTCTTCCTTCTCTCTGCCTCCTCCTCCTTCTCCCTCTCCCTTGGCTGAATGCAGACTGTCTCCCAGTAATGGGTGTCCCTCATTCACATTCTATCACTTCTGTGAACAGCCTCCACTTCTTCTCTACTGCTCTGAACTGTACCCCACAGTTCAAGGAGAGATCCATGAAATAACTATGAAATAATCAATTGTATGATTTTAGTTGTTTAACACCATGAAGGCAGAACCTTGTCTTCTTATTCATTGCTATATCCCAGCTCCCAGCAAAGGTGGACATGCCCATTCTGGCCACTTTTGAAATACTTATTGAGTTAATGAATTGCCTAGTTGGAACTAGAGGTTGCCAGCTTTCAGTGCTTGTATCTCTCTACAAGACTTTCCCAGACATTTTGAAAAAAAAATGGGTAAATGGCAGCAATAAAGTTGTGTGTTCTGGAAGGAGCCTTTAGGCTGGCTCACAGTGCTGAGATATAGAAGCAGAACAGAGAAATCCAGTGGGGGAAACACTGTTTACTCCAAATCCACCCAAGTTGGCTTCTCCACCCAGACTTACACAAGTTCATCCTCATCTTACTTTCATCTGAGGGCCACTCACAGGAGACTAAAGAAATTGACTAATTGACTCAATTAGTATAATATTGAGGTCACTTTAACTCATTAGGCCACTTTAAAACTTCATTTGTTATCTGCAGCTAAAAGAGAAGATTTGTGCATGTTGTTCTTTGTAGAGCACTAATGGAATTAGGCATTACACTGAATCACAGTAAAAGAGCTTGCCTATATAATAATAGACTTCAATTCCACTTTATACTCTCTGTGCACTTTGCTGCTCTTAAAAGCAGGATAAAATATATTATTTTGCACATCTTCCAAGTGATACGGGTTTCTTATTTTTCTTATGTGGGATTAAAAAAATTTTTTTAAAGTCAGGTTGCATTTAAAAAGCTGAACTGGGTGGGTCCAAATTGCTAGTGTTTAAAAAATGTGAAAAACATCCTTAATATAGCTATTTGTGACTAACCCAGTGGGTGTGATACACAGAGAGAAACAATAAGCTCTCTTATTGTACATTTGAAAAGTTAGAGGTTAGAACTCTGCTATTTCAGAAATTATTCATGGAATTACCCAGACTTTTCTTTAAGAAGAGGTTGCTGATGATGAAAAATCAGACATTTCAAAACTTTTAAATGAAAAAAAAGGTTAATAAGTCAGAAGAATGCAATCCATGTCCCCCTCTCAATTTTCTCTTTTAAAAATTATATATTTTGCTGATGATCTCATACTCCCCTGCAATTGCTGTGGCAAATACAATTGTCAACTGAAGAATGACAAGGTTCTTAAATTTGGAAAGGAGAGCTTTATTTCTCATAAAGAGTTCCAGCCTGCAGGATGGCCATTATGACAGGCTGGGAAATATAGCCTCAGGCCACAAGCCAGAAACAGACATTTCGAGGAAGGGGCAAAGGGAATAGGAATTTATGCTGGGCAGGATGGCAAATATAGAATACATATTTAATAAGCCAGAGGAGGACTCATGCACACTTATGAAAGGAGAAACATGTGCATGATCATTTGAGCTTCATGCCCCTTCATGGGTCCCAGGTACAAAAAATGGCGGTATTAGCATGATCCCAGAATGCAGTTTTCAGCCCTCTGATGGCAAAAAATGAAGCAGAGGCCAGATGTGGTGGCTCATGCCTGTAATTCCAGCACACATTGGGAGGTCAAAGCAGGAGGATCACTTGGGCCAAGATTTTGAGACCAGCCTGGGCAACATAGTGAGACTCTGTCTCTATGAAAAATAAGAAAAAGTTAGTTGGGCATGGCAGCCTGAGCCTGTCATCCCAGCTACTCTGGAGGATGAGGTGGGAGGATTGCTTGAGCCCAGGAGCTTGAGGTTGCAATGAGCTATGACCGTGCCACTGCACTCTAGCCTGGGCAACAGAGTGAAACTCTTTGTCTCAGGGGGGAAAAAAAAAAGGTAAAGCAGAGTACACAAAAACTTTTACTGTACCTCCTCCACAGACTGACCAGAACCACTCCATGCTTGGTGGTCTCTTATTAGGCAAAAAAGGAGAGGCAGGGTCAGGCCGTTGGTTGATGTCAGTGGTGGAGTCTTTTGAAAAGGCTGGTTTCTGTTTAGGCCTTAGGGAAGAAAGCCTGATCCTGGTAAGTGAGGAAGAGGATATGAGGAGGCATGTCTGACCTCTCACCCCACAATGAGTGACAACTCAGTTTTCAAGGTTACTCTGGGGTCCCCTTGGTTAAGAGGAGGTCTGTTTAGTAGGTAGGGACTTAGAATTTTATTTTTAGTTTACACACACAATATACATCCAACAGAATCAATTCCATGAGCAACTTTTGCCTTTACAGCAAAACTGATCTCACAGTCAATCCATATATACGCTTTATAAGAATCACTAAAGTATAACAATAGCTTCATCTATTGATCATTTTATATGCCAGGCACTTTCTAAGCATTTTTTCAACATTACATTTATCTCTTACAATGAATTGTTTGATGAGTACTATTATTGTCAACTCCATCTCATAGGCGAGAACACAAGGACTTGGAGAAACCGAATAGCCAGTCCAAAGTCACACAGCTACCAAGGGTTGTAGCTAGGATTAAAAATTGAACTGGCAGACTTCTAATCATAGTTCTTGTTTTGCCTCATAGGATCTATGCTGTGTATTTCACAAACACACACAGTTCTGTGTTTATATATAAATTAAATTGTGGAATTCAGGCAAATATTCAACACTCTTTTTAATAATCCATCTTATCCATGCAAACTTAAAAAAGTTACCTTATTCAGTAACTACCAACCTTACCATGCTATGGCAATGAATAAAATGGCTGAAAATAAAACCTAAACCCAAAGATAAACTTAGAACTTGAATTGCACAAGTGTACTGTCTAGCCTACCCAGATAGAAATGACTCAATGACTCAAAAACTACTTAAGTGTTGCCTCTTTGGGCTTCTGAATGCTCTTTTTTTTTTTTTTTTGAAACAGGGCCCCACTCTGTCACTCAGGCTGGAGTGCAGTGGCATGATCTCACCTCACTGCAGGCCTCGATCTCCTGGTCTCAGGCAATCCTCTCGCTGCAATCCCCTCGCTCAGCCTCCTGAGTAGCTAGGACTGCAGGCATGCACCACCACACCCAGCTAATTTTTGTATTTTTTGTAGGGACGGGGTTTTGCCATATTGCCAGGCTGGTCTCAACTCCTGGGTGCAAGCTCTCTGCCCACTTCGGCCTCCCAAAGTGCTGGTATGGCATGTATGAGCCACTGCTCCCGGCCGACTTCTGAATCTTGATTGGTAAGGTCCACCCTAGCTGAAGAAAGAAGAGGAGAGGGAAAAGAAGTAAAAGAAGTATGAGAATACCTGAACCCACACTGTATTAACTATATTTTTAAATTTTCTGTATTTTTAATGCTCTGGCATCTGGGGTCTTACCGATTGGGCAGAGATTGTCCCTCCCAAGGTCAGCTAATTCCTAGAGACAGGAGACAACTCAGAATAGCCCTTACACCTCAGAGCCTGCTGAAATTACTCGAAACAGCCAATGTTAAGCATGCTTACCCTTTCTTGCCCATTTTCTTTCTGCAATAACCACAATAAAGGCTGTTTTAAAAAATCTTATTGTTTATTCATTCTTCCTTTTAAAAAATGTTGTGGTTGCATAGAAGCTGTATATGTCTGTGGGTACGTGAGAGGTTTTGATACAGGTGTGAAATGTGAAATAATCACATCAGGAGAATAGGGTATCCAAGCCCTCAAGCATTCGTCCTTTGTGTTACAAACAATCCAGTCACACTCTTAGTTGTTTTATTATATTTTATTTTTTATTTTACTTTATTTTTGAGAAAGGGTGTTGCTCTGTCACCCAATCTGTAATGCAGTGGTGTGATCATGGCTCACTGCAGCCTCGGCCTCCTGGGCTCAAGTTATCCTCCCACCTCGGACTCCCGAGTAGCTGGGACTACAGGTGCTCACCACCACACCTGGCTACATTTTGTATTTTTTGTAGAGATAGGATTTTGCCATGTTGCCCAGGCTGGTCTTGAATCCCTGGGCTCAAGTGATCCACCTACTTCGGCCTCCCAAAGTGCTGGAATTACAGGTATGACCAACCGCACCCAGCCACAGTTTGTTATTTTAAAATGTTTAATGAAGTTCTTATTGACTATAGTCACTCTGTTGTGTGACCAACTAGTGTGTCTTATTCATTCTATTTTTTTTTGGCACCCATAATAAAGATTGTCACTCATGCTTTCCCTTCAATCTTTCTGCCACTGACTGACCCCACTCCTTCGCCATGTGGCCCTGCATGGTGTGGTGTGACTCCTGTGTCTACGTATCTGTGACATAAAAATTGCTTCCTTCACGACAGTCATTTTTGTGTCATGTCCTACTGTTTCTGATTAAAATAAATCCACAGGACATTTTAAAACACATACCCCGAATAGGATTAATATGTGTACAACACACAAAATGAATTATGAATACTCAGTAGATTTCAGGGTAGTTCACTTATTCAGCAGGTATTTGTTGAGTGCATGTAATGTACTGGAGACACTCTGCTGGACGAAGTTTTTGTTTAAGTTCTGTAAGGACCCAGTGCTGACCTTGACTGGTGTACAGTTCTGGCCCTGGCTGGCTTACATTCCACAGTCATAGGCTGTCACTGCCCACTGTAGCCTGTTCATACTGGGACACCCACTTTTTGCCTCAGAGCTCTTAATATTGAGTTTAGCCTTTGCCAAATACTAATCTACAACCTAGGATTCTGTCTCAATGTTATTTTCTTTTTAAATGATATAATAACAATAATAGAATCAATCATTCCTCTCTGCCAGGCACTCTGATAAATGGTTCAGAGGCGTCAAAATCTATTTTGATGAAAATGAAATGTAGGCTGGGTTGGTTTGCAATTACCCTTTATCTGGTAGCAGAGTAATGAGGAGATGCAAGGCACCTGGGATTATGTTCTCTGCCTCTTATACAGTATCTTTGAACTAAACAGACTTATTAAAACATGGGGCATTACCATTTATCCCACTTGAACAATTAACATATGGGTGAGGTTCATAGCATGTATTGAATTTGTTCTTCAGCTAGCTGCAATTGTATTTGAAAGTGAAAAGAAAAGAGAAATAATTAAGGTTTCCAAATTCCAACTTCCTACTGAGGACCAAGAACGCTACTTGTTCAGGATCTCTCAAATTGGACTTGACTTCCGTGTTTTAAAGTTGATGGCTAATCCCGATATCTATTATCCTTCAACTTCATAGCCAGATTTGGCATTGGAAAATAAACTGAAACAAAGAAGATGCAGTGCGATAAACCTTCTATTGATACAACTAAAATAATGGCTCCTGCAAGTTGTATCAGTGATTCAGTATTATTTTCAATGGCAGGTTTATCAATAATGATTAAAAGAGAAAAAAGAAAGTCAGTTTACTGGCTGGCATAGATATCTCCTGAATCTGCTTCCAAACACAGTAACTGTGGAGCAAATTATCAGAATTCTATAGTTGGAATAAGGCAGACAGAATTTAACAAAAAATTTGCCTCAAATTAACCAGTAGGTGTCACTGCTTAAATACATTGGTAACAGCTTTTCCTACAGCCATCTATGTAAAAGCCCCATAGAAAATAATCAAACAATTTTGAATGACTTACAACTACTTCAAACCCACAGAGAATGTTTATAAATCCACACTGTTACTTTATAATTCAAAGGATTGACTTAAGTTCTTTTTGTTAAAATAATTACTAGAAAATCATTATAAGCTTAGTGGCAGTATACAAATTTAATGATTAATTTAATGATCAAATTTAACTGATTCAACTTTAATTTAAGCCAATTTAAATTTAATTCAAACTAAGTTAACAATTCAAATTTAACTTCAGTATATTTGCTACGTTTTAAGAACCTTTGAAAATATATAAAAAGGCTAATATAACAGATCTGCTTTTCAAGGAAAAAATCCTGGGCTTTTAAGGAGGAAAAGAGAGAAAGACTGAGCTCAGTCTAACTGGTTATTAACTGAATTAAACAATTTTTCCCCCAAAATATTTTCTACCAATTCAACATGTCCCCCATCCCAAGCCTATAAAGACAGACCAAGATTCTCTACATCAGTAGACACAGATACTTCCAAATGTAACATTCGTCAGGTTCCTTCTGTTTCAAATCCTTGAGGGCATCCTGGACATCACACTTCACAGGGCCCCCAGTTGGCTCCCAGGTGGCTTACCCCACCCGCATCTGTCTCCCTCTCCCCCTTGCCCCTCCCTCATCCCTGCTTCTCCTCCTTCACTTCTCAACTAAAGCTGGCTCTCTGAGGAAGAGTCAGGCTTTCCCAAACCACTCCTTTAGCACCTTGGGCATAATTCTTACCTTTCATTACAAATGTGGCTTATTAAAATCTCTATCTCTTGCTATCTGAGCTCACTGAGATAAAGGTCAGGTTATTTATCTGCACATCCAAAGTATCTACCAGCGAGTGGTTCAGAGCCTGTTCTCAGTTGCTGGCAGGATGTTTACTTCCAAAATATGTAGACACTCTTTTTCTCTTTCCTTTTTGAACAATTCAATTCTAAAGCCATTAAATGAGCTTGAGCAATGTATAGATCTGCATTGGGAAGGTAGGAATTCAGGGAGTTACAAACATGTACGGGGAGAAAAAATAGAACAAAGATATTATACAGATAAATATGCACAGACACACACACACTCCTTAATTCTGTCTACCCAGAGGGCCTGGGAGTAGCAACACCTCAAAAGCAATGAGCACACCTAGCATTGAGACCTTGGTTTCTAGACACCGTTCTCCACTAAAAGGAACCAAGGATCTTTGGAAAATGGCTGATTCTAGCACTGGGTCAGGAAAGTACAAGTAAGTCGGGACTATCTTGGAGTAGGAAGTAAGGACGTGCTAAAGAATAATGCAGCCCAGTCTCTATTAAAAATACAAAATATTAGCTGGGCGTGGTGGTGGGCACCTGTAGTCCCAGCTAATCGGGAGGCTGAGGCAGGAGAATGGCGTGAACTCGGGAGGCGGAGCTTGCAGTGAGCCGAGATCGCGCCATGCACTCTAGCCTGGGCGACAGAGTGAGACTCCATCTCAAAAACAAAACAGAAAAAAAAGAATAATGCAGACAGGTCAAAAGTCAGCTTGAATGGGCTGTCACTGGCCCAATCTGAGACACTTCGAGCATCAAAAGGAATGAATGGTTATTAACTAAAATAGAGCGCCATGAGTACATAGGTACATAACTTATAATTCCATAAATAATTGAATAAAATGAAAATTTGATAAGGCATGGGATATTACACAGCTTCAAGGCACTTCCCTCTAAAACATGTGCTAATCACAAAGGGAAAAGAGTAACTTTATAGAGGAGAAGCCTGGCAGAAAAGCAGGCCACACTGAAATCATGCAGCCTGAGAGGCTGCCGTGAGAACACCGCATGGCTTCTGTGGAAGTACTGCTAAATAAACAGAGCCTGGATCTCATCAGGAGGAAACACCAGAAAACCTAGACTGACAAAGGACATTCTACAAACGGGCTGGCTTGTCAGCAGAAGTGTCAAGATCATGAAAGTCAGCAGAGGCTGAGGAACTCATCCACACGGAAGAAGTCGAAGGAGACAGGACAAGTAAATGCAACGCATCATTCTGAAGAGGAGCCTTTTGCTATAAAGAACATTCTTGCGACAACTGGTGACCGAATGGGGACCGAGGATTAGACGGTATTAAATCATCAATGTTAATTTCCTGATTTTAATAGTAGTACTTGGGCATCCACTCGGTATTTTACTTTTAAATGATTCAAGAGAGGAAAAAAAGTTATTTGCATTGTGCTTGCAACTTTTAAAAATTCTTAGAAGGCTTTCATTAAACAAACAAACAATTTTAAAGGAAGAAGAAGGAAAAAAAAAAAACTTGACCACGCTGTATTTAAAAATTCTAAGCCGAACCCAAGTTGGAGTGCATTTTACATCTAGGATGATACAGTCTCCACCTTCTAGGAGTTAAAAGAAGAGTTGTGCGCACAAAATTAACATTGACGGGGGTAAAAAAAGGAAGAGAGAGAGAAAAAAAAGAGAGATGCATTTTTTACTTTTTTGCAGAGGCAGTTTTAAAAATACCCTCCAGGTCACAGCCCTCCCCCTCCCGGCCGCCTCCCGCCCTGCAGTTGGGGAGGTGAGCGGAGCTCCGCGGGCCGCCGCCTGCGCGGTCTCTTGGTGGGAAGCAGGTCTTTGCGTGTGAGCGTTGCGCCTCTCCCAGCCAGAAGTCGGAATTCTTATGTCCAATGCGTGCTGTGTTCGGTGAGATTCGTATTTTTAAAATAATAAAATAATCTAAGAGAAAAAAACCTCGAACTACCAGGAGTGGGGTTCGAACCCACGCGGACATATGTCCATTGGATCTTAAGTCCAACGCCTTAACCACTCGGCCATCCTGGTACAGGCATGCGACGTTACTTTCGCTCTTCCTACAAGGCGTCCTCTACCTCCTCCTGCCCGCACCCTGCCTCCAGAACGTGGAGAGTTTTCGCCGCCACTCTCTCCGCTCTCCCATCCCGGGCTGGGGCGGCCGCCACGCAGGTACTTCGGTTTCTCGCCGCCGCAGCTCACTGTTGCCCCCGGCCCGCTGCGGCAGTGAAGACAACTGCAGCGGAGCTGCGCGCTCTCGGCGGGGGCGTCGGCGCTCGCGGGCCTTTGGCTGGGGGGAGACTCCGGGCCCTCCAGTTGCGCTTTCAGTTTCGAGGTGCGCGGGCGCCGCAAACACACACCAGCAAACTTCTGGGTTCCTGGGAGCGCGTTCTGGAGGCCCCTGGCTGGTGGTGCAGGCACGCGGCCCACAGGGCGGCGTTTAGTTTGTGTTGTTCTAAACAGAGTTGGCTTCAAGGAATGAGGTGCCCGGACAGCAGCAGAGTTCCTGGACTCCTGCCCCTAGGGGCCGCTTTTCTTCTTCGCATGTGCCACAAGTCACACGGGAGGGAAGCTTTGTAGAAATGTGCGTGTCGCCTGTGCCACGCCACATGCAGGGGAGCGTGGCACAGTCGCCCTTCCTGGTGCCTGCAGGCCCATCCCCACTGCACCGCCTCGGATGCAGTACGGTGGCCTCCTCTTTGCCCCCGCAACCCTACAAGGCAATGAGATATTTTTGTTCCCTTTTCTTGTTTTGCAGTGTTCTCCTTACTTTCTGTGTACATGAGTTTCAGTTCGTCCTGTTATCCCTTTTCCCAGGACTTCCACTGCATTCCCCGCTACCCAGGACCTCATATCGACCACAGAACGAAGAGCCCAGGCTCTGTGTTGTGGAGTGGTAGGGGCCTGGTGGCTGAGCTGGGATCCGGCAGCCACATGATTATCCGGTCACGCCCTTGTTCATATGGTGCAGACAGCGACTTCTTCATCAAGAACTTCTATCAGCCTGGAGACTGCACACACCAACCTCACTGTGCGACACCTCACCAATGGCTCTCCTGCTGGGTCACATTGTAAGAATTGTCTTGCCTCTTCTTGGAACTCCTGTGATCCCTGGGAACAAGGGCTGTCACGAGCCTGCTGCCCTGGTTCACGGAGTTTCCGCCAACTCCTATAGAACTGTCCCTGCGAAAGGGCCTCAAGATAGTAACCAGGAGAATCACCACTTTCACACTTTGCCACACAGCATTGTAAGCTGTCAGAAGCCTGCGTCTATGTCCTGACCTCAATAGCACCCCTCCTTCTAAGCGCCAGGCCCGGCCCTCCGGAGTACACGACAAGAGCTCAGGCAAGAGCAGTTCCTCAGGCCTTGCCCTGGGGTGCTGAGAGATGAAAGGGAACTTAGACTCTGCCAGGGTCAAGGGGCAGCCACGTGGTGATGACATGGGGTCACCAGAGTGCCAGCTGCCACCCTTCATCTCCGTTGTATGGCGCCAAATTGTCAGAGGCCACAGACTTCATAAAAATGGCTTATTTCAAGGCACTGAAATGATAATAACAACATGGATTGAGAACATGTCACTATGTGACAAGCATTGCTTTAAGCTCTTTACATATATCATCTTATTTCAGCTGGGCGTGGTGTTGCGTTCCTGTAGTCCCAGCTACTCGGGAGGCTGAGGCCAGAGGATCGCTTGAGTTCGGAGTTCAAGGCTGTGTGTGTCAAAATTGTGCCTGTGAATAGCCACTGCACTGCAGCCTGGGCAACATGGTAAGATTCCATCTCTAAAATAAATAAATAAAAATTTCTTAACAACCCTGTAAAGTAGGTGTGTGAGGGACGCATTCAAACCACAGTGTTATTTGAATGACATTTTTGTTAACCCCAGACTCAACTTCCAACAAGCCGCTAGTATAAGATAGTTTGGAGTAACACAGCCGCGGTGTAGGGTATCCCTTAGAAATGCACCTTCTGAAGCCTCAAAATTGTATTAAAATTTTCTGGCTGCTGTTTAAGGATGGGCCTGGTACAAGTTAGTTTATCTTTGGTCATCTTTGGGAAAATACAACCTGCCACACAGCAGAACTATAATAGTATCTCCCATTCCAAATGCTTTTCTTCCAGTGTTATTTTGACACCCCTCCCATTAATAGATGGAATGTGGGGGGATGGCGTCTATGTTCTCATTCATTGAATCTGGAAAGGGGCTTGTGTCTATGGAGGAGTGATACTCTGTGACTTCTGAGGCTAGGTCATAAAAGTTGCTGTAACTGTACTTCACTTTGTTTGTTTTTTTTTTTTTTTTTTTTTTTTTTTGAGATCCTTGATCTTGGAACCGAGCCACCATGCTGTGAGGAAGCCCAGGTAGCCACATGTAGTTGTTTCAGGTGACTGCCCTCAAACAACAGGCAGTATTAACTGCTATAAATATGACTGAATGAGCCTTCAGATGATTCCAGACCCTAGCCATCAAGTGACTGCTCCCACACAGCCATTGATTCCTTCCAGTTAATTACCCCATATTATTACGTATGCAGGTAGACAAGTTGTCCCCATAGTATCCTTTTCCAATTCCTGATTCACAACATCTGTGGAAATAATAAAATAGCCATTATTTGCACCACTGTTTGTTCATTTGTTTAAGTGAAGCAATTGATAATGAAAATTCTGAGAATGATAAACTGGGAGTGCAGTGATGAGGCACTAGGAGTACTGGTAGAGACAGGCGATCTGAGGAAAAGCCGGCACAGGGGGAAGCAGAACCCCGAGATGGAGAGAGTCCAAGGTCTGATTCCATCATTGGAGTCATTTACTCCATCCTTCCTAGAAACTGGACTCAAGGCCATACTGCCGTCTTCCAAATCTACATCATACATGGAAGTGTCTGCGTGGAAGAGCAGAAGTTCCATCCCTGGATGCTTGCTGCAAGGGTGGATAGGAAAGAAAGTTCTGGCTTCTGCCTCAGGAAGCAGTCCTGAAAATGGAAGAAATTCTGCAAGCATAGGAAAAGTTGCCGAACTTGCTGGCAACTACAAGGCATCACAAATACCCACTTGAGTGTTGGAACAAAATGTGAAAAGCACTGTGCCATGGCATTTGTTATAACTGACAATATTGGAGAGTAAATGTCAATATTAGGACAGATTTTGTAACATCAAAATGGCTTCACGTTCAAGAAACTGCGTTTAACATACTTCTTACTGAGAAATGTACCACGCTATTTAAACTAGTTTTCAGTGTGTATGTATGCTTATTTAAGCCATGATATTCTTCATACATTCTGCGATGGTTTTAAAAATATGTCCATAAATGCTTTCATACTTCTGTCTTCAACAGGGGAAGACTACCTTTCCTCCCCTTGAGTGCGGGCTGAATTTAGTGACTCATTTCTAATGGATAGAATAAAATGAAAGTGATGGTCTGCAACCTTAGAGATGAAATCATCAAAAGGCACTACTGCTACCACTGTGGTTGCCCTCTCTTGGAGCATTCACTCTGGAGGATGCCAGCTGTGATGTCCCACATGGAGGCTCTGAACGGAAGCCTCTACTAACCACCACGAGGACCTGAGGTCTCACATGAGTGAGCCTGGAGACGAATCTTCCACCTCAGGCAAGCCTTCTGATGACTGTAACAAGAGGCAGCAACTTGACTGCAACCTCAGGAGAGAACCTGAGCCAGAACCACCCAGCTAAGCCCTGATTTCGTGACCCTCAGAAACCAAGTGAGATAACGAATATTTGTTGCTTTAGGCTGCTAAATGTTGTGCTATTTTTTACACAGCTATGAGCACTAATACATTAATATTAATACTCTACTAATACTATAATACACTAATTCTAATGCTAATACTATAGCACTAATACTAGGCAAAGTTAGTTTCTCTAGCACTGATGATGTGCTCACAGGCATATATTTTGTTTCTTTACATCTATTTTATTATTTTCAGAGTTGTTTATATATTATTTATTTATTTATTTATTTAGAGACAGAGTCTCGCTCTGTGGCCCAGGCTGGACTGCAGTGGCATGATCTCGGCTCTCTGCAACCTCTGCCTCCCAGGTTCAAGCGATTCTCCCACCTCAGCCTCCCAAATAGCTGGGACTACAGGCGTACATCACCACGCCCAGCTAATTTTTGGATTTTTGGTAGAGACTGGGTTTCACCATGTTGACCAGACTGGCCTCAAACTCCTGACCTCAAGTGATCCAACCGCCTCGGCCTCCCAGAGTGCTGGTATTACAGGCGTGAGCCACCACGCATGGCCTGTTTATATATATTTTAAATTTTTCTTTCTTTTTTTAAAAAGAATTTTAGATTCAGAGGGTACATGTGTAGGTTTGTTACATGGATATATTACATGATACTGCGGTTAGGGCCTCTAATAATCCTGTTGCTCAAGTAGGGAACTTAGTACCTAATAGTTTTTCTACACTTTTCCCCACTCTCTCACGCTCCATTGTAATACCCCATTGTTTATTGTTCCCATCTTTGCATCCGTGGGTTTCTACACATCTATTTTAAAAGAAAGAGTAATCCTGCTAACCTTGATAACATCCAACTTTCCTTTTTGCATTTGTTGTCAAATTCTTAAAGAGATTGCCTGTACTTTCCAAGCCTACTCATTTGCTTTCTGTTTTTTTTCCAGAATCCTCTGAAATGTAGCTTCTACGCTTATCTTTCTCTCTCTTAATCTTTTCAGAATGAAAACATCTTTACAGAAACAGATTCAAGTTGTAAACGTTGTATGACATCGAAACAATATAGAAATAAAGTAGAATGTGAAACCTCTTATTCACAACCCCTGTAATCCAAGTCATATTAAATTGGGGTCCCTTGTCTTTTGAAGTCGCTAAACCATTTTCTGTCTCTCTTCTGCTTTTTCCCATGCCTGCTCTTCCCTGCCTAACTCTCTTCCAAGGCCCCCATAAATTCTATCTTCCCACCACACACACAGTAGTAAAGTTAAAGGAGTAAGAATAAGCTGCACTTACAAGTGTGAGTGTACAAAACTCAGGAAGCTCCAAATTACACTCTAGAAATATCCTTCTCACTCTGCCTGGCCTTATTATACAGCAGCGCCCCATTAGCTGCAGTTTCGCTTTCCTCAATTTGTTACCCACAGTCAACTGCGGTTTGAAAATATTAAATAGAAAATTCCAAAAGCAAACAATTTGTAAGTTTTCCATTGAGTATCGTTCTGAGTAGTGTGATGAAATCTCACACATGGAATGTGAATCATTTCTTTTCCAGTATGTCCACTCTGTCTATACTTCTCGCCTGTGAGTCACTTAGTAATCCTCTTGGTGGTCAGATCACAGTATCATAGTGTATATCAGATTCAGTACTATCTGCAGTTTTAGGCATTTGCTGGGGGTCTTGGAATGTATCCTCAAGAATAAGGGGTCCCTGCTGTAATAGAAATTATGGTTTGTGTTATCATTAGAAATATATTCTTTTTGGTGACAGAATTTTCTCTTTATTTACTTGTAGAATTCAAATTTTTGTCTCAAACTTTTATGAAATAAAATCTTGCATGGTATACACATATCCTGCATGGTAAGCAGGATATAAATTTGCCTTTTCTCCCTAATAGAGGGTTTTCATTATGATAACAATAATTTTTCTGAACTATAGATAAAAGGCAGTAGTGCACAGTAATGTAAATGTATTGTTTAAACTGTCAAGTCAGTAGAGCTAGTTCAAATCATAATTCTTTCCTAGCTGTATAGACAACTTATTAGTTTCCTCAAGTCTCATCTGTAAAGTGGGAATACTAACTCCTACCTGAGAAAAATATTGTGAGAATTAGTGAAATATGTGTGTAAAATATCTCCGCTGGTTGCCTGGCATTGTAACAGAATCCAGGTTTGCCACTTAAGCCAGAAACAAGAAACAAGGGTTAATGGGAAGAAAAGCAGGTTTATTCAGAAAACCAGCAAAACTGAGAAGATGGTGAACTGGCGTTCTAAAATACCATCTCAAGTCATTACAAATCTCAGGCTCTTTTTATGTTAAGGGCAAAGGGAGGAGGAGGGAGTTGAGATCAAGAGTTAACCGGTGACTGAAGACACCTAGGTGGCAGCGAGGGTCTGAGGAGGTTGGGAAATTATTTGTCCTAGGTCATTATGCTTCTACAAATCTTTAACAAGGACCAACTAGACACAACCAGGTGGAAAAGCTGCCACCAAGGAGTGGAGGAACCAGGATAACTGGCACACTAGCTCCCACAGGAGACTTTAGTCCCAGGGGAACTGTCAGACCTGAACTCTGCAGGGTGGTCTTGCCCATTAGACTGGACTGGTCTGACCTGAGTAATCCTTGGTCTTCTGGCCCCTTCTGGGACCCCAACCTGGCAGTGTCTGCTTGCAGGGCAGCCTTGGGTGCCCTGGGGGCCCACCCTATAGCTTCTGCACTGGTGGACCATACCTGACTAGTGGAGAGCTGCAGTGGGGTGGTCTCCATGGTCACACACCAGTCTATCCACTCCCTCCCTGCAATGTAGCTTCCCCAGAGCCCATGGCCACCCCCCCCCCCATTGCTTTGTCAGCATGTATGCACACTAGCAGATTTTGCTTTCCTTGCCCCACCAGCATGTGTGTACACATGCACCCTGCTTCACCACTGCTGCTGGCAGGAGTGCATTTGACACCACCAGCCTCCCTCCCCCACCATACTGCCATTGCAGTCAGAGCCTTGGTGTGCATAGAGCACACTAGCCCTGTCCCTGCCAATGCCTTGCCCCTGCATCAACACTGCCACTGGAGTGAGAGTAGGCACAGAGAACAGCAGGCCCTCCCCAGCCATCTCCACCTGCACCAATGTGCACAGATGGCATACTCAGACCTGTGCTGATCAGCACCCAAACCCCATGCTAACACCACCGCCAGCACAACTGCATGCACAGTTGCCAGTGGGGCCCTCCTCCTCCTCAAGCCGTGCTTCTTCCACTGCAGCTGTGAATGCCTACATGGAGGCAGGCACCCTGGCATCCACTAGCACCCTGCTGCAGCCAACAAGCATGCACCCCACCCCACCATACTGCCACTGCTGCTTGCATGTGAGAACGAGGACAATCCTGCTGTCACCATCCTGAAAACGCTTTGGGTAACACCACCCATTGCAGTGTAGTGAACAGCTACCTGGGAGCATATCAGCCCCCCAGCACAGTGGATTCCTAACCTCGAGGAGACAGATTACAAAGTTGAGGCTGTCCCCTAGAGTTAGAGCATACAGTCCAGGAGTTGGGAACTGAGCTTTGGCCCCCTAAAATCTTCCAGAAATGAAGCCAGTTGGCTGAACTCACCTTCCTTCACAATAAAACCCTTAAGAGCCTCAAAAAAATAGGATAAAAGGAAAAAAGCCCATCCAAAGAACAGCAGCTTCAAAAATTGAAGGAACATTAGCCTAGCAAGATGAGAAAGAACCAGTGACAACTCAAAAAGTCAGACTGCTTTCATTCCTCTAAACAACCTCACTACATTGCCAGGAAGGGCTCTGAACCAGGCTGAGATGGCTGAAATGACAGAAATAGATTTCAGAACATGGATAGGAATGAAGATCATTGAGATG
This sequence comes from Macaca thibetana thibetana, assembly GCF_024542745.1. Taxonomy (NCBI): domain Eukaryota; kingdom Metazoa; phylum Chordata; class Mammalia; order Primates; family Cercopithecidae; genus Macaca; species Macaca thibetana. The sequence continues at coordinate 120,886,303 of NC_065581.1, forward strand.
AAGGAGTACATTGGAAACCAATCCAAGGATACTCAGAATCATGATAAAACAATGCAGGAGCTGACAGATGAAATAACCAGTGTAGAAAACAATGTAGCCAACCTGATAGAGCTAAAACACACACTACAAGAATTTCATAATGCAACCACAAATATTAAAAGCAGAATAGACCAAGCTGTGGAAAGAATCTCAGAGCTCAATGAATAGCTTTCTGAAATAAGACAGTCAGACAAGAAAAGATAAAAAAGAAGGAAAAGGAATGAACAAAACTTCTGAGATATATGGGATTATGTAAAAAGATCAAATCTATGACTTATTGGTGTCCCTGAAAGAGATGAGGAGAATGGAAGCAAACTGGAAAACATATTTCAGGATGTCATTCATGAGAAATTCCCCTACTTAGCTAGAGAGGCCAATATTCAAATTCAGGAAATGAAGAGAACTCCAGTAAGATAATTCACAAGAAGATCACCTTCAAGACACATAATCATCAGATTCTCTAAGGATGAAATGAAAGGAAAAATGTTAAAGGCAGCTAGAGAGAGAGGTCAGGACACCTACAAAGGGAAGCCCATCAGACTAACAGTGAACTTCTTAGCAGAAACCCTGTAAGCCAAAAGAGGTTGGGGGCCAATATTTAAGATTCTTAAAGAAATTCCAACAGATAATTTCCTATGTGGCTAAAGTAAGCTTCATAAGAAAAGGAGAAATAAGATCCTTTTCAAACAAGCAAGTGCCAGGGAATTCATTACCACTAGACCTGCCTTACAAGGGCTCCTGAAGGAAGCACTAAACATGGAAAAGAAAGACCATTAACAGCCACTACAAAAACATACTGAGGTACACAGACCAGTGACACTATAAAGCAACCACACAAGTCTGCCTAATAACCAGCTAATATAATGATGACAGAATCAAATTCACAAATTTCAACACTAACCTTGAATGTAAATGGGCTAAATGTTGATTGCACAGAGTGGCAAGCTGGATAACGAAGCAAGACCCAATAGTATGCTGTCTTCAAGAGACTCATCTCACATGCAGTGACATACATAGGCTCAAAATAAAGGAATGGATAAAAATCTACCAAGAAAATGGAAAACAGAGAGAAGCAGACATTGCAATCCTAATCTCAGACAAAACAGACTTTAAACCAACAAAAAAAAAAAAAAAAAAAAGAAAAGAAAAAAGAAGGACATTACATAATGGTAAAGGGTTTAATTTAACAAAAAGACCTAACTATCCTAAATATGCACCCAACGCAGGAGTGCACAGATTCGTAAAGCAAGTTCTTAGAGACCTTTGAAGAGACTTAGGTCCCCACACAATACTAGTGGGAGACTTTAACACCCCACTGACAATATTAGACAGATCTTTGAGACAGAAAATTAACAAAAATATTCAGGACCTAAACTCAGCACTGCAACAAATGGACCTGACAGACATCTACAGAACTTTCCACCCCAAAACAACAGAATATACATTCTTCTCATTGCCACATGGCAATACTCTAAAATCAACCACATGATTGAACATAAAACACTGCTTAGCAAATGCAGAATAACTGAAATCATAACAACCACAGCACCACAGCACTATAAAAATGGAATTCAAGACTAAAAAGCATGCTTAAAATCCTACACTTATATGGAAATCGAATAACTTGCTCCTGAATGACTTCTTGGTAAATAATGAAATTAAGGCAGAAATCAAGAAGCTTTTTGAAACTCATAAGAACACAGACACAACACACCAGAATCTCAGGGACACAGCCATTTCAGTGTTAAGAGGGAAATTTGCAGCACCAAACACTCACATCAGAAAGATCTCAATTTAACAACCTAACATTACAGTGAAAAGAATTAGAGAACCAAGAGCAAACCAATCTCAACTAGTAGAAGACAAGAAATAACTAAAATCAGAACTGAACTGAAGGAGTCACACAAAAATCCATTAAAAGGATCAACGAATCCAGGAGTTTTGTTTGTTTGTTTGTTTGTTTGTTTGTTTTTTAAATAATAAAATGGTTAGCCTGCTAGGTAGAATAATAAAGAAGAAAAGAGAGACTATCCAAATAAACACAAGTAGAAATGACAAAGGGGAGATTACCACTGACCCCACAGAAATACATATAACCATCACAGAATATTATGAACACCTCTCTGGACCCAAACTGGAAAATCTAGAAGAAATGGATAAACTCCTGGACATATACACCCTCCCAAGACTGAACCAGGAAGAAATTGAATCCCTGAACAGACCAATAATGAACTCTGAAATTGAATCAGTAATAAATAGTCTACCAATCCAAAAAAGCCAAAGATCAGACAGATTCATAGCCAAATTCTCCCAGATGTACCAAGAAGAGCTGGTACCATTCCTATGCAAACAATTCTGAAAAACTGAGGAGGAAGGACTCCTCCCAAACTCATTCTATGAGGCCAGCACCATCCTAATACCAAAAGCTGTCAGAGACACAACAGAAAAAGGAAACTTCAAGCCAATATCCTTGATTACCATTGATGTAAAATCCTCAACAAAATACTGGCAACTCAAATCCAGCAGCACATCAAAAAAATTCTCCACTACCATCAAGTAGGCTTTATCCCTGGGATGCAAAACTGATTCAACATACACAAATCCATAAATGTGATTCATTGCATAAACAAAACTAAAAACAAAACCACCTAATTATACCATATTTGCAGAAAAGGCTTTCAATAAAATTCAACTCCCCTTTATGTTAAAAACTCTCAACAAACTAGGTGTTGAAAGAACATGCCACAAAATATTAAGAGCCACCTGTGACAAACCCACAGCCAACGTCATACTGAATGGGCAAAAGCTGGAAGCATTCTCCTTGAAAACTAGCACAAGACAAGGATGTCCTCCTCTCTCACCACTCCTATTAAACATAGTATTGGAGGTTATGGCCAGAGCAATCCGGAAAGAGAAAGAAATAGAGGACGTCCAAATAAGAAGAGAGGGAGTCAAACTATACCTGTTTGCAGATAACATGATTCTATATCTAGAAAAGCCCAGTCTCAGGCCAAAAGCTCTTTAAACTGATTATCAACTTCAGTGAAGTCTCAGAATACAAAATCAAAGTACAAAAATCACTAGCATTCCTGTACATGAACAATCAAGCCGAGAGCCAAATCACGAATGCAATCCCGTTCACAATTGCCACAAAAAGAATAAAATGCCTAGGAATATAGCTAACCAGAAGGTGAAAGATCTCTACAATGAGAACTACAGAACACTGCTCAAAGAAATCAGAGATGACACGAACAAATGGAAAAATACTCCATGCTCATGGATAGGAAGAATCAATATCATTAAAATGGCCGTACTGCCCAAAGCAATTTACACGTTAAGTACTATTCCTATCAAATTACCAATAATATTTTCCTTAGAACAAGAAAAAAACACCTATTTTAAAATTCATATGGAACCAAAAAAGAGCCCAAATAGCCAAGGCAACGCTAAGCAGACAGAACAAAGCTGAAGGTGTCACACTACCCAACTTCAAACTATCTATAGGGCTACAGTAACCAAAACAGTGTGGTACTTGTACAAAAACAAAAACATACACCAATGGAACAGAATAGAGAGCCCAGAAATAAGGCTGCACACCTACAACTACCTGGTCTTTAACAAAGCCGACAAAAACAAGCAATGGGGAAAGGATTCTGTATTCAATAAATGGTGCTGGGATAACTGGCTAGCCATATATAGAAGACTGAAACTGGACCCCTCCCTTATACCACATACAAAAATCAACTCCAGATGGATTAAAAACTTAAAGGTAAAACCCAAATCTACAAAAACTCTGGAAGACAACCTAAGCAATACCATTCTGGGCATAGGAACAGGCAAAGATTCCATGATGGAGATGCCAAAAGCAATTGCAACAAAAGCAAAAATTGACAAATGGGATCTAATTAAAGAGTTTCTGCACAGCAAACGAAACCATTAACAGAGTAAATAGATAACCTATAGAATGGGAGAAAAATTTTGCAAACTATGCATCTGACAAAGGTCTAGTATTCAGCATCTCTAAGAAATTTAAACAAATTTACAAGAAAAAACAACCCCATTAAAAAGTGGGCAAAAGAACATGAAGAGATACTTTTCGAAAGAAGACATACCTGTGACCAACAAACATATGACAAAAAGCTCGACATCACTGATCATTAAAGAAATGCAAATCAAAACTGCAATGAGATACCATCTCACACCTGTCAGAATGGCTACTAATAAAAAGTCAAAAAATAACAGATGTTGGTGAGGTTGCAGAGAAAAAGGAATGCTTATACACTGTTGGTGAGAATGTAAATTAGTTCCGCCATTGTGGAAAGCAGTATGGTGATTCCTCAAAGAGCTAAAAGCAGAACTACCATTCAGTCCAGCAATTCCATTACTGGGCATATATACCCAGAGGATTATAAATAATTTTACCATAAAGACATATGCATGTTCACTGCAGCATTATTCACTATAGCAAAGACATGGAATCAACCTAAACACCCATCAGTGGTAGACTGGATAAAGAAAATGTGGTACATACACACCATGGAATACTAAGCAGTCATAAAAAAGAATGAAGTTATGTGTTTTGTGGGAATGTGGCTGGAGCTGGAGGTCATTATCCTTAGAAAACTAAAGCAAGAACAGAAAACCAAATACTCCATGTTCTTACTTATAAGTGGTAGCTAAATTATGAGAAATCATGAACACAAAGAAGGCAACAATATGTCTACTTGAGGGATAAGGGTGGGAGGAGGGAGAGGATAAGGAAAAAACAACTAATGGATATTAGGTTTAATACCTGGGTGACAAAATAATCCGTACAACAAACCCCCATAACACAGGTTTATCTGTATAACAAACCTATACATATAAGCCTGAACTTAAAAGTTAAAAATAAATAATAAATCTTAAACAAACCATATTTACTTCCCCTTTAACCCTAGACTTTACTGGTTGTTTTTGCATATTGTCTCACTGCTCTAAAATTATCCTAGCCTATGTGTAAGAATGGGCAAAGCCCTCTTAAACAAAAATGGAGTAGTTATGTCAGCTCTTTTGCTGTTTCACTGCTACAGCATGAGGTGGGCTCTTTTGGTAGCCATTGTTTGTTGCTTATCCAACAGCCATTCCTCACCTTTCTCCCTGATAAAGGAAATCTTATTTTATTCAGGCAGTGGGCAGAGACACCTTAATTTCAGAGAAGGTAGACTTATTCTCCAGCCCCAGGGAATGAATCCTTATTAGTGTAAGCCAGTAATTGTCATCTCATCCCTTTGGTCAATACAGTAATTGGTTGGAAGACAGTGGCAGAGTGGTGTGTGATCCAGTTCTGGCCAATGAGAGATAAAAGAAAGCTGGTTGGAAGTTCTGGAAAGGATTTTCTTTTTTGAAAAACAGAGTTTTGATTTGAAAAACAGAGTCTTGGGAAGTAAAAGCCTTGTGCTTGCTATTCCTTCCCTTTTTCTTCCTGCCTTGAATGGGATCATATTGTTGGAAGCAACACTTGGAGTCACAAAGAAAATGAGCACTCAAACAAAAGATTTCTCAGCAAGGCAAATTTACTTCTGCAGAAGGGTGCTTCTTGCAGTTGCCATGAGAGCACACTGAATAAAGGAGGGAAAGAGTTTTTATTCCTAACGCAGCTTGTCCCTACTACTGTGTCCTGTCCCTGTTGGCTGGAGTTGGACAACACAATCTAAACTGAACCCAATTGGTTAACTTGAAAGACAGCTTTGGCGGGAAGAACTGTTACAGTGGGAGGGACAAATTACAGAGTGAATAGCAGATGTGGGCTCTGTAGATAAGGACCGGTGGGAGAGTTGTTTACTGGAACCAGGTGCAGGGAGGCACAAAGGATAAAGAAGCTGGACCTTGAAAGTAGAGAATAAGGAAACTAAACAAACTAAACTTTTGAAGAGGAACTTCTCTTGGATCTGACAATGTGAAGATGGAAGCCTTGGAACTGTGTTGGCAATGCTGTGACCACAGGGCCAGGATGGGGGGCAGGGAGGTCGCATTTCTATGGATAAGGTGCTAATACCCAGAGATGTCAGAACAGTAAATTAGAAAGGGATTTTGCCTTTAAAGACCTTATGGAGCCATAGCCAACCAGAAACCACCTACCTCCAATCTTTTGTTGTACAAGAAAATTGTACAAGAAAATGCTTTTAAATATAAGCCTGTGGCTCTCAAAGTGTAGTCCTCTGACCAACAGCATGAAGATTATCTGGGAACTTGTTGGAAATGCACATTCTCTGACCCCACCCCAATGTCTGAATCTTCATCTCAGAGTCCAGTGATACTGAAGCATGCTCAAGTTTTAGGGTCACTGTGATCACAGTACAGTTTCTGTCAAAGGCATTCCTAGCTGAATCTTCATACAAGTATATGTAGACCAGTGAAGAGATCTAAAGTATTCCCTAGAAGTTGCTTCCTTGACTAAGCGCCTGTTATTGGCTTGATTTCTTAATATTTATCTCTATTTTATAAGTAAGCCTATCTCCAGAGGGTGAACTTGCTGTCTTGTGTTGGGGGGTTATATATGAAATATATTTATACATATATAGATTTTGTATGTGCAAATATATATATATAAATTATTGTGTGAACCTTAATACTTCCTTTTCCTAAATTGTGTTCTTGTCCTTGATAGAACCTTCACTTTCACTTTACCATAAATCTCTCACTTCCTAGCAACATTCTAATACAACTTTATTTAAACATTAGTTAAATGCTTCCACTTCCAGGTGACTTTTAAATCCATTCTTTAAACAGATTATGAAGAAATATGGCCATCTCATAGATCTTCAGAATATTATCACTAACTACCATTACTACTCGGACATATTTTTGCATCCAAGGATGAGAATAGGAAGCCATCTGTGCTTACACTGAGGACTACCAAATACTTTCAATGCACTTCTGGATCCCTACATGAGCTATTCTTATGGATCCCAAAGAAAAGAGTTGGTGGCTCGACAGGTGTGAAGTCAACGAATCCAGTTTGTGGTGAGGCTCTTTCAGACAGCTCTGGGTCCCCTCTGATGGATACCATAAAGAGATGCAAGATTACTGGGGATATGGGACGAGGACAGAGGGGATAGAGACCTTGTATTCCTCTGCGCTTGCTATCTCCCAGCTATCCAGTCCCTAACTCTAGAGAAAGCTAAGTGAAAATTTTGCCAAAGACTCCTCGTTTGCTTTCACTAGGACTCTTTACTCCTTCCTCCCCCCATTATCCCCTCATCTTTTATTTTCAAATTTTATAAAAGATAAGTGTTGTTTTATAGAGCAACATCTCAACATCACTTTACTGTGAGAAGCACTTTACATATATTATCTTATTTCATTTATTTTATCTAATTTCCCCATTTCAATTTTACTTGTTTATTCTTTTTTTTTTTTTTTTTTTTTTTTTTTTTTTTTTTTTTTTTTTTTTTTTTTTTGAGACGGAGTCTCGCTCTGTCACCCAGGCTGGAGTGCAGTGGCCGGATCTCAGCTCACTGCAAGCTCCTCCTCCCGGGTTCACGCCATTCTCCTGCCTCAGCCTCCCGAGTAGCTGGGACTACAGGCGCCTGCCACCTCGCCCGGCTAAGTTTTTGTATTTTTAGTAGAGACGGGGTTTCACTGTGTTACCCAGGATGGTCTCGATCTCCTGACCTCGTGATCCGCCCATCTCGGCCTCCCAAAGTGCTGGGATTACAGGCTTGAGCCACCGCGCCCGGCCTACTTGTTTATTCTTTAAGTATTCTGCCTCTATTTTGTTTTTCCTACTTTGTCTTTATTTATATTTCTGTTAAAAATAATACTTTCACATCCTTTTGAAATTATATTTATTCCTAGTTCAGCTTAGAATTTCTGTTTTTAATCCATAATTATATTTTTCATAAAAGACTAATGAATCTAACTTTTTTTCCCCCCCCCCCACTCCCCTCTCCACCCTAGCACTGCTCAGGCTGCACCGCGCTCGCTGCAAGCTTCAGGCTCCTGCTAAGCTAGCGCCGCATTGTCTCCCTTCAGCCGCCATCATGATTATCTACCGGGACCTCATCAGCCACGATGAGATGGTCTCCAACATCTACAAGATCTGGGAGGTTGTGAATGGGCTGTACCTGGAGGTGGAGGGGAAGATGGTCTGTAGGATAGAAGATAACGTTGATGACTCGCTCATTGGTGGAAATGCCTCCGCTGAAGGCCTCTAGGGCGAAGGTTCAGAAAGTACAGTAATCACTGGTGTTGATATTGTCCTGAACCGTCATATCCAGGAAACAAGTTTCACAAAAGAAACCTACAAGAAGTACATCAAAGATTACATGAAATCGATCAAAGGCAAACTTGAAGAACAGAGACCAGAAACAGTAAAACCTTTTATGACAGGGGCTTCAGAACAAATCAAGGACATACTTGCTAATTTCAAAAACTACCAGTTCTTTACTGCTGAAAACATGAATCCAGATGGCACGGTTGCTCTACTGGACTACCATGAAGATCGTGTGACCCCATATATGATTTCTTTAAGGATGGTTTAGAAATGGAAAAATGTTAACAAATTTGGCAATTACTTTGGATCTATCACCTGTCATCATAACTGGCTTCTGCGTGTCATCCGCACAACACCAGGACTTAAGACAAATGGGACTGATGTCATCTTGAGCTCTTCATTTATTTTGACTGTGATTTATTTGGAGTGGAGGCATTGTTTCCTGTTATGTGGGTTGTCTAAAAATAAAATTCATTTAAACTAAAAAAAAAAAAAACAAAACTAATGAATCCAATTCATATTTTTATTCTATTTTATATTTTATAGCTTTTTATTTCCTTGGATCATCAGTCTAATTATTTTATCTTGTCATTGTTGCATTCATATTTAATTTTGTATTTTAATTTCAATTTTTTTTTAAATTTTTCTTTTCTTTTTTCTTTCTTTCTTTCTTTCTTTCTTTCTTTCTTTCTTTCTTTCTTTCTTTCTTTCTTTTTTTTTTTTTTTTTTTTTGACAGAATCTTGCTCTGTAACCCAAACTGGAGTGAACTGGTGTGATCTCAGCTCACTGTAACCTCCACCTCCTGGGTTCAAGCAATTCTCCTGCCTTAGCCTCTCAAGTAGCTGGGATTACAGGCTTCTGCCACCACATCTGACTAATTTTTGTATTTTTAGTAGAGACAGGGTTTCACCATGTTGGCCAAGCTTATCTCGAACTCCTGACCTCAAGTGATCCACCTGCCTCAGCTTCCCAAAGTGCTGGGATTACAGGCGTGAGTCACTGCATCTGGCAAATTTTTCTTTCTTCGTGAAGAATATTTATTTTACCTTATGTTTTTTTGCTAGCAAGAAATATGGGCTTGGGACCTGGCAGTGAAGAAAGCCCACATCCTCTGTCCCCACCTGCTCTATATCAGAGTGCAACAATCTAACTAAAGGCAGGGTCTTTTCGCAATTACTCAGGATGGGGTCTCAGACTAAACTGGTTAGAAATCCAAGGGCAGAGTGGACTTAGAAAATGTCAAACAATGGTACATCCAGATTACATATCATATGTATGTTGGTTGACAATATAATTTTTATCACCTAAACACAAACACTCCTGAAGGTGAAATAGGTAGCTATTAAAAATCATTCCGGGACAACAGGTCTACAAGAAGCTGGCCCAGGTAACTTACAAATGTGTAAGAAATATGTATGCAAGGTAGGACCAAAATTAATTAATATCAGTTCTGTACAACAGACATCTATTAAAGGAGCAACCATTAACATTAAGGATTATGTAAATTTAAGTGTGAATCAAAACAATTCTCTGATGTATAAACCACTGCCTTTTGGGCCAATTAGAAAAATCCAGACAGGAAATTATAGTTGTCTTTACATTTCAGGTATCTGGTGTGCATTTTAGATGACATCAGCCATATAGTAGTCCACAGATATTAATTTTTTTAGTATTGGCAATAATTCTTTAATTTCACTTGGCTATGAACAGAGTTGATGGAAATGAAAGTGATTTTGATGTTTTTGCCTCTAAACTGGCAGAATGAAGAAGGTCTATAGGAGGCAAAACAGAATACTGAGTTTGAGGAACCTGTGGAACATTCAAGAAGAGAGGTCAAGTAGACAGTAGGATATGGATGATGCTCATGTAGTCTCTGATTATCCCATGCTATGTAATATGGTTTGGTTGTGTCCCCACCTAAATCTCATCTTGAATTGTAATCCCCATTATCCTCAGGTGTCATGGGAGGAACCTGGTGGGAAGTAATTGAATCATGGGGACAGTTTCTCCCATGATGTCCTCGTGATAGTGAGTGAGTTCTCATGAGATCTGATGGATTTATAACTGTCTGGCTTTTCCTTGATGGCTCTTCTCTCTCCTGCCACAATGTGAAGAAGGATGCGTTTGCTTTCCCTTCCACCACAATTGTAAGTTTCCTGAGGCCTCCCCAGCCACATGGAACTGTGAGTCAATTAAATCTCTTTCCTTTATAAATTACCCAGACCAGAAGCAGGTCTTTATAGCAGTGTGAGAACAGACTAATACACTATGCTTGGGTAAGACCCAGCTGGAGCCATTATGAGCTGACCCCTGCTACTCAAAAACAGTCTTTTACCAATGGTGAGAATGAGAGCAGTCGTGCACTCAAAGGAAAATGAGTCTCGCTTGGATGCCATCTGCCCAGGGACGTTGCATACTCATTCTGACAGCACGTGGGAATCTTGGGTGATATTGACACTGTGTCAGCTCCTTATCAGTCAAACTAAAGACCCTGATGCCAGGGTCATCAGGGTCAACTATCTCTCCACAAAGGTTTAGCAATTATCAGGATAAGGTAGCAAAGCCACAGGGTAGATGAGATCACTTAGAAAGGGAGGAAAGAGTTAAGGGTAGAATCCCTTGCCATTTCACACTGCAGTGTGTAGGCTCACACATTTGACCCAACACCATGAATAATGGATGTGGTAACTGTGTTTTTATGCTACCAAGCACTGGGTAGCAGTAAATTTTCCTGCTCCCCTTAAGCACATTGATGATTTATTGCTGTGTAGTGTGCAGATACAGCTAAGGAGGGGGAAAGAACTGTCAACCAAGTCCACACAGAGTATGTGGGCTGTTGGCAAATCCCAGCCTCTTTCTCCTGTCAAATAAATCAGAGGAGTTGCTAATATATATTTGAATGCATGGATATTTCCTTTTGTTTGTTTTTTACATAAAGTTTAAGATGGAATTCAATTACTTACTTGCTACATGGTATATTTCTATTTCTCGGAGTTTTCGTTTGAGGTAAAAAACACAGTATCTACTTTGTTTTTGTTTTTTGTTTTGTTTTGTTTTGGTTTGTTTGTTTGTTTTGAGATGGAGTCTTGCTCTGTCGCCCAGGCTGGAGTGCAGTGGTGCGATCTCAGTCCGCCTCCCGGGTTCACGCCATTCTCTTGCCTCAGCCTCCCCAGTAGCTGGGACTACAGGCACCCACCACCTCGCCTGGCTAATTTTTTGTATTTTTAGTAGAGACGGGGTTTCACTGTGTTAGCCAAGATGGTCTCGATCTCTACTTTGTTTTTAAGACTTTGTGACAATTTTGAAAGTGGAAAAACATATGTGTTCTTAAATTTTTCTTCTGAATAAAAAAGCAGAATAAGCAAATAAACAATAAACTAAATAGAATTAATAGCATTGTTCTCTCCCAGTTTTACCTATTAAAGAGTAATACAATAAGAAGATAAAGAAAAGAATAGCATTTATATTTTATCAGACTGACAAAGGGCAGGCCCTAATTTTTTTTTTTTTTTTTTTTAACAAAAGAAGTAAAAGAGGCCAAGCATGGTGGCTCACACCTGTAATCCCAGCACTTTGGGAAACTGAAGCAGGCAGATCATGAGGTCAGGAGTTTGAGACCAGCCTGACCAACATGGTGAAACCCCGTCTCTACTAAAAATACAAAAATTAGCTGGGCATGGTGGCGTATGCCTGTAATCCCAGTTACTCAAGAGGCTGAGGCAGGAGAATCGCTTGAACCCAGGAGGTGGAGGTTGCAGTGAGCCGAGATCATGCCATTGCACTCCAGCTTGAGCGACAGCAAGACTCCATCTCAAGAAAAAAAAAAAAGAAGTAAAGGAAAAATAAAATAACACACAAATTAGTGATTAATGCAAAGGCTTTGAGTTAGAAATCTGTAAATACCTTTAGTTGTTAGGAGAAATTTCCAAAATTTTTATCCCACTGATATTGAATTTAAGCCCAGACAATATTATGCCATAGACTATCATAATATATAATTTTACCAAATTATACTCACAGGGCATACACAGAGGAAAATGAAAACAACTTACCAACTTCTAGTTGTAACTGTTGTCCCTTTTGACGAGATCAGCCAAGCAAGTTGTTTACTTACTCTTTCTGTTTGTTGGTACACAGATGAAAATAAACTGAACTAGTTCACAGGAGAGTCTGTGTTTTGTATTCTCAGCTTCCACTTTGTAAGTTTTGGTCCACCTCAGCCATGCCCTCTCTTCTTGGTCTGCCCTTCTGAGTGCAAAAGTTTTTCTTGCTTTCTGACTTCTTATTATTTTCTTTTTTTGAGATGGAGTTTCCCCTCTTGTTGCCGAGGCTGGAGTGCAATGGCACGATCTTGGCTCACTGCAATCTCCACCTCCCGGGTTCAAGCGATTCTTCTGCCTCAGCCTCCAGAGTAGCTGGGATTATAGGCATGTGCCACCATGCCCAGCTAATTTTTTTGTATTTTTGATAGAGATGGGGTTTTACCATGTTGGCCAGGCTAGCCTCGAACTCCTGACCTCAAATGATCCACCCACCTTGGCCTCCCAAAGTGCTGGGATTACAGGCATGAGCCACCACTCCTGGCCCTGACTTGCTTTCTGTCTAGGAACAGGTCATCCTTCTTTCTTCCTTTCTTCTTTTTCATTTTATATCTCAAACTCATTCACATCACTGGATTATTTCTTCCAAAAATATTTATTTTAAGCCTTTTTGTCTCTTAGCAAGAAGGAAAGGATCTCTCCTTATCACTCCCATACCCACAGTACATTCTGCCAGGCCATTTTTAATGTGGCACTGACACTCTTATCAGAGAAGAGAGAAGCAAATTTTTCTAATAAAGCTGTGGTTTCCTTTTGGAAAACTACTTGCAAAGTCACTTCAAATATTGATAATGGCCAGTGCAGTGAGCCAAAACAGGAGAAACTACACCTCCTGTGGAGTTGCAGCCTTAAAAAAATGGCCATGTCTTTCATCTCCCAGGCCATTTACCTTCTCCTAGTAACTGCATGTCCTAACATCCTGCCACTAGGTAACATTTCTTGTTTGACAGGTTTCTTCCATAAACCAGATGACGAGGTGTGGATGAAGATTATGAAGAGAAACCATGTTACCTCATCTATGCCCTTCTAAGGGTTCGTGAGACCAGGGTAAACCACATAGCAGAGCCAAGCAATGAATTAGTTAAACATTCCTACCCACAAGAGAAATTCCTCTGTCATGTAGAATCTAAGTAGTTTGTTTTTATCTGGGGGTAACATTCCTTTTATAGGCACCACACCCTGGAGTTTCTTTGCTTGATTTGGTTCACAGTCATGTGTTTTGTTTGTTTGTTTGTTTTGAGAGAAGAGTCTCACTCTGTTGCCCAGGCCAGGCTGGAGGGCAGTGGCATGATCTCGACTCACTGTAACAACCTCCGCCTCCCAGGTTCAAGGGATTCTCCTGCCTCAGCCTCTCAAGTAGCTGGGATTACAGGCATGCGCCCCCATGCCTAGCTAATTTTTGTAATTTTAGTAGAGATGGAGTTTCACCATGTTGGCCAGGCTGGTCTCAAACACCTGCCCGCAGGTGATCCTCCCTCCTTGGCCTTCCAAAGTGCTGGGATTACAGGCATGAGCCACCACACCTGGCCCAAATCCATGTTTTCAAAGAGTTGGGGCACCAGCTGCTGGTGGCTGTGAGGCACTTCAGGCAGTTGACGTGCAGGGTTGGCTTCAGCAAGGAGAGAACTTGCAGCTCCAAACAAGGACAGTTTTGGGTCCTCCATTCTCTCCTTGGTCTTTAACTCTTGTAGGAAAAGAAGACCCTTGCTGTTACTATTCTGCACAACCTACAGCCTGTTAGACATTTTTATATTGAGTAAGTATTATGGATTCATAAGCACTCTGGATGCGTGTGGGGTAAGGGGTGGTGGGGTTCCCTGACATATTCAGAGGCATGGACTGAGGCATCTCAGGCCATTATCATACCAGGGGGACTGCAGTGGCTGAGGGCATTTCAGGACTGAAGCCCAAAGCTGCCACACAGCCCTGTATGATTAGGAGCAGGGAACTAAGTACTTTGCACAAATTACTCTACTGGATGCCATGTTAGATGAAAATATGTCCAGCTGAAACTCAAGCCAACAGATTTTGTCCAAAATTAAAAAGAAACAACACTTTGTTTTACATGTTTGGAAGAATAAAAAGAAAAAGAAAATCAATTCCAGATAAAACTTAGTTTTACAACTTTCTTTGCATCCAACTTGAGTCTGTACCTTGACTAATGTATTTCTTCCAGGCTCTGCCACACAGTGCCCAGTCCCAGGCTCTGTTTGCTCCCAGTTCTGCTGGCTTTGGTGCCCGTGACTCAGAACTTCATTCTCTTTCCACTCAGCTTTTCAGAGTGACCATTCTCCTGCATGATCTACTTCTTCCCAAGCAGTCTTTCTCCAGTCTCATGTCCCCTCCTCTCACCAAGTCTCACCCCTATTCTCAGGACACTGCCCCCCGCCAATCCCATCCTGGCCTTAGCACCCCGACACAGATCTCTGGGAGGAGAAACTAGATACCATGCTTTATGCTGTAAAATAAGCATCTTCAAAAAGGTATACAAAAAGTCACTCATAGCAGAAAACAAATTCTGAATATCTCTGTTTCTGCATGTAGAATGCAAATACCCAAATGCCTATAAAAGGTACTAAGTGCTAAGATCCCAAAACAAGTAAGATGCTATTGGTTGTCCTTAAAAATAAAAAAGCAGTTTAGTAGCAGAAGCACACATAGCACCGTGAAGATGGGGGTGATGCAGTCCTTAAATATGCACTTCAAGGAGCTCCTACAAAACAGTGTAACTGAGAGGGTAGGTGCAGTGCTCTGAAATAGCCAGGGTCCTGTCCGGTGCCTGTGGTCCCAGCTACTCAGGAGGCTGAGGTGAGAGGATCACTTGAACTTGGGAATTTGAGGCTGCAGTGAGCTATAATTGTGCCACTGCACTCCAGCCTAGGCAAGACCCTGTCTCTAAAAGGGGGGGGGGGGGGGGGGGGGGAGAGAGAGAGAGAGAGAGAGAGAGAGAAGAAGAAAAGAAAGAAAAAAGAAAGAAAGAAAGAAAGAAAGAAAGAAAGAAGAAAGAAAGAAAGAAAGAAAGAAAGAAAGAAAGAAAGAAAGAAAGAAAGAAAGAAGCAAAGAAAAAGAAAGAGGAAGGAAGGACGGAGGGAAGGAAGGAAGGAAGGAGGGAAGGAAGGAAGGAAGGAAGGAAGGAAGGAAGGAAGGAAGGAAGGAAGGAAGGAAGGAAATGAAACGCGTCGGGGATGAAGCTGAAAGTAAGCGGCGCCTGGCTCCTGCAGGGCCTTAAAGAACCTCATTAAGGAGATGGGATTTTATCCCAACAGCAATTGGCAGCCACTGCAGAGTGTTTGTTGTTTTTTGTTTGTTTGTTTGTTTGAGACGGAGTCTTGCTCTGTCGCCCAGGCTGGAGTGCAGTGGCGCGATCTTGGCTCACTTGAAGCTCTGCCTCCCGGGTTGACGCCATTCTCCTGCCTCAGCCTCCCGAATAGCTGGAACTACAGGCGCCCGCCAATTTTTTGTATTTTTAGTAGAGACAGGGTTTCACTGTGTTAGCCAGGATGGTCTCGATCTCCTGACTTCGTGATCCGCCCCCCCCCTCGGCCTCCCAGAGTAGCTGAAATTACAGGCGTGAGCCACCGCGCCTGGCCCATTACAGAGTTTTAAGCAGATGAACGGCTCTATTCACAGCAGCCAAAAGGTGGGAGCAACCTGTGTCCATTGACAGGTGAATGACTAAACCAAATGTGCTCTATATTACAATGGCACATTATTGAGCTTTAAAATCTGACACGTGCTACAAGATGGATGAAGCTTCAGGACATAATGCTAAGTGAAATAAGCCAGACACAACAGGACAAATACTGTATTATTCTACTTCTATGCGGTATCTAGAGTATTCAAGCTCATAGAGATAGAAAGTACAATGGTGGTTGCCAGGGGCTGGAAGGATGAGCAGTTTTTGTGTGTACCCACCCAAATCTCATGTCAAATTATAATTCCCAACATTGAGGAAGGGAGCTGCAATTAAAAACAGCAACATAATGACAACAACAAAAAGGCACTGTGACTGTACTACAGCATTGTACAGAGATTAGACTGGAGCAGATAAGACTAGAGGCCAGAGGCCAGAGGCCAATTAAAAGCTGCTGAAGTAATGGAAGTAAGAGAGGATAATTGTCTAACCTGGGCAGGTGGCAGTTGATTGATGCTGCCATTTGCAAGTTAAGGTAGACAGAAGGAGCAGGGAATGGGGATGATGGTAGATTCTGTGTGAGTGTGTGTGTGTGTGTGTGTATACTCTATTATTTTTACCCTCTATCAAACATTATGGCATGCTGAGATACAGAAGGGTGGATATGTCTAAAGAGTTGGCTATAGGACCATGAAAATGTAGAAATATAGAGTAAGAAAAATAGAAGAGGTCCAAGAAGTATCTATGGATGCTTCAAATAGAATATAAAATAGAACTTAAAAAGAAACATCAGGAATTTAAAAGTACAGTGTTGGGGACTTGTCTCTCAATCCTCATTATGCAGGACATCACTGGTTTTGTTGTTGTTGTTTGCTTGTTTTTTGAGACAGGGTCTCACTCTGTTGCCCACGCTAGAGTGCAGTGGTACGATCTCAGCTCACTGCAACCTCTGCCTCCTTGGTTCAAGTGATCCTCATGCCTCAACCTCCAGGGTAGCTGGGATTACAGGCATGCACCACCAAGCCCAGCTAATTTTTGTATTTTTAGTAGAGAAGGGGTTTCACCATGTTGGCCAGGCTGGTCTTGAACTCTTGGCCTCAAGTCATCTGCCTACTTTGGCCTCCCACAGTGCTGGGAGTATAGGTGTGAGCCACCATGCCCATCCAGATATCACTGGTTTTAAAGCATCCTTTGTAGTCTCACTCAGAACATCAGTTCAGAAAATCTTTATTACCAATAGATACATGACTTTACAAAAGCTTCTAGTATACAAGGACATCTTGCCCATTCTTAATAACACATGTTGATAATAAAGACACTCGTCATTTATATGATGAAGTTACATTCTAGATCCTATTCATTTTCCATTTCTAATAGCCCCATTTTATTACTTGCAATGATTTTCAACTCTGCTATCAAAAGTAAGTCAACTGTTGCTCTGATTACAATTGGATGTTTCAAACTATCATCTTGATTACAAATGAATGAGTTGCATGCTGCTGTTGGAGAAACTTTGCATATTTCAAAGAAAAGAGTAGAAATATGTCTGATGGCAAAATATAGTATGATAGCATTTATACATAAAATCAACACTATAGTTACCCTATTTTATTATTTTTAAGCTGTACACAATCTTCAGCGGTTTCCTGAACTTTATATGTTAGAACTTTATATGTTAGAACCTGAACATATTTGCATATGACATTTCAGTATAAAGCATTAGGACTATTTTTAAATAAATGTAAAGGCATTGATATAAAAAGAGCACTGTTCTCTTTCTAAATTGTTCCCTTAAAAGGCCTTAAAATTACTTCTGTGATGTCACAACTCAAAATTTTTGAATGACTGACATTTTAAAAATTCTAACTCATCCTGGATACCAATGCACCCGAGATAAGCACCTTTCCTAGTTATGACATTTCTGGAGTTGTCACCACCTATTAACTGTGGCTTGGTTGGAGTTGTAAAATTTGATATTTGGCTAGTAGAAAGTAGTCACTGCATATGTTAAAATAGCTATAAAAGATTCTTACCTTCAGCCCGGGAAGGATCTATTATTCTTTGTGATTTGTTCTTTCATTCTGTACCCTAAAAGATATTAGCGTATGAAATTGGCAGAATTGCCCTTGGCCCATGTCACCTTTCAGAGTTGCCAAGCAAGCATCATGAGATTGGTAAAGCCAGCTCTATCGCATCTCTTGGTGACACTAGAACACACTTTCTTAAGGAAAAAGCCAGCATTTCACCCACTGCCTGGCATGGCAGTCAGAGCCAGGAAGGGCTTTGGTGAATATGCCAGGATGTGCGGTGATCCAAATGATCCCTTTCCTTAGGTGTGTGACCCAGTCTCTACAACTTCCTACAACTCCTTCCAGGACTTTCTGACTCACAGCTTGGGAAGAATTAGGAAAGAACACCTGCCAAGCTGAGCAGAACAGCTACTTCCTGTTTATGTGTTTCTGCTGGAACATCTCATTTCTTCTTCAGGACATGTTTGGATATACACGGGAATAGAAATGCCAGAGTGAAAACAGATTTATCACTGTCAGAAAAAAAAAAAAAAAAGCCCTAATATTCACGGAAGATGGGGTCTTGGTTTCTTTATTCCATGTTATTATTTGTTAAGACTGTTAACAAAAAATAAGGCTTTTTTTCCTCTGAACTTAAAAACTATAAATTTACTTGAGTCACTAACAGTGCTCTCAGTCTAAGAGAAAATTACATAATAACAACAATAATGAACGAAGCACTTAGCATGTGCCAGGCACTCTTCTAAGTACTTTTACATATTCAGTCATTACTTTTCACAACAGCTCTATGAGGTAAGTACTATTATCTCCATTTTACAGATGAAGAAACTGAAGCACAGAGAAACTAAGGTTAAGTCAGACAGCTAGTATGTGGCAGAGTCAAGATTTAAATCTAAGAAACAGGGTCTGGAATCTGTACTCTTAACCATTATGCCACACTGAGATGGTTCCCAGACAGCAGGAAGAAGAAGTGTTCCTTCTCCATAGGCAACAGTTCACTCATTCTTTTGGTGCAGTGATGTACAGTCTGTACTGAACTCTCCAATATAAAACGTGGGGAATTAAAACGTATACAGAGCCTGAAAACTCACTCACTTTTATAGTGGTTCTAAGCAAAGAAAATGCTTTATGGGTTCAAACAAGTCAAATTTATGAACTCAATTTTTTTTGTGTGGAAACTGGCTGGCAGTCTCTATTTACAATATCTCTCCTCTATTATAAAAAACATTGCAATGGAACTATGTGAACACTTTTTCCCCTTTCCCTTAGAGAAAGGGAATTAAGTCAAAGGTGATACATATCCCTGGAGTTAGCTGAAAAAGAAATGGGAAGAAATCTGAGAATAGCATTGTGGAACTTGGTTTCCACAATTCTCAAATTTAACCATGAAATTAAAATTAGATACAGGGGATAGATTGTCCTGGCCATAAGCAAGTCAGGGAGTGAGTGCCAAAGAATTCATATACTCTTCCTTCTACTTCTTTTAAAATTCCACCTTCTGAAGGACCTGAGAAATATGATCACTACTAAACTCACTCGTGTATTAAATAATGATTAGGAAGAGCTAAGAGTTGACACAGAGGAAGGCCAGGAAACATGGTAAATGTGGGTAAGGGCATTAAAAAGTTAGCAGACTACACCATATCTCTAAAGCCTGATGATTTTGCTGAAGTATTGTAACTCAGGAGAGAAAGCAAGACACCCTCATGGGAACTCTTTTGAGTTTTTCATTCTTTTCCCCCTCCACTCAGTTCCATCCAGATGTGGCAGCCTCAAGTAGCTAGAAGAAAAAAATTTGGCCAGAAGCAGTGGCTCAGGCCTGTAGTCTCAGCACTTTGGGAGGCCAACATGGGCGGGTTGCTCAAGCTCGCAAGTTTGAGACCAGCCTGAACAACATGGCAAACCCTGTGTCTACAGAAAATACAAAAATTAGCCAGGCATGGTGGCACATATCTGTAGTCTCAGCTATTTGCAGGCTGAGGTGCGAGTATCACTTGAGCCTGGGAGGTTAAGGCTGCAGTAAGCCATGATTATGCCACTGCACTTCAGCCTGGGTGACAAAGGGAGACCCTGTCTCAAAAGCGAAAAAAAAAAAAGGTCAGGAACTGTGGCTCACGCCTGTAATCCCAGCACTTTGGGAGGCCGATGCGGGCGGATCACGAGGTCAGGAGATCAAAACCATCCTGGCTAACATGGTGAAACATTGTCTCTACTCAAAACACAAAAAATTAGTCAGGCATGGTGGCATGTGCCCGTAGTCCCAGCTACTCCAGAGGCTGAGTCAGGAGAATCGCTTGAACCTGGGAGGCAGAGGTTGCAGTGAGCCGAGGTCCCGCCACTGCACTCCAGAGGCAACAGAGACTCCATCTCAAAAACAAAAAAAAGGAAAAAAAAAATTTGACAATAACTGAGAAAGTAAACTAAATGATCAAGACAGATGTATAAAAATATATGTATAATGTAATGTTTATAAAGCTTGCTTGAAAAACAGAATTCTTTTACTTTAAATTTCTCCATTTCAATGCATGAAAGGAATGGTCCACAGTAAAACAAAAGCAGTATTTCCAAGAATGTTAGTTGTCCCTAGCTCTGTATACATTTTCTACCGTCATATGTCTACCACCATAACCAATGCAGAGTTGTTTAACATGAAGTTTTGACCCAAACTGGACTATGAAGGGGCAAACTGGAGTGAAACAAACTCAAAACAAGCAAACCAACACCAACAGCCAAAAAAGTGTTCTTGAAATTTATATACCATACTTACATAAAAGAAGTTAAACCAATTGATCATTATGTACATACATTAGTGAATATTAGTATTTTACATTTACAAATACATGTGCATATGTAATCAAGTAAAAAGAAAAATGTTAAATAATTTTTATCAGTGAAAAATACATAAAACATGACTAATACTTCAATTTGAGTGCTTGTTCGATTCAGTGCTTAAAAATATTTGGAAAAATAATCCCAAAATATAACCTGGTGAAAGATATTTAAAAAGTGAAAGAGATAAGAAAATAGTAAGGGTTTGGTGTGATTTTAATAAGTAGGGGAAATGAGCAGAAATAAGATCCATATTTGGGGAGGAATCGCATAGCATAGACCGGATGAAGAATCGGAAAGGAAGAACGTGGTTTTTCCCAAGGCCAATTTCGCTCAGAATGGAACAGAACCAGGGAATTTTCAGGACAAAGCAAATGAACTGAAGTTTCCATCATGAGTTCATTCTATTAGCAGATGAACAACTGACTCCTTCCTTGAATCTTTATTAGGAGGCAGGCCTCAGACATTCACCCTACAGTTAGATATAACGTCAGTTCCTTACTTGGCTTCTGTCTAGAGGCTAAGAGTGCAAGGTGACATATAATGACATTGCACAACTTTGTAGGAATCTATCTTTACTGAAGAACCATTGGACGGCATCAACTAACCATCTTTCCAAGCACGGGCTTGTTTGCAATTCTTGAACCTCGCGTTTCTTCTCTAAAGACTGAGTTCCGGAAAGAGTTGGGGCAACTCCCTGCAGGGCAGAGATGGTGCGTCCTTCCCAGCGTGCTCCATGGTCTGGGATGGGCGGTGGCGGCCCGGGCCGGCCTGCTACTTGAGGCAGGGACAGCAGAAGCAGCAGAGGGTCCGGCAGGGGTTCTTTTTCTTGTACTGCACGGCCTTCCGCACCTGCGCCTTGGCCTGGCCGGTGTAGTCGACCGTCTTTTGTACGTTGAGCTCGATGACGTTCAGGGTGTCTGCCTGCTTCTCCACCAGCACTGCCATCTGCAAGAAGAGCTCGTGCACGTCGCGGATGCGGCTCTCCAGGCGCAGCAGCTCGCGGTGGCGGCTCTCGATCTCGTTAAGGGCGGCCCGCGCGCCTTTTACATCAGCCAGCAGGTTCTCGGAGAACATATCCCACTTGCTCTGCTCGAACATGTCCTCGATCTGGTCGCCCGAGACGTCCTTCCCCATGATCTCCAGCTGGCGCTGGATGCGGATCTTGCAGTTGTCGCGCTGCTTCATCTCGGCCTGGTTGTAGTCGTGCATGGCGCGCTGGAAGGTGAGGGTGAGCGCGTTGTACTGCGCCCGCGAGATGCGCGCCACCGCTGAGTGCGGGCCGTGCTGGGCTTCGGCGGCCTCGCTCAGCTCCTTCATGGCGCGTAGCTTGCAGTGGATGACCTCGCCCCGGGCCTTGATGGCCTTGGCGATGGAGTTGGTGTCGCGCTTGATGCTGCTGAGGCGCCGCATGGACGTGAGGAAGCGGGCGTTCTGCTTTCCCAGGCGCTTCACGTCGGCCACCAGCAACTGGTTTTCATCCTGGATGTCCTGGATGTCTCGGTACAGGGACTCCAGGATGTGGTCCGTCTCGAACACGATGTCCTCGTGGGGCGAGTCAAATTCATCGTCCCCGTCTGGGAACTGCTGGTCATATTGCTTGGACAAGTCCAGAAGTTCTGCTAGCCGGTCTTTCATTTTGCCTGCAAGTAGAGATAATTCAGTTAAATTTCTCTATTGAGAGTGAAGTATTTGCCTTCAAGGGATTGAAACTTAACATTTTACTCAGCAGTCCCAATTTTTTATTCCTAGGTGTGGGAAATAAGTGCACTAAAGGAGCTAAATGTTCTGACATTTTGCTTACAAGGAAATAAATAAGATGACTGGACAACATGAAACAGTTGCATTTTAAGGCCCATATGCACCTGCAGTTCAGTATCATAGCCGTCTAGAACTCAATCAACAATTTAAAATTTTAGATTGCATTGGGAAACCATCTCTTTTTCTTGCTTTATGTTTTTCAATCATCGCAAATTAAAACAGACACAGGAAAAAAAAAAAGGAAAAAAGAAAAAAGACTTGCAAACTTAAGCATTTTTAATTGAGGACAATCTACAAGGCCTTGGGGCCAACATCTAAATGTTGCCTATTTTGTGTCTACTTCAGCACTGGTAAGCATCCCCTCCTGTACATACTAACAACTCTTAAAATAGTTACCATGCAAATCATGATTTAATTTTTTTTCTCTTAAAGATGTTGTAAAAGTAAAACATGCTTAAGGTAAAATGATAACAACAAAATACAGAAATCTAAGTGTAAAATTTAGAAGTTGAGGTTTCCTGACTCCTCTTTTCAATATCATTCCCTAATGATAATCATTGTAAATAACACTGCTTTTTAAAATGCTTTCATATGGAAAATTCCAATCATATGTGGCCTAGTAGCAATAATATAACGCATTCCCATTCATTCATCATGTAGCAGCAATGTTTGCCCACTTTTAATACCTTTTTGAAACAAATTGGCAGCTCAGGCAGAATGTTCATGTTTTTACAAGGATGGTTCTGGTAATTCCTCTGCTTAATAAGGCAAAGTAATAGTCTCTATGTCCATATTGTTTTTCAGTGAAGTAAAAAACTTCCATTTTTAGTAGCATGTATATATGCTAATATAGAGAACATCTTCAGTTTATACATGAGACTTCATGATGAGAAAGATTCCTTTTCTACTACACAATTTGCAGCAAAGAGGGGAAAAGTAATAACACTTAATGGTTACACAGTCTATCAGGGTTCTTGGTCTCAAATTAAAAGCTTCTTTCAAGTTGAAGTAATTCATTTTATATCACCACTAATGTAATGCTGACAAGTTGGATTTGGTGATAAATGGAAAATGGTGAAATATTAACCATGGCCTTTCATCTACCGTGATCATCATTTACATAAATTAAGCAGAAGTTTTATCTATGATGGTGATTTTTAATATAACAATATAAGCTGCTTAAAGTGCCACCATTTCTGATATCTGGTGGCTATAATCAATACCAGACGTTCTCAATGATGGGGAAGATGATTCTCCTAGCAGTATGGTTGACAGGCAGAATAAAGATCCAGGACCAAAACTATGCCTTCCCTTGGTCTGAATTTCTTGATATTCAACTGTTTCCTCACTTTGAACAAAATTGAAAGACAAACCACCAACTGGGGAGAAATTATAATATATGACAGACAATGGGTTAAGATACTTAATATATATATATTTCTAAGCTACCAAAAAATCTACTTACCCCAAGACAGTGAAAGGGCAATTCAGAGAAGATATAAATGACAGAGAACATAAATGTATGTTATATATGCCTGATATTTTCTAGGCATCTTTCATGTGATACCCTCTTTAGTCTTCACACAGATTCTATGAGTAGGTACTGCCATTATCAGAGTTGGTGTGACCATAGGGAGATCAAGGAATTTACTCAAGGTCACCAGTAAGTGAACACTCAGGCTTTAGAACAGCACCACTTAACCACTGCACGAAATAATCCTTAGCAAAAGTATAAAAATATAGTCACAAAAGACTTCTGTATTAAACAAGGAAATGCAAATTAAACTGCTGAGAATTTTTTTGCCCACAGAGTTAGCATGAGTTTTTTAAAAACAATAATTTTTCAAATGGGTAAGCATTCTGGGAACTCTTAAAACATACTGGTAATTCCATCTCATGCCAGTCAGAATGGTGACTATTAAAATGTCAAGAAACAATAGATGCTGGTGGAGGCTGTGGAGAAATAGGAATGCTTTAACACTGTTGGTGGGAATGTAAATTAGTTCAACCATTGTGGAAGACAGTGTGGCAATTCCTCAAAGATTTAGAACCAGAAATACCATTTGAGCCAGCAATCCCATTCCTGAGTATATACCCAAAGGAATATAAATCATTCTATTATAAAGACACATGCATGTGAATGTTCACTGCAGCCCTACTCACAATAGCAGAGACACAGAACCAACCCAAATGCCCATCAATGTTAGACTGTACTATACAGCCATAAAGAGGAATGAGATCATGTTCTTTGCAGGGACATGGATAAAGCTGGAAGCCATTATCTTCAGCAAAGTAATGCATGAACAGAAAACCAAACACTGCATGTTCTCACTTACAAATGGCAGCTGAACAATGAGAACACCTGGACACAGGGAGGGGAATAACGCATAGTGGGGCCTGTCGGGGAAGGGCGGGGGAGGGGAGAGCATTAGGGAAAAGAGCTGATGCTTGCTGGGCTTAATACCTAGGTGATGGGATGATCTGTGCAGCAAACCACCATGGTACATATTTACCTATGTAACAAACCTGCACATCTTGCACCTGTACCCCGGAACTTAAAAACATGAAATAAAATAAAATAATATAATCAATATTATCTATCATTCAGGGTCCTGAGACCTCTCTCAGGTTCTGCTGAACTAAGCAATTAAATTAAATTTTCTTCTAGATTAAAAAAATAGTCTAATTTAAAACTCCTGTGGTGTCTTTGTTTTTGCAACTTAATGATTTTGCAAATAAAGTCTATTAATTATTTTTAAAAATTGGTAATTGATAGAATCTTTCTGGAAGAGTTTAGTAATATGTATCAAAAGCTTTTCAAGTGTGCATTTGTTTTGACATGTGCATTTATTCTAAAGATATAATGCAAAAGTGTATGAAATTCATTGCTCTAAATATTTTAATCACCACCTTGTTTTTACAGAAATTCAGAAATAAGTTGAATGCACAATAATGAGGTCCTGGCTTCTACATGAGTCACAGAGTTTAGAAGGCTATCTAATGGCATGAAAAGCATTTATACTCTGTTAGGCAGAAAAAGTAGTTATGGAGAAAGAGAATGTGCAGCATTCTGAAACAGAGACTTGAAAAATACACATCAAAATGTTAACTATAGTTTTCTTTCAGTTGTGGAATTATACATGGTTTAAATTGCTTCCTTTTGCTTTTCTGTATTTTCCAAAATTTTTATAATGTCTATACAGATTTCATAATTTTAAAACCCATACAAAACAATAAACACTATTTGTTTAAAGGACTAACTCCTTAGCAACTTAGTCTATGCATTGCAATCAAGTTAACATTTTGTGCTACCTGGGGAAAGCACATTAGCTAGTTTGCATAGAGTTGAGCTGTACCCATCTGCTTAAGTTAGTACCCAATATAGTCTACCTTGCAACAAGTGGATGAGATGGAATGGATGCATTTTGATGAACAAGGCAAGAATAGGTGACAGATGCCTTCCTTCCTCACATCTTGGCCAAGCCTTACAAGGCACTTCAATGAAAGGAAACAGGTAGAGATAAGGGACTGTGCCATGCCCTGGGGCACTAGGGATCATTTGTAGGTATCCTGCTCATCCTAGACAGGTCCTGTGCTCTGTATTGCTCTCCTAGAGCCATTAAAAAGCTATTAGGGGAAATCATCTCATCACAATATGAAGAGTCGAATACAATTCAACCATATAGAAAATGGTTTTGGAAGATGTCCAGGGACAGTCATTCCTTCTCAAGATTGAACAACCATAAATTCATAGATAACAAATTATAAAACAGGTAAGGGCCCAAGCTCATGTGAAGGCGCAAGTCCATAATGTGCTAATAAGAGAAAAAGAAAGGGTATAGGAGATGTAAAGATTCTCTATTGAGGTGTGGTCAAGGAGAGAAGGGGGCCTTCACCTTGCCTTCCTGCCCACCTTTCTTGGCTCAGCCAGCCTCAGATGAGTTGCCTGCACTGACATAGAAGGTCTTCTGGTCACCAGGGAGCAAACATTAGGAAAAGTACAACAGAGAGTCAATGAAGAGACTGCTATTCCTAAGAATGTCTCCTAAAAGGTTAAAAGTGTACACATTGCTGAAGTTTTACAAAAATATAGAAGTGGGCACAAATAGAGCATCAAAATAACCTATATATCCCATAGCTTGATTCTGTACTATGAATTCCTAGAAAGAGAACTATGGTAAATGAGAAAGAAAAATAAGACAATTCCACTGACCTTCCTGTCCTATTATAATAAAGGATAGTGTAATAAACTTTGGTAAATTGCATTAATCAAGTTGCTAAAAAATAAGTCCTGCTTCGATTTGCATGGAGGTAAAGGATTCAAAAGAAAATTGATAACCAACTACCAAAAATCTGCTTCTGCTTTCTAATTTTCTTTTCAGGCATGCATATAATCTGTACTGAAAACTAGATCCAATAAGGAAGGAAGGGGGAATTGCTTAAGCCTTTTTTCATTGAGCAGTGAAGTTTTGTGTAAGAGAAAACAAAGGAACAAAGAGATGATGGCAGCTCAGTAGTCCTCAGTCTGCAGGAGGTGACAGAATCATCTGGAGAGCTTCAAAGATTACAGATGCCTGGGCACCTAGAGTTTCTGATTTGGTAGGCCTAGGATGATCTCCAGCTGATTGTAATGCATACCCAAATTTGTGACCCATTCCATAGATACCTACCTATCATGTCAGCTTTTTTTTTTTTTTTTTTTGAGGTGATCTTGCTCTTTTGCCCAGGCTGGAGTGCAGTGGTACAATCTCGGCTCACTGCAACCTCCACCTCCCGGGTTCAAGTGATTCTTCTGCCTTAGCCTCCTGTGCAGCTTTAATTACAGGCATGCACTACCATGCCCAGCTAAGTTTTGTACTTTTAATAGAGACGGGGTTTCACCATGCTGGCTAAGCTGGTCTCAAACTCTTGATCTCAGGTGATCCACCTGCCTCGGCCTCACAAAGTTCTGGTATTACAGGCATAAGCCACTGCACCTGACCCATATCAGCTTTTTATTCATAATTATCATGCAATTCTGGAGAACTTATAATAATTCCTATAGCTTGGGGGCAGTCTCGATGAGCAAAAAACTGATAGGGAAGGAAAAGCGGTAGCTACTGGCCTCTCTTCCCCACTGGAAAGATGGTAGCTTTCATAAGCACTGCCTTCTGGCTCCCTGGTATGGAGGCTAAATAAGAAAGTCAGCTGAAAACTCATTCTCATAAAAAACAATCTCTGAAGCTCAAAAGGAAAAGGAATCAAGAACGTTTGAAATAGTTTATTCTGATCCCTTCATTTTATGATGGAAAATTATAATTGTTGCGGGCATTGACTAAAGGAGAGTATGAATAAAATAGAAAACTGAGCTTACTATGATGAGGCACCCTCAGGTACATGAATAAATTCTCTGATAGCATTCACAGGGAACAAGGAAGGATGGTGATATTCTATTAGTTAAATGTTCTAGCCATTGAGACTTAGATCCTGCTTTGAAGAGCCTACTATATTTGGCACATAGAATCTTAAAATTTTCTGTCATATCACGAAGGAACAATCAGAAAGCAGGTTTCTGCCTACCTCAGAAGACCAAAGAGTGGAGATGACAACCACATTGTATTAGTCTGTTTTCACACTGCAGATAAAGACATACCCAAGACTGGGAAGAAAAGAGGTTTAATTGTACTTATAGTTCCACATGGCTGGGGAGGCCCCAGAGTCACAGTGGGAGGTGAAAGGCACTTCTGACATGGTGGTGGCAAGAGAAAATGAGGAAGGAGCAAAAGCAGAAACCCCTGATAAACCCATCAGATCTCGTGAGACTTATTCACTATCACGAGAATAGCACAGGGAAGACCAACCCCCGTGATTCAATTACCTTTCCCTGGGTCCCTCCCATAACACATGGGAATTCTGGGAGATACGATTCAAGTTGAGATTTGGTGGGGACACAGCCACACCATATCACACATCAATAACTAAGACAGTGGATGCTGCAAAGAACAACTGTGAAAGTCATTGTTCCCAACATGCCTCTAAGGGAATCATTTATAAATGAAATATATAGTATCTCTCCGATCATAAAGGGGAAGCTTTATTAGGCAGCCCCAAAAGACTAACATATGCATTCAGCAAATTTTGCCAAAACCAGGAAACAAACCTTTTCCCGTTTCACA
The DNA here is from genome assembly GCF_024542745.1 of Macaca thibetana thibetana. Classification (NCBI taxonomy): domain Eukaryota; kingdom Metazoa; phylum Chordata; class Mammalia; order Primates; family Cercopithecidae; genus Macaca; species Macaca thibetana. The sequence continues at coordinate 120,915,106 of NC_065581.1, forward strand.
GCAAGATGTTAAAATGGTTTTACAAGTAGTGAGAAATTTTCAGATATGGGAATATGCAATACAGACAAGCTCAAGGCACACAGCAAACCTTGTGAAGCTTATTATGGGGATCAGCTTATAGATACAGAAACACGCACACATCTCTCTCTCTCTCTCTCTCTCTCTCACACACACAGACACACAGAGAGAGAGAGAGACCGGGAGAGAGAGAAACAGAAAGAGAAAGAAAGAGAGAGAGTCTTTGCAAATGGAATTCAGTTATTTCAGAAGCAAAACAGATCCCGTGCCCAAGATATACACTCCATACAGGACTTCCCCACGGTACCCAAGCTCTGATTTTCAGATTCTATGACATATCTCCTATGTCCTAATTTTATACCAATTGTAAAAGTATGATTAAAGTGACTATTACAAATCAGAAGGTCCACTATTGGTCTATCGGGTGCCTTAATGAGGCTTTGTGTACGGCTTATATAGTATCTTTGTGAAAGCTAGGAAAGGGCCCCTTTCTGTGGGTGGATGCAGCCCTGCTCCAGGGCATGTGGCCTGGTGAGCTGAGCATGGTTGGATTGCCAGCCTCTCTCATCCATGGTGAGATCACAACCTGCACAGCCCCATGGGGTCGCCCTGTGTACACCTTTCTCAACCACCTCATCCAGTCTCTCCTGCCCACAAATCCCCGCCACCAGAGGCACCTGGAAATTCTACAGGCACAGTGTCATTGTAATTTAGCAGTTCCTTTCTAGCATACCCCATAGTAACACAGCCCTTGAAGAACAACAAACGGACTTTCCCCAACAGGTTCACAAACAATAATTTCACTCAAATGAGTAAAACTGGTGCTCTGTTTCTTGATATTTAAAATGACACATCTAAGAGGGTGATATGGTTTGGCTCTATGTCCCCACTCAAATCTCATCTTGAATTGTACTCCCATAATTCCTATGTGTTGTGGGAGGGACCCAGTGGGAGATAATTGAATCATGGGGGTGGTTTCCCCCATACTGTTCTGGTGGTAGTGAATAAGTATCATGAGATCGGATGGTTTTATTAGGGGTTTCTGCTTTTGCGTCTTTTTCACTCTGTCTGCCGCCATCCACATATGATGTGACTTGCTCTTCTTGCATTCACCATGCCTCACCATTGCCTCACCATGATTGTGAGGTCTCCCCAGCCATGTGGAACTGTAAGTCCATTAAACCTCTTTCTTTTGTAAATTGCCCAATCTCCGGTATGTCTTTATCAGCAGCATGAAAACAGACTGATACAGAGGGAAACACTATTCTTTGAATATCTAAACATTACAGGTTAAAACTAAAAAGTTCCTAATGAATAGTTCTAGTTTTCTTGCTGCTCCAAAGTTAATTTAAAACAAAAACAAAAACAAAAACAAAAAAACCTTGTATCGTATCTTAAAGTGCATTGGGCAAGAACACGTTTAATATTGTCTTAGGGCTCATTCAAAGCAAAATTTGAAAGGTTGAAGAGTATTAATTGAAATGGTTTAATAACGATAAAAGTCTGAGGCTAGAAGAAATCATTTTTAAATGTCTCTTGCTTTGTCTTTGCTCTAAAGCAGAAAGCAGGTAGGAGTTATTCAAAGCATTTCTGGAGGAGATAGTCTCTACTTTTCAATCACTCTACTCATTTGATGCCCTCTGACATAATTCACTTTTCAGTTTCCTCAATCAGAATTTTCTGCCGGTGTGTGAACAGAAAAAGGCAGTTTGATCTGCACAGTTGATAAACAGCCAGTGGGCAGTTGGGATTTCACTTTTAGCAATATGCTTTCAGATGCTTTCTGTAGAAATGCACGGGAAATCAAAGCAGCTACTCCTGTGTAGGTTTCATATATTCTGCTCTACAGTAAACATTTATTAAGTATTTGTAAAATGCCAAATGCAGTGCCAGCAATGTGCAGGTATTAACTCATTTATCCCTTACGAGGTATTATCATCCCCAGTCTACAGGTTTGAGACCTAATGAGTTTAAGCAGTTTGCCTAAAGTCACACAGTTATGGAGTTGAGATAGAAATCCCGAAAGTGTGACTTGAGGGTCCATGTGTAATCCACCAAGCTACACTAGCTTCTTTTTCCTAAACTCACCACAAGTTTCTTTTAAAATTGTTAGTCTAATAGAAAACGTATTCCCTAATTGAGCTTTTCTATTAGGAACAATTATTAGCATCTAATTCTTAGATCTGGATTAACACATGGAAATATTGTCACCACTAGAATCACTACTTTCTTTCCCACACAAGTTTCTTCATATCAGAGTTTCCCCAACATTGCAACACTTCAGTGGTTACAGCCCTAAAAACAGGGAGTAAGTCACCACAACTTTCCAAAAATCCATAAAATTATTAACTCTGTGAAATAACAGAGCACAGATACTTGGAGACATAAAGTTTACAGTCGGGTGCATAGAAGCCACAACAGGAAAGGACAGTAGATGAGCTTTCTTTCTTTCTTTCTGTTTTTTTTTTTTTTTTTTTTTAGAGAAAGAAAAAAAGGACTCCCAGGCTGGAGTGCAATGTGATCTTGGCTCACTACAACCTCCGCCTTTCAGGTTCAAGCAATTCTCCTGCTTCAGCCTCCTATTGGGATTAGAGGTGTGCACCACCATGCCCGGCTAATTTTTTTTTTGTATTTTTAGTAGAGTTGGGATTTCACTATATTGGCCAGGCTGGTCTCAAACTCCTGACCTTGTGATCCGCCTGCCTCAGCCTCCCCAAGTGCTAGGGATTACAGGCGTGAGACACTGCGCCCAGCCAGTAGATGAGCTTTCTAAGGGATAAAGACAGGGGCACTCAAGGGTCAAGGATCAAGGCTCAAGTCATCTATGCAAGTTTTTCCACTTGTATCTCTATTAGTATTTACAAACCAAAACAGTTGTTGTAATCTTACATCTGATTTCCCTTTGGCCCTGGAATGTGAAGCAAAATTTTGCCTGGAAAATACACTGAAGATCTATGTTTAAAAAATGATGGGGAATAGATTTTGAGTCCAGCTGGAAAATGTATATGCCTTTAAGTAATTCCTTTATATTTTGTAACTATTCCATGAAGTATCTTTTAAAGGGAGAAATCCATGGAATTTCCAGAATCATCAATGAACTTTTCTTTTCCAGCTTATAACACCAGTTAAGGAAAAGTTCACAGAACTTTTACATTCCTTTATCTATTCCCCCTTCTCGTAAACAGTGTCCTTTGAGCCACTTATTCTAGTCTCATTGCCTGGTTACTCCTGTTAAATTCTTCCAGAAAAAAAAATATTCTTATATATGGCTGATATCTTTTACTGAAGGTGCAGAAATATCTGAGTTATCTAACATCATCAATGCATGAGGGTTTTCCATGTAAGTAACCTTTACAGTAACTGAAGTTTCTCCCTTCAAATGTCAAAGGCATCTACTTATCTTTGTTGGAAATCCTCTTCTAAAATGTATGGACACACTTCCTTGCTTTTTTAAAAAAGAGAGTATTGGACACAATTTATTGATGACTCAAATGGCCATTATTAACATCTTTGAATCATGTAGTGATACAGTTTTATTTGATTTAAAATGTTTCTCTTTCCTGGGAGTTAAAATAACAAACCCTTCCTCAGTTGTCTCCACTTACCACTGACAATCATCTCACTCCCTTTGCAGATTGTGGCAAGCAAAGAAATTTGAGAAGCAAACATTCAATAATAGTAAGCTTCTGCGTGGGTCTGCAGCCCTCTAGAATCAGCCCGCTCCGTAAAGCAAGGAAAGAAAAATGAATCTCAGTGACAGACTGTGTGCACCCCAAACCAGTCACTGTGCTGGAGAACTGATATAAAATCCACCACAATCCTCACAATAACCTTGGGAGGAGGGTAACATCATTTTCAATTGACTACTATCTGGGTCTCAGAAAAGGTAAGTTTGCCCAGTGAGTAAGAGAGAAGGCTGGGATTTAAACTCACATCTGTCCAGGTCCTGAGTTCACGCCCTTTCCACTCAATCCTGCATTGAAGCTGTTGGGGGAGTTAGGGTGGGAGGTGCTAGTGTGGGGAGGTGCTAGGTTGGGAGGCGCTAGTGTTGTTAAGGAGCAATATTCTCTGCTCTGTTTCTTCCCTTCTCTGGCATCCCTCTCCACCTACTCCTGCAAAGGGGCATGGAGTTGCTTATCTAATTAGTGAATCTAAAAGAAGAACCTGTCAGCAGTAGCCTGGCTGCTTGTTTCTTTTTCCTGAAAGTGGGTTTACCAGAGAAACTGTGTTGTCTCTGCAGTACCCTTGGGTGGGGTGGGTGAAATCAGCTCTGGCCAGGGAGGGTAAATCCAGCTAACGCTGGCTTCAAGATCAGAAAGCACAGTCCCCCAGATGTAAGCCACATCTTCCAACCTTGTCTTTATCGTCACTAATGAGACCCTCTGGCCTCTGCCTGCTTTTCCTTTCTTATTTCTCCACGGGGGTGGAAGTCGGGCAGGTAAGGAGCAGCTCCTTATTGTGTTCCTCCCTTAATCAACCCAACAACCATGTTAAGTAAAATCAAAGGAAGTGAGAGCAGAAAAAGACTAATGATGAACTTGCACAGTGCCTTCACTGTAAAGATGAGGAAAGAGAGGCTCGTTATATTAACACACAAATAATGATTAAAAGAGCGTTATTAAGGCCGGATGCGGTGGCTCATGCCTGCAATCCCAGCACTTTGGGAGGCTGAAGTGAGTGGATCACCTAAGTTCAGGAGTTCAAGATCAGCCTGGCCAAATGGTGAAACCCCATCTCTACTAAAAATACAAAAATTAGCTGGGTGTGGTGGCGTGTGCCTGTAGTCCCAGTTACTCGGGAGGCTGAGGCAGAAGAAAAAAAAATGTTATTAGCGAAGTGGAAAAAACTCTGATGTAATTGCCATTTCCATTTATAGCAATAAAATTCTAACATGTATAAAGCATTTTCATGAGAGTAGCATATGTTGAGACTTCAACAAATGATAACTACTAATTTTACTATATTATCATTATAATTATTGTTTGACACAGGGTCTCACTCTGTTGTCCAGGCTGGAGTACAGTGGCACAATCATGGCTCACTGCAGCCTCTGCCTCACATGTTTAGCAATGCCTAAGCCTCCTGAGTAGCTGAAACTATAGGCGTATGTCACCACGCTCAGCTAATGTTTGGCATTGTTAGTAGAGACAGGGTTTCATTACATTGGCCAGGTTGGTCTCGAACTCTTGGCCTCAAGTGATCCACTCGGAAACTGCAAATCCGAGTAGCTGGGACTACGGGCTGATTTACGTATTTTTTGTAGAAATGGGGTTTTGCCTGTTGCTCAGGCTGGTCTCCAACTCCTGAGCGCAAGTGATCCCCCTCCGCCTCAACCTCCCAAAGTGCTGTAATTACAGATGTGTGCCACCGTGCCTGGCCTAATTTTAGTATTGTAGTACCAGATAGTATCTGAACCATGAAAGCATCAACCAAGATTATTTCCATGATGTGGTGAGCATCTGTTCTCATCCCACATTCTTGATCTGACCTCCGAGGTGGCCCCATTCTTTCCCCTTGAATTTGTACATACTCTTTGTGAAAGGTTGCAAAAAAAAATTTCTGGCCAGGCACAGGAGCTCATACCTGTAATCCTGGCTTGGGAGGCCAAGGTGTGTGGATCGCTTGCACTCAGGAGTTCAAGACCAGCCTGGGTAACATGGCAAAATCCAGCTCTACAAAAACACAAAAATTAGCTGGGTGTGGTGGTACACACCTGCAGTCCCAGCTACTCAGGAGGCTAAGGCTGGAAGATCACTTGAACCTGGGACACAGAGGTTGCAGTGAGCTGAGATCGCACCACTGCAATCCAGCCTGGATGACAGCGTGACCCTGTCTCAAAATAAAAATAAAAATATTCTTATTACACAATCTTTGCAGCTTCTCTGATCAAGAGGTACAGACTATTTCTCAACTCCTTGAGTTTGAGGGTGGCTATGAGACTGAGATTTGCTTTGAGTATTAAGATATTAGCAAATATGATGCAAGCAGAGGTTTGAAAAGCACTTGTGCAAAAAGGCTTGCTATTGGTTACCTTAATTCCACTATATGACGAAGCCTGGGATAGCCTGCAGGAAGATGATGCCCAGCTGAGCAGTACTCGAGGCTGAGCACAGCCACCAGCTAACCCACCAAAAGACTGAAAATGAAGAAGCCGAGGAGAGCCCAACAGAAGACTGCTCAGGCAATCAACAGGAAAGTGAGAAATAATAAATCGTTGTGTTGGAAACCACCAAAATGGGTAGCAGTTTCTTATGCGGCATAAGCTAAACAACAGAAAAATTGGTACCTAGAAGTGGCACGCTGCCAGAACAGAAACCTAAAACATTCCGCCTTGGCTTTGGCACCAGACAGCAGGCAAAAAGCAGTGATGTAACTGTTAAGGAAAACTGGAAAGACGGCATGCAGACTGTCAGAGGAGGGTGGCAGTGGTGAGGAAACTGCGAGAGCAGTCAGGGGAAAAGGCAGCCCATATCACAGGCAGCCAAACAGTTGACAACACTGTTGCCTATGGCAGCTCCAAAGGCTGAAAATGTTGGTATGAATTTTGCATCTCGCTGCAAAGATCTCCAGACAATTGAAAGTGTTTGAGTGTGTCTATAACTACACAGAAGTTCTGCAAGATAGAGACAAACTAAAAATTGAATCATTTAGTTTGCAAGCATTATTTAGAGAAAACCTTTCTGGTTTCTCTCTATTTTCCTATCACAAGATAGGAAAATAAAAACTTTTTATCTCTCCAGTTTCTTCAACTGGAAGAAACAATTCTAAGTAAGAAATGGCCTTAAAGACCTTGGTAAAATTGAATAAGGTGGCTCGAAGACCTTCTCAGCTAGACAAAGTGAGCTCTAAGACTCTAAGTGTGTTGTCTCAAACAATCTGATCCTCAGCCTGAAGTAGACAGAGGTCTAACATGAAAACAATTATGAACGTAGGTTTTAGGGGAATGGAGCCTAATTAGATTATTTGGAAATCCATAAAGTTTTTAAGAGAATTTTACTAACAAGCACACACACAATCTTGGCCTAAAAATACAAAAACTTTTCAAAGGAAAAGAGGCCTCTGGGTCCCCAACTTTTTATGATCAGGATCTAGGCCAACGAAGCTATTTAGGAACAAAAATAAGCCATTTGTTGTGGGAAAAGAAGAGTTTCAGAGGGTAGAGCCAAGAGCAGTGGAGGACTATAAACCAGGAAACCACTTCTGAAAAGCAGAGCTGGGTCCTAATCAAGGAACATGGCCTAGTCCAGGAGCAGGAGCACCTGGTAACATGTACTTGGACAGAATTGCTATGGACCAGTGATTGTCATATGAATCCTGTTAATGGCTTTATTTTTTTTTTTTTTAATGGGGTGTCTACTTTTGTTATCCTTTTCCTATCTCATCATTATATGTTGAATGTGTATGGGAAAGACAGCCTGTTCATTGTCTTGGGATCAAGAGGATCAGCATAAGAAGAGCTATCTCTGAGGAGTTTGAACTGTATCTAGATCTTATGCAGATCAGGCGTGAGTCTCTAGACTTCGAGGCTAATACTATAATCTGATGAGACTTTGGGGAATCCTGGGATGGGAGTGAGCATATTTTTCTTGCAAGAGAAATGTGAATAATTTTTGTCAGCGACAGACTATACTTGATTACAACAAATGGCAACAAATTCTTAGCAGCACCTCCCATCAAGAAGTGGTGTCAGTCTCTCTGCCCTTTGAATCAGTTTCTCTACCCTTGGCCATGAGACTTGCTTTGACCAAGAGGATGGGAGGAAACATGGAGCAAGCAGAGGCTTCAACAGCACTAGTACCTTGGGGCTTATCCGCCCTGGGCACACCGAAACCATTATGTGAGAAAGCTCAGGTTAGCCTCCCGGAGGATGAAGACGGCATGGAGAGCTAGGGTAGCCCCCAGCTAACCCACCTCTACAGCTGCATGACTGAGTCCCGGGGAGATCCGTGGAAGAAGCACTAGTGCTTACTATCTGCCAGAGACTGTTGTGGAAGGTTTACATGGATTATCTCATTTAATCCTTGCATCCATGAGAAACAGAAAATTGTTATTTAGGGGTGGCTTGTTATACTGACAAAGCTACCTGATACACCTCTCCTTGTGTTTCTCTATGCTCCTTAAGGTGTATTCTTCTTTAAAGAAGACTTGGAGGCTGTTGTGAATCATGGATAAATTATAATTTCTGGAAAGTAAATTGTCATGCATTTAAAACAAAAGTTTATTACTATGATTTTAAAACACAAACATAAGCAACATGAACCAAATAGTTGTCCTTATGAAGTATGCCACCTATCCAATAATTGTGACTTAAGGTATATATTAATATCTTGATTTTAATTCAGTAGACCTTTGTGATATTCTACTCATATTGTATGCAAAAGTTAATGTAAAGCATACACATTTTTTAAAAGCACATGTTTCTTAACATGTCTGAAGACAGCGCTTCTTTTTTGTTTGTTTGTTTTTTGAAGACTGTGGTCATAATCATGGTGAGGAGAAAAAAAATATGCTAAAAAAAAGATTATCTCACACACACACACAGCTTCCACACAAACACTCTGCAAAAGCTGTTCGATAATACAGTGTGCTAAATAGGAGTCCTTGAGCAGCGGGGTCAGGAAAGTACAGAGATACTTGGCAGTTTTAACCTTGGCTGAGTTTCAGTCTAATAAGAGGTTTTGAGAACCTGAACAGCCAGTTTTTAAATGGAAGTGGATAGTTTGAAGTATATCACAAGTCTATCATTCAGCTCACCAAAATAAACAGTACGTAGGCACAGTGCAACTTCCCAAACAACACAACTCCACTGCCACATCCCAAAGTTTCCTTCATCATCAAAGACTGGACCAGAGATGTTTCCTGCTGCCATGCCAAAAACAGCAAAAATTAGTGGGATGTGAACTAGGTTTCTAAGGAATTTCAGAAGTTTATTATGGCCTTACTAACCCCCTTCAAAATGTTAACGGCTATCAGGATACTTCTTTTCAAAGCTGTAGGATCAGCTTAGAACTCCACATCTACTCAGGGACGTACAGGAGAGGGGCTAAGTGTTCAAGCCTGGGGAATTATGTGGAGACATATCCACATCTCACCTCTGACGCTACCTGGTCTTGCCTGGGTTTCCTCACTGGTTTCAGGGTTCCCAACAGTTAGGGTAATTCTCAACAGATGAGTGCAATTCTTAACTGATGAGTACTTTTCAAGCCTCTGCTATGTTTTGTATTGTTGTAGGCCATCTTCTCTATACCTGGTCTTCCCCATGTATAAATAATTACTTCATAGGATAGTAGAGGGGATTAAATGAGGTAAGCCATGTAAAGCTCTTAGACTAGAACTTGGCAGAGAGTGAGCACTCTGTATATGTTACCTATGGTCATGTATTCCTGTGATTTAAATTCCCTCAAATAACTAATGTAGAGTAGTAACTATTTGTGTAAATGATGCATTTGTTAATTACACTACTAACAGTTTATTTTCTGTCTCATCTATGATCATAAGTGAACACTAATACCTGTGCATTACTCAATTATTTGAGGTTTGAAATACCTTTCTTCCAGCTATTTTATTGCAAAATATCTCTTTCTGATTATGAAAGCAACCCATGCTCTTTGTAAAATATCATAATAATAATAATACAGATTGAGCATTCCTAATCTGAAAATCTGAAATCTGAAATGCTCCAAAATCTAAAACTTTTTGAGCATTGGCCACAAGGGGACTATTCCACACTTGACCTCATGTGACAAGTCGCAGTCAAAACACAAGTAAGTACATAACACACAGTTTACTCAGTGTTCCCAAGGGAAAAAAGACCCTCCCATCCCCCTTCAGCTGCAGTATATCTTTTCTGCACATGCCCAGATACCCCTTCACAAGGGCACACACACACAAAGGGCAATAAAATGGCACATGTACAGCAGGCTGGATGCACCAACAGCAGATTCTCCACCATGCCCCACATGGCACCAAGAACTTCATGTATTAATCACTATGACTCTTTGCTTATACTCTGCTCTGACATTTTTGAAAATGTCAAAAAGGCCTGCAGATACTTCTGTGAGTAACAGTGATAAGAAAAAGGGGAAGCATTTATGTTTATCTGTAGCAAAGAAAGTCAAGCTACTGGGGAAACCAGACAGAAAAATATGGTGTTGGAATGACCACCTTATATGACCTGAAGAAACAAAAAGATAAATTGTTGAAGTTCCATGCTGAAAATGATGAACAAAAGTTAATGTTAAAAAATAGTAAACACTCCATGCATGATGACTCCCACCTGCAATCTCAGAGTGTTGGGAGGCCAAGGCGGGAGGATCATTTGAGCCCAGGAGTTCAATACTAGCAACATAGTGAGACTATGGCTCTATGAAAAACAAACAAAAGCCAGGTGTGGTGGTGTGTGCCTGCAGTCCTAGCTACTCAGAAGGATGAGGTGGGAGTATCACTTGAGCCCAGGAGTTTGAGGCTGCAGTGAGCTATGATTGTGCCACTGCACTCCAGTCTGGGTGACAGAGCAAGACCTCATTGGAAGGAAGGATGGAAGGAAGGAAGGAAGGAAGGAAGGAAGGAAGGAAGGAAGGAAGGAAGGAAGGAAGGAAGGAAGGGAGGGAGGGAGGGAGGGAAAGAAAAGAGAGAGAAAAAAGGAAGAGAGAGAGAGGGGGAGGGAGGAAAGCACTGTATAAAGCTAGAAATGAAGATCTTGATCATGTATTGAAAGGGTGGATCCATCAGCCTCACAGTGAACACATGCCACTTAATGGTATACTGATCATAAACATGCAAGATCTATCACAGTGAACTGAAAATTGAAGGAAACTGTAAATAATCAAAAGGCTGGTTGCAGAAATTTAAGAAAAGACACAGCATCAAATTTTCAAAGATGTGTGGTGATGAAGCATCTGCTGAACACAAAGCAGCAGAGAAATTCATTAATGAGTTTGCCAAGGTCATTGCTGATGAAAATTTGACGCCGAACAGGTTTACAATGCTGATAAAACATCACCGTTTTGGTGTTATTGCCCCGGAAAGACACTGACTAAAGCTGATGAGACAGCCCCTACAGGAATTAAGGATTCCAAGGACAGAACAACTGTGCTGGGATATACTAATGCAGCAGGCATGCATAAGTGTAATCTGGCTGATAGGCAAAAGCTTGTGTCTTCGCTGTTTCCAAGGAGTGAATTTCTTATCAACCCATTATCATGCTACTAAAAAGGCTTGGATCACCAGGGGTATCTTTTATGATTAGTTTCATAAGCACTCGGTACCAAGAGCTTGTGTTCACTGCAGGGAAGTTAGACTGGATGACAACTGCAAGAATTTGTTATTCCTTCACATCTGTCCTGCTCATCCTCCAGTGGAAATTCTCATAAAAAATAATGTTTATGCCATGTACTTTCCCTAAAACGTGACTTCTCTACTTCATCCATGTGACAAGGCATCCTTAGATCAATGAGGAGTAAATAATGCTTTCTTGAACAGCACGCTAGCAGCAGTGAACAGAGGCATGAGTGTAGAAGATTTTCAAAAGGAGTTTAGCATGAGAGGATGCCATATATGCTGTTGCCAATGTTTAGAACACGTGACTAAAGACACAGTTGTGCATACCTGGCACAAGCTCCAGTATGTGACTATGTTCAGTGATGATGATGAACAAGGTGGTGACTTTGAAGGAATTCCGTATATCAGATGAGAGAAAAAATGATGTATGACCTCCTTACAAATGCAAAAAATGTATCTTCAGAGTCAATCAGTAAGCTGGAAGAAGATATCAATGAAGTTTTTTTTAACATCAACAAGGAGGCTACAGTTCTTCATTTATTGACTGACGATGAAATCGCTGAAATGGTTCTCAATGAAAATGACTGTGATAATACTGACAAGGAAGATACCATTAACACTGCAGAAAAAGTGCCTATAGATGACATAGTGGATATGTGAAGAGCTTATTGAAGGACTAGAGCAGTGTGCCTGTATAACAGAACAAGAAATGATGTCAGTTTATAAAGTCAAAGAGACTTCCAAGACAAAAACCAATGTTAATGAGGCAAATGACTTCGGAGGAAACATTTTAAAAGGCCATCCAGCAGGATGCCTCCTCATCCTCAGAGGACCCACTCTCTGGTCCCTCAACTATTACTGATGTTTCTTCTCACCTAAAAAAATATAGTGTACAGTAACTTTTTAATCAAAATACATAATTGCACATGGAGACTGAAAGCCTGCCATTGTTGTTGCTGTTAACGTGGATACAGGTATTTGGTGATGCTACTGGGCTTAGTTACCCTGAACATATTATTTTTTTCACTGTATTAATGGTATGTTATTTTTTTTTTTTTTTACTATTAAGTACTTATGTGTGAATAAGTCTAAGAAAGTGACTGTAGTCAGGCATGGTGGTTCACACCTGTAATCCTAACACTTTGGGAGGCTGAGGTGGGCCGGCTGTTTGAGTCAAGGAGTTCAAGACTAGCCGTGGACAACATGGTGAAACCCCACCCTTACAACAAAATACAATAATTAGCTGAGACCAGTGGTGTACACCTGTATTCCCAGCTGCTTGGGAGGCTGAGACGGGAGGATCACCGGAGCCCAGGAGGTTGAGGCTTCAGCGAGCTGTGATCGTGCCACTGCACTCTAACCTGAGCAACAGAGCAAGCTCTTGTCTCAAAAAAAGACAATAAAAAAGAAATGAAAAAAAGAGAGAGAAATGATTGCTTATCAGTAGCATGTAAACTCAGAGTCAGGAATGATAGTGATACCAAGCAAGCACAGATGGTCCATGTGGGTGCCTGACATAGTCACACCTTTGTTTTCTGATGGTTCAATGTACATAAACTTTGTGTCATGCACAAAATTATTAAAAACATTGTATGCAGTTATCTTCAGGCTATGTAGATAGGTATATATGAAACATACGTTTCTTTTTTTATTATACTGTAAGTTCTAGGGTACATGTGTACAACATGCAGGTTTGTTACATATGTATACACGTGCCATGTTGGTGTGCTGCACCCATTAACTCGTCATTTACATTAGGTATATCTCCTAATGCTATCCCTCCCTGATGCCCCCACTCCACGACAGGCCTTGGTGTGTGATGTTCCCCACCCTGTATCCAAGTGTTCTCAATGATGAAACATAAATTTCATGTTTAGATTTGGGTCTTATCCCCAAGATATCTCATGATGTATATGCAAATATTCCAAAATCCAAAAAAATTTGAAATCGAAAATACTTCTGGTCCCAAGCATTTCAGATAAGACATACTCAACCTGTAATAATAAATCAAATACGACAGAATTGTTTAACATGAAAAGCAAAAATATTCCATCATCTAATACAACTGTATATAATAACTCTATAAAATAACCAATGATAAAATATAATACATATTCTTCCAGATTCTTTTCAATGCCAGAAGGTTGCGAACACTTAAGAGACAGTGTTCAGAAGAACCAATACTGCTACTGTGAAATTTAGTTTGTTTGCCTGGAAAATCACAGGAGCTCTCTAGGATTTCTTCTTCCCAGGGGTATCCCTCAGAGGTGCAGGGCCACAGGGCAAGTCACACCGTACTTTCCATCAACAAAAGTTTTGTGCAGGTAAAGTCAGGTAAAAAGAAAGAAAGAGAGAGGTAGACAGAGAGGAAAGAAAGGAAGGAAAGGAAGGGAAGGGAAGGGGCAAAGGAAAGGAAGGGAAGTGGGAAGGGGGACGGGGGTTCCAGGCACGGTGGCTCATGGCTGTAATCCCAGCACTTTGGGAGGCCAAGACAGGTGGATCACTTGAGGTCAGGAGTTCAAGACCAGCCTGGCCAACATGGTGAAACTCCATCTCTACAAAAATTAGCTGGGCATGGTGGCACATGCCTGTAATCCCAGCTACTTGGGAGGCTGCGGCAGGAGAATCACTTGAGGTTGCAGTGAACCAAGATCACACCACTGTACTCCATCCAGCCTGGGCAACAGAGTAAGACCACCTCAAAAAAAAAAAAAAAAAAAAAAAAAAAAAAAAAAAAAAAAAAAAGGAGAAGAAAAGAAAAGAGAAAGAAAGGAAGACTGAGGGAAACTTGGAAAAGGAAATTTTAGAATACAAGAAAATCTTCATGTGTGCTTTCATGTTTAAGAATCTTAAGATGTTTACCCCAATTCCACACATTGCGAAAGAATCTTGAAGTGTCTAAGCCAGTCTGAGAAGTGATATTCTTTAAGACTTAATGTTTATAAAATTAGTGGCTAGGTTTTCTTTTGGAAACAAGTTAACAATTTTAATGCATCACATATACATTGAACATCTCTTCCTCATAAGTGTCTCATAAAGGTAAGCTGTATTCCCCTCACCCCCACCACCAATTAATAAGGCTTCATTGTTAGTGGTGGTAGGTTGTGTTTAGTTTTTTAGTTAGATTCAAGTAGTGAAAAGATCTTTTCTTCATCTAACAGATAGAAGCCTTAAAAGTACTATTTCCAAACAAGAAGCAAAGCGTAGATACTCCTACTGCTGCTAATATCATTTGAAAAGCAAATGCCATGTAGGAGAAAGGGTACTTGGCCTGGTAAGCGAGGGCTTATTCCCATTTCCATCTCTAGCTGCATAAAGTTGAGCAAGACATTTAACATCTCTGTCAGTTTCCTCATCTGTAAAATGGTGATAACTCTACTTTACCTCACAAGGGTTACTTTTTGGTTGTTAAGTAACATAAGTTATGTACCTAAAAGCACTTCATAAACTTTAAAGTATTTTACAAACACAGTCTTAGGAATTATTATTTTGAACTACTGCCATCCATAATCAGTTAATTTATCAGTTAGCTTCTTGAAGATACTATAAGTACTACTCCTTTGGAAGCATGTGCAGATCATATGATCTAAAATGATTCTATAAAACCAAAGAATGATCCTATTATTAGTTTTTATATTACTCCTATGACTCAAGTGACAGCATATTAATGCTCTATTCAGCCTAAACTTCAGGAAGACAGGAGTTAGGTGCTTTGTACTCACTATATAAAAGGGTCTAAGAAAACAAACTCACTTATTGTAAAGAAAATTTTTCTTCAAAGTGAATATATTGCATTATACCTGTCAAAGAAGACAAATAACCAATACCTCCTTGCAAAACAAAACCAACTAAACAGCAGTCAATCAAATTTCTTATACATTTACCCCAAATGAAAACTGTTCCATGTAGCAACTGTGCTCTTTTAAGCTATATAGGCTGGGCACGGTGGCTCACACCTGTAATCGCAGCACTTTGGGAGGCCGAAGCAGGCAGATCACCTGAGATCAGCAGTTCGAGACCAGCCTGGCCAACATGGTGAAACCCTGTCTCTACCAAAAATAAAAAAAATTAGCCAGGCATAGTGGCATGTACCTGTAATCCCAGATGCTTGGGATGCTGAGGCGGGAGAATCGCTTGTACCCATGAGGCTGAGGTTACAGTGAGCCGAGATTGTGCCACTGCACTCCAGCCTAGGCAATAAGAGCAAAACTCTGTCTCAAAAAATAAAAAATAAAATAAAATAAAGTTATATAGACTCAACATCTATAGGTATTGAAAAAATATTAAACATTTTTTAGTACTAACAGAATTTTAATTTTCCCTTATATGTGAGCTTCTAATTTGGATAAAAGGGATGTTGCATGTTTGCAGTGATACTGGTAATGTTTATCATGGGAATCAGTAGATATCTTTCTATACATCCAAAAGTGCAGAAAATTCTGTAAAGAGTAATATAATTTGTTCTCTCATGAACAGACTATCAGTATCCGTGCAGAATAATTCCCAGAAATCATGAAATGCATACAACTTTAAATACCGTAACTTTCACTTTTACTTACTGTTGAGTATTCTTTATCATTTGATTTTAACATAATATTAAAATACCTCAATTCTATTCGCTAAAATATACACAACAGCATAGAAACAATGGCATCCATTAGCTTTATTTTATTTTTATAAACCAAGTTGGGAAGCCTTTTAATGAGCTTTTAAGTAATATTTATAAAGTAGACTATGTGATTGATATTCTTATCCACATCTTTCAGGACACATGTCTGCATAGGCTACTCTGACAGGGACTTTCATGAATTTATTCAACAAGTATTTATTGAGTATTTATGTGCCAGGCATGGGATATGATGAGGTTAGCTTGGTGAACAAAAGATAGGTGGTCTCAGTACTTTTAAAATATATTTTCTAGATAAGCAAAAAAAAAAAAAAAAATTTAACATAAACCTTTTTATGAGAGAGAGAAAAAAGGTCTTGCTCTGTTACCCAGGCTTGAGTGCAGTGGCACAATCATAGCTTACTGCAGCCTCCACCTGCTGGGCTCAAACAATCCTCCCACCTCAGTCTCCTGAGTACTGGGACTACAAGCCATGCACCACCACACCCAGCTAATTTTTAAATTTTGGGGCTGGGCGCAGTGGCTCATGCCTGTAATACCAGCACTTTGGGAGGCCAAGGAGGGTGGATCACCTGAGGTCGGTAGTTCAAGAGCAGCCTGGCCAACAGGAGAAACCCCGTCTCTACTAAAAAAAAAAATACAAAAATTAGCCAGGCATGGTGGCAAGTGCCTGTAATCTCAGCTACTCAGGAGGCAGAGGCAGGGAGAATCGCCTGAACCCAGGAAGCGGAGGTTGAAGTGAGCCAAGATTGCGCCACTGTACTCCAGCCTGGATGACAGAGTAAGACTCCATCTCAAAAACCAAAGATTAAAAAAAATATTTTTTAAATAAAATATTTTGTAGAGATGGGGTCTCGCCATGGGCTAAGTTTTAAAATTTTTGTAGAGATGTGGTCACACTATGTTGCCTAAGATAGTCTCAAACTCATGGGCTCAAGCAATCCTCCTGCCTTGGCCTCCCAAAGTGCTGGAATTACAGGCATAAACCATGATGCCTAGCCCATAAAGCATTTTTAAAGAAATAAATTAAAATGTTATAAGTTTGAAAGACTGATGAGATATTTTAAATATAGACACAGTTGAAACCAAAGTTTTCTATGTACGTACAATGAATTTATTAATTTCAGTCACTGGTATCAACTATGACACAAAGACTAGCTTAGTGGTTAAATAAGGATGCAGAATCGAATAAGCCTGCATGGGACTCCTAGCACTGAGCAAACTAGAATAAGACAATGAACCTCAAAAAGTATTTACACACGGTGAATGAGTTCTCAACAAATGCAGGTATTCTCTTAGATAATACTTATGTTGTCACTCATGTTGGTAAACATACACACTCTCTATGAACGTCAACCAGAAAATGTATAAATAATAGTCAAGTAATTTTTTACTACCTGCTCTTAACCTGTCTTGGACTACAGAAACTCCACCATGGCATGCCAGCTTATCCTGCCTTCCTTCTGGAGATGTTCTCCAACCAGAGATGTCCCTCAACCTTTCCCATCCCCTATCCAAATTCAAATTTGTCCATCAAAACATCCCATGCCTATAATCCATCCTCTACGTTTTAAGGCAGTAAACAACTGTTCTGATGAATATATCTGCTTGTAAGTGCTAATAGCTTAATATACTCCTCCATCCAGAAAACATATTTGCATTTTTGAAAATGCTTTCTATATTCTGGGTAAAAGAGCAAATTGAACATTACTTTTGCTCCCTTCCAAAACTCCACTAAAGGAACTTTCTAAAGGCATAAGCCAACTAGGATAAATAAGAGAGAAGAAAGCAGCAACACAATTTTGGAAATTATGAAGCAAATAGAAAAACGAAAGTTGGTCTAGCAGATTTAAGAAAGTCAAATCCTCAGTGAACAATGGAGAAGTACAAGAAGCAACTAAAGTTACACCATCAAATAAACTCCCAAAGACTCAGAACTCATAATAAAAGGCCGAGTACCTATGGAAAAGGGCGTGATGGTGGGGTAATAACAAGTTGGGTTTGGATAGAAGCTTTTTTTGTGTGTGTGTGCTCTTTTCTTTTTTTTTTTTTTTTTATTATTATTATTATTATACTTTAAGTTCTAGGGTACATGTGCATAATGTGCAGGTTTGTTACATATGTATACTTGTGCCATGTTGCTGTGCTGCACCCATCAACTCGTCAGCACCCATCAACTCGTCATTTACATCAGGTATAACTCCCAATGCAATCCCTCCCCCCTCCCCCTTCCCCATGATAGGCCCTGGTGTGTGATGTTCCCCTTCCCGAGTCCAAGTGATCTCATTGTTCAGTTCCCACCTATGAGTGAGAACATGCGGTATTTGGTTTTCTGTTCTTGTGATAGTTTGCTAAGAATGATGGTTTCCAGCTGCATCCATGTCCCTACAAAGGACACAAGAAGCTTTTTAAAGAAGTGGAAGTGCCCTCCATCCTCTGTTCCACCTGGGCAGAAGAATAGACAGATGACAGATTAGACTCTGAACAGGGTAAAAGAGAATCTAGACTGCGGTAGAGGTACCCAACTGAAAAGAGGACGATTCAGTGAATATTTTTACATGGAATGTTGATCCTTCAAACCCTCCCCCTTCACCTACTTTCCAGCACACTGACCTATATCTTACAGGCAGAAAAATAGAAGATCCTTTTCTATAAAGGAGAAAGAAAGAAAAAAGAGGTGAAAAAATAAGAGTAAAAATAAGGAGCTTAGAGGTCCAGTCCTTTACATTCAAATTCCAGATAATAGGAATTTCAGAGAGAAAACATCCTATGAATAAAAATATTTATTGTGTTTATGCTGCTGTTAACAGTGGTGGGTGCAGGTATCTAGATGTCAGCAGAAAGGCAAACTATCCACAGCACTTGAAGTTGCAGCAAAAGGCAGTTAATAACTTCAGAAATTTTCTTAAGCCACCGGGCGCCGTGGCTCACACCTGTAATCCCAGCACTTTGGGAGGCTGAGGTGGGTAGATCACCTGAGGTCAGGAGTTTGAGACCAGCCTGACCAACATAGTGGAACCTCGTCTCTACTAAAAATGCAAAAATTAGCTAGGCATGGTGGCAGGCGCCTGTAATCCCAGCTACTAGGGAGGCTGAGGCATGAGAATTGCTTGAACTCAGGAGGCGGGGGTTGCAGTGAGCTGAGATCATGTCACTGCACTCCAGCCTGGGCAACAGAGTGAGACTTTGTCTCAAAGGAAAAAAAAGTAAATTTTCCAATTAAACAATACCAAAAATATGCTGACTAAACAGGATTTTCTTCCACTAACTGTTAATCTTTTCAGATGAAGTGACGCTATTATAACTTTGATTCCTTAAGGAATACGTTTCATCCTCTAACGAGTTTACTTTCAAAAAGAGAAAATACTCCATTTTACCATCATCGTTTCTTATTTAAAAATTCAAATTCTTAATGAAAATATAAAAGTGGAGCTCATTTGCAGTTAATAAAGTATTCAACTGGATTCACAGTGGTTAAAATCACTACCTACACTTCAGCAATGAACCGAGTTCAACCTATACAAAATAAAAAGTGCAAGAACAAATGTCTAGAATTATTTCCTTACCATTCATATGCTCCTTCATATAATATTTATGGTAAAAGTAAGACAAAAAATGAGAACATGAATCAAGTTATACTTGAGATAAACCAAGGAATATGCCAAAGGAGGTGAGGAAAGATATGAAAATACATGGCAAATGGTCATCACAGGACCTCATACATCCATTCACGTGAAGTCACACTTCAAGCCTGAGCTAAATTTTCACTAGCACTATAATTTTTAGTTCCATTTTTTTTTTTTTTTTTTTTGGTGTCAGTGTGGTCAAGATGCTGAATGGTATGTATATGTTTATCCACTTAAATGGGACACAGCGGAGCATTACATAACTCCACCTACATCTATAAGTGCTGCTTTATGGTGAATTAATCCCTCCCTCCCTGCAGTCAGCCAAATGGTTGGTATTCTTAGTACTTAACGTAGAGGTTCATAGGTTAAATATGCACATATTAGCACTTGGCCTATTTGCTTTGTGATGTCAGGTTAAACAAGAAATAGGTTCTCACTAGAGAACCAATCTGGTTACTTTTTCAACCTAAGATTTGCCTGCTAACTTATATATTAAACTTAAGGTCCTTTATCTATTTAATATAATAAATGTAAATAAATTACAGCAGAAGAGCTGCAAAGGTTCAAAAGTTAAAAATCAGGAAGTCTCAATCCTTACCCTAAGCTTACAATTTATGGGAAGAAATAAGCAGGTACAAAAATAATTTTTAAAAAGGCCAGGCACAGTGGCTCACTCCTGTAATCCCAGCACTTTGGGAGGCTGAGGCAGGCGGTTCACCTGACGTCAGGAGTTTGAGACCACCCTGGCCAAATATAGTGAAACCCCATCTCTACTAAAAAAATACAAAAATTAGCTGGGCGTGGTGGTGCACACCTGTAGTCCTAGCTACTTGGGAAACTGAGGCAGGAGAATCACTTGAACCCGGAAGGCAGAGGTTACAGTGAGCAGAGATCGTGCCATTGCATTCCAGCCTGGGTGACAGAGCAAGACTCTGTCTCTCAAAAATCATAATTTTTTTTAAAAAACAAGAACAGGCCAGAAAAGGAGAAAAAGAACCAGCATGACCCACCAAGCTGGGTGGAGGCTGAAAATTGCAACACTGGGGTTGTGGCCTCTTCACCCAGGGCTTCAAAAGTGACCTGCAAAGATAAGAAACCTCAGTGGATATGGACTTCTGGGGCAATGCACTTCACCCACGGTCTCCAACAAGACCCAAAAGCAAACCTGTCAAGCACACTCCTAGGCCGTAGTAATCAGATCCTTGAGAGTAATTTTTAAAAGGCTGTGATGTAAGTTCATGATTTTCAGAGCTTTACATTTATTTTCTTCCACTGTATATTACATATTAAAATATTAACAAAGTACCTTCTAGCAATGGTGCATTGAATGAGACACACAGAAACTTCCCTCTCCGTTCCTTGTTACCTATTTTACCTCATTAAATGAAAGTGTCGTTTTCTCGTACTCTCTTTTTTCACATACTGGACACACACACACACACGATCAATTTTGAACTAGCTCAACCAAAAGATCTTCCTTTGTTAAAAAGTAGTCTCTTGTAACCAAAGCCAACCCCGTCACTTCTATTTTGATATCAATTATATTTCAGGAAAATGAAACACTTCCTCTGACCTTAGACTAGGCTGGGTTTCCAGCTCTATAATTTCACTTCTCTTTTTCTGGTACTCACCATATTTTATTGCTAGTTGTTTGATAACATATTCAATTGTTACTTATCTTCTCTGCTTGCCCATAAGCTTCATGGGGCCAGGAGTTGTACCTGTTGTGTCTGCACCATGTACCCCAGAGCACCTGGCATATAGAAAAGCCTCGATAAATAGTTGTTGAATAAATATGCTCACCAGAATCGTTATTTTTTCCCCTCATTTTTGATGAGGCTAGGTCTTTCATACACAAAAATGAAGAAGACTGTTCTTGCTCTTACAGGGTGTTAGAGAGAATAATGATAATAAATGCCATAATAGAGGGATCTATGGGAATACTTTGAGAAGTCAGTCCGGCCAAAGGGGAGGGAAGGTGGTGTCTGAGCTTACCCTAAAAGGTTTAAAAGGAGTTAGCTTGGTAGGGAGAAGGGAAAGGGACCCAGGCACAGACAACTTCAGCGAAGGCACGAAGCATGGGATGTGTAGGAACCACAGCAATTTGGTGTTTCAGGAGTAAAAATTGGTAAGCTTAAAAGTGCTTTTCCCTTCGAAGAAAAAGTCATTGCCAAGGTCAGTGAATCAGATAATATACTATCCCACATTTATGAATGTTTAACATTCTCCTGTAAGTTATCTCTGATCCTATTAGACAGTTATTAAAGTTTTAAGACAGCACCTCAAAGCTTCCTCTGGCATAAGATTTCCTGAAATCCTCTTTATTCTCCTAGAAAGTTTACTGATTCCTCTAAGTTCACTGATGCCTGTCCCCCATCTGCAACTATTCAAAAAATTTGGCATCTCTCACTCTGCTATCTAAGATAGTATAAGGCCAAGCCAGGGACACCTCTCTCCCTCTTGCAATCTTGGTCAGAGGCCAGCAAAGGAATTTGGGCTGTGCTGTCTGTTGGCCACATCAGGAATTTAAATGAAAAACAAGGAATGACTCTCACTATACCAGGCCTGCTGGGACTAAGGCTCCGGTGCTCCTCTGCTGTTTCATGGTTCCCATGACTTCTGGATAATCTGAAAAAATCTCAACAGAATTGGTCACCACGAAAGGCCTAAGAGTTTAGGGTGAAGGTTCTCAAACTATAGCATGTATCGAAATCATCTGGGGAAAATGTGTTGAAAATGTCAGTTCATGAGTTCCACCCCTAGATTCTATTCCAGTGGATCTAGAATGGGACCTTGGACTTTTATTTCTCTTTTCTTTTTTTCCTTTTACCCCTGTTTTTTTGTACTGAAATATCCTTGTTAATTCTGCAGGTTATAATCTACAGACTACACACCGAGATTGTGAGATTCTGAGGTTATAATCTACAGACGACACACTGGACTGGTTTGAGGACTTTCAAGGGCTTGAAAGACAGAGAGAGAGAGATTGGGGGGAATCCCCCTATCACAAAATTGTTTAACATTTGACAATGTTAAAGCCTAGCATTACAGCAAGGACTGGTGTGTGTCATACTTTTGTTCTGGGTCTGGACAGCCACAGTTGTTTGCTACTTGGATGCCAGAGTTTAGCCTTCTTTGTTAAACACCGCTACTGCCCTCGCCACGGCCTACTCTCCCTGGCTCTTCTGCTCCTAATCTTCTTGGGATTAAGACTACTTTGTCTTGTTCTCTGGTCAGTTACTCTAAAATCCTTAAGGGCCTTGGACAAAAATGACAACTTTCTGGGCTCCACTCTGCACGGTGATGGTCTGGGCCATCAGACACAAGCAAGGCCGTTGCAGAGGAGGATGCTCTCTTGGCTACAAATGTAGTAAATGATGTGGTATCCAGATCCCCTTCCGGATCAAGATCCTCGGTCCCCCAGGTACTAGGAAGGTTGGCTGCTGAAGGCTCCCAGTTCCAGAAATTGCCCTGGACTGGGAGCTGCTGCCTGCATCCAATGATTAGTTGATGTGGGTACGAATGCTGAGCCTCTTGCCTCAGGAGGCAGAACAATTCTGAACAACAATCTCAGCTTCCACGTTCCTCACTGTTGAGGCCGCTGTTGTGCACGCCCCACAGTTCAGTTTCTCCCCCTGTGTAATCCCGCTTCCCTCTCTCCTACTGTGTGCTGTCCGCAGAGCACTTCCCAGTAAAAACCTCCTGTATGGAAATCTCGAGTCTCGGGGTCTGTTTCCTGGCAACTTGACCTGAGACGCTGAACTTGCGCCTTTCAGTCAAGTCCTGACAGCATAATGTAGCAGGACTCTGCACTTAACTTCTTGGGCAATCTTGGGTGGTCGCTTAATCTCTCCAAGTGTTTCCCACCTTATCTATAAAATGTGGATGATGGCAACAGCAACAACGAATTCTTATTTTTCCATTCTTTCTGGCTGTTATGAGAATTAACAGAAATAATATATATGACAGTACTTCATAAACAATAAACAGCTAAATAATATTATCAACTGAACATCATTATATGTTGGTTTAGCATGAAGTAGTCAAGGAAGAGGGGAGGAGGAGGTGGGAAATGTTGTACTATTACAGAATTTAGCTAATACACTATGTCCTACTTACCTCAAATCAACAGATTTGGGTCACTAATCAACATAACGAAGTACGTAATAGAAAATTAGAAATACAACCATGAAAAGAGATGCACATTGCTGCAATCCTGAAACTGAAACTGAAGACAGAACTATTTGCTTACTGTTTCCATAGGAAGATAAAAACAGAGCTATGTCACTATTCTGAAAAGCTGAAAGTGACCTGATTACACAATAAGTTCTGCAAGGAGTAATGGAATACCTCTTTGCATCCTTGAACAGGGAACAAGTAAAACAAGTATACAAAATGGGAAATACTTTTCTAGAAGACTTAATATTTTCTGGATTATTTTGATGTCCTATCCACTGAAAAGAAGGAAATGAGGCCGGGCATGGTGGCTCATGCCTATAATCCCAGCACTCTGGGAGGCTGAGGCAGGTGGGTTGCCTGAGATGCGGAGTTGGAGACCAGCCTGACCAACATGGAGAAACCCCATCTCTACTAAAAACACAAAATTAGCCACCCGTGATGGTGCATCCCTGAAATCCCAGCTACTCAGGAGGCTGAGGCAGGAGAATTGCTTGAACCAGGGAGGCGGAGGTTGTGGTGAGCGGAGGTCGCACCATTGCACTCCAACCTAGGCAATAAGAGCGAAAACTCTGAGGAAAGAAAGACAGAAAGACAGACAGAAAGAAAGGAGAAAGAGAGAAAGAGAAGGAAGGGAAGGGAAGGGAAGGGAAGAGAGAGAGAGAGAGAGAGAGAGAGAGAGAGAGAGAGAGAGAAAGAAAGAAAGAAAGAAAGAAAGAAAGAAAGAAAGAAAGAAAGAAAGAAAGAAAGAAAGAAAGAAAGAAAGAAAGAAAGAAAAGAAAGAGAGAGAGAGAAAGAAAGAAAGAAGGAAAGAAAGAAAGAATAAAAGAAAGAAAGAAACATTGATTAAATTTTAAAACACATTTAATTAGCTCAAGAAGGGCAACTGAAAATTACCAATTCTAAAACTACATCATTCTAAAAATAACCAAATTACGGAGCCTTACAAAGAAGTTGAATGAAATACACAGTCTGGTATCCATAAACTCAGAAGGAGTGCCAAGAAATGGCTTACTCTGACAGACGGTCTCATTATTAGTAAAAGTCACAGAATGGTTATTAGAACTGGGAGGAGTCTTAGAGGTGGCTTAACAGAGCCCCTAACTCTAGCTATTCTCTTCTCTCAGGGAAACCACAGTTGAATTGAACAGCCAAGACAAACCCACATGAAATATTAACCAAAACCCTTCCCTTTCTTGTGATCTGAGCACTGAATGAATTATAGGCAGGCACATAAAAGCTCAGACCAAGGGGCAGACATGTGGGCTCTATTACCCTGCAAGGCTTCATGTCACTCTCATTTCATGGGCAACTATAAATATACTGATTTGCCACTCAATCTGAAGAAATGCTGAACAAAACATTCAATTCATGTGATTGATGTGTGGAGAACATATTTTAAAACTTCAAGTTTTAGGTATGTGAACATTCTCCCCTGCCCCTGCGGCTGCCCCCAGGCTCAAGCAATCCTCCTGCCTCAGCCTCCCAAAGTGGACATTTGAACATTTTAAAGCTTCAATAAGTGAGTTTGCTGATTCAGTTTGGGTACAACATTAACTGGGCGTTTTAAACCTTACATGGTCCAAAGTAGAGGTCTTTGAGGAAAAGATAACCAAGGCAGCTTTGTGGACACAATGGTTTCAGCTCTAGGAACCTTCAGACAGTCTCCACTAAAATGGAAATTCCCAGGAGAAAAGGTCTGATTGTTCCAGTTTCTTCCTAGATCAATTCTTAGTCCCTGATTGCTGAACAAAAAATCAGGATATTAATCTAAGTCAGGGTTGGTTGAATCATCAAACAATGAGAACAGTTAAGAGTTGGGATCATTTCTTTGGGAGGCAGGGGGCGGGTGGCCAGGGTTGTTGGTCAAAATACTTCTGTTCAGACTAAATAATGCACCCAGGTGCCCCAAATAGAAAGCAAGTTCTGAATGCAAGATACTTTAATTATTTTGCCAAGCTAAAGTCAAGAGGACAGGAGACACAGCAGGGCCAGACTCACTTAATAAGATTCTGGAAGTTAGAGGCAGGTAAGGCACCTGCTTCAAGGTAAAATTAGAACAAAATTGGATTCAGAAGGCAGATCACAAGTCAGGAATGTAAGATCTGGAGTTGTTATGTACCTGTCTGCATTTGTTAGTGGTTCTTCCACCATTTGACCCTGTTCTGTAGATTAATGCCTCCCTTGCTAGCCTTTCTGCTCCCCTATGGAAGATCTTAGCAACAAAACATTGAGTGCATCTGAGAAATACGAAAAGTTGAGCATTCAGTGTTTAGGATGGGTGGAAACCAAGACAGCTCTGGAGATGCAATGACTGAAGCACTTGGAACCTTCAGACACTGTGAGTCTCCATTAAGACGTTTCAATTCCCAGGATAAAAATGTCTGATTATTCCAGGTTTCTTCCTAGATGAATCAGGTATTTCTTGGAGTGAAGGTTGGAGGTGGGATGTCATGTAGCACAGTAGGGATACTGAGGGCCCATCTTATGCATCAAGGCCATTCTTGGGATAAGGAAGAATTATTAGGGGCAGGAAAGTGACTTCAACCTGAGCTTACCACAAAGTCCAAATCCTCATTGATTCATTCATCAAGACAGCACATCACAGCAGAGTGCTTCAGAATGCAAGCTATGGAACCAAGTGCTTGGGATCCATTTCTGGCTCTGTCAGTTACTAACACTGCACTTTCTTCACCAGTCAAAGCAGTTAATTTGAGTGCCTATCTCACAGGATGGTACTGAGGAGTAAAAGGCTTAATGCGCATAGTGAGCCTAGGATAGTGTGTGGCCCATAATAAGTACTCAACAAATTTTAGCTATTACTGACATTCATTTGAAAAATCTTAATGAGCACTGATTATGTGCCAAGTACTGTGTGAGCTTCTCACCACCCTTTAGCCCAAATCTACTCTTCCACTGAGTAGGATATTCTTATCCTAGTCATTCATTAGAAATGTGGGAGTCATCTTAACTTCTCCCACCTCCTCATTGCCCACTTCTAAATATACACCCGACTGGGTTCCACCTATTAAACCTCTACCAGCCCCTTTCCTCTTTTCCCGTCTGCACTGTCACTGCTCGATTCAGGCCTTCTTTAATGTCCCATCTGCAATATGACAACAGTTTCCAAGGTGTCTCCCTAAAGTCAATGCCACTGTCATCTAATCTAAGATTTTTTAAATTCCAATTTTTGTTATAATTTTTTAAACACACACCTGACAATATCATTCACTTGTTCAAAGGGCTCAGTACTATAAACCCTCATGGGGCCTTTGTGATCTGGCCCTTCCTGTCTCCCCAGCCCTCGCTCTGTGCTGTCACTAAACAGGCTGGAGTTTCCTGAATGTCCAGTGCTGTTTCACTTCTCTATGGGTGCTGTTCCTTCTGCTGGGTCACCGAGCCTTCCACTTGCCTGCCAATTCATCCTCCTACATGATGGTTCATTATTTCATCAATAAACACTTTCCAACACTTCTCATGAGTCGAGCCTGGGACAAGTTCAGGGAGTACAATGCTGAATGACACACTCAACCCTTTCTCATAGAAAAAGTAACTTCAGGGCTCTCAAAGGAGGAATAAAGTTTGGAAATTAAGGTAAAGTTGTCTGAAATTTAGCAGTGTTGCCTTTATTAGTTGGATATCTTAGCAAACTGTGGAAACTTGGAAACCTTGATACTTGGGCATCAAGTTCAAAAGTGTCTCAGCAGATTTCAATTGTAACAGTAAACTGTGATATGGTAGATTTATTCATTTTGGCTCACAAGGCTATAATGTGCTAAAAAACATTGATTTGAACTACAAAAACAATGATCAAAAACTTGCTTCAATATAGTGTTACAAATTTATAAAGTATTAGGCAGGGCATGGTGGCTCACATCTGCAATACCAGCACTTTGGGAGGCCAAGGCAAGCAGATCACCTGAGGTCAGTAGTTCGAGACCAGCCTGGTCAACAGGGCCAAACTTGTCCCTACTAAAAATACAAAAGTCAGCTGGGTGTTGTGGGTGCCTGTAGTCCCAGCTACTTGGAAGGCTGAAACACGAGAATTGCTTGAACGCAGGAGGAGGAGGTTGCAGTGAGCCAAGATTGCACCACTACACTCCCGTCTGGGGCAAGAGAGTAAGACTCTGTCTCAAAAAACAAAACAAAACAACCTATTAATTAGTCATACCATTTCCTAAAAGTCACACTGCTAACTAAAGGTGACTGCAATGATCTAGGGATGGTAATCTGCTGAGTTTACTCTTTAAATACACTGGAACCCAGCAGATTGAGTTATATTGGGACAGAAACTTCACTCTGGGTATAGATTTACCCTAGCACCTTGTCAGCGGGATCCTATTATTCATGGTTGTACAAGCAAGGTTCAGGGAAGAGGCTGGCACAGAGAAAGTACCTGTTAACTGTTGTTTGGGACTGAATTCAGCTCAACTCAGCTCCAGTAGAGATGGTGCTCCCTTCTCTACCGTGTTGAGATAGTGTGCAGTCCCTTCCTAGGTGCTGCTACCCACCACAGTGGGGCCTGTCAGCTTCAACTTTTAAATTTCTCTGCTCCCGCTGGGACCCACCCGCTTCAAAAAGCACCATGTGGTTTTGGCATCAATTTAGTAAACACACACTGTCTGAAATATTTTGATTTTAGAGAGTTACTTACAATCACCACATTAAATGATACATTTCTACTATTCAGTGAAAATGGTAGCAAAATGGTCATTGAATAATGAAATTAATTTTCTCCTGGGCTTCTGAGGCAAAGCACATGATTTTAATGGTTATCTTAAATCAACCCAGTGACCTTTACTGGCATGTTGTAACATCAGGCGCCTTAGGAAACTGAAAACTCAATCGTCACTTCCCATACCACTGCCCCAGGTCAGCAGGGCAGGCATTTCACATCTACAGTCTCATTTTAAATACAGACAGAGCAAGCCTCGCTTTTCAAAAGTTCATTAACAAAGTCTCACAATTAAGAGAGCAGCCCTGTGACTCATTTTTGGATACCTGTAAATAACAGCTCCTCCCTTTGCTGAGAAACGGCTGAAACAAGCGCGTGAGAACCACAGGAAGTAATACAGATCTCAGCTGGTGTCAGCGGAGTCTAGAAAAAGGCAGAATTCCCTCTCAGGACGGCGTGGTTCTCGCAGGCATTGCCACTACTTCTCTCCATTTTTCTAAAACAAAGTCTTACGTGGGCTGCGAAGGGACTGCTCCAAGGCTCTATCAATTTCTCCGTCTTTCTTGGCTACTGAGTGACACTGCCAAGTTCAAGTCAAGAAGTACCCATTCTGGTGTTTTTGACACAGTCACCCTAATAGGAAGTGAAGAGGTGATAACACAAAAACACTTCAGTCTTTCGATTTAAAATAAAATTAGTCTTAGGTGGACACTTTAAAAAGGCAGCCTACCGACAGGTATCCCTAAAATAATTCCTGTGAAGCACTAAATCCTAAATCCCTCAGCCTCTGAAATTAAAAGTAATTTTAAAAAATCATTCCGCTTTATATGAGGAACCCAATCCTGTGTTTCCGAAGGTGCCCAGAGGCGGCGTGAGGACCTGCGCCAGATCCAAAATCCCAACTAAGGCGCAGCCGCGGGTCCCGAGCCCAGACAGTGCCCCCGCCCGCCTCCCGGATCTCTCAGCGCACGGGGAATAGTCAGGAAGAGAAATGGGGGGTCAGGAAGAGAAATGGGGGGTCAGAAAGAGAAATGGGGGCTCAGGGAGAGAAAAACAAACCTGGACCCGGAACGAGAGCGCGAACTGAGAAGCCTCTCTCCCCGCAGGGCGCGCGTCCCCTGTGGGCGCCGCGATGGGGAAGGAAACCTGTTGCGCGACTCCCGGCGGCTCTGCTCCCGGCGCCTCCTGCGGCCGAGGCTGGGCTCCTCCACAGCCGCCCGAGCTCCGCGCCGCCGCGGCCGCATCTGGGCGCCGCCGGCTCAGCCCCCGCCGCTTAGGAAGCTACCACAGCTGGGGACCAGGCCCCGCCCCGGGATGACAGCGCCGGGGCGCGGCAGCAGCTGGCTCACAGAGCACGGGTTCCCGCCCCACCCGGAGTCCGTGCGCTCGGGACCGCCCGGAGCCGGGGACTCGCTCCAGCCCCTCCCGCGAGCCCCGGGGCGTTCCCGGGGGCGGCGCGGACCGGCGCAGGGAGTGGGATGTTAGCCGCCCAAGACACTTCCTCCGCTCATCCTCTGGTCCCCAGATCAGGGAGTGCGATGGACTTTCCCCGGGAATCCCCGCTGCGCCGGTGACATTTGCAGTCCGGTGCGTTTCTGCGGCAAGGACGCTGGAAGCGGTCTCTGAGCGTGGGTGTGGCTGCGGAGGCTGCAGCAGGTCCTGCATCCGCGGGACCCTCGAGGAGGCGGGCGAGGAGCCTGCGGTCACACAGGGGCCGAGCACAGCCTTCCCAGAACCCGGCCGGCCAACCCATCTCCAGTCGGCCTCAACACCCGCCAGGCTCATCATTCCCTGGATATCAACTGAGCGGCCCCTTGTATTCCCAGGATAACACCGCGCTCAAAAACACTGCCAAGACCCTCCCTCCAGGTCCCGGCACTTTAACGGGGAGAGATAAACATAAAGTGTGGATTGTGTCAGGTGATGGTAAAGCACCTTGAAAAACAAGGCTGAGGCTGAAAAGTAAGGAAGTGATACTCAAGAAAGGAAAAATCGGGCCGGGCGCGGTAGCTCATGCCCGTAATCCTAACACTTTGGGAGGCCGAAGGGGGCGGATCTCTTGAGCCCAGGAATTTGAGACCAGCCAGAGCAATATGGTGAAAGCCTATCTCTACAAAAAATAAAAAATTAACTGGGCGTGGTGGCACGCGCTGTGAGCCCAGCTACGCGGGAGGCTAAGGTGGGAGGATCACTTGAGGCCGGGAGGTCAAGGATGCAGTGAGCCGAGATCGCGCCACTGCACTCCAGCCTGGGCGACAGAATGAGACGCTGCCTCAATTGAATGAGAAGAAAAAAAATAAAAAATAAAAATAAACGAATCCTGTCTTGATGGGAGAATGTTTAAACACAGGAACCACCTGAAAGAGCTCCCAGTTGCCAAAGATGGAACCATTGAGCAACGAAGTAAACTGAACAAAGTAGTACTGGATTACAAACCAAAGTAAAAAATATCCATGTGTCTACACTGATATAAATAAATAAATAAATAAATAAATAAATAAATGGCAGAGAGGAGACAAATCTCCTATACAGAATAATTCCAAATAATTTATGTAGATCATCTACCCTAGGCTGTGCACAGTGACTTCCTCCAAAATAGTACAATGTGGAAAGGGGAAAAGAGTAGCTTTACAATGGAGAAAGCCAACAGACACTACCCCAACCAGATGTTCTAAGTCAACGTCAACAATCATGACTCATATTGATGGCGTGTAGTCAACATGATGTGATGAATATGGCATATTACCTGTGTGGTCTCCCTCCCCGAAAACCATAACCTCAGTATCATAATGAGAAAAATATCAAACAACTTCCAACAGCGGGACATCTTACAAAATACTGGACCAATATTCCTCAAAGTTGTCAGGTTATCAAAAGTAAGGAAAGTACAGTCCAGACGTTGTGGCTGTCGCCTGTAATCCCAACACTTTGAGAGGCTGAAGCCAGAGGATTGCTTGAGGCCAGGAGTTCGAGACCTGGCCTGGCCAACATAATGAGATGCTGTCTCTACAAAAAAATTAAAATAAAGAAAGTCTGAAAAACTGCTGCAGCCTAGAAGAAACTCAGGAGATGTGAAACGAAATGTAATGTGGTATCCTGGCTAGGATCCTGGGACAGAAAAAGGACTTGGGGAAAAACTAAGGAAATCTAAATAAAGTGTGGACTTTCATTAGTAATAAGAATCAAGGTTGATTAATTAGTTGTGAGGAATGTAATGTAAGATGGTAATCATAGGGAAATCTGAAATGGAATCTACGGCAATTCTGTACTACATTTGCAATTGTTCTGTAACTCTAAAACTGTTCTAAAAAATAGTTTATTTTAAAAGAAAGTGAAATAAGAGGGATGAGGTATGTTATATTTTTAAAAATAGGTATATTGCAAAGCCCTCTGTGATAGGAGAATCATTGAGGGAGGAAACAATGCAGCTATTGGGATTAAGATCATTTCAAGCCTAGGAATCAGTGGATGTAAACGCCCTGAGGCAGGAGCATGCTTGGCTTCTGGGAGAAATATCAGCATGGGCAAAACAGAGTCCAGGAAGAGTTATGGTGGTGGGACTAGGAGTGGGGAATAGAGCATGTAGGGCATTGGTAGTCATGATAGTCTTTAAATTTTACATTGATTGAGATAGGAAGACTGAAGAATGTTTAACAGAGAAGCTAAATGATGTGGCTGGTTGTTTTTTTAATCTACCGTTTTGCTGAGGATAGATTAAAGGACAAAGATGAAAAGAGGCCAGCGAGTTAGAAAGCTGTGATGGTTAATCTGATGTGTCAAATTTATTGGACCTTGGGGTGCCCAGATATTTGGTAAAACGTTATCCTGGGTGTGTCTGTGAGGGTGCTTGCTGATGACATTTTTATTTTTATTTTTATTTTTTATTTATTTATTTTTTTTTTTTGAGATAGTGTCTCACTCTGTTGCCCAGGCTGCAGTGCAGTGGCATGATCATGGCTCCCTGCAGCCTCGACCTCCCCTGCTCAAGTGATCCTCCTGCCTCAGCCCCCTGAGTAGCTGGGACTACAGGCATGCACCACCACACTTGGCAAATTTTTTATTTTTAGCCCAGGCTGGTCTCCAACTCCTTAGGTCAAGTGATCCTGCCACCTTGGCCTCCCAAAGTGCTGGGTTAACAGGCATCAGTTACCATGCTCAGCTGAGATTAACCTTTGAATCCATGGAGAAGACTGCCTGAAAAAGAGTCTAAGTTGTGCATGGGGAAAAAAGGGAAAGATTGCTGGGGATTCAGAGTGGCATTTTGGACACCTTCAGTTTGGAGTTGTCAAGTTGTCACAAAGGTGGTTGGTTAGGTGAGTCTGGGATGGTGGTATATATTTGGAGTTCTTTAGCATATAGATGGTGTGCAGACAGGATGGGGATGTCTGAAATCTGAGTCCTGGCATGCTCCGAGGTTAGGAAGATAGAGAATCAAAAAAAAGAGAATGAGAAGTTCTGATTAGTGAGATAGATAAACCAAGAGAGAACATGTTCCCAGAAGCCAAATGAAAAAAATGTTGCAAGAAAGAATGATTAACTTTCAAATGCTGCTACAGTGTGTAAAATTAGGATGCAAAACTGAGCAATGTGCTTGGCCACATGGAAGTCAGTGGTGAGCTTGGTAACAAGAGTTTTAGTGGGGGATGACCAAAGCCTATTTGGAGTGACCCCAGAAAGAATCAAAATGGCAGATGAAGACAAAGAAATGGAGTAGAAACTGGAAGGAATCATATAGTCAAAGCAGTTTGTTCGTTTTTTTTAAATTAGAAGTTATACATGTTTGTACACTCACCAGCATGAACCAAAAGGAAAGGAAAGAGGGATAATACAGGAGCAAAAATATGGGTTACATACTGGAGCAATGTTCTTGAGTAGACGAGCAGGTGTGCAATCCAATGCACAAATGGAAATTTGGGGTAAAATAGAAGAAAGAGTTCATCCCTGGTAACAGGAGAAAACAACTCCAAACTGAACATGTCCAAAATGCCACTCTTAATTCCCGGCAATCTTCCCCTTCCCTCCCCATCCGCAATTTACTTTTTCAGGCAGTCGTCCTCATAGATTCAAATGTTAATCTCAGCTGAGTGTGGTAGCCTGTAAACCCAGCACTTTGGGAGGCCAAGGTAGGAGGATCACTTGAACCTGGGAGTTGGAGAGCAGCCTAGGCAACATAGGGAGATCTTATCTTTACTAAAAATCAAAGAATTAGCCGAGTGTGGTGGTGCATGCCTGATGTCCTAGCTACTCGGAAAGTGTGGCAGAGATGCTGGTAAATGTGGAGGCAATAACATATTTTATCAATGAAATTAAAAGCAAAGGCCAGGCACGGTGGTTCAGGCCTGTAATCCCAGCACTTTGAGAGGCTGAGGTGGGTGGGTCACCTGAGGTCAGGAGTTCAAGACCAGCCTGACCAACATGGAGAAACCCTGTCACTACTAAAAATACAAAATTAGCCGGGCATGGTGGTGCATGATGACAGGGTTTAGCGTATGGCCAATCTAAATTATCTTCTGCAGTTGATCTGCCCACATTCAGCTGAAACCCCAGCTTATTCTTGGGTTATTCTTGTTTTACAGATTTTCTGGAAACCTTAGCTCTCCCCTCCAATCTGGAGTTTTTCAGAGGTGATGACTGATAAGGACCTTAGGGTGAAGCTCAAATAAAGCAGAGCTGGCACTGGGTGCGGGGTGTGGCCATTGCATGGAGGTCTGTCAGCCGCAGCCATCATCCTGCACACTAGTGCCGTTCCTAATTTACAGAGCTCATAAACCCATTGAATGCTAGGGTTGGAAGGTCCTCTAACACAGCCACCCTTCTGAGGTGCAACTCCTTCACAGCTCTCAGTCAAATAGTCATTGCATATCAACTACCATTTCTCTTTTTCATGCTAGTTCGAGAACTCTTTGCAGACAAAGAATGTGTTTAAACTTATTGTACTGTTGTGATAAAATATTTACAACGTAGAATTTACCATTGTAACTATGTT
Source organism: Macaca thibetana thibetana (assembly GCF_024542745.1). Lineage (NCBI taxonomy): Eukaryota > Metazoa > Chordata > Mammalia > Primates > Cercopithecidae > Macaca > Macaca thibetana. The sequence goes on from NC_065581.1 coordinate 120,949,497, forward strand.
AAAGTGTACAGTGGCATTAAATTAGGTACATTCACATTGTGGTGTAACCATCACCACCATCCTGAACGTTTTTATCCTGCCAACTAAAACTGCACCCGTTAAACACTAACTCCCTAGTCTCTCCTCCCTCTTACCATTAGCAACCACCATTCTACTTTTTTTCTTTACTAACATCTCTCTCAGTCCTTGATAACCACAATTCTACTTCTGCTTCTATGAGTTCAACGTTTTTAGATTCCACATGTAAATGTCATCATGTGGTATTTGTTTTTCTGTGCCTGGCTTATTTCACTTAACATAATGTCCTCCAGGTTCATTCATGTCATTGCAATGACAGGATTTCCTTCTTTTGTAAGGCTGAAAGTACCCCATTGTGTGTATATGTATATCACATTTTCTTTATCCATTTATTCACTGTTGAACACTCATGTTGATTCTATATCTTGGCTATTGTAAAATGCAGCAATGAACATGGACGTGCAGAAATCTCATCACACTGATTTCGTTTCCTTTGGATGTATACCCAGTAGTGAAATTGCTAGATTCCATCGTTTTACTTTCTGCCTTAATGAATTTGACTGCTCACATACTACCTCACATAAGTGGAATCATACAATATTTGTCTTTCTGTGACTGGCTTATTTCACTTGGCATTATGTCTTTAATGTTTATCCATGCCGTATGGAGCATGTGTCAGAATTTCCTTCCTTTTTAAGGCTGAGTGATATCTCATTGTATGTATATATTAGATTTTGTTGATCCATTCACCTGTCAATGGACACTTAGGTTGCTTCCACCCTTTGGTTATTGTGACTAATGCTGCTATGAACATGAACATACAAATATCTCTTAGAGTCCCTGCTTTCATTTTTGGGGGTATATACCCAGAAATGAATTTGCTAGGTCATATGATAACTCTATGTTTAACTTTTTGTAGAGTTATCATACCATTTTCCACAACAACCAAGCCATTTTACATTTATACCTGCAATGCTCAAGGGTTCCAATGTCTCCACCTCCTTGCCAACACTTACTTTCTTTAGGCTATCTTTGATTTCTATTTCATACCCTGCAGGACACATGATATTGTATGAGTAAATTATTGACCCTGTTATTAACCCTGTCAAAAAGGAAATGAGGTTAAATGAAGCAACTTGTGCTCAGCAAGTCTCAGTTAGTACACCTTGCTCTAGATTTGCGCTGTTCTTTACCATAGCCACATGTGGCTAATTAAATCAAAATGAATTAAAATTAAATAAAATTTAAAATTCAGTTCCTCAGCCACATTAGCAACATTTTAAGAACTTAACAGCCACCATAACTAGTGTCTACTATTTTGGACAGTGCAGAATATAATATTTCCATTATTGTAGACAGTTATTAATATTTGGCTTCTATATTGGACAGCACTTTCTAGATTCTAGTAGCCACCTCTCCTCATCCTACAAATAATATTTGAATAAGCTTTTCCAGAACTGGCCAACTTTAAATTTAAGTTTAAGATCTTTCTTTCAGGAGAGAAAAAATATGCTGCTTGAAACTCTGTGACTTTTTTGTACCTCAACGGCTGCTCTGTAAACTCTCTAATTTTCATGTTTAAACATTGTATTTGGACACTCAGTGGTCATGTGGATCTGTTGCTCTTTATTACCTCTGTGAATGCAGACTTACAAAACTAGTTAAAGCTTTGTCTATATCATTCAACTCACCTACTAAATCATAAGTTTCAAGAAGGCAAGGATTATGTCTGTTTCACTTACACTCCTTTTTACCTAAAGCCTAGCACAATACCTAGACCATTTGAGATACTCAATAAATATTTGTTGAAAGATAATTTAATGAATGACCATAGTAAGCACTGAGATGAAGGTCCCGATACAGCCTTTTGGAGGGAGGCACCTAGACATAACAAGACCTGGGAATATCTATCTAGCTCTCATATATTAATAGTTAGAAAAGATGTTTTTCCTTACAGAGCATAGATTTTTAAGCTAGGGTCTTTTCCCTATTATTTAAAAAATGACTTAAAATTTAATTCCTATAAGGATCTTGTCTAATGCATGTTTATAAAGCTACTACTCTGATTTGTAAACACCTGTTACCATAAGTGAATATAATAATGAGAACAAATAAATTCTAGATTTGTATAGCATCAGCATGTGTGCAGAGATCTCCTTTTGCCCCTCCAATCCACTTTCTGCCTCCCTCCTACCTGTTCTCTGACTTGGGAGTCTGATCTGAATGGATTATTCTGACAGCTCCCTGTGCCCCATAGCTTTCCTGCCAATAGGAAAACTCTGACAGGAGGCCAGGGGCAGGGAATGAGGTCAGGAAATTTATTCCAAATAGAAGTTCGTGTGTGCCCCTCAAGAAAACATCCCAATTCCTCTAAGGTAGTCTCCTCCTCTACATGTCTCTCTCTCCCTTCCTGGTTTCAGATACTTTTCCAAACTCGTGATTCTCAGTCAAAGGTTCCATTACAGTTCCCCTCCACCCTGTCCATATCTTTATGATAGACCCCTTATTTAAAACCTCTGCTTGAATTATCCTAATTTGAATATGCCATTCATTTCCCTTTGGGACTTTAACTAATACAGTTTTCTTAATTAGTAGCTAGAGCATAGTCTCTAAATCCCATCTCTGAAAATTTTATAAGTACAATCCTGACAGAAATGTTCCCTAGTGATATTATCATATCATTATTTCAATCCACTTGTTAGCTTTATGAAGAAGCCAGACTGTATGTCATATAAATTGTTCTCCAGTACAAGCAGACTAGAAATATATTCCCAGATTCACAGGCAAATCTTTTTGCATGTAGCTTTTCTATATAAAAGGTAATTTATGGAAACATACAAACGAGAAATGTTTTTGTGTTTTGAATTGGTACCTAATATTTAACATATTATGGGGTACATATGATATTTCATTGCATGCATAGAATGTATAAGGATCAAGTCCAGGTATTTGGGGCATTCTTCACCTTGAGTATTTATCATTTCCATTTGTTGGAATCATTTCAAGTTCCCTATTTTAGCTAATTTGAAATATACAATGCATTGTTGCTAACTGTAGTTATGAACTGTTACAGAACATTAGAACTTACTTCTTTTGTGCAACTGTAATTTGTACCCTTTGACCAGACTCTCTTCATCCCCCTTTCCACTCACACAACCTTCCCAGCATCTGGTATCTATCATTCTACTCTATACCTCGATGAAATGAACTTTTAAGCTCCTATGAGTAAGAGCATGTGAAATCTGCCTATGTCTGGCCTATTTTACTTAACATAATAACCTTCAGTTCCATCCATTTTGCTGCAAATGACATGATTTCATTCTTTTGTGGCTGAATAGTATTCCATTGTGTTTATATACCACATTTTCTTTATCCCATAAATGGGAATTTACAAAGTAAAATCAAGTTGATTGTTAAAGTTTTAAATATTTCAATATGTAATAAAAGTGTTAAATATTTCAGTATGTAATAAGCATATTTTAAATTACTTCTAGATATGTGATGAAATCTGCAAAGGTTTCAGTACTGCAAACAAGTCGTCATTACTCACATACCAGAGAACACAGTTTTTATCCCTTGAAGCTTTTTTTAAATGTACAATTTTTAGCAAACATGAGATCATTAAAAAATATAAACCTAATAATGCTGATACCAATATTAAAGATAACCAATACTATTATTTTGGTTACAATGTGCCAAGTATCATGTTCACATTGTTGTATATTATTTAATTTCTCATCACAAATTTGTGAGATGTACACAACTCAACCCTATTTAAGAGAGGAATAGACTGAACCATACAGCCTCCTGTCCACTGTCCAGGAAACAACAAGCAAAAGACTTCAGATTCAAATACTAGTGTGCAACACAAAAATCCAGGTTCTTCACCGTTAATAATTCAAGAACAATGTTAGAGACCACAGAAGAGGCCGGGCACAGTGGCTCTCGCCTATAATCCCAGCACTTTGGGAGGCAGAGGTGGGCAGAGTGCTTGAGCCCAGAAGTTCAAAATGAGCTTGAGCAACATGGCAAAACCTCGTCTCTACAAAAAAATACAAAGAAATTAGCCAGGTGTAGTGGTTGGTGTCTGTAGTCCCAGATACTGTGTATCTGGGAGGCTGTGTTGGGAGAATCACCTAAGCCCAGTAAGTCGAGGCTGCAGTGAGCCATTATTGCACCACGCACCCCAGCCTGGGCCATGGAATGAGAGCCTGTCTCAAAACAACAACAAGCTGAAAATAATGACTTTCCAAAACAAATTATTTTTTTCATCCTGTTATCTGCACAAAAGGGTAACATGAAACTCAAGGTAAGCTTAGAAAAAATACTAAAAAAAAAAAAGAAAAGTATGCAACAGATAACTCTTAGAGAAAAGCAAACTTCTTGTTATTTACTAAGATCATTTCTTTTCCCAAGCTTGGTACACCCATAGGGGTAGAAAACATGTGGCAAAAAATTGTATTATGTTGGTATTTGTTAAATTGTCCTCCTGCCTACAATTCCTGAATTGACACTATTGCATCTTTACTTTAACCCAGATTTCAATTAAGTAAAAACTTTTATCTGATATATTTGCTTACTCGTAAGAGGCCTGAAGTGTGATATGTACTGGTTGCTCTAATGTATACAAGTAGAACAAAAGTTTTCTGTGAAGGAGATTGGATTTTTAAAAAATCTGAACTAGAGATAATCTAGTTGATCCGTTTAATAGCTCTTGATGGAAACCAATTTTTCTGCAACTGTGATTTTGCATAACAAGTTGCAAAAGTATTTTAAGATCAGACTGTTACTCAATACTTATTTCTGGTAAACTCCTTTTTGCACCATTGCCTTCATCTGCAGAACAGATAAAAGTGAAACAGAAAAGCACAAACAGAATGTAACACATAAGCCATGGCTTTTACAGATAATAGTTTAGCCACAAGCCTTGAAATACTGGTTTTGAATGGGAATAATTAGTTTTCAAAAAGTATAATTTTCACAAATACATTAAGCATTTGCACAGCCATATTCTGTTCATTTAGATGAATTTGTGCCATCTATTTAGAAACTCTGAACTTCCACGCCAAGAAGCCTTACTTTGGGGCTGAGATCTGGCTTTCTTCTCTTCTTCCTCCCCTTCCTCCATTCCATCCCCTGGAGACTGCTCCATGTCTTTGTCTTACTTTTCCCTTTGGCACTCTTCAGATGGACCCCTTCCTTCTTCACGGATGGTTTATAGTTTCTGTGAGTTCATGGACCACAGCCTGCTAGCAAACTTCCATGACCCTGAAGAAAATTTGAAAGTACAATACTGGCACGACAAAAACAAGTTGTTTCAAATGATGAATTGGGCCAGGCCCGGTGGTTCACACCTGTAATTCCAGTACTTTGGGAGACCAAGGTGGGAGGATCACTTGAGGTCAGGATTTCAAGATCAGCCTGGCCAACATGGCAAAAACCCATCTCTACTAAAAATACAAAAATTAGCCAGGCATGGTGGCATGTGTCTGTAGTCCCGGCTATTTGGGAGGCTGAGGCAGGAGAATCGCTTGAACACAAGAAGCAGAGGTTGCAGTGAGCCAAGATCATGCCACAGCACTCCAGCCTGGGTGACAGAGTGAGATTCTGTCTCAAAAAAAAAAAAAAAAAAAAAAATATATATATATATATATGTATGTATATATATGTGTGTGTATATATATGTATATATATGTATACATGTATATATATGTGTGTGTATATATATGTATATATGTATATATATGTATATATGTGTGTATATATATGTGTATATATATATATGAATTGACCAAAAATGGCAGAGTAAACAGGTTGAAGTCTGAGCAGTGAACTCACTGATTCAAGGGATAGCCTTTCCTTGAGACATCTGCCTCTGTGGGTGATGATCTTGTTGATACCTTGCAGAAGTTGACGGATGTTCCTCTCAGTCCTCTCAGTTCCTTTCCTTGTGTGCTCCGGGTGTAAGGAGTGATCTTTGCTAGGGTCTAACATGGCTTGCATCACTCAGGGTGTTGAAAACATGCCGCTGTAGCTGATTTCTTTAAAACCTATTTTTCTACAGGTTAGTGATGAAGAAAGGTGAATTATGAAACAGGAACTTTTGTCACAACCCTGTATCCCTAGTCACAAAGAAACATTTACAAAAGCCCACATGCAAACCAGAATTCATAATTGATTACTGTACAAATGTGGGTGCTAGACATAATTTATTTACACCTATTACACAGACCTGGCACAGCATCTCTGCAAATTAATGAGTGGGTTCCTTTTCAAGAAAAAACCAATGTGGCACCCAGTGTTGACAAATTATTTCTACCACAGTGTTACCTGAATGTAATATAAACATAGTGTTACTAAACATAAACAAGCTATAAATTCCTTATGACTGCAGACCCTTTAAAAAACTATAAAATCCAAACCAATTTGCACAATAAAAGCATAAAATTAATAATAATATTAAAATAGACTGGGCACAGTGGCTTATGCCTACAATCCTAACACTTTGGGAAGCTGAGATGGGTGGATCTCTTGAGTTCAGGAGTTTGAGACCAGCTTGAGCAAGGCCCCATCTCTACAAGAAAAAATAAATAAATAAATAAATAAAGCAAAAATTAGCCAGGTGTGATGGTGCAAGCCTGTAGTCCCAGCTACTTGGGAGACTGAGGTGGGAGGATCACCTGAGGTCAAGGCTGCAGTAAGCCATAATTGCTCCACCAAACTCCAGCCTGAGCCACAGAATGAGACCAGTCTCAAAATAATAATAATAATAAAACAATATTAATTTAACATTGTTTGATGAAACTAAGCCACGAAAGTTTATTCTAAAAGTAAAAAAGGTCATTTGGGTGTTTTGTATTTCACTTGTTAGCTATGTGATTCTCTTTATTTTGAATATATTTGAATATGAATTTGGCTACAGAGAGCTGCTTCCTCTGAGGTTACACCTTCCTCCAGCAGCTTGTGTCCTGTGCTAGGGATAAAGTTGGGGCCATGTCAACTCTATGCAGGATACTCTGATGAGCACAGTATGCTACAGAGCTCCCGGTCAGGTTGATTGAAGATTTGTCAGTCTTCCATCCCAGTTTCACTTCTTCCTCTGCCCAATTCTGCCTCCAATATCTTCCTTTCATGTTTGTTGATGCCTAATAAACATCTTATATCCCAAACTGTGTCTCCGCAAATTTTTCTAGACAACCCAATCTGCAATACTGCACCACAAATTTTTGGTTGTTTGAATTTGGCTAACTAACTTCTCTGTGCCTCAGTTTCCTAATCTATAACATGAAAATATTAAAATTATACTTCCTTTAATATGAGACACCTTTGCTTGTAAGATACACTTCTGTTTCATATGGCATTAAAAAAGAAAAAACTGGTTGGGTACGGTGGCTCACGCCTGTAATCCTAGCACTTTGGGAGGCCAAGGCAGGCATATTGCTTGAGCCCAGGAGTTCAAGACCAGCCTGGGCCACATGGTGTCTACAAAAAATACAAAAATTAGTCAGGTGTGGTGGTGCCCTACTGTAGTTCCAGCTACTCATGAGGCTGGATCTCTTGAGCCCAGGAGGCAGAGGTTGCAGTGAGCTGTGATCCTGCCACTACACTGCAGCCTGAGTGACAGACTGAGATCCTGGAAAAGAAAAGAAAAAGAAAAAGAAAGAAAGAGAACTTACATGAAGGAGGCACTAACAGAAGATCTCCATACAGAGCTGACACAAGTTGAAGTGGTTAGGCTGTGTCTCCACCCAAATCTCATCTTGAATTGTAATCCCCAGGTGTCTAGGGAGGGAAGTTATTGGATTATGGGGGTGGTTTCCTCCATGCTGTTCTTGTGATAGTGAATTCTCAAGAGATCTCATGGTTTTATAAATGGTACTGTACTCTCACAGTCACTCCCTCCAGCTGCCTTGTGAAGAACATGCCTGCTTCTCCTTTTGCCATGATTGTAAGTTTGAAACTTACATGGCCTCCCCAGCCATGGTGAACTGTAAGTCAATTAAACCTGTTTCCTTCATGAATTATCCAGTCTTGGGTATTTATAGCAGTGTGAGAACAGACTAATACGTAGGGTAAGGAAGAAATCAAACTACTCTACAGAAAAAGATAAGAAGAAAGCTTTTGTATCTTAATCTTTTTTTATATGAAAAGAGATTTTATAGCTATTATTTTTATGATATATCATATTATTGAATATAACAGATTGCATTTTCACAAATGGCAAATGAAACAAAGAATAACATTTCTCTTTGATTCCCAGGAATCTCAAAATCATCTGCCTTTTGGAGGGTTCCGTTTTTTATGACTCTGTGATACTATCCATGAGGATACCAACAGTGCTTAGTAGTAACGAACATTTTGCTAAGCTGGTCTATCTGGGTCCTTGCTCAAGGTGCTCATATTCTTCTAATCTGGTTCTGAGCACCTGGTCATGTGTTTCTTAGTTATTATGCACAGGATCTGTTTAGAGGGATAAGTTTGGTATGTTCATATGGAATGTCCACAGAAGAGTGGTAGCATAATGTCATCCTGCCATCAAATATCAAAGCAAGCTCTACTTTGCATTTATAGTCACCTGAAAGAGAAGAATACATGGGATTATTCAAATACTCAATTGATCCGAAAGAAGCAGAAAAAGAGGAAAGGGGAACAAAGAACAGATGAAACAAACAGAAAACAAATAGCAAGATGTTAGATTTCAGGCTAACACATAAACAATCACATTAAATATAAGTAGTCTAATAACTAGTTAAAAGGCAGAGATGGTCAGACTGTACAAAAAAGAAAAATGCAACTATATGCTGCTTACAGAAAAGGTACTTGTTAAATATAAAGACACAAGTGGCGGGGCGGGGCAGGGGATGCGAGCAAGATGGCCAAATAGGAACAGCTCCAGCCTCCAGCTCCCAGCACCAGTGACACAGAAGACGGGTGATTTCTGCATTTTCAACTGAGGTACCCAGTTCATCTCACTGGGGAGTGCCGGACAATCGGTGCTGGTCAGCTAGAGCAGCCCGACCAGCGAGAGCTGAAGCAGGGTGAGGCATCACCTCACCTGGGAAGTGCAAGGGGGAAGGGAATCCCTTTAGAAACTGAGACACACAACACTTGGAAAATCAGGTAACTCCCACCCTAATACTGCGCTTTACCAAGGGTTTTAGCAAACGGCACACCAGGAGATTATATCCCACGTCTGGCCGGGAGGGTCCCACGCCCATGGCGCCTCCCTCATTGCTAACACAGCAGTCTGAGATCTAACTGCAAGGCAGCAGTGAGGCTGGGGGAGGGGTGCCCGCCATAGCTGAGACTTAAGTAGGTAAACAAAGCCTCCAGGAAGGATGAACTGGGTGTAGCCTACTTCAGCTCAAGGAGACCTGCCTGTCTCTGTAGACTCCATCTCTGGGGACAGGGCATAGCAAAAAAAAAAAAAAAAAAAAAAAAAAAAGGCAGCAGAAACCTCTGCAGATGTTAATGACCCTGTCTGACAGCTTTGAAGAGAGCAGTGGCTCTCCCAGCACGGAGGTTGAGATCTGAGAATGGAGAGTCTGCCTGCTCAAGTGGGTCCCTGACCCCTAAGTAGCCTAACTGGGGGACATCCCCCACTAGGTGCAGACCGACACCTCATACCTCACATGGTGGGGTACACCCCTGAGACGAAGCTTCCAGAGCAAGAATCAGACAGCAGCACTCGCTATTCAGCAATATTCTATCTTCTGCAGCCTCCACTGCTGATACCCAAGCAAACAGCATCTGGAGTGGACCTCAAACAATCTCCAACAGACCTACAGCTGAGGGTCCTGACTGTTAGAAGGAAAACTAACAAACAGAAAAGACACCCACACTAAAACCCCATCAGTATGTCACCAGCATCAAAGACCGAAGGCATATAAAACCACAAAGATGGGGAAAAAGCAGGGCAGAAAAGCTGGAAATTCAAAAAATTCAAAAAATCAGAGTGCATCTCCCTCTCCAAAGGAACGCAGCTCATTGCCAGCAATGGATCAAAGCTGGATGGAGAATGACTTTGATGAGTTGAGAGAAGAAGGCTTCAGTCGATCAAACTTCTCAGAGCTAAAGGAGAAACTATGTACCCAGCGCAAAGAAACTAAAAATCTTGAAAAAAGAATGGATGAATGAATAACTAGAATAATCAATGCAGAGAAGGTCATAAATGAACTGACAAGATAAAAACCATGACACGAGAAATACATGACAAATGCACAAGCTTCAGTAACCGACTCGATCAACTGGAAGAAAGAGTATCAATGATTAAAGATCAAATGAATGAAATGAAGTGAGAAGAGAAGTCTAGAGAAAATAAAGGAAAAAGAAATGAACAAAGCCTCCAAGAAATGTGGGACTATGTGAAAAGACCAAATCTACATCAGATTGGTGTCCCTGAAAGTGACAAGGAGAATGGAACCAAGTTGGAAAACACTCTGCAGGATATCATCCAAGAGAACTTCCCCAACCTAGTAAGGCAGGCCAACATTCAAATTCAGGAAATACAAAGAACGCCACAAAGATACTCCTCGAGAAGAGCAACTCCAAGACACATAATGGGCAGATTCACCAAAGTTGAAATGAAGGAAAAAATGTTAAGGGAAGCCAGAGAGAAAGGTCGGATTACCCACTAAAGGAAGCCCATCAGACTAACAGCAGATCTCTTGGCAGAAACTCTACAAGCCAGAAGACAGTGGGGACCAATATTCAACATTCTTAAAGAAAAGAATTTTCAACCCAGAATTTCATATCCAGCCAAAGTAAGTTTCATCAGTGAAGGAGAAATAAAATCCTTTACGGACAAGCAAATGCTTAGAGACTTTGTCACCACCAGGCCTGCCCTACAAGAGCTCCTAAAGGAAGCACTAAACATGGAAAGGAACAACTGGTACCAGCCATTGCAAAAACATGCCAAAATGTAAGACCATCAATGCTAGGAAGAAACTGCATTAATTAATGAGCAAAATAACCAGCTAATATCACAATGACAGGATCAAGTTCACACATAACAATATTAACCTTAAATGTAAATGGACTAAATGCTCCAATTAAAAGACACAGACTGGCAAACTGGATAAAAATTCGAGACCCATCAGTTTGCTGTATTCAGGAGACCCATCTTACATGCAGAGACACACATAGGCTCAAAATAAAGGGATGGAGGAAGATTTACCAAGCAAATGGAGAACAAAAAAAAGCAGGGGTTGCAATCCTAGTCTCTGATAAAACAGACTTTAAACCAACAAAGATCAAAAGAGACAAAGAAGGCCATTACATAATGGTAAAGGGATCAATTCAACAGGAAGAGCTAACTATCCTAAATATATATGCGCCGAATACAGGAGCACCCAGATTCATAAAGCAAGTCCTTAGAGACTTACAAAGAGATTTAGACTCCCATACAACAATAATGGGAGACTTCAACACCCCACCGTCAACATTAGATCAACAAGACAGAAAGTTAACAAGGGTATCCAGGAATTGAACTCAGCTCTGCACCAAGCGGACCTAATAGACATCTACAGAACTCTCCACCCCAAATCAACAGAATATACATTCTTCTTAGCACCACATTGCACTTATTTGAAAATTGACCACATCGTTGGAAGTAAAGCACTCCTCAGCAAATGTACAATAACAGAAATTATAACACACTGTCTCTCAGACCACAGTGCAAACAAACTAGAACTCAGGACTAAGAAAATCAATCAAAACTGCTCAACTACATGGAAACTGAACAACCTGCTCCTGAATGACTACTGGGTACACAACGAAGTGAAGGCAGAAATAAAGATGTCCTTTGAAATCAATGAGAACAATGACACAACATACCAGAATCTCTGGGATACATTTAAAGCAGTGAGTAGAGGGAAATTTATAGCACTGAATGCCCACAAGAGAAAGCTGGAAAGATCTAAAATTGACACCCTAGCATCACAATTAAAAGAACTAGAGAAGCAAGAGCAAACACTTTCAAAAGCTAGCAGAAGGCAAGAAAAACTAAGATCAGAGCAGAACTGAAGAGATAGAGACACAAAAAACCCTCCAAAAAATCAATGAATCCAGGAGCTGGGTTTTTTGAAAAGATCAACAAAATCGATAGACCGCTAACAAGGCTAATAAAGAAGAAAAGAGAGAAGAATCAAATAGATGCAATAAAAAATGATAAAGGGCATTATCACCACTGACCCCACAGAAATACAAACGACCATCAGAGAATACTATAAACACCTCTACACAAATAAACTAGAAGACCTAGAAGAAATGGATAATTTCCTGGACACTTACACTCTCCCAAGACTAAACCAGGAAAAAGTTGAATACCTGAATAGACCAATAACAGGCTCTGAAATTGAGGCAATAATTAATAGCCTACCAACCAAAAAATGTACAGGACCAGATAGATTCACAGTCGAATTCTACCGGAGGTACAAGAAGGAGTTGGTACCATTCCTTCTGGAACTATTCCAATCAATAGAAAAGGAAGGAATCCTCCCTAACTCATTTCATGAGGCCAACATCATCCTGATACCAAAGCCTGGCAGAGACACAACAAAAAAAGAGAATTTTAGACCAATATCCCTGATAAACATCAATGCAAAAATCCTCAATAAAATACTGGCAAACCGAATCCAGCAGCACATCAAAAAGCTTATCCACCATGATCAAGTGGGCTTCATCCCTGGGATGCAAGGCTGGTTCAACATACGCAAATCAATACATGTAATCCAGCATATAAACAGAACCAAAGACAAAAACCACATGATTATCTCAATAGATGCAGAAAAGGCCTTTGACAAAATTCAACAGCCCATCATGCTAAACATCTCAATAAATTTGGTACTGATGGAACGTATCTCAAAATAATAAGAGCTATTTATGACAAACCCACAGCCAATATCATACTGAATGGGCAAAAACTGGAAGCATTCCCTTTGAAAACTGGCACAAGACAAGGATGTCCTCTCTCACCACTCCTATTCAACATAGTGTTGGAAGTTCTGGCTAGGGCAATCAGGCAAGAGAAAGAAATCAAGGGTATTCAATTAGGCAAAGAGGAAGTCAAATTGTCCCTGTTTGCAGATGACATGATTGTATATTTAGAAAACCCCATCATCTCAGCCCAAAATCTCCTTAAGCTGACAAGCAACTTCAGCAAGGTCTCAGGATACAAAATTAATGTGCAAAAATCACAAGCATTCTTATACACCAGTAACAAACAAACAGAGGGCCAAATCATGAATGAACTTCCATTCACAATTGCTTCAAAGAGAATAAAATACCTAGGAATCCAACTTACAAGGGATGTAAAGGACGTCTTCAAGGAAAACTACAAACCACTGCTCAGTGAAATAAAAGAGGACACAAATAAATGGAAGAACATACCATGCTCATGGATAGGAAGAATCAATATCGTGAAAATGGCCATACTGCCCAAGGTAATCTATAGATTCAATGCCATCCCCATTAAACTACCAATGACGTTCTTCACGGAATTGGAAAAAACTGCTTTAAAGTTCATATGGAACCAAAAATGACCCTGCATTGCCAAGATAATCCTAAGTCAAAAGAACAAAGCTGGAGGTATCACACTACCTGACTTCAAACTGTACTACAAGGCTACAGTAACCAAAGCAGCATGGTACTGGTACCAAAACAGAGATATAGACCAATGGAACAGAACAGAGCCCTCAGAAAAAATACCACACATCTACAGCCATCTGATCTTTGACAAACCTGAGAAAAACAAGAAATGGGGAAAGGATTCCCTAGTTAATAAATGGTGCTGGGAAAATTGGCTAGCCATAAGTAGAAAGCTGAAACTGGATCCTTTCCTTACTCCTTATATGAAAATTAATTCAAGATGGATTAGAGACTTAAATGTTAGACCTAAAACCATAAAAACCCTAGAAAAAAACCTAGGTAATACCATTCAGGACATAGGCATGGGCAAGGACTTCATGTCTAAAACACCAAAAGCAATGGCAACAAAAGCCATAATTGACAAATGGGATCTCATTAAACTAAAGAGCTTCTGCACAGCAAAAGAAACTACCATCAGAGTGAACAGGCAACCTACAGAATGGGAGAAAATTTTTGCAATCTACTCATCTGACAAAGGGCTAATATGCAGAACCTACAAAGAACACAAACAAATTTATGAGAAAAAAACAAACAACCCCATCAAAAAGTGGGCAAGGGATATGAATAGACATTTCTCAAAAGAAGACATGCATAAGCCAACAGGCACGTGAAAAAATGCTCATCATCACTGGCCATCAGAGAAATGTAAATCAAAACCACAATGAGATACCATGTCACACCACTTAGAATGGCAATCATTAAAAAGTCAGGAAACAACAGGTGCTGGAGAGGATGTGGAGAAATAGGAACACTTTTACACTGTTGGTGGGATTGTAAACTGGTTCAACCATTGTGAAAAACAGTAGGGCGATTCCTCAAGGATCTAGAACTAGAAATACCATTTGACCCAGCCATCCCATTACTGGGTATATACCCAAAGGATTATAAATCATGCTGCTATAAAGACACATGCACACATATGTTTATTGTGGCACTATTCACAATAGCAAAGACTTGGAATCAACCCAAATGTCTGTCAGTGACAGACTGGATTAAGAAAATGTGGCACATATACACCATGGAATACTATGCAGCCATAAAAAAGGATGAGTTCGTGTCCTTTGTAGGAACATGGATGCAGCTGGAAACCATCATTCTCAGCAAACTATCACGAGAGCAGAAAACCAAACACCACATGTTCTCACTCATAGGTGGGAATTCAACAATGAGATCACTTGGACTCTGGAAGGGGAACATCACACAACGGGGCCTATTATGGGGAGAGGGGAGGGGAGAGGGATGACACTCGGAGTTATACATGATGTAAATGATGAGTTGATGGGTGCTGACAAGTTGATGGGTGCAGCACACCAACTTGGCACATGTATACATATGTAACAAACCTGCACATTGTGCACATGTACCCTAGAACTTGAAGTATAATAAAAATAAATAAATAAATAAAATAAAATAAAATAAAGACACAAGTGAAGTTATGAGAAAAGATACAGCAAGTTAACATGAATTAACAAAAAAGCTAGAGTGGCTATATTAATATCAGACAAAGTACATTTGAAAGCAAATGAGAAGTAGCTGGGACTACAGGTGCATGCTTTTTTTTTTTTTTTTTTAGAGACCAGATTTTACCATATTGCCCAGGCTGGTCCCGAACTCCTGAGCTCAAGTCAAGTGATCTGCCCACCTTGGCCTCCCAAATTGCTGGGATTACAGGTGTGAGCCACTATGTCCAGCCTTGTAAACGTATTCTCAAGAGCAAGACACTTGGAGAGTGTTTTGTTATAGTATTGAATTCATGAGTTTTAAATCTGCCAACTTTTTGAACTAGATGCAGTTAGTGCTTTGACTATATTGAGCTGACGGCTTTCTTACACTATTACATGAATGTCATATTAGTCCATTGTACACTTTCACCTTTAGAATAGTTGAATTGTATTTTCAGTGCCTAACTGTGAGTTATTGTGACTCAGAACACTTAGAGAAGTTGACTAACAGTCAGAAAATTTATGAGTAATAGTGAGTAATTTATGAATGAGAACATGGCAGATTTCCATACATCACTTTTATTTAAAGTTGAGTCACTTTTTGTTATGAAAATAATTTATAGGGCAATGTTCCATTTGAGAAAAAAAGAAAATGAATGGTATTTGTCCAAATGATGAATATGGTTTAGCTTCAGTGAAAAAGAGCAAATTTCACAGAAAATATAAACCCTACATGAGTTTATTTATTGTCACAACTATTTCAGGTTCTTTTGGTAAAACAGCAAGAGGTTTGGCTGAATTAGGTATCACTCACACCAGCTATTTTCTGTCTCCCTAAATCCATTCTCGGCCATTCTCTCTGCTGCTTGGAGCCTCAGGAGGCTTTGGCAGGAGATCAGAAGGCAGAATGAGGCTGGGTCAGGGTATTTCTCTACTCTTGCCAGGTGACACCAAGGTTCTGGCACCAGCAGGGTCCCTGCACACCACGGCTCCTTTTGGCTCCAGGCTGCACAGGGCTCTGGGAGGGAAAGATTTCCTACTGTTGTTTCTTCCAATGCCCCAATTTTCCTTCTTGCTTTGCTTCACTCTACCCCCATCTGCGTACATTTACTAGATTTCTGTCAAAATTCCACCTGGGAAAGACTTGTTTTCTACTGGGATCCAGCCAGATAATATTCTCCAGTAAGCAGGGTTGATGAAACATTTCTGGGGCATGGTTACCACAATAAATCAAATCTAAAGCTACCAGATATACATGCTGCTTTTTCCAGATGGTTTTCAGCCTGCCTCCCTCCCTCCCCCTCCCTCCCTCCTCCCTTCCTTCCTTCCTTCCTTCCTTCCTTCCTTCTTTCCTTCCTTTTTTGAGACAGGATCTCGCTCTGTCGCCCAGGCTGGAATGCAGTGGTGCAATCATGGCTCACTGTAACCTCGAACTTCTGGGCTCAAACAATCCTCCTGTCCCTGTCTCCCAGTACCTGGGACTACAGGTGCATGTCATCACACCGAGATATATATATATTTGTGTGTGTGTGTGTGTGTGTGTGTGTGTGTGTGTGTGTAAAGACAAGATCTCACTATGTTGCCCAGGCTAGATTTGAAATCTTGGGCTTAAGTGATCATCCCACCTTGGCCTCCCAAGGTTCTGGGATTAGAGGAATGAGCCATCATGCCTGGCCATTTCCAGACATCTTTATCACCATGTCCACTTTGTTAAAATTTTGCTAAAATAAACTGAAATATTACATGTGAGTGTGGAGCTCAATTACATTTCCTAAAATTCCCCTCAGTGTGCATTTTTGATTAGGGAGGGTCACAGGGGAGAGTCTTATGTGAGATTAAGAGGAAATGAAGAAGCAGACATTTTTGTAGCTCATACACATTGTCATTTATCATCTGGATCTCCTTACTGGTGGGAGACAGCAGCCAGGCCTTCAACTGCTCCACCTTCCCCAAGGTCCTCCTTCACCTTTTCTGACTTCTGGCCCAAGTGTGTGTTTAGCTCCTTCATGAAGAATCTCAGATTCTGCAGGACACCCACACCACCAAGACCCCAGGCAACAGAAGCTGACATGGTTCCAGTTTGCTCCGTGAGCTTTAGCTTATTCTTGCTCTCCTCATCCTCTTGGCATCCATCTTTCTTCCCTGCATCAGCCACAGCCATCCCTACAGTGCCAGCATCGGCCATAAGGACAGACATCAACCTTACAGAGTGTGCTTAACCAGCTCTGACTGTGGAAGACCAACTTCCTGTACATACAGGAAAGGAAATATTCATTGTTCCTTTTGTATCTTCCTTTTCACACTTTAAAGATGCCATTCCAATGTATTCTGGCTTTAATATGATAATCTCATCCTTATATGTATTCAGCTTCTTTCTTGGACTTTTATTTTAGGTTTGGGGTACATGTGAAGGTTTCTTATATAGGTAAACGCATGTCATGGGGGTTTGTTGTACAGATGATTTCATCACCCAGGTATTAAGCCCAGTATCCAATAGTCATCTTTCCTGCTCTTCTCCGTCCTTCCACCCTCTTCCTTCAAGTAGACCCAGTGCCTGTCATTTCCTTTTTTGTGTCCATAAGTTCTTATCATTTTAGCTTTTTCTTTTCTTAGCTCCTTTGAGATTTTTCTCTATATCACTAACTTTCAGTGGGTTATGATTATGATTTTGCTTTTGTGTTTTTGTATTTGAGACAGAGCTAGGCAAGGAGTTCTTAGTTAGACGTGTCATCTAAAGCATGATCCATAAAAGAGAAAAATTAATAAATTAGCAAAATCTAAAACTTCTATACTGTGAAATACCTTGTAAAAAGAAATAAAGAGACAAACTACAGTCTGAAAAAAAAAACTATTTGTAAGCCTTATGTCTGACAAAGATCTTTTATCTGCAATATATAAAGAACTCTCAAAAGGCCGAGGCGGGCGGATCACAAGGTCAGGAGATCGAGAACGGTGAAACCCCGTCTCTACTAAAAATTACAAAAAATTAGCCGGGCGCGGTTGTGGGCGCCTGTAGTCCCAGCTACTCGGGAGGCTGAGGCAGGAGAATGGCGTGAACCCGGGAGGCGGAGCTTGCAGTGAGCCGAGATCGCGCCACTGCACTCCAGCCTGGGCTGGGCGACAGAGCGAGACTCCGTCTCAAAAAAAAAACAAAAAAAAAAAAAAAAAAAAAAAAAAAAAAAAAAAAACTCAATAGTAAACAATCCAATTAAAAAACAGGCAAAAGATATGAACAAATATTGCACCAAAAAAGAAATACTGATGGCATATAAGCAAATGAGAAGATGTTCAACACTATTAGTCATAAAAGAAATACAAATTAAAATCACAATCAGATATCACTACACACCTATTACAACAACTAAAATTAAAAATAGCATTAATAGAAAAGGTCATAATTCCATTTACATGAAATGTCCAGAATAGGCAAATCTATAGAGACAGAAAGTCTATTGGTAGTTGCTAGGGGATGAGAGGAGGGACAGGGAATGGGGGATGACTGCCTATGGATATGTTCGTGTGTGTGTGGGGGGGGGATGATTACAATATTCTGGAATTAGATAGTGGTCATAGCTGCACAGCTTTGTGCATACACTAAAAACAGCTGAATTACACACTTTAAAAGGGTCAAGTTTGTGATGTGTGAATTTTATCACAAAAGGGTCAATTTTATGATGTGTGAATTTTATCACAGTTTTTTAAAGTAGTGATAATATGGTCGGGTGCGGTGGCTCATGCCTGTAATCCCAGCACTTTGGGAGGCCAAGGCAGGTGGATCACGAGGTCAGTAGATCGAGACCATCCTGGCTAACATGGTGGAACCCCGTCTCTACCAAAAATACAAAAAAATTAGCTGGGCGTGGTGGCATGTGCCTGTAGTCCCAGCTACTCGGGAGGCTGAGGCAGGAGAACCACTTGAACACGGGAGGCAGAGGTTGAAGTGAGCCAAGATCATGCCACTGACTCCAGCCTGGGTGACAGAACAAGACACCACATTAAAAAACAAAAAAAAAAGGTAGTGATAACATTAAATGCTGCTAAGAATGCAGAGAAACAGTATCTCTCATACATTGCTTGTATAGCTACTCTGGAAAATAACTTGGCAATTTCTTATGAAACAAAGCATGCACTTAGCATATAACCTGGCAGTAGCAATCTTAGGAATTTATCCCAGAGAAATGGAAACTTAACACAAAAATCTGTACACCAATGTTCATAGTTATTTTATTTATAAATAGCAAAATATTGCAAACAACCGAAATGTCCTTGAATGGGTGAATGGTTGAATGAACTGCCAAATCCATACAACAAGAAGCTACTTACTAATGCAAAACAGTTTTTTTTTTTTAGACAAGGTCTTATTCTGTCACCCAGGCTGGAGCGCAGTGGCACGAGCTCAGCTCACTGCAACCTTTGACTCCTGGGTTCAAGTGATTCTTCTGCCTCAGCCTCACAAGTTAGCTGGCACCACAGGTGCAAGCCACCACACGCGGCTAATTTCTTGTATTTTTAGTAGAGATGGAGTTTCTTCTTGTTGCCGAGGCTGGTCTTGAACTCCTGGCCACAAGTGATCTGCCCACCTCAGCCTCCCAAAATGCTGGGATTACAGGCATAAGCCACCACGCCCAACCAAAAAACATGAACTATTGATACATGCAACAACCTAGATGGACTTCAAGGGCAACATGCTCAGTGGAAAATGTCACTGTCAAAAAATTATGTACAGTAATGATTCTACTTATAAAGCATTCTCGAAATGACAAAAGGATAGAAACGGAGACAGGTTAGAGGTTGCCAGTACACAGAGAAGTGGGTGAAGAGGTGGAAGAAGGTGAGGGCCAGGTGCAAATATGAAGAAGTAGGTAATGGAATTGTTCTGTTTCTTGATTGTGGTGGTGGTTACGTGAATCTGTTTAATGGAATAAAATTGCAAAGAACTATTCACACATCCATAGTAGTGAATGAATGTTTTTTTAATGGTGAAAAATTGAATAGCTGTAGCTTATTTAACAGTAATTTGCCAATATCAATTTCCTAGTTTTGATATTATAGTTATATAAGATGTCACCACTGGGGGGAAGGGAACACAGGACTCTGAGCTATTTGTGCAACTTTGTGTGAGTCTATAATTATTCCAAAATGAATAGTTAGGGTCAGGCATGGTGACTCATGCGTGTAATCTGAGCATTTTTGGAGTCTCAGGTGGGAGGACTGCTTGAGGCTGGGAATTCAAGGCCAGTTTGGGCAGCATAGTAAGACCCTGTTTCTTAAAAAAAAAAAAAAAAAAAAAAAAATTTAAAAATTAGCCTAGCATCATGGCCCACACCGGTAGTCCTAGTTACTTGGGAGGCTGTGACAGCGAGCTGGGAGGATTACTTGAGCCCAGGATCTCAAGATTACAGTGAGCTATAATTTGCACTACTGCACTCCAGCCTGGGTGATACAGTGACACCTTGTCTTAAAAAAAAAGAGTTTTAAAAACTCCACACAATTACAAGGTTATATTCCCAGGAATAATTTGAGTTTATAAAATCCCAATAGATACACACACATATGAAATTAGTTTAAAATAAATGATTAATATAGTATTTCAAACCAGAGAGGGAAATAAGTACCATTATTTTTTCAGTAAATGGTATTAGAACAACTGGCTAATCTATGGAAAAAGAAAATCAAACTGTGTTATTTTTCATTTCCTTCACCAAAATAAATTGTAGAATGTAAATTTCAGAATTAGTATTCAGTAAATATCTGTTAAGTTGGATCAGTGATTTAAATATATAAATGACATAGAGTTTATTTGTTATTGAGAATTGCGGCCAATACAGAAATCTAAAGACAAAAGGTGTTAACTATTACCTTTTGGAAGCTTCTAGCTCTAGGGGCAGCCACCTTCCCAGTGGCCACCTGAGAGGCGCCAAGGCAGAAACATCACTATCAACAACAACATATCCCCTTGCCTATGTAGGGTAGCCAGGAGACAGCGTTGATTTTGAGGGAAGTCCAGGGTTCTTGGAAAGAAGCTACTCTCCTCATAGAGATACTTAGAGGCGTCAGTGAGATAGTGCATATAAAGGGCGTAACAATCTGCCAGGTGCATAGTAAGTGCTCCATGATGGTTAGTTCTTGGAGTGCTTTGTCTGTCCAGGGAGTTTAACCAGGAAAGACACCACCAGATTTATATATGTATTTGAGAGAGCATTAATAGCATGAACAAAGAAATAAATGAACAAACTTTTGTAGGAAAACAAAACTCTGTGAGAATGCTGAAGATCATTTCAGGACTAGGTAGGTCTTGAAGGTTAGATCTTTTTTTTTTTTTTTTTTTTTTTTTTTTTTTGAGACAGAGTCTTGCTCTGTCACTCAGGGTGGAGACTGCAAGCTCCGCCTCCGGGTTCAGGCCATTCTCCTGCCTCATTCTTCCGAGTAGCTGGGACTACTCAGCCTTCCAAGTAGCGTCCGCCACCACGCCGGTCTAATTTTTTGTAATATTTAGTAGAGATGGGGTTTCACCGTGTTAGCCAGGATGGTCTCGATCTCCTGACCTCCTGATCCTCCCGCCTCGACCTCCCAAAGTGCTGGGATTACAGGTGTGAGTCACTGCACCTGGCCGAAGGTGAGATCTTTTTAATCAGAAGAAATAGTAAGAGCAAAACCGTGGGAGTTGTGAAAGGGCTGTGGACATCTTCAGGGAATGATAGCCCATTCCCGCTGCCTTGTTTCAGTCCAGGTCCCCTCTCAAATCAGGTGGCTGCAGTGGCCTCCTAAGGTGTGTTGTTGCCTGAAGCATTGCATCTCTCCAGTTCTTTGAAGACATGGTGAGCAGAGAATCTCTTGCAATAGATGATATTCATCATTTCATTCCCCTGTGTAAAACTTTTTGTGGCTCTTCTCAGCTTATGGATGGATAATGTAAAAACTAGGATTAGGATCGGCTACATATGACAGAAACACACCATAACAAATGGCTTAAGCAAGACAGAAGTTTATTTCTCTCAGATAAAGTTCCAAAGGGAATTAGTCCAGGTCCTGTATGGTAAACTAGGGTGTCAGGGAGTCAGGGTCCTTCTAGGTTGTGCTTAGTTTCCATCTTGAACTCACTTCATGGCCCACATGGCTGCTCTGGTTGTAGCCACCATGGCCATCCTCCAACCATCAGAAAGGAGAAAAGATGGCCGGGCACGGTGGCTCACGCCTGTAATCCCAGCACTTTGGGAGGCCGAGGCGGGCGGATCACAAGGTCAGGAGATCGAGACCACGGTGAAACCCCGTCTCTACTAAAAATACAAAAAATTAGCCGGGCGCGGTGGCGGGCGCCTGTAGTCCCAGCTACTCAGGAGGCTGAGGCAGGAGAATGGCGTAAACCCAGGAGGCGGAGCTTGCAGTGAGCCGAGATCGCGCCACTGCACTCCAGCCTGGGCGACAGAGCGAGACTCCGTCTCAAAAAACAAAAAACAAAAAACAAAAAAAAAAAAAAAGAAAAAAAGAAAGGAGAAAAGATAAAGAAAAGTGAATCCCTTCCATTAGGGTCATTCTGCAGAAGTTGCACAGACTACTTCCATTTATGTCTGCTAGCCAGACCTTAGACACATGACCCCATCTAACTGCAAGGGAGGGAGGGATTAATCTTTATTCTGAATGGAGATGCACCCAATGAAAGGTGAGGGGGTTATAAGTAAAGCAAGAAAGAACAAACAGACATTGGGAGATAACACAATATCTCTGCCACAGGTGCCCATTTCCTCAAGGCCCTTTGAAATGTGACCTCATCTCCCACCAAGACTATTTCTACAGCCACTGAACTAGTCTAACTGCCTCTACTTTCTAATTCTCCTTAGTCACTATCATAGCCATCAATTCAAAGTACACACTGAATTGAATTACTATCCTGTCCCACACTTCATTGGCTCCCTATTACTTACAGATGAAGTCCAAACCATTTGACTTAATGGAACATTAAGAGCCCCCATAGTACCATTTCAGCTTGATCTTCTTCTTCCTTCCTTCTCTTCTTTCCTCCTCTCCTCTACTGGCTGTTCCCTGAACACACCATGAGCTTTCCGTTCTCCATGACTGTTTCATGAAAGAAAGACCCTTCCCCAGAATGATCATCCTAAAGGGCCATCACCAACTTCTGAAATGCTGCACAGACTTCTAAACCTACCCCAAATATCATTTCTTTTATAAATTCCTTTTTCATTACATTAAAAGTAATCCACCCCTTCACTGAATAGTCAGTTTTTATGCTGTCTTCCATTGTTATAAATTATACATTTTTCATATTCATTACCACAATTACATTGTAATTTATGTGGTATTCACTACCTCTTCTTCACATCTGTAGTCCTGGGAGCACCTAGTCACTGAATTTTTACCTAACAGCTGCATAATACATATTTATTAAATTTAATTTGTATGTAAGCCTTGAATTTATAGAAGGAAAGGAAAAAACCTCAAGTCAGCTCTCTTTGGGTAAAGCACTCATTTAAACTGAATTAAATGCTTTATCAACAATCTAGTATTATTTATTACACAATTCTCCCTAAGTCCCATTTGGGATTGTTTTGAGTGATTTGTGTTAATAATACAAAGCTTAATATGGATGTGCATCAGGAAGAACAATTTGTAAGAGCTATTTTCAGCTCTAACAAGGAAGTGACAGTTTTTCAATTTTTTAGCAGAAGTGTTAAAACTTATCTCAGTCAAACACTTGCTGGGTCATTTGGTATGTCACTCATGTTATTTAACTTTCTATTTTAACCTCTCAGGCCTATATGGAAATTTAAAAAAAATTATAGTTTTAATTGCTGCTAATTTTCTGGCAGAAGATAGAAATAAAAATAGTCTCAATGCTGAATAGTTAATGTGTTTTATGACCACAGGCCTTTTCTGTGTTAATTTTTTGTCCATGTTGGCTAATTTTACTAGCTGTTTATTGAGTGCATACAGGAAAAATATGGCTATAGTATTTGAAACGAAGAAAAAGCTCTCAATTAACATTAATAAATTGCCTGAAAATGGACCTTACATTGGCCTTATATAGACACCTCTTCCTGAAAAACAGGACTTCGTGCTAGCTCTTTTGTAAGTTTAAGCTATTTGTTCCCAGGTCTGTTCCTCTTCTGCGCTCTCTCCGACCTCTTCTTGTGCCCACAGTTCTTTTTACTGAACTGATTATAATGATTTCATGCACTTTGTATTAACCTCAATTGTATGGGAAAAATTGGAACACCAATCAGAGCTCAGGATCACACAACACTCCAGCTGAATCCTAAGCCAGAAGAAAGTTTAGTGAAATATATGGGTGAAATGAAAATAAATTATCAAGCCAATATTTTTTGTTCTAGGTGGGCTGGACTTCAGGAGATTTTAAGAGCAATGGCCCATATTAAATCAAGTGGAGGTGCCAGAGTTGCCAGGCAGAGTGGAGAAAGGAACTGAAAGGCCCAGGAACGTGAGCATGCTAAACAGGGTCTACTATGTGAAACTGGAAACTTATCAGCTAAATAAGATTCCCGAAAGAGCATGGAGGACTCTATGCATCAAGGCAATAAGGAAATTGCTGGTAGAGGACACCAGTGTCATTGAGGTGAGAGGTGGTTCTCCTCTGTAGACCAGAGTTGATGATAAGAGATGCTATTTCAGAACTAGGGTCTGCAGTAGTCATGGGGGCAACAGGATCCCAGAGGCCAGACAGTAGCATGTTACCACCAACAATGAACCAGCAAAACCACCCTCAGATTTCTGACCACCAGAAACTCTGTGGGATAATTAAAAGTCCTAGCCAGAGCAATTAGGCAAGAAAAGGAAATAAAAGGCATCCAAATCAGAAAAAAAATTATCTCTGTTTGCAGGCAACGTAATATTATACACCAAAAACCCTAAAGACACCGAGGAAAAGCTTTTAGAACTAAAAAAAATTTTTCAGTAAATTGCAGGATACAAAATCAATATACAAAAACTAGTAGTGTTTCTACACATTAACAATGAGCTAACTGAAAAAGAAATTAAAAAGACAATCCCATCTACAGTAGCATCAAAAAATAAAATAGTAGTAAATTTAGCCAAGAGGTGAAAGATCTGTACACTGAAAACTATTAAACAGTGATGAAAAAAATTGAAGGAGACACAGATAAATGGAAAGATATCTTGTGTTCCTGGATTAGAAGAATTAATATAGTTAAAATGTCCATACTACCCAGAGTGAATTACAGATTCAGTGAAATTCCTATCAAAATTCCAATGACATTTTTCAGAGAAATAGAAAAAAACAGTCCTAAAATTCATATGGAACCATGAAAGACTCCAAATAGCCAAAGCAATCCTGAGCAAAAATAACAAAGCTGGAGGCATCATACTACCTGACTTCAAGATATACTACAACGCTACAATAATCAAAACATCATGGTACTGGCATAAAAACAAACACTTAGATCAGTGGAACAGAATGGAGAGCCCAGAAATAGATTCACACATTTACTGTCAATTGATTTTGGACAAAGATGCCAAGAAAACACAATGAAAAATGAACAGTCTCTTCAGTAAATGGTGTTGGGAAATATGGATACCTATACGCACGAGAATTAAATTAAACCCTTATCTCACACCATATGCAAAACATAATTCAAAGTAGACTAAAGACTTAAACATATGGCCTGAAACTGTGAAACTACTAGAAGATACCAGAAGAGAAAATCTCCATGACATTGGTCTGGGCAATGATCTTTTGGCTATAACCTCCAAAGCAGGGGCAACAAAAGCAAAACTAGATCAATGAGATTACATCAAACTGAGAAGCTTCTGCACAGCAAAGAAACAGTGTGGAGAGACAACCTACAGAATGGAAGAAAATATTTGCATACCATACATTTGATAAGGGGTTAATATGCAAAATATATAAGGAACTCAAATAATAGATGTTATGAAACACCTCAAACAACTCAATACTAAGAAAACAAATAATCCAATTTAAAAATAGATAAAGGACCTGAACAGTCATTTCTCATAAAAAAGTCATACATATGGCCAATAGATATATTTTAAAAAACTCAATATCACTAATCATAAGCACATTGAAATCACAATAAGATATCACCTCACATTTCTTAGAATGGTTGTTACAAAAAAGAAGAAAGATAGGGTAGCCCCCTTTGGTCCCCTCCCTTTGTATGGGAGCTCTGTTTTCACTCTATTAAATCTTGCCACGGCA
The DNA here is from genome assembly GCF_024542745.1 of Macaca thibetana thibetana. Classification (NCBI taxonomy): domain Eukaryota; kingdom Metazoa; phylum Chordata; class Mammalia; order Primates; family Cercopithecidae; genus Macaca; species Macaca thibetana. The sequence goes on from NC_065581.1 coordinate 120,975,813, forward strand.
CACTCTTCTGGTCCGTGTTTGTTACAGCTCAAGCTGAGCTTTGGCTGACTGTACACCACTGCTGTTTGCCACTATTGCAGACCCGCTGCTGACTTCCACCCCTCCAGATCCAGCAGGGTGTCTGCTGTGCTCATGATCCAGTGAGGCGCCCATTGCTGCTCCCAGTCGGGCTAAAGGCTTGCCATTGTTCCTGCATGGCTAAGTGCCCGGTTTCATCCTCACCTAGCTGAACACTAGTCTCTGGGTTCCACGGTTCTCTTCCATAATCCACAGCTTCCAATGGAGCTATAACACTCACTGCATGGCCCAAGATTCCATTCCTTGGAATCCATGAGGCCAAGAACCCCAAGTCAGAGAAGAAGAGGCTTGCCGCCATCTTGGAAGCAGCCCACCACCATCTTGGGAGCTCTAAGGACAAGAAACCCTGGTAACATGTTGGTGACCACGAAGGGACCTCCAAAGTGATGGAAAACTTTCCCCACAAGGCAAAAATGCCCCTAAGATGTATTCTGGAGAATTGGGACCAATTTGACCCTCAGACGCTAAGAAAGAAATGACTTATATTCTTCGGCAGTACCGCCAGGCCACCATATCCTCTTCAAGGGAGACAAACCTGGCCTCCTGAGGAAAGTATAAATTATAACACCATATTACAGCTAGACCTCTTTTGTAGAAAAGAAGTCAAATGGAGAGAAGTGCCATATGTACAAACTTTCTTTTCATTAAGAGACAACTCGCAATTATGTAAAAAGTGTGATTTATGCCCTACAGGAAGTCCTCAGAGTCTGCCTCCCTAAACCGGTATCTCCCCGACTCCTTCCCCAACTAATAAGGACCCCCCTTCAACCCAAACGGTCCAAAAGAAGATAGACAAAGGGGTAAACAATGAACCAAAAAGTGCCAATATTCCCCAATTATGCCTTCTCCAAGCGGTGGGAGGAGGAAAATTCAGCCCAGCCGGAGTGCATGTACCTTTTTCTCTCTCAGACATGAAGCAAATTAAAATAGACCTAGGTTAATTCTCAGATAACCCTGATGGCTATATTGATGTTTTACAAGGGTAGGACAGTCCTTTGATCTGACATGGAGAGATATAATGTTACTGCTAAATCAGACTGTAACCTCAAATGAGAGAAGTGCTGCCATAACTGCAGCCCGAGAGTTTGGCAGTCTCTGGTATCTCAGTCAGGTCAATGATAGGATGACAACAGAGAAAAGAACAATTCCCCATAGGCCAGCAGGCAGTTCTCAGTGTAGACCTTCACTGGGACACAGAATCAGAACATGGAGATTGGTGCCGCAGGCATTTGCTAACTTGCATGCTAGAAGGACTAAGGAAAACTAGGAAACTGTCTATAAATTATTCAATAATGTTCACTATAACACAGGGAGAGGAAGAAAATCCTACTCCCTTTCTTGAGAGACTGAGGGAGGCATTGAGGAAGCATACCTCTCTGTCATCTGACTCTATTGAAGGCCAACTTATCTTAAAGGATAAGTTTATCACTCAATCAGCTGCAAACATTAGAAAAAAATTTCAAAAGTACACCTTAGGCCCGGAGCAAAACTTAGAAACCTTATTGAACTTGGCAACCTTGGTTTTTTATAATAGAGATCAGGAGGAGCAGGAAGAACGGGACAAACGGGATTTAAAAAACAGGCCACCACTTTAGTCATGGCCCTCAGGCAAGTGGACTTTGGAGGCTCTAGAAAGGGAAAAGCTGGGCAAATCGAATGCTTAATAGGGCTTGCTTCCAGTGTGTTCTACAAAGACACTTTAAAGAAGATTGTCCAGATAAAAATAAGCCGCCCCCTCGTCCATGCCCCTTATGTCAAGGGAATCACTGGAAGGCCCACTGCCCCAGGGGACGAAGGTCCTCTAAGTCAGAAGCCACTAACCAGATGATCCAGCAGCAGGACTGAGGGTGCCCAGGGCAAGCGCTAGCCCATGCCATTACCCTCACAGAATCCCGGGTATGCTCGATCGTTGAGGGCCAGGAGGTTAACTGTCTCCTGGACACTGGTGCGGCCTTCTCAGTCTTACTCTCCTGTCCCAGACAACTGTCCTCCAGATCTGTCACTATCCAAGGGGTCCTAGGGCAGCCAGTCACTAGATACTTCTCCCAGCCACTAAGTTGTGACTGGGGAGCTTTACTCTTTTCACATGCTTTTTTAACTATGCCTGAAAGCCTCATTCCCTTGTTAAGGAGAGACATTCTAGCAAGAGCAGTATACACCTGGACATAGGAGAAGGAACACCCGTTTGTTTTCCCCTGCTTGAGGAAGGAATTAATCCTGAAGTTTGGGCAACAGAAGGACAATATGGAGGAGCAAAGAATGCCTGTCCTGTTCAAGTTAAACTAAAGGATTCACCTCCTTTCCCTACCAAAGGCAGTACCCTCTTAGACCTGAGGCCCAACAAGGACTCTAAAAGATTGTTAAGGACCTAAAAGCTCAAGGCCTAGTAAAACTATGCAATAGCCCCTGCAATACTCCAATTTTAGGAGTACAGAAACCCAACAGACAGTGGAGGTTAGTGCAAGATCTCAGGATTATCAATGAAGCTGTTATCCCTCTATACCCAGCTGTACCTAACGCTTATATTCTGCCTTCCCAAATACCAGAGGAAACAGAATGATTTACAGTCCTGGACCTTAAGGATGCCCTTTTCTGCATCCCTGTGCATCTCAATTCTTGCTTGCCTTTGAAGATCCTTCAAACCCAATGTCTCAACTCACCAGGACTGTTTTACCCCAAGGCTTAGGGATAGCCCCCATCTATTTGGCCAGGCATTAGCCCAAGACTTGAGCCAGTTCTCATACCTGGACACTCTTGTCCTTCAGTATGTGGATGATTTACTTTTAGCCACCAGTTCAGAAACCTTGAACCATCAAGCCACCCAAGCACTCTTAAATTTCCTTGCCACCTGTGGCTACAAGATTTCCAAACCAAAGGCTCAGCTCTGCTCACAGCAGGTTAAATACTTAGGGCTAAAACAATCCAAAGGCACCAGGGCCCTCAGTGAGGAACGTATCCAGCCTATATTGGCTTATCCTCATCCTAAAACCCTAAAGCAACTAAGAGGGCTCCTTGGCAAAACAAGCTTCTGCCAAATGTGGATTCCCAGGTACGGTGAAATAGCCAGGCCATTATATACACTATTTAAGGAAACTCAGAAAGCCAATACCCATTAGTAAGATGGACACCTGAAGCAGAAGCGGCTTTTCAGGCCCTAAGGAAGGCCCTAACCAAAGCCCCAAGCTTTCTAACAGGGCAAGACTTTTTCTTTATATGTCACAGAAAAAACAGGAATAGCTCTAGGAGTCCTTACACAGGTCCGAGGGACCAGCTTGCAATGCGTGGCATACCTAAGGAAGGAAAGTGATCTAGTGGCAAAGGGTTGGCCTCATTGTTTATGGGTAGTGGCGGCAGTAGGAGTCTTAATATCTAAAGCAGTTAAAATGATACAGGGAAGACACCTTACTGTGTGGACATCTCATGATGTGAATGGCACACTCACTGCAAAAGGAGACTCGTGGCTGTAAGACAACCATTTGCTTAAATATCAGGCTCTATTACTTAAAGGACCAGTGCTGCTACTGCGCACTTGTACAACTCTTAACCCAGCCACGTTTCTTCCAAACAATGAAGAAAAGATAGAACATAACTGTCAACAGGTGATTGCTCAAAGCTATGCCGCTTGAGGGGACCTTCTAGAGGTTCCCTTGACTGATCCTGACCTCAACTTATATACTGATGGATGCTCCTTTGTAGAAAAAGGACTTTGAAAGGTGGTGTATGCAGTGGTCAGTGACAATGGAATACTTGAAAGTAATCCCCTCACTCCAGGAACTAGCACTCAGCTGGCAGAACTAATAGCCCTCACTCAGGCACCAGAACTAGGAGAAGGAAAAGGGGTAAATATATATACAGACTCTAAGTATGCTTATCTAGTCCTCCATGTTCATGCAGTAATATGGAGAGAAAGGAAATTCCTAACTTCCGAGGGAACACTTATCAAACATCAGGAAGCAATTAGAAGGTTATTATTGGCTGTACAGAAACCTAAAGAGGTGGCAGTCTTACACTGCTGGGGTCATCAGAAAGGAAAGGAAAAGGAAATAGAAGGGAACCACCAAACGGATATTTAAGCCAAAAGAGCCGCAAGGCAGGACCCTCCATTAGAAATGCTTATAGAAGGACCCCTAGCATCGGGTAATCCCCTCCAGGAAACCAAGCCCCAGTACTCAACAGGAGAAATAGAATGGGAAACCTCACAAGGACATAGTTTCCTCCCCTCAGGATGGCTAGCGACCAAAGAAGGAAAAATACTTTTGCCTGCAGCTAACCAATGGAAATTACTTAAAACCCTTCACCAAACCTTTCACTTAGGCATTAATAGCACCCATCAGATGGCCAAATTATTATTTAATGGACCAGGCCTTTTCAAAACTATCAAGCAGATAGTCAGGACCTGTGAAGTGTGCCAAAGAAATAATCCCCTGCACTGCAGGCCATACATTTCAATCCCTGTATCTTTGACCTCCTTGTTAAGTTTGTCTTTTCCAGAATCAAAGCTGTAAAACTACAAATCGTTCTTCAAATGGAGCCCCAGATGCCGTCCATGACTAAGATCTACCACGGACCCCTGGACTGGCCTGCTGGCCCATGCTCTGATGTTAACGACATCAAAGGCACCCCTCCCGAGGAAATCTCAACTGTATGACCCCTACTATGCCCCAATTCAGCAGGAAGCAGTTAGAGTGGTCATCAGCCAACCTCCCCAACGGCACTTGGGTTTTCCTGTTAAGAGGGGGGACTGAGAGACAGGACTAGCTGGATTTCCTAGGCTGACTAAGAATCCCTAAGCTTAGCTGGGAAGGTGACTGACTACATCCACCTTTAAACACCGGGCTTGAAACTTAGCTCACACCCGACCAATCAGGTAGTAAAGAGGTCTCACTAAGACGCTAATTAGGCAAGAACAGGAGGTAAAGAAATAGCCAATCATCTGTCACCTGAGAGCACAGGGGGAGGGACAATGATCAGGATATAAACCCAGGCATTTGAGCAGGGAGCAGAAACCCGCTTTGGGTCCCCTCCCTTTGTATAGGAGCTCTGTTTTCACTTTATTAAATTTTGCAACTGGAAAAAAAAAAGATGAAAGGTAAGTGTTGGTGAGGATGTGAAAAAAAGGGAATCCTTTTACATTGTTTGTGGGAATGTAAATTAGTACAGCCATTATGAAAAATGGTATAGAGGTTTCTCAAAAAATTAAAAACAGAGCTACCATATGATCTAGCAATCTCACTACTGGGTATATATCCAAAGACAATGAAATCAGTATGTCGAAGAGCTAATCGGCACTCCCATGTTGATTGCAGCACTAATAACAATAACCAAGATATGCAATCAACCTAAGTGTCCACCAACAGATGAATAAAGAAAATGTGGTATATGCATATGTACAGGGGAATACTATTCTGCCATAAAAAGAATAAAATCCTGTTATTTGGGACAACATGGATAAATCCAGAGAATTATGTTAGGTGAAATAGGCCAGGGACAGAAAGACAAATACTGCCTGACCTCACTTATATGTGGAATCTAAAAAAGTTGATCTCATAGAAGTTGAATAATGGTTCCCAGAGGCTGGGAGGGTAGTGAGAAGGAGTGGGGATGGGGAAGGTTGGTCAACAGGTATAATGTTACAACTAGATAGGGGGAATAAGTTCTGGTGTTCTATTGCACAACAGAATGACTATAGTTAACAATAATGTATTGTATATTTCAAAATAGCTAGAAGAGAGGATTGTGAATGTTCTTACAACAACAACAAAAAATAGATAGGTAAGGTGATGGATATGCTACTTACCCTGATTTGAACATTTCACAATGTATACATGCATCAAAACATCTTATTGTACTCCATAAATAATACGTATAATTATGTGTCAAATGAAAATGAAATAAAACTTTAAAAAGGAAAATATGGTATGTATACACCTGCACACACACACACACACACACACAAAGTGGAATATTATTCAGCCTTAAAAAGAAGGAAATTTGCCACAACATGGATGAACCTGGAAGACATTATGTTTAGTGAAATAAGCCAGAAAAAAAGAAACACAAATACCACACAAAACACTTGTATGTGGAATTTTTAAAAGTTGTACTCACAGAAACAGAGAATAGAATGATGATTATCAGGAACTAGCATGGAGAGGGCTGAGGATTGATGAGATGTGGGGCAAAGAATATAGAATTTCAGCCAGTCAGGAAGAACAAGTTCAAGAGATCTATTGTACAATAAGATAACTATAGTTAATAACAACGTATTATTTATTTGAAAATTGCTAACAGTAGATGTTAAGTGTTCTCACCACAAATAAATGCTATGTGAGGCAATGTATTTATTAATTAGCTTGATTTAGCCATTTTACAACCGATTCATATTTCAAAACATCATATTGTGCACCATAAATATATGCAATTTTAATTTGCCAATTTAAAAATAAAAAAGAAGAAAGCTCATTTTGATCACCCCCAAAGGATGCCTTATGCCCCGATAAGTCCCCAGCCACAGAGGCTATCATTGTTCTGATTTATTTCACCAATAATTAGTTTGCCTCATCTAAAAATTCATATAAATTGAACAGTTCATTAAAAAAATAGAATAAAATGTTCTAAGGGATAAGATAGATGTGTAGCCATCGAGGATATTGCTCAATATATATAAAATCAAAAGAAAAATGAAGAGTAGATGAGTGGAAGACTGTGGTCAGCTACTCCAATAGAAAATCAGGATTCCTTGCCCAGTTTTCAAACCTAAGGTAGTTTTCAAACCCACTACAGAACATTCCCCTTGACTGAAAGAGAGGCCAGGTCCACATGAAGAAGGACCTTGTGACACCAGGACAAATGTATACAGTAGTGATTCCTCTAACTATTCCCCAAAAGGTCTTTGGCTATACACTAGGGTATCATGCTCTGGAAATGGGAATACGTGGATTTTATGATGACTGTTAGATACAGGGTCTGAATTGATGCAGATACCTAGAGAACAAAAGCATCTTCACAGACTTCTTGGTAAAGCAGAAGTATATGAGGGTCAAGTAATTAACGGAGTCCTAGCTAGACACATGTGTCCTCTGGTCTGCAGATCCACACAGAGGTCATTTTCCCAGTTTCTGAATGTATAATTGGAACAGACATATTAGGATTTTACAGAACCTTCATATTAGTTCATTGACATATAGAGTAAGAGCTATTGTAGTAGGAATGGTAAATAGAAGCCCCTGAAATTACGTTCTCACCCCACTGCCAAGACTATAAATCAAAAGCAACATTGCATCCCAGGAGTGACATGGCAGAGGTTAGCATTACCCTCAGAAATGTAAAGGATGTAGGGGTGCTGGATTTCATTATAACCCCATATACTTCATCGTTCTGGCCCCTAGAAAATCAGGTGAATCAGAGCATATGACCTTGAACTACTACAAACTTCTCCAAGTAGTAACTTCAATGACATCTGCTGTATTCGATGTGACATCTTTACTATAGCAGATTCACACTGCCACATGTGTGGTTAGTGGCTATTGATCTGCTTCCATTTTGCTCTCTATCAATCAGGACAAGACACACACACAGGATGGCTAACAGTATACACTCATGGTCTTGTCCAAGCACTATGTCAGTTCTCTAGATCTCTGCAGTGATAGTGCAAAGGGTTCTGGGCCATCTGAACATTCCACAGAACTTCACGTGGGGTCACTAAGTGGAAAACATCATGTTATTTGGACCTTAGGAGCAAGAAATGGCAATTATTCTGGACATCTTATTAAGACATGTAATCTAAATGGAGGAAGACAAACACTACAAAGATTTAGCAGCCACACACTTCAATAAAGTTTTTAGGCATCAACATTCTGGAATATGCTGAGACATCCCTTCCAAGGTAAAGAACAAGTTTCTATATGTCACACCTTACTTTACAGGCCATTTTGGAGGCGAAATATATAGTATACTTGGGAAGGCCCCTTCAACAAACTGTTGAAATAATTTGGAAAACTGCTAATTTTGACTTGGGCCAAGAACAAAAAAGACTCTGAAGCAGGTTCCTGCTGTGTTCCGAGCAACCCTGAAGCTTGGGTGCAACAATACAAACTCCCTCTCACCATGGCTGATCTACGTACTGTTGCTGCTAAATGTCTAACCTTCCAGCAACAAAGATCACTCCTGAGTACTTGATATGGGACCATTCCTTCTTTTTCCCTTCAGCCTTATAGAGGTATAACTGACACACAAAAATTTTAAACATAAATATTGTGTAATGATAACCACAATCAAGCTAATTAACACACCTATCATCTCATGTAGTTACCTTTCTGTGGTAGAAAAACGCTTAAGTAGATCTTAGCAATCTTGAAAGCAAATTTCAAGTATAAAATACAGCATCAATTATAGTCACCATGCTGTATATCAGATCCCTAGAACTTATTTTTCTTATCGGTATTCTTCCTTCAGGTGACCAACCAGTCACTTGGTGGCCTATTGTTTATATCAGTTCCATTCAACTCTGGAAAAAGAAATATTTTATCTTGAAAGGGATTGACACATATTCCAGATACGTTTTTACTTTTCCTGCCTGTAGTGCCTCAGCTATCTTCATTGTGTGTAAGCTCATAAAGTGTATGACCTACTGACCTGGGATGGCACCTAACATTGTCTTTGAACCACAGGACCATCTTCATAGCAATGGAGGTATGGCATTGGGCGTGTGGTTGTGGATCACGTACCATCTAGAAACTGCCATCATGAAAGAGTAGTGAAATTACCTCTTGAAGGTACAGCTAAAGTGCCGGCTTGGAGACAACACCCTGCAGTAGATAGGGCACTATCCTCAGGTTACAGAATAGACCTTCAAGCATTTGCCACTGTATATGGTGCTGTATTCCCAGTATATAGAATACATGGAACTGGGAATGAACTGAAAGTTGGAATGGTCCCACCATCACTACCAGTGGCCTATTTGGGGAATTATTTCTAAAGATCCTGATTCCCAGAGGGGTGATGCTTCCTCCAAGCAACACAGTAAAATAATCCCAAATTGTTTTCCAAAGTGACTGTATAGGTCAAGTGCGGTGGCTATGTCTGTAATCCCAGCACTTTGGGAGGCCGAGGCAGGCAGATTGCTTGAGTCCAGGAATTCAAGACCAGCCTGGCCAACATGGTGAAACCCCATCCCTACTAAAAATACAAAAATTAGCCAGTCATGGTGGTATGCTCCTGTAGTCCCAGCTACTTGGGAGGCTGAGATGGGAGAATCACTTGAACCTGGGAGGCAGAGGTTGAGGTGAGCTGAGATCGCGCCACTGCACTCTGGCCTGGGTGACAGAGTGAGAACCTGTCTCAAAAAACAAAACAAAACAACAAAACGAAACTGACTGTACAAGTTACAGTACATTCCCACCAAAAATTAGAACTCTTCATCAGTACTTGATATTATAAAACTTTAAAAAGTTTGCTAATATAGTAAGTACTCAGTGACATCTTATTATTTTAATTAGCATCTCTCTGTTTATTAATTATGTGAAGAACATTTTTCCATGTTTAGTAGCCGTTTGGATTTTCTCTATTGTGAAATGCATAATCAAGTCATTTGCCTAGTTGTAATTTGGGTTTCTGCCTTTTTTCTTACCCAATTACCAAAAGAGGTCTTTATATGATTGGAAATAAGCTTCGTTGTTTTATTGTTAGCTGGTTACATAAGTTGCAAATATCTCCTGCCAGTCTATGGCTTGTATTTTTATTTTTTTCATGACATTTTTTGTGGAACAGAAGTGTTTTGTCTTCATGTAATTGTACTAATCTTTACTTTTATGGTTAGTGTTTTTTGTGTCTCATTTAAGGAACCCTTTGCCACCCCTCCCCCTGGTCACGAAGATATTCTTCTGTATTAATCACTGGATAACTTAACAATTTGTAACACATTAGATCTCATATTCACCTGGAATTGAGTTTTGTGTGAATTAGGAGTTCAATTTCATATTTTTCCAGCATGGTACACAATTGTTCTAGCGCCACTTATTGGAAAGACTTTTTCTCCCGCTGCCCTGCAGTGCACCTTTGTTGTACATCAAGCATTCATTTATGTGTGGACCATTTTATTTTCCTGTTGCTGGAATATAGAAGTACCATTACTTTCTAATATTGATTTTTGTATCCAGCAAACCCCCTTAAACATTTTAAACTGTATTAATGGGTTTAATATATTTGATTTACTTTTAGCATTTCAAATGCCTGAACAAGCAAGCCCATGATCTTATTTTTAAAACCTTCCACAGCACTTCAAAGGCTCTTGTAAATCCCAATTTAAGTAATAAATTTGATAAATCCATTTCTCTTAAATATTATGCCACTTACACATTTGCTCACATTCTTACTTTTTAAAATTTGAAATTATGTCAATTACATGTTTTAAATAAATGGAATCACAAGACATCTGTAAGATAGTCTAATATGGCAAACTCTTTTAAATATTATAAACACTTTAAAGAAAATCATAAAAAGATTATTCCTAAGCCTAACATGAAAGTATTCATACTGGTGGCATGATATAATTTACCAGCTTTGCATTTAAATATAAATCTTTGACTTGAAAAGTCACTCACTTAGTAAAGGAAGCAGCTTTAACATCAGAACTTAAAGAAGCTTTAATATCACAAGATCAGATGTTCTATTTCAAAAGAACTGAGGTTACCACCTGGAGCAAGTCATTGTTAATAAATATACAACTTATGACCATAAGGTTACTTACCAGTTTGACATTTCATACTGGGATGGCAACATGGGAGACATTTAGGTACAAGATCATCTTTTCTGAACCAAAGATGGACACCTGAGTCCTTTAAAAAATCATCTCTAAGTTAGGAAGGAGCTCTAAGCCCAAACTCTTCAGATGGAATTTCTCAACCTACCTCTTCGAGTTCACGAGTTGAACACCCCAGCCAAGAGCCATTCCTTAGGCACACTGCAGGCCCAGTGCTGTGCACCTGAGCAGCAAAGTGAGCCTTTGGGAGGGCAGATGCAGGAAAGAAACCTGCACAAAGCCCTGGATGTGGGCTTGGGACCATTTATACTTGGAATTTGTGTTTCAAAACTTAATCTGTGTGTGTCCAAGCCAGGGGTTGAGAGAGTAGGGAGCATGGGGGTGTGGACCTTGGTGGGTATGTCCCCTTGATCCGTGGACTCTGCAGCTCATGGAAGGGTGACGCTCACAGGGGAGTCCAAACAGGTCCCTCTAAAGTGAGGGGTGTGGGGAAAGCCCCACTCTTGCCTTGCTCTCAGGGCAGAACTGCACTACAGCTAGGACAAAATTCCATGTGTTTTTCTTACCTTTTTAAGTAAAGAGATTAAGCCAAATAGAAAGACCATCTAGCAAATCAGGAGATCCAAAAATAGAGATGAAATGGTATGATGCCAAAGCAGAATTTCGCTATCTTGAGGACCCTGAAGATGGGGCTTTGACTGGAAGTATTTTTATGCTTCTAACAGAATAAATAAGTTCCTCAGACAACAAAAGCAGCTAACTCACTGAAGCTCATTATTTAGGTGGTCCTCAGCAGCCTGCTAGAATGTCTTTATAAGAGGGATTTAGAAGGAAACATCTACTTAGAAGTAGGGAGACTTGAAATGGCTTTGCGTAGTGGCTTACATAAGCTGAAGAAAATGTCAACAGAATGGGTGGGGAAATGGCACCATAGGCACTGATAAAGATTCTTTTTTTTTTTTTTTTTTTTTTTTTTCCTGAGATGGAGTTTTGCTCTTGTTGCCCAGCTGGAGTGCAATGGCATGATCTCAGCTCACTGCAACATTTGCCTCCCAGGTTCAAGTGATTCTCTTGCCTCAGCCTCCCGAGTAGCTGGGATTACAGGCACGTGCCACCATGCCAGGCTAATTTTGTATTTTTAGTAGAGATGAGGTTTCTCCATGTTGGTCAGGCTGATCTTGAACTCCTGACCAAAGTGCTGGGATTACAGGCTTTAGCCACCATGCTTGGTTGACAAAGATTCTTTAATCATGTTTCTGAACTTTCTCCTGGGCCCATCTGTGCACTTCCTTCTGAAATCCAGCTTTAGCAAAAGAATTCGGCTAAGTCAGTTTCACCAGAACCCCCATCCTTGATAATCTGATCATCCTTGATATCTGATCAGGTTCCTCGTCTTCCATCCTCCCCCAGGTGATGTCTGATCATCCTGGTCTAGCTTCAGCAAGAATCCTGTTGGGTTGATTTAGCCAGAATCCCCTTTACCCCTGATATTTCCTCCTAGTAGTTTTCCACCCACTGACCCCCACCCTGCTCCTTGGTTATAAATTCCCACTTGCCCAGGCTGTATTGGAAGTTAAGCCCAATCTCTCTCCCCTACTGCAACACACCGTTGCAGTCATCCCTGTACCTATCTTGATGGTTCTGAATAAACTCTTCCTTACTGTGCTTCAACAAGTATCATTGAATAATTTTTTCTTTAATATTAGTTAGCTGGCCAGGCACGGTGGTGGCTCACGCCTGTAATTCCAGCACTTTGGGAGGCCGAGGTGGGCAGATCATGAGGTCAGGAGTTCAAGACCAGCCTGGCCAAGATGGTGAAACCCTGTCTCTACTAAAAATACAAAAATTAGCCGGGCGTGGTGGCATGTGCCTGTAGTCCCAGCTACTTAGGAGACTGAGGCAGGAGAATTGCTTGAATCCGGGAGGCAGAGGATGCAGTGAGCCGAGATCACGCCATTGCACTCCAGCCTAGGCAACAGAGAGCAAGACTTCATCTCAAAAAAAAAAAAAGTAGTTAGCTATGGCTGTGAGTGCCAATCTGCTCCACCCCCAAATTCTTTTTTGGTCTTAAGCTACCACAAACAAATGAACAACAACAAAAAAATATTGGGCTTGCTTCTGCATCATGGTCTTTTCGGGTCACTGAAGACAGTATATTAAACACAGATCCTTAGGAGCTTCTAAGTTAGGAAACACTCATAGGTGAATGTGAATAAAATATGATACAAATAAATAACATTGCAAAAATTTACATGGAGATTTTAAAACGTGGTTCTGTTTTATGAAAGTGCAACTTGTGAAAAATGAAAGAAACCATACACTAATAAGGATGCACCTGTCATCACTTCTATACACATACCTGTTCTAAAAAGTCAAAATGTAACAACTACCCCATGTCGATTGAGAAGTGACATTAAACTTTCCCTAGGAACCAGACAAATCTTACACTTGCTCAAATTCAGCTACAAAGAAAAGTATAAGCTCAGCTCCTTTCTTATGGGTTCACCTGCAACTTTTCCCCTGGGTAGACTGTAATGAATGGCATCTTTAATTAGGAACCTGAAGTGTTCAATATTTGCACAGAAGGTCAATCCCATCCATTTCACCTCTTATTTTCAGACTCCAGGTTCTAATTTGTAATTATTGCTGTTCAAGGACCTTAGCTGAACTGACTCAGCTAGGAAAGACTGTTCCATGCAATCCTCTTAGACAAGTCACTGAAGCAACTCAAAAACAATAAAAAAAAAAGTATATTCATAATTTTGTAAAGCCTTGTCATGGGTCTTTTTCTCTGATGTTAATTCTATAGAATAAAAATTTCCTCCCAAATCCACATCTCTTAGGCTTAAGATAAAGGATGGTCAAGAAGTTGAGGTGACTAGTTTTAATTCCTGGGGGATCCTTTGAGATTTTGGTTATCTCCTGCCTACCCCATTAAGAGAGCAATATTCTAGTACTGTCAATATTTTACATGTTAATCCATGCTGGTAGGTTTGGAGTAGAATCACATTTTGGTTTTAAATAACATTCGTTTGGTCTATTTTTCTGTTTTTATTTCAAAGGTAATGCATGATTCAAACCAAATTCCCCTTAATCACCCATCTCATTCCCCCAAGGCCAATGATTAATATTTCCTTCAATACTTTTCCTACGCTGACACAAGTGTGTGTGTGTGTGGTGTGTGTTTAAAGGATAGGATCATATAACTTCTATAACTTCCTTTTCCCATTTAATATAAAATGGATGTATTTTTATGCCTGCTTATATCTACTAGGTGTGGGCCTCTTAAAAGCTACATATTATGATTATACCACAATTTATGTAATTATTCCTTTTTGTTAGCACTCAAGTTGTTTCCAAGCCTTTGCTATCACTCAAGAGGCCGTCACGAACATTTCTTCGTTCATTTACTCCACAAACGTTAATTTAGTACTTATGTCAATCACTGAACTTCGTGCTGGGGACAGAACCATGAACCAAACACAAAAGTCCTTGTCTTCACGGACCTTATATTCTATGTAAGGAGATAGACAATAAGCATGATAAATAAAACATTATTTATGTATTTACATGTAGTTAAACATGTATGTTAGCAATAAGTACTAAAGGGAAAAATAAAGGAAATAGGGGAGGAAACATTGGTAAAGGAGGGACAGGTTTACAATTTTAGATAATTTGGCCAGAAAAAGACTCATTTAAAAAGTCATTGAGAGCAAAGGCCTAAAGGAACCAAGGTTCTTTGCCACATGGAAATCTGGAGACAGTGAATTCCAGGCAGAGGAAGTAAAGAGAAAAATACCTCTGAGATACAAACATCTCTGGCCAGTGTGTTTGGAACAATGAGTTGTTCAACAAGAGTTGGTTGGAGTGACAGGGCAGTCTTGTACACGCATCTTTACACAGATTATGATTGCAGCTGGATTTAGCTCACTCTCTTTTTCACTCCCAAAGCCCCCTTTCTGTACATGAGGGTTTCATAGTGCTCCGCTGGCTTCAAACTTTCTTTGCTCCCCAATAGACTAAAAACTCAAACAAGACTCTAAATTGCCTGGCCACTGCTTCCATGTCCAGACTCATCTAATGTAACTATTTCTCTATCACTAGGCTCCAACTGTCTGGTGGTTCCTAGTGTCCTTCAACCTTCTCCCCACTTCAGGGCCTTTATTGTATGCCTGGAATGCTCTTCCAGAGTTCTTGGCATAGCTGGCTTGTTGTCATTTCTCAGCACACATGCAAGTGTTACCTCTCTAGAGTGGCCTCCCTCAATCACCTTCTCCTCAATGCCTCCTCTCCTTCCCCATTATTCTTTATCATAGCACCCTGTTTATTCCTTTTACTGAAGATACAAAAAAATCTTCAGTTAAATCTTTTATTTAGACCTCAAACCTCTTCTCACCATATATTTAAAGATGATTTCCCTCTCTTAGGTAAACTGTGAAAATGACAAATTGTGACTCTTAACTATTTTCTGTGGTTTAAATGCTTGCGTCTCCCCAAAATTCATTTGTTGACATTTGAACTCCAAGGTGGTGGTATTAGAAGGTATGGCTTTTGGGAGGTTAGCTCATGAAAGCAGAGCTGTCACAAATGGGATTAGCACCTTCATAAAAGAGGCCCAAGAGAGCTCCCATTCCCCTTCAGGCACAGGAGGACACAGAGAAGGGATATCTGTCTATTAACCAGGAAGCAGACCCTCACCAGACACCAAATCTGCTGGACCTTAATTTTGGACTTCCCAGCCTCTAGAACTGTGAGGAATAAATTTCTGTTATTATTAAGTTACCCAATTTATGGTATTTTGTTATAGCAGCCTGAACTAAGACACTTGTTCTCATAAAAATACTATTATAAGAGTAAATTTCATATTACTGTAACAAATGGAACATGCATACAATGCTTCAATGTTTCTTTGTAAAATTTCTCCAATGAGAAATTGTTTTAAAATTGCACTGGCCTGTGATTTAACGTTATCACTAAGGAACAGAGAGGAACCAGCTTATTAAATCTTACGAGTTGTAGAATGGAGGCCCATGGCAATCATATCTGCCCCTGGAGAAGTTATATGAAAAGTACAGAAAATTTAAACCTTGTAGTATATCCCCAATTAGGGGTAAAACCTTTAAAAACTTGAGAGTTCTAGATCTGCCCAGATATGTGAAACCCACAACTGTTGGAAAAAGAAAAGTAGAAGATAAAGACATTTTCAATCACAGAAAAATAAGATCATAACTAGCAAATTTATTTTTAAAATTGTCTAAATCCCATATCACCTAAATTCCACATCACCACTTACTCTGTAATGTCTCCAAAGTACGATAAGGGTATGGTTGCTTCCTTTTCTCCTAAATTATCAAAGTCTTAGTTGCCTTTAAAAATACAGCACGCCAAAGTATTTTTAGCATCTCAGTCACAAAGCGTCTTTCCTGAGAACCATGATTGAGAAGCTCAAGAGTGCCTCATTATAAAAATATTCTCAACCATTGCTCCATTTGCTGGCCTTAAATACTGTTTTGGCGACCCCTAGTGTGAAACATTATTTCAACATCTGGACATATTGAAAGTCCTCTTAATACTTGCTTACAGACAGAAACGATATCTAAAATAATTTTTCACCAAGGAAAATGTGATTTTAGTTAATTTCTATTTAAAGTTCATGTCTTTCTTAGATCATAATAAAATTTGAATATAATTTCTGGTAGCCCAAGACATTTGGAATTCACTGAGAAGCAATATGGTTAGAGATTTATGATTGCATTAAGTGTGTGCACAACAGTAGTTTCATTGTCTTAATTAATGCTCTAATTCCACTACTAGGAATTCACCCTATGAATATACTTGTGCATGTGCAATATAACATATGTACAGTATTAGTCATTGCAGCAAGTTATTCATTGCAGCAGTGGAAACAACATAAACGGTAATCAATAAAAGGGTGGTTACTTGGAGTATGATACACCCATACAATGGAATATTATGTGGCAATAATACAAGAAAAAAAAGAATGAAGAAACTCTTCATGTACTAATATGCAATGATTTCCATGATATATCAAAGAACATAGAACAGAATTAAACAACCAACATAAAAAAACTAAGGTAGAGAATTATGGTGAGCATTTTGCTACCATATGAATTTTAAAATACTATATATATTTATATTTGCTTATACATCCATGAATGTAACCTCCCAAAGGATACACAAGAAACTAATACAGTGTGGTTACTCATTAAAGATGGGGATTGAGAAATGGTATAAGTTAGATACTGCTTTCCTTGTTATAGCTCTCTATGTGTGGATTATGCCTTTATTATTCAAAATGTTAAATGGCTTTTTAAAAAATGTAAAGCCTGCAACACAAGACCAAGAAGGACAAGGAAGACTTTTCTTGAAAAAAAGATTCAACAAAATATAATTTTCTGTCTAAAAATATATGTAATTTTTTCTTTACACATTTTAAATTCTATACACTTTTCCAGTGGAATCTTTTGTTGCATATTTTTCCTTACTCAAATGCTGAACTGTAAGACAGCATTTGTAAAATTTTATTTTTAAGGTTTCTGTTTACTTTTTTTTCGTCCCCAAAGTTACCTAGTGAGACAACATTTGATAGTTACATAAAGCAACCTAACAGGTGGGATTGACTTGAGGTAATATCTTGGGGTAGGAAATGCTCACAGCTCTCCTGGCATGTCTTGCCAATAAGATTGCTGTTTCCAGACCAAAATTCTTTATTGTCAAAATTCTTTATTGTAAGAAATTGTAATATTCCTTATTAGGGCATAATTTAAAATTCACGGGTAATATAAGTATACATGGCAGATACCCAGGAATAATCTCAACAGAATATGGGAAAGATATGAATGGAGAAAATTATACAAGCTTTATTTTACATTAAGAAAAGTAGACTTAGGTTGCAGTAGCTCACGCCTGTAATCCCAGCACTTTGGGAGGCTGAGGTGGCCTTGAGGCCAGGAGTTCAAGACCAGCCTGGCCAATATGGCGGCCCCTGTCTCTACTAAAAAAAAAAAAAAAATAGCCAGGCATGGGGGCATATGCCTGTAATCCTAGACACTTGGGAGGCTGCGGCATGATAATTGCTTGAATTTGGGAGGTGGAGGTTGCAGTGAGCCGAGATCACACAGCTACACTCCAGTCTGAGCAACAGAGCAAGACTCTGTTGAAGAAAGGAGGGGAGAGGGAAAGGGAGAGGGAGAGGGAGAGGGAGAGAGAGAAAGAAACAAAGAAAGAAAGAAAGAAGAGAAAGAAAGAAGTAAATAAATGAAAATATATAGTATGTGTATATGACCCCTCTCTCCAAGTTAAAAATTAAATATAATTATAATTAAAATTGCAGCAAGGTTTTCATGCTATTTGAAAGCTGACTTCATTAAATGTGAGGCTTTGTAGTGCTTTTAAGGATCATTTGGGGGAATGTAGAAAGTACTATTCAGGCATTTATTTAGGTTTTAAAAGCTGATGCTCAATCTACTAAACTTACAACTTGCAAAACTACCTTTGTTTCCTTAAGCTTTTAACTTCAGTTAAAAATCCTAATCTATTTCAAAGTTTAGCAAATTTTAGCAGTCCTTTTAAAGGGGCCTTTGAATAAAATTTAGTTCTACTCCAAAGTTTAACTATTTTAAACACTTTAAATCATAGTTATTTTTTTTTCCTTTTTTTTGAGACAGGGTCTCACTGTCACCCAGACTGGAGTGCAGTGGTGTGATCTCAGCTCACCGCAGCCTCAACCTCCCAGACTCAAGCAATCCTCCCATCTCAGCCTCCTGAGTAGCTGGGACTACAAGCATGGGCCACCAAGCTCGACTAATTTTTGTATTTGCAGTAGAGACAGGGTTTCACCATATTGCCCAGGCTTGTTTCCAACTCCTGGACTCAAGAGATCCTCCCACCTTGGCCTCCCAAAGTGCTGGAATTACAGGCGTGAGCTGTCACACCAGGCCTCAACCATAGTTATTAATATATTTTATGTTCCTTGTTAGTATTGCAATTGTCTGATTTAATAAAACTTTTCAAGTATTTCAATGATTTTCATAAATCTAATTAAATTCACAAATATGTAAAAAGCAAGCTATTTTATGTATTACATGTCACTGTATATAACTATTATGGCTGAATTGTGTCCCTCTAAAATTCATATGTTAAAATCCTACAGCCTGGCCAACATGATGAAACCCCAAGTCTACTAAAAATACAAAAATTAGCCGGGCATGGTGGTGCATGTAATCCAGCTACTTGGGAGGCTGAGGCAGGAGAATTGCTTGAACCTGGGAGGTGGAGGTTGGAGTGAGCTGAGATCGTGCCACTGCACTCCTGCCTGGGCGACAGAGCAAGACTCCTTCTAAATAAATAAATAAATAAATAAATAAATAAATAAATAAATTCCTAACCCCCAGTACCTCAGAATGGGACTGTATTTGGAGACAGTGCCTTTAAAGAGGTAATTAAGTTAAAATGAGGTCATATGGGTGAGCCCTAATCCAATATGACTGGTGTCTTTATAAGAGATTAGGACACAAACAGGCACAGAAGGAAAGCTTTGTGAAGACACAGAGAGAGCCAAGGAGAGATACCTCAGAATGAAACCAGCCATGCCAACACCTTGCTCTTGGATGTCTAGGTCTAGGACTGTGAGAAAATAAATTTCTGTTGCTTAAACAACCAGTGATACTTCTGTCATGGCAGCATAAACAACCTAATATACCTTGACTCTTAATTAATACACGTAAGGGCATTTTCCATTTCCCTCTAAAGGCTTTTGAATGTGAGGCACTCTCGCATATTCTTAGAATCATTCTTAATGATATAGAAATAGTATCGGATTAATTTTCATGACTTTGTTAGACTCTATCACAATTTCCATAAGGATTCTGACAATTCTAAATGCACATGGAAAAGCAAAAAATCAAGACTAGTCAATAAATTTATGAAAGAAAAATGTTGTACAGGCTTTCACCCAATCAGATATCAAGACCTATTGTAAGGATTCAGTAATTAAGACCCTGTGCTACTATTAAAGATATAGACAGATAAACTAATGGAATAGAATGCCCAGCTCTATAAGTATGTAATAGAAGCACTAAATAAGTAGAAAAAAAAGATGTACTATTTAATAAATGATTGGTTATCACTGGTAACCAGAAAGTCAAATAGGAAATATTAAAAATTAGATCCATAAATCAAAACAAAACAAAACAAAATCTTCCAGGTGGATTAAAGTCATAAATTTGAAAAACAAGAATTCTAAAACTTTTAGAAGACGATAAAGGAAACTCTTTTTGTGGCCCCTTGGTAGGAAAGGGCTTTGATTGATTTCATTTTCTAAACCAAATACAAAAAGCAAAAAAACCATAAAGAAGGGCTGATAAATCTGACTACTTTAAACTTAACTTGTCTACAACAAAAGATATCCTAAAGATAGGGTAAAGAAAAGCCATAGACTGGAAAAAGATACTTTCATTGCTTATAATCAGCAAGCCTAGTATCCTGAATATATAAAGAGCTCCTAGGCCAGGCACGGTGGCTCACGCCTGTAATCCCAACACTTTGGGAGGCAGAGTTGGGTGGATCACTTGAGCCCAGGAGTTTGACACCAGCCTGGTCAACATGGCAAAACCCTGTCTCTACTAAAAATACAAAAATTAGCCAAGTGTGGTGGTGGGTGCCTGTAATCCCAGCTACTTGGGAGGCTGAGGCAGAGGAACTGCTTGAACCCAGGAGATAGAGGTTGCAGTTAGCTGAGATTGTGCCACGGCACTCCAGCCTGGATGAAAGAGCCAGACTCTGTCTCAAAAAAGAGCTCCTGAAGATTAGCAAGAAAAATACAAACATCCAGTAGGAAATGGGCAAAGTATATGAATACACAATTCACGGAAGAGAAATACAATAGATAAATAAACAAAAAGACCTCCAGCCCCCCTGGTTAATTAGGGATATGCACATTAAAGCCAAAGTGAAATTCCATTCCATCCAACAGACTTGAAACATTAAAAAGTATCTGACAGCGCCAAGTATTGGAGCAAAAGGAATTCTCATTCTGCTGGTGGGAGAGCCAATTGGTACAATCACTTGTAAAGCAATTTGGCAACATTTAGCAAAGCTTGAAGACACTCATCCCTAAGTCTCAACAATTTTATTCCTATGTATATGCCCTAGAGCAGGGGTCCACAACCCCTGTAACTGGGCCATACAGCAGGAGGTGAGCAGTGAGCAAGCAAGAAAAGCTTCATCTGTATTTACAGACACTCCCCATCACTGGCATTACTGCCTGAGCTTCGCCTCCTGTCAGATCAGTAGCAGCATTAGATTCTTATAGGAGCTTGAACCCCATTGTGAACTACGCATGTGAGGGATCTAGGTGGTGCACTCCTTGTAAAAATCTAATGCCTGATGATCTGAGGTGGAGCTGAGGTGGGGATGCTTGCACTGGGGAGCAGCTGCAAATATAGATTAATGTTAGCAGAGGTTTGACTGCACAGAAACTATAATAAATCAATTGCTTGCAGACTCATATCAAAACCCTATCAGTGAGTGGCAAGTGACAATTAAGCTGCATCTGGTGGCAGGCTTTACAGTGGCAAGTGAGTTGATGTACTTCAATTATACAGCTGCATCTGGTGGCAGGCTTTAAGTCACAATTCAACACTTATTTTAGTCTGTGGATGGTCCACCGTTTATTTTATTTACCACTTCCATCAATGCTTCTTTCTGGCACTTGTCCCAGTCACAGTTTTGGTAAGCACACAAGCTAATCCCAGCCAACATGAGCAAAAAACAAACATCACTAGAGCGCTTCTTTCAAAAAGGAGAAAGATCCAACGATGAGACAGAAGACTCTAAGACTGCCAGCAAAAAGAAAGCTGCATTTAAAAGAAAATACCAAGAGTCCTACTTAAATTACTCCTTGCAACATGTTATTCACATTCTCCAAGCTCACTTTGTATAATACTTGGTAACTGGCTATCCACTGAAACTACGAAAGCTTCAAAACTGTTTCACCACATGGAGACCAAGAAACTTGCATTAAAAGACCAGGTTTTGGAGGTTTTCAAAGGAAAAAAAAAAAAAAAAAAAAAAACATGAACACAAACGGAAGCAATTATTGAAGGTCCTACCGCATCAAGTGTGTCTGTACTGACAGCATCAGTCAATGGCTAACCACATTGCCAGAGATAAGAAGCCCTTTACTATTGGTGAAGAATTGATCCTCCCTGCTGCTGAGGACATCTGTTGTGAACTTTTAGGAAAGGCTGCAGTTCAAAAGGAGACACACATTCCTCTTTGGCTAGCACCACAACTAGACAAATTGATGCAATAGCAGAGGATATTGAGGCATTATTGTTAGAGAGGATTAATAAGTCACCGTGGTACACAATTCAGGTTGACAAGTCTACCAATGCTGACAACAAGGCAACAATGCTTGTTTTTGTGAATATATTTTCAGGAGGATGTGTGTGAGGATATGTTATGTGTACTTTTGTTGCCAATCAACACCACAGCTGCAGAACTATTCAAGTCTTTAAATGATTACACATCAGGAAACTGAATTGGACATTTTGTGTTGGTATATGCACGGATGGAGCAGTTGCCATGACAGGACAGCTTTCTGGTTTCACTACTTGGGTCAAAGAGGTTGCTTCTGAATGTGTCTATGCATTGTGTTGTTCATGGAGAAACGCTGACTAGCTGAAAAATGTCACCTGAACTTCATCACGTTTTGCAGGATGTGATTAAAATTATCAGCTATATTGAAGTATATGCCCTTAACTCACGTCTGTTCGCACAGCTCTGTGAGGAGATGGACGCAGAGTACACTCATCTTCCTTCTACACAGAGGTGAGATGGCTTTCTAAAGATAGATCACTGGCCAGAGCTTTTGAATTAGATAAGCTGCTACAGAGATTTCTTTTAAAAAACAGTAATCACTGGCAGCACGTCAGTTACACAGGATGGGTGGCAAAACTTACTTGTGTGACATATTCAACCTGCTCAGCAAATTCAATCTGTCACTTCAGAGGAGAACAACAGTGTTCAAGTTGCTAGATAAAGTGGTTGCATTCAAATTCAACTGGAATTATGGGGGTGACAAGTCAACACCAGGATTTTTGATGTTTCAAACATTAGTAGAGATTTTGAAAGAGACTGAGCCAGGGCCTTCTTTCTCGCAGCAGGTGCATGATCACCTGTCTCACATTTAAAAGAGTTTGGACATTACTTCCCAACTAAAAGACCTCTGGACTGGGAAGGAATGGATCCGTGATGCATTTGTGAGAAAAACACGTGAATCAACTTTGCCCGTACTAGAAGATCAACTGCTTGAGACTGCAAATAATGGTGCCTTTAAAAGTATGTTTGAAACTTCAAATCTCTATGTGTTCTGGATTAGAATCAAGGCAGAATATCCTCAGATTGCCACAAAAGCACGGAAAACCCTGCTTCCATTTCCAACATCCTATCTTTGTGAAGCAGGGTTTTCTGCAGTGATACAACCAAATTGAGATTACAGAGTAGACTGGACATAAGCAACACACTTCGGGTGTCACTATCCCCCATCACCCCCAGATGGGACTGTCTAGTTGCAAGAAAATAAGCTCAAGGCTCCGGATGATTCTACATTATGGTGAGTTGTACAATTATTTCATTATATGTTACAATGTAATAATAACAGAAATAAAGTGTACAATAAATGTAATGTGCCTGAATCATCCCAAAACCATTGCCATCCCTAACCCCTGTCCGTGGAAAACTTGTCTTCCATGAAACCAGTCCCTGGCGCCAAAAAGGTTGAGGACCACTACCCTGGAGAAAACTCCTTCACATGTATGAGAATATTTGTTGCAGCATTGTTTCTAATCGCAAAAATATGAAAATAAATGCCCATCATCGAGAGAGTGGACACATTATGGTTTACTAATTAAGTGACATACTACATAGCAGTAAAAATGAACTAAAGTTCCACAACATGTAACATGAATACTGACAAGGGTAAAAAGCAACTTTTTAAACAATATAGATAGAGTGTTATTTATATAGAGCTTTAAAACATGCATAACAAAAACATCTATTGTGCATGGATACACAATTTCAGCAATCAAAAAAACAGGCTCCATAGAAAAATGGCAAAATGTTAAGGTTTGATACATCTCCCACAAGTATGCCTGACAAAATTCTTTGCATTTTAGGAGTGAAACATTTGTTATAACAGAGTTTATTTTATTTTATTTTTATTATTTATTTTTATTTTTAAAATTTATTTATTTTTTATTATACTTTTAACTTCTAGGGTACATGTGCACAACGTGCAGGTTTGTTACATATGTATACTTGTGCCATGTTGGCATGCTGCACCCATTAACTCATCATTTACATTAGGTATATCTCCTAATGCTATCCCTCCCCGCTACCTCCACCCCATGACAGGCCCCAGTGTGTGATGTTCCCTACCCTGTGTCCAAGTGTTTTCATTGTTCAATTCCCACCTATGAGTGAGAAGATGTGGTGTTTAGTTTTCTGTTCTTGTGATAGTTTGCTGAGAAAGATGGTTTCCAGCTGCATCCATGTCCCTACAAAGGACATGAACTCATCCTTTTTAATGTCTGCATAGTATTCTGTGGTGTATATGTGCCACATTTTCTTAACCCAGTCTATCATTGATGGACATTTGGGTTGGTTCCAAGTCTTTGCTATTGTGAATAATGCCGCAATAAACATACGTGTGCATGTGTCTTTATAGCAACATGATTTATAATCCTTTGGGTATACACCCAGTAATGGGATGGCTGGGTCAAATGGTATTTCTAGCTCTAGATCCTTGAGGAATCGCCACACTGTCTTCCACAATGGTTGAACTAGTTTACAGTCCCACCAACAGTGTAAAAGTGTTCCTATTTCTCCACATCCTCTCCAGCACCTGTTGTTTCTTGACTTTTTAATGATTGCCATTCTAACTGGTGTGAGATGGTATCTCACCGTGGTTTTGATTTGCACTTCTCTGACGGCCAGCGATGATGAGCATTTCTTCATGTGTCTGTTGGCTGCATAAATGTCTTCTTTTGGGAAGTGTCTGTTCATATCCTTTGCCCACTTTTTGATGGGGTTGTTTGTTTTTTTCTTGTAAATTTGTTTGAGTTCTCTGTAGGTTCTGGATATTAGCCCTTTTTCAGATGAGTAGATTGCAAAAATTTTCTCCCATTCTGTGGGTTGCCTGTTCACTCTGATGGTAGTTGCTTTTGTTATGCAGAAGCTCTTTAGTTTAATTAGATCCCATTTGTCAATTTTGGCTTTTGTTGCCATTGCTTTTGGTGTTTTAGTCATGAAGTCTTTGCCCATGCCTATGTCCTGAATGGTATTGCCTAGGTTTTCTTCTAGGGTTTTTATGGTTTTAGGTCTAACATTTAAGTCTTTAATCCATCCTGAATTAATTTTTATATAAGGTGTAAAAAAGGGACCCAGTTTCAGCTTTCTACATATGGCTAGCCAGTTTTCCCGGCACCATTTATTAAATAGGGAATCCTTTTCCCATTTCTTGTTTTTGACAAGTTTGTCAAAGATCAGATGGTTGTAGATGTGTGGTATTATTTCTGAGAGCTCTGTTCTGTTCCACTGATCTATATGTCTGTTTTGGTACCACTACTATGCTGCTTTGGTTACTGTAGCCTTGTAGCATAGTTTGAAGTCAGGTAGTGTGATGCCTCCAGCTTTGCACTTTTGGCTTAGGATTGTCTTGGCTATCTGGGCTCTTTTTTGGCTCCACATGAACTTTAAAGTAGTTTTTTCCAATTCTGTGAAGAAAGTCATTGGTAGCTTTATGGGGATGGCATTGCATATATATATTACCTTGGGCAGTATAGCCATTTTCATGAAATTGATTCTTCTTATCCATGAGTATGGAATGTTCTTCCATTTGTTTGTGTCCTCTTTTATTTCATTGAGCAGTGGTTTGTAGTTCTCCTTGAAGAGGTCCTTCACATCCCTCTAAGTTGGATTCCTAGGTATTTTATTCTATTTAAAGCAATTGCGAATCGGAGTTCACTCATGATTTGGCTCTCTGTTTGTCTGTTATTGGTGTATAAGAATGCTTGCAATTTTTGCACATTGATTTTGTATCCTGAGACCTTGCTGAAGTTGCTTGTCAGCTTAAGGAGATTTGGGGCTGAGATGATGGGGTTTTCTAAATATACAATCATGTCATCTGCAAACAGGGACAATTTGACTTCCTCTTTGCCTAATTGAATACCCTTTATTTCTTTCTCCTGCATGATTGCCCTGGCCAGAACTTCCAACACTATGTTGAATAGGAGTGGTGAGAGAGGGCATCCCTGTCTTGTGCCAGTTTTCAAAGGGAATGCTTCCAGTTTTTGCCCATTCAGTATGATATTGGCTGTGGGTTTGTCATAAATAGCTCTTATTATTTTGAGATATGCTCCATCAATACCGAATTTATTGAGAGTTTTTAGCATGAAGGGCTGTTGAATTTTGTCAAAGGCCTTTTCTGCATCTATTGCGATAATCATGTGGTTTTTGTCTTTGGTTCTGTTTATATGCTGGATTACATTTATTGATTTGCATATGTTGAACCAGCCTTGCATCCCAGGGATGAAGCTCACTTGATCATGGTGGATAAGCTTTTTGATGTGCTGCTGGATTCGGTTTGCCAGTATTTTATTGAGGATGTTTGTATCAATGTTCATCAGGGATATTGGTCTAAAATTCTCTTTTTTTGTTGTGTCTCTGCCAGGCTTTGGTATCAGGATGATGGTGGCCTCATAAAATGAGTTAGGGAGGATTTTCTCTTTTTCTATTGATTGGAATAATTTCAGAAGGAATGGTACCAGCTCCTCTTTGTACCTCTGGTAGAATTCGGCTGTGAATCCATCTGGTCCTGGACATTTTTTGGTTGGTAGGCTATTAATTATTGCCTCAATTTCAGAGCCTGTTATTGGTCTATTCAGGGATTCAACTTCTTCCTAGTTTAGTCTTGGGAGAGTGTATGTGTCCAGGAACTTATCCGTTTCTTCTAGGTTTTCCAGTTTATTTGCGTAGAGGTGTTTATATATTCTCTGATGGTAGTTTGTATTTCTGTGGGGTCGGTGGTGATATCCCCTTTATTATTTTTTATTGTGTCTATTTGATTCTTCTCTCTTTCCTTCTTTATTAGTCTTGCTAGTGGTCTGTCAATTTTGTTGATCTTTTCAAAAAACCAGCCCCTGCATTCATTGTTGTTTTTTTTTTTTTTTTTTAATTTATTTATTATTATTATACTTTAAGTTGTAGGGTACATGTGCATAACGTGCAGGATTGTTACATATGTATACTTGTGCCATGCTGCTGTGCTGCACCCATCAACTCGTCATTTACATCAGGTATAACTCCCAATGCAATCCCTCCCCCCTCCCCCCTCCCCATGATAGGCCCCGGTGTGTGATGTTCCCCTTCCTGAGTCCGAGTGATCTCATTGTTCAGTTCCCACCTATGAGTGAGAACATGCGGTGTTTGGTTTTCTGTTCTTGTGATAGTTTGCTAAGAATGATGGATTCCAGCTGCATCCAAGTCCCTACAAAGGACTCAAACTCATCCTTTTTTATGGCTGCATAGTATTCCATGGTGTATATGTGCCACATTTTCTTAATCCAATCTGTCACTGATGGACATTTGGGTTGATTCCAAGACTTTGCTATTGTGAATAGTGCTGCAATAAACATACGTGTGCATGTGTCTTTATAGCAGCATAATTTATAATCCTTTGGGTATATACCCAGTAATGGGATGGCTGGGTCATATGGTACATCTAGTTCTAGATCCTTGAGGAATCGCCATACTGTTTTCCATAATGGTTGAACTAGTTTACAATCCCACCAACAGTGTAAAAGTGTTCCTATTTCTCCACATCCTCTCCAGCACCTGTTGTTTCCTGACTTTTTAATGATCGCCATTCTAACTGGTGTGAGATGGTATCTCATTGTGGTTTTGATTTGCATTTCTCTGATGGCCAGTGATGATGAGCATTTTTTCATGTGTCTGTTGGCTGTATGAATGTCTTCTTTTGAGAAATGTCTGTTCATGTCCTTTGCCCACTTTTTGATGGGGTTGTTTGTTTTTTTCTTGTAAATTTGTTTGAGTTCTTTGTAGGTTCTGGATATTAGCCCTTTGTCAGATGAGTAGATTGCAAAAATTTTCTCCCATTCTGTAGGTTGCCTGTTCACTCTGATGGTAGTGTCTTTTGCTGTGCAGAAGCTCTTTAGTTTAATGAGATCCCATTTGTCAATTTTGGCTTTTGCTGCCGTTGCTTTTGGTGTTTTAGACATGAAATCTTTGCCCATGCCTATGTCCTGAATGGTACTACCTAGGTTTTCCTCTAGGATTTTTATGGTATTAGGTCTAACATTTAAGTCTCTAATCCATCTTGAATTAATTTTCGTATAAGGAGTAAGGAAAGGATCCAGTTTCAGCTTTCTACTTATGGCTAGCCAATACATTCTTCTCAGCACCACATCATACTTACTCCAAAATTGACCACATAATTGGAAGTAAAGCACTCCTCAGCAAATGTACAAGAACAGAAATTATAACAAACTGTCTCTCAGACCACAGTGCAATCAAACTAGAACTCAGGACTAAGAAACTCACTCAAAACCGCTCAACTACATGGAAACTGAACAACCTGCTCCTGAATGACTACTGGGTACATAACGAAATGAAGGCAGAAATAAAGATGTTCTTTGAAACCAATGAGAACAAAGATACAACATACCAGAATCTCTGGGACACATTTAAAGCAGTGTGTAGAGGGAAATTTATAGCACTAAATGCCCACAAGAGAAAGCAGGAAAGATGTAAAATTGACACTCTAACATCGCAATTAAAAGAACTAGAGAAGCAGGAGCAAACACATTCGAAAGCTAGCAGAAGGCAAGAAATAACTAAGATCAGAGCAGAACTGAAGGAGATAGAGACACAAAAAACCCTCCAAAAAATCAATGAATCCAGGAGTTGGTTTTTTGAAAAGATCAACAAAATTGACAGACCACTAGCCAGACTAATAAAGAAGAAAAGAGAGAAGAATCAAATCGACGCAATTAAAAATGATCATTGTTTTTTTAAGGGTTTTTTGTGTCTCTATCTCCTTCAGTTCTGCTCTGATCTTAGTTATTTCTTGCCTTCTGCTAGCTTTTGAATGTGTTTGCTCTTGCTTCTCTAGTTCTTTTAATTGTGATGTTAGGATGTCAATTTTAGATCTTTCTTGCTTTCTCTTGTGGGCATTTAGTGCTACAAATTTCCCTCTACACACTGCTTTAAATGTGTCCCAGAGATTCTGATATGTTGTATCTTTGTTCTCACTGGTTTCAATGAACATCTTTATTTCTGCCTTCATTTCGTTATGTACCCAGTAGTCATTCAGGAGCAAGTTGTTCAGTTTCCATGTAGTTGTGTGGTTTTGAGTGAGTTTCATAATCCTGAGTTCTAGTTTGATTGTACTGTGGTCTGAGAGACAGTTTGCTATAATTTCTGTTCTTTTACATTTGCTGAGGAGTGCTTTACTTCCAACGAGGTGGTCAATTTTGGAATAAGTGTGATGTGGTGCTGAGAAGAATGTATATTCTGTTGATTAGGGGTGGAGAGTTCTGTAGATGTCTATTAGTCTGCTTGGTGTAGAGTTGAGTTCAATTCCTGGATATTCTTGTTAACTTTCTGTCTCATTGATCTCTCTAATGTTGACAGTGGGGTGTTAAAGTCTCCCATTATTATTGTGTGGGAGTCTAAGTCTCTTTGTAAGTCTCTAAGGACTTGCTTTATGAATCTGGGTGCTCCTGTATTGGGTGCATATCTATTTAGGATAGTTAGCTTTTCTTGTTGAATTGATCCCTTTACCATTATGTAATGGCCTTCTTTGTCTCTTTTGATCTTTGTTGGTTTAAAGTCTGTTTTATCAGAGACTAGGATTGCAACCCCTGCTGTTTTTTGTTTTCCACTTGCTTGGTAGATCTTCCTCCATCCCTTTATTTTGATCCTATGTGTGTCTCTGCACGTGAGATGGGTCTCCTGAATACAGCACACTGATGGGTATGGACTCTTTATCCAATTTGCCAGTCCGTGTCTTTTAATTGGAGCATTTAGCCCATTTACACTTAAGGTTAATATTGTTATGTGTGAATTTGATCCTGTCATTATGATATTAGCTGGTTATTTTGCTCATTAGTTGATGCAGTTTCTTCCTAGCATCGATTGTCTTTACAATTTGGCATGTTTTTGCAGTGGCTAGTACTGGTTGTTCCTTTCCATGCTTAGTGTTTCCTTTAGGAGCTCTTGTAGGCCAGACCTGGTGGTGAGAAAATCTCTAAGCATTTGCTTGTCTGTAAAGGATTTTATTTCTCCTTCACTTATGAAACTTGGTTTGGCTGGATATGAAATTCTGGGCTTAAAATTCTTTTATTTAAGAATGTTGAATATTGGCCCCACTCTCTTTTGGCTTATTGAGTTTCTGCTGAGAGATCTGCTCTTAGTCTGATGGGCTTCCCTTTGTGAGTAACCCGTCCTTTCTCTCTGGCTGCCCTTAACATTTTTTCCTTCATTTCAACTTTGGTGAATCTGACAATTATGTGTCTTAGAGTTGTTCTTCTTGAGGAGTATCTTTGTTGCATTCTCTGTATTTCCTGAATTTGAATGTTGGCCTGACTTGCTAGGTTGGGGAAGTTCTCCTGGATAGTATCCTGCACAGTGTTTTCCAACTTTGTTCTATTCTCCTTGTCACTTTCAGGGACACCAATCAGACGTAGATTTGGTCTTTTCACATAGTCCCATATTTCTTAGAGGCTTTTTTCATTTCCTTTTACTCCTTTTTCTCTAAACTTCTCTTGTTACTTCCTTTCATTCATTTGATCTTCAATCACTGATACCCTTTCTTCCAGTTTATCGAATCAGTTACTGAAGACCCTTTCTTCCAGTTGATCGAATCGGTTACTGAAGCTTGTGAATTTGTCACGTAGTTCTCATGCCATGGTTTTCAGCTCTATCAGGTCATTTAAGGACTTGTCTACATTGGTTATTCTAGTTAACCATTCATCTAATCTTTTTTAAAGGTTTTTAGCTTCTTTGCAATGGGTTCAAATTTCCTCCTTTAGCTTGGAGAAGTTTGATTGTCTGAAGCCTTCTTCTCTCAACTTGTCAAAGTCATTCTCCATCCAGCTTTTCTCTGTTGCTGGCAAGGAGCTGCATTCCTTTTGAGGGGGAGAGGTGCTCTGATTTTTTGAATTTTCAGTTCTTCTGCTCTGTTTTGCCCCCATCTTTGTGGTTTTATCTACCTTTGGTCTTTGATGATGGTGACGTACAGATGGGATTTTGGTGTGAATGTCCTTTCCATTTGTTAGTTTTTCTTCTAACAGTCAGGATCCTCAGCTGCAGGTCTGTTGGAGTTTGCTGGAGGTCCACTGTTTGCCTGGGTATCAGCAGCAGAAGCTGCAGAAGAGTGAATATTGCTGAACAGCAAATGTTGCTGCCTGATCGTTCCTCTGGAAGCTTCGTCTCAGAGGGGTACCTGGCCGTGTGAGGTGTCAATCTGCCCCTACTGGGGGGTACCTCCCAGTTATGCTACTCGGGGGTCAGGGAGCCACTGGAGGAGGCAGTCTGTCCGTTCTCAGATCTCAAACTCTGGGCTGGGAGAACCACTACTCTTTCCAAAGCTGTGAGACAGGGACATTTAAATCTGCAGAGGTTTCTACTGCCTTTTGTTTGGCTATGCCCTGACCCCAGAGGTGGAGTCTACAGAGGCACACAGGCCTCCTTGAGCTGCAGTGGGCTTCACCCAGTTCGAGCTTCCTGGCTGCTTTGTTTACCTACTCAAGCCTCAGCAATGGTGGGTGCCCCTCCCCCAGTCTCACTGCCACCTTGCCATCAGACTGCTGTGCTAGCAATGAGGGAGACTCCAGTGTGGGACCCTCCAAGCCAGGCGCAGGATATAATCTCTTGGTGTGACGTTTGCTAAGACCCTTGGAAAAGCACAGTATTAGGGTGGGAGTGACCCGATTTTCCAGGTGCTGTGTGTCACGGTTTCCCTTGACTAGGAAAGCCCTTGCACTTCCCTGGTAAGGCAATGTCTCACCCTGCTTCAGCTCTCTCTTGGTGTGCTGCACCCACTGTCCTGCACCCACTGTCCAACACGTCCCAGTGAGATGAACCCAGTACCTCAGTTGGAAGTGCAGAAATCACCCGTCTTCTGTGTCACTCACACCGGGAGCTGTAGCCTGGAGCTGTTCCTATTCGGGCATCTTGGAACCTGACCCAACAAAGTTTAAACAGCAGAATAAAATAATTTTCAAGTTATCTCTCTCCTAGTAAAGTTTTCCTTCCCTTCCGTTGTAATAGAGTTATTTAACCATTTATCAAATTTTTGTTTTGGATTTTTTTTTTTCAAGTAGCTTCTACCCATCTAAGGAAGTTATTAAACCAAACAGTAGGATATAAAGCAATAACAAGGAAGAGATGTATAACCTGCAAAGAGGAAGGAGAGTTTACATCTGTCTGGAGCAGCCAGAGAAAACTCTAAGGAGATGCATTTGAGCTGCCTTTTTGGGAGATGTATTCACCAAGGGAACAGACATTCCACCTAGAGGGAACAGCTTGTACAAGAAAATGGGGATGGGCACAACAGGTAACACGGAGAAGTACAGTTGTCCCTCAGTATCCGTGAGTGATTTGTTCCAGGACTCCCATGGATACCAAAACTAGAGGATGCTCAAGTCCCTGATATAAAATGGCTTGTATTTGCACATATGCACATTCTCCTGTATAGTTTGTCTCCAGATTATTTAGCAATACCTAATACAATGTAAATGCTATGTAAATAGTTGTTATACTGTATTGTTTAGGGAATAATAACCTTAAAAAGTCTACACTTCAGTACAGACTGACTTTTTCCCCAAATATTTTCAATCGGGTCGGTTGAATCCACAAAACCCACTGAATGGAAGGGCCAAGTAGGGTGCAGTGAGGCCTTGGAGGAAGGATATCAAAATAAGTGGCTAGAGAGGAAGGAGGAGCTTGAGGTGGAAGCCGGAATGTGTGGGAATTGGTGCTGTACTTGCTCACCAAGCACCCTGGTTAGAGCTGAAATAACTCTTTTATGCCACAGACTCCTAAGAGACATAGCTGGGACCAGAACTTGTGCCTGCCGACTTCTGGGTAATCCATCCCTGGTTGTGAAGGGATGGCTGTGCTACCATGATAGCTTTGGAAAACACGGAGAGTTTATTTTCGGGGCTGCTTGTAGTCCAGTCCTACTTGGGTTTCCCATTTCCCATCAGCCCCAAGCCACCCACGGATGCGCCCCACCTCCCAGACATCACCCTCCACTAGGTCCCCAGATCACTTTTAAAACGCGACCAGGGGCCTGGCGCAGTGGCTCACGCCTGTAATCCCAGCATTTTGGAAGTCCGAGGAGGGAGGATCACGAAATCAGGAGTTCGAGATCAGCCAGGCAAAGACAGTGAAACCCCATCTCTACTAAAAATACAAAAAAAAAAAAAAAAAAAAAAAAAAATTGGCCTGGCGTGGTGGTGTGCGCCTGTAATCCCAGCTACTGGAGAGGCTGAGGCAGGAGAATCGCGTGAACCCAGGAGGCGTTAAGTTGCAGTGAATCGAGATCGCGCCATTACTCTGCAGTCCCGGCAACAGTGCGAGACTCTGTCTCAAACAACAAAACGAGACCAGGAGTTCCAGAAGCCTAAGAGCACGAACTCCCAAGACCACAAGTCCCAGCATGCAAGGCTCCCTGTTGGAAAAGGGCTTCCCATAGCCACCAAGTGGACCATCATGCAACGCTCTCTGACGGGGCGGGGCTCTCTACAGGGGCGACACACTTGTGGCGTCGCCTCG
Source organism: Macaca thibetana thibetana (assembly GCF_024542745.1). Lineage (NCBI taxonomy): Eukaryota > Metazoa > Chordata > Mammalia > Primates > Cercopithecidae > Macaca > Macaca thibetana. The sequence goes on from NC_065581.1 coordinate 121,009,534, forward strand.
GCAACTCCAATTCCGTGACAGAATGTGCTTCCGCTTCCGCCTTTGAGCCCTATGAGCGGGACTTACGCTACTTAGTCGTCGTGACGCCATTCTTCTGCGACGGCGCGGGCCGGGAGCTTCCGCACGGTGGCCTCACTCCCGCGTGAAACGCCAGAGCGGCGATTTGTTGTCTGCGTCCTCTGTCCTGGGAACTAAGGGGAAAGCGGCGAGATGACGGACCGCTACACCATCCACAGCCAGCTGGAGCACCTGCAGTCCAAGTACATCGGCACGGGCCACGCTGACACCACCAAGTGGGAGTGGCTGGTGAACCAACACCGCGACTCGTACTGCTCCTACATGGGCCACTTCGACCTTCTCAACTACTTCGCCATTGCAGAGAATGAGAGCAAAGCGCGAGTCCGCTTCAATTTGATGGAGAAGATGCTTCAGCCTTGTGGACCGCCAGCCGACAAGCCCGAGGAGAACTGAGACTCTGCCTTACCACCACTGTGCGGGGCACCTCTCCCAGTGTTCCTCAGGTTGGCCAATCCCTTCGACTATTTCTGCCTCCAAAGGACCGGCTCTCTATGGCTCCTGCGTCTGGTACTTCCGCGTACAGAAGTGCTTGCCCGGGGAATCCCGCCTGACCTGCCTTCATGTGAACCCTTTGGAATAGCACTGGGAGACCAGCAGAACCCCTGAGAACTGTGTTGGTGAAGAGGGCCTAGAGCCGGCAAGCGTTTGAGAAGAGGGCGTGGCGCTGGAATGAGATGGGATTTGGCGTCTCATTTTTGGCTAATTGATTGTCATTGGCTTTTTCCATAAAGTTTAGAAATCATTCAGTCTCTTGGTGTGAACTTCCTGTGTTAGGGTGGAGGGCTCCTGAAAGACCCGAGCGGGAAATGGGTCGGGGGAGGGAGTGCATGCCAGTGTCCATGATCAGGTACTTAAATCCACCCTGTCTACCATTATAATTAATTCCCCGACTGCCACTTCTCCCAAGAGCGTTATTTTCAGGCCCACAATGCCTTCAGTATTGAAGTTTGTGGTTATTGTATCCCATTTTCTTTTTTTCCCGTTTTAAAAGTCTGCAGTCTTTGCTGTCATTGTCCTCCTTAGCCTCTTTAAAATGCATCCTTTCTTTTTCTTGGGAATTTGTGGCCATGTCTCCAGAAATGACAAGCTGGCAAGTGAGCTCATCCTTTCTATATTCAACAAATATTTGTTGAGCTCTATGTGACAGGCATTTTCCCATGTTCTTGAGGCTTACATTATGCTGGTGGTGGAGAAAGGAGGTCAAACACTGTAGACGTAATAAGTAAATGTTAGAAGATGCTGCGGGGAGGGGAGAACAATGTACGTGGTGTGGGTGGGAGTAGTTGGTAGGGCCATAATCTTAAATATGATACACAAGTTACTGAGATGGTGACATTTGAGCAAAGACTTTAGGGAAATGAAGGAAATAGCCATGCGGAAAACTGGAGAAATTGCTTTCCATGAAGAGGGAACTGCCAGTGCAATGGTACTAACACTGGGAGTATGTATGGTTTATTGGAGGACCTGCAAAGAGGCAAGCATGGCTGGAGGGGGTGAGCCAGGGGAAAAGTAGAGGGACAGGTAATGGAGGGGGAAACGAGTAGAGCCTTGTAGGACAATATATGAACCTCTGAGGAGCCATTGGAAGGATGTGGGTTTTTTAATTTTAGTTTTTAAAAATAAGAGATGGGTCTTGCTATGTTGGCTAGGTTGGTCTTGAACTCTTAGCCTCAAGCAGTCCTCCCACCTCAGCTTCCCAAAGTGCTAGGATTACAGGTGTGAGCCACCACTCCAGACCATTGGAAGGTTTTTACCCAGAGAAGACACATGACCTGGCATAGCTTAGATCAGTGGTGGCTTTGGAACTCCAGGCTGAAGTGCGGTGGCACGATCATGGCTCACTGCAGCCTCAACTTCCAGGACTCAAGCAGTCCTCCCACCTCAGCCTCCCAAGTAGTTGGGACTACAGGCACGGGCCACCATGCCCGGCTAATTTCTGCATGTCTTAGTTTTTTTGTAGAGATGGAGGTCTCATGTTTCCCAGGCTGGTCTTGAACTCCTGGCTCAAGCAATCCACCCACCTCAGCCTCCCAAAGTGCTGGGATTACAGGTGTGAGTCTCTACTCCTACCTTCCATTACACTAGAAAATTGTTGAAGACACCAAAGAGCCTCTGTTTGCGTGGATTATGGCTGTTGATATTCACCATAGAAATGAAAGCAAAAGTTTTAATTCATTGAAAAATAAGGACAATTCTCAGGTCAATGGTAAAAATAATGATAAAACCATTTCATGTTAACAAAAAAGTTCTTGTTTTATGAAAAATGACAATTTACCAAGACACAATTTAGTGAGAAGAATGGCTTTTAAGAAAAACTGGTTTTTCAGAGGTCTTCTGTGCTTGGCTTAATAGAAGACAGCTTGATTCCCATATCTGTTTTTGTGTTCAAACTGTTGGGATATGAAATTTTTGTTGAAGTATGAAAAAATCCACTTCTTATAAATACTTAGTATGGGAGGAATATTTAACTTTTTCAAATACTTGTATATATACTTCTTTGATATTCTACTAAAACCCAACAAGTGGTAGTTTCTTAAAGGTTAGTTACAACGTGGAATCTGAAACTGGTTTAATGAACTTTTTATCTGTTCCATTAAAATTCATTCATCTGTCTTGAGCTTTGAATGAATCTTTTACCCATACCTGATTTGGAACATCATGCATCAGTCATCTGAAAAGTAATGGGTCACTGAGTTACAGAGGCCTTCCAAATGTTGATACATTCATTATATATATCAAAAATCACATTGATTAATGTGTCTCAGGAAGGTCTTATAGTATTGGGAAACTGAAAAACCTACTTGAAGGTATAAGTTTTCCACAAGTTTAAGTTTTTACTTGATAGCTTGAACTTGACCAAGCTATCAAGCATGAAATTGATAGCAAATATTATTGTTTTCCTTTAAGAGAAAGGCACACTTGGTTCGTTTTCAAGAAAATGTCTGTCAAATACATACCCAAGTCTGAGCAACAAGATACAGTTTGTCATTTTTCATGTAAAAACGTGCCTTGAAAAAAAAAAAAAAAAGCCAATTCAGTTTGCAACTCAAATAATAAAAAGTGTTTTTCCTTGAGAAAACCATTGTCCTTTGGCAGGCAGCAGAAATGTGTTATGCATATTACCAGTTTCATCACACAGAATATTAAAAGACATCTTAAGGGTTAAGATTTCATAAAGTTAGTAATTTTTACTGCTTCATCAAACACATTGTTAAGTGAAACTGAATTGTTTTTTGTTTTTGTTTGTTTTTACTGAGGGTGCATGGCAATGAAGTATACAATGACCAGGAATACATTTTTATGCCACTCCATTGATTTATGCTAAGTGCTAGTAGTTTTATCACTATTGCTTTTGCACCATCTGTGCAAATGCTAACGGTAAGAAAGGCAAGTAAAATGTTACTTTTATGAAAATAGTTTTGGCTTCACAGTTTCCCTGAGATTTCTTTCTTGCCATTTTTACTGGAAATAATGACCGATAGGAGATTAAACTATGGTTGTTTACACTTGGGTATTTGGCAGATATTTTATCAAAAATGGATGAAATGGGCCATCACTTCAAGAAAAACAGTTGAACTGTGGTTTCAGATGATCCCTCTGGCTGCTGTGTTGAGAGTAGACTGGGGTAATGTGAAAGAGGATAGATTGTAATAATTGGCAATTAAATAAAAATGTCAACACTAATTTTTTTTTTCCTCTTTAAAGAATAGCAGAGTCAAACTAAGTCACCATCCTTATAAAACTTGATAAAGGTATAAAAAGTGTCATTAGAGTGAGCTCCTGTCCCCAGTTCAAGGCTGTAGCAGTAGACCAAGAGAGATGACAGTCTGCATTGGAGATCGAGAGGAAAGGACTGGATATATGGTATGGGATAGCATATATAAAGAAATGAGTAATGTGTACAGTAAGAATTTAGAAGGAAGTCAGTAACTTAAAGACCTCCATGAAGAGTGGGGTTTCACAAAGGCAAGGATTTTGGTCTTTTTTACAAACTAATATATCCTAAGTATCTAGAATGATGTCTAACACATCCCAGGTGTCCAATAAATCTTAAGTGTTGACTATCAAAGGATAGGGCTTAATCTAGGTGATATATTGGGCCCATGCTAATTCATGTTCTTAGGCAGTCTTTAACTTTACCATAATAGGTAATACCAAAGAAGAGCTATCTGAAAACATGCTTCCTATAATATTAATAATGGCTAATATATTGAGCATTTTTATGGTGTGCTAAGTGTTTTGTGTGATCTTTGGGAGGTACTGTCTTCATTTTACAGATGAAACAGGTTCAGAAAAGTAATTTGCACATGATCACACAACTAGTAACCAGGTTTTTTCAAAGTCTTGTACTGTTGCCCAAGTAGGTCTAGCATACAAAAATAATATTAGAATAATTTCAAATAAGTTGTCTCAGATTTTTAAAATCGAAATACTAAAAGTTTAGTAGATTATATTGAAAGAATATCAGACCAATATGAAAGATCTCATATAACCCTAAGTAAAAAATGTAATTTGAAATATATTGAATAAAGATTGAATAAAAATAATCTTAGTAGGAAGCATAATTGTTTTGTGTGGAAAAACATTTCAAGTATCTGAAAGTAGAAGTGCATTCCAAATAAATTTAATTGAGCCATTCTGTTTTTGTTGTTCTCATATAAAATAATATTTGTGTCAAACACAGGAGGGCAGCAGATGATACTCAGATAGAAGTTACTTTCAGAAAAAGATCTAAACTTGCAGATTCCTGATAACTCCGGAGAAAAATCAGCGGTTTCTATGTGTATTTAGAGTGATGTAATTAGAAAGCCACTTTGTAAACTATGAAGAATTGGGCACGTTTTTCATTTGACAAATTTTAGTGATCATTTTACAGATGACTCTATTATGCTTAAAAGCATGGGACAAGATGTGGGCCCTTTGAAAGCATGGTAGTTGGAGAAATAAATATAGCAGCACATAAATAATTTTAATATGTAGTAGCAAGTGATAAATGCTAAAAAGAAATTTAGAAAAAAAGGCTACAGGAATGTACAGGAAGAGATTATTGCAAACCGCCAGTGAGGTACTGGGTGAGGGCATTGAGAAAGGCATTTGGGCAGGGCCTTGACTAATGAAATAAAACTTACCCTTTTTTTTTTTTTTTTTTTTTTTTTTTTTGAGTCTTGCACTGTCACCCAGGTTGGAGTGCAGTGGCATGATCTCGGCTCACTGCAATCTCCACCTCCCGGGTTCAAGCGATTCTCCTTGCCTCAGCCTCCCAAGTAGCTGGGATTACAAGCACCCACCACCCGACCCGGCTAACTTTTTTGTATTTTTAGTAGAGACAGGGTTTCACTATATTGACCAAGCTGGTCTTGAACTCCTGACCTCATGATCCACCCACCTCGGCCTCCCCAACAGCTGGTATTACAGGTGTGAGCCACCATGCCCAGCCAAAACTTACACATTTAAGACTAGGGCAAGGTTTCTTAGCTGCCCTCATAAGGGCAGAATTCAAATCCCTTTTCTCTATTAAAACCTTTTCCAGGCCGGGCGCAGTGGCTCATGCCTGTAATCCCAGCACTTTGGGAGGCCGAGGCAGGTGGATCACAAGGTCAGGAGTTTGAGACCAGCCTGACCAACATGGTGAAACCCCGTCTCTACTAAAAATACAAAAATTAGCTGGGCATGGTGGTGCATGCCTGTAATCCCAGCTTCTCAGGAGGCTGAGGCAGGAGAATTGCTTGAACCAGGGAGGTGGAGGTTGCAGTGAGCCAAGATTACGCCACTGTACTCCAACCCAGGCGGCAGAGTGAGACTCCGTCTCAAAAAAACAAAAACAAAAACAAAAACAAAAAAACCCCCTCTCCATTACTTCTAATAACTTCTTATGGCTTACAAGACCTCCCACCCTTTGGCCCCTGCTTTCATAAATCTGGAAAACCAGGGTCTACATCCTAGGTTGATAACAATAACATAACAATTACTATTTACTATGTGTGCACTATGTGCCAAAGACTAACATCAACATCTCAGTTTTCATGACAAACTTGAGAAAGTTATTATCCCATTACACTAATAAACAAAAATATTAGGACAATTGAAGGGTCTTGCCCAATATCATCAACAAGTAACAGGTAGAGCAGGGACTTAAACTAGCATCCAGTCTCTTCGTGGGGTCGATGAGGGTTTCCAGAAATGTGTTTTACAGAATTCTGATTCCTCGAAAAATGATCAATGGTTTTTTTGGGTTTTTTTATTTTGTTTTGGTTTAGGTTTTTAGGGATAAGGCGGGGGGACCATTTTGGTGAAATAAGTTTCAGAAATGCCATACACCTTGGAGATTCATGCTTCAGATTATTTAAAGTTTCACAGTAAGAAATTTTGCTTGACTATCATTTCCTACATTTATTTAATCCTGGAATTTATTTTCTCAAGAAATACAAAGATAATTTTGAGAAAAATATTTGAGGGATACTGCTTTTGGTAATGAAAACATTTTAGAATAGAGAAATGATGTATTCAACCCTGAACTCAAGGAAGATAAATTTGGCAGCGGTGTGTAGGTTGGAACTCATAGCCACAGAAAACTTTCCTTTCCTTGGGTTGTAATTCCATCGCTGAAAGTGAATACGTTTGTGAATGGAAATTCTTTGTTCTCAGCTCCGATTCTTTCCACCTCTCTTAGACTAGCAAATTAAAGATATTACAAAGAAAGGAGACATTAATTATATTGCACAAATTAGTTATGAAGCTATCTGCAGCTCATTCTTTTTCAGGACAAGAGCAAGAAGAAAACCAACACATTTTGTTCCTTAATTTTATTAATGTCTGGAAGATGTGTACTGATGAGGTATCAGTACTGCATGATCTGGCAGCCAACAGCTGGTCTGCTTTGGAGAGATGACAATTTGTTCTTAACTGGCTTTTCATTTCACGTCGCACATTTCTTTCAGCTCTCTCTGTCCTACATCTTCCTTATGTGCGATACACACATTTGCTCCATCATGCCTGCCCACTCAATTAACCCTGAAATACTGAAACCTGGAGCCAGGGGGGTGCTGGTAGGAAACCAAGACATTGAAGAGTCCATCTCATCTCACTACACAAAGGGTCTGGTAGGAATGGCTCTTTCAAGCGCTGTGATCTGCATTAGCTCAGAATCCTTCCTCGTCTCCACTTCCTTCATTTCCTAGCCACTGTTCTCAGTTGTTATCTTGTCCTCTAGGCGTCCCTCTTACCACTCTATCCTCCTATTTCAATGAACCTTATCCTTGCTTCCTCCATGTCTCCTCTAAAAACAGTGGCCTTTAAAGCAGAAGTGTCTTTGTAACATTACAAACGAAGGGAAAATACAGTAGGTGATTTGAGGCCCTGTGGTACAGCATTAAAGCGTTTAGGGTGTTCACCACCTCAGCCTCCCTCTCCTCACCTCCAAGCCCTGGGCCAGCAGACTAGGGCACTCATCTCTGGTTCTGGTCCACTGCTGTCTGTTTCAGAATTCCGCCTTTAAAACGGTATCATTAGTATTAATACTATCTCATTCATAAATTTTGATATGAGAATCGAATGATGTGTACCTTGTAGAAAAGTTTGTCTTTTTCTGATTAAACAAAAAAAGGTACACAGAATAATATAACATGGAGATACTTCTACCTCAAATTTTGTCCAAGTTCCTTCCCTTTTGTCTATTTTTAAAACAATTTGCAAATTATGTATCTATGCCCCTTTTTAAACCTGAAAGGAAGCATTACAGGTAAAACTATTGTCTCCTTTGACCATTTATAGCCCAGTCTCTCCTGTGTCCTCATATTCATCCCTACCCCCACCACCAAAGTAATCACTGCTATGAGTAAGTTCTTCCCGTATACCCATTAGATTTTATAAACATATATTCATATCTAGGAACCATATGTAGAAGTGTTGTTATGTTTTTAAAAATATATGTGTGTATAATACATATGCATATATATACATATGTATAGATACATATATGTGTATATATACACATATGTGTAGATACATATATGTGCATATGTATGTATACAAATGTATATATACATCTATATACACACACACAAATGAAAGCATCGGGCAGTTTCTCAAAAAGCTAGACAAAGAATTATCATGTGATTCAACAATTCCATTTCTAGGTATATAACCAAAGGGATTGAAAGCAAGGACTGGAATAGATAATTATATGCCAGTGTTCAATGCAGCATTATCTACAATAGCCAAAAGGTGGAAGAAATCCACAGGTCCACTAACAGATGAATGGATAAACAAAATGTGGCATATACCCACAATGCAATATTCTGCCATAAAAAAGGAATGAAGTTCTGATACAAACTACATAGATGAACTTAAGACATGAAATAAGCAAATAAATGAAATAAGCAAAGCACAAAAAGACATTTGTGGTATAATTTCATTTATATGATACACCTAGAATAGCCAAATTCATCAGGACTGAAAGTAACAGAGGTTGTTAGAAGTTTGGTGTAGAAGCAATAACATATTATTGCTTAATGGTTACAGAATTTTTTTTTTTAATTTATTTATTATTATTATACTTTAAGTTGTAGGGTACATGTGCATAATGTGCAGGTTTGTTACATATGTATACTTGTGCCATGTTGGTGTGCTGCACTCATCAACTTGTCATTTACATCAGGTATAACTCCCAATGCAATCCCTCCCCCCTTCCCCCTCCCCATGATAGGCCCCGGTGTGTGATGTTCCCCTTCCCGAGTCCAAGTGATCTCATTGTTCAGTTCCCACCTATGAGTGAGAACATGCGGTGTTTGGTTTTCTGTTCTTGTGATAGTTTGCTAAGAATGATGGTTTCCAGCTGCATCCATGTCCCTACAAAGGACACAAACTCATCCTTTTTTGATGGCTGCATAGTATTCCATGGTGTATATGTGCCACATTTTCTTAATCCAGTCTGTCACTGATGGACATTTGGGTTGATTCCAAGACTTTGCTATTGTGAATAGTGCCGCAATAAACATACGTGTGCATGTGTCTTTATAGCAGCATGATTTATAATCCTTTGGGTATATACCCAGTAATGGGATGGCTGGGTCATATGGTACATCTAGTTCTAGATCCTTGAGGAATCACCATACTGTTTTCCATAATGGTTGAACTAGTTTACAATCCCACCAACAGTGTAAAAGTGTTCCTATTTCTCCACATCCTCTCCAGCACCTGTTGTTTCCTGACTTTTTAACGATTGCCATTCTAACTGGTGTGAGATGGTATCTCATTGTGGTTTTGATTTGCATTTCTCTGATGGCCAGTGATGATGAGCATTTTTTCATGTGTCTATTGGCTGTATGAATGTCTTCTTTTGAGAAATGTCTGTTCATATCCTTTGCCCACTTTTTGATGGGGTTGTTTGTTTTTTTCTTGTAAATTTGTTTGAGTTCTCTGTAGGTTCTGGATATTAGCCCTTTGTCAGATGAGTAGATTGCAAAAATTTTCTCCCATTCTGTAGGTTGCCTGTTCACTCTGATGGTAGTTTCTTTTGCTATGCAGAAGCTCTTTAGTTTAATGAGATCCCATTTGTCAATTTTGGCTTTTGTTGCCGTTGCTTTTGGTGTTTTAGACATGAAGTCTTTGCCCATGCCTATGTCCTGAATGGTACTACCTAGGTTTTCCTCTAGGGTTTTTATGGTATTAGGTCTAACATTTAAGTCTCTAATCCATCTTGAATTAATTTTCGTATCAGGAGTAAGGAAAGGATCCAGTTTCAGCTTTCTACTTATGGCTAGCCAATTTTCCCAGCACCATTTATTAACTAGGGAATCCTTTCCCCATTTCTTGTTTCTCTCAGGTTTGTCAAAGATCAGATGGCTGTAGATGTGTGGTATTATTTCTGAGGACTCTGTTCTGTTCCATTGGTCTATATCTCTGTTTTGGTACCAGTATCATGCTGTTTTGGTTACTGTAGCCTTGTAGTATAGTTTGAAGTCAGGTAGCGTGATGCCTCCAGCTTTGTTCTTTTGACTTAGGATTGTCTTGGAGATGCGGGCTCTTTTTTGGTTCCATATGAACTTTAAAGCAGTTTTTTCCAATTCTGTGAAGAAACTCATTGGTAGCTTGATGGGGATGGCATTGAATCTATAAATAACCTTGGGCAGTATGGCCATTTTCACGATATTGATTCTTCCTATCCATGAGCATGGTATGTTCTTCCATTTGTTTGTGTCCTCTTTTATTTCACTAAGCAGTGGTTTGTAGTTCTCCTTGAAGAGGTCCTTTACATCCCTTGTAAGTTGGATTCCTAGGTATTTTATTCTCTTTGAAGCAATTGTGAATGGAAGTTCATTCCTGATTTGGCTCTCTGTTTGTCTGTTACTGGTGTATAAGAATGCTTGTGATTTTTGCACATTAATTTTGTATCCTGAGACTTTGCTGAAGTTGCTTATCAGCTTAAGGAGATTTTGGGCTGAGACAATGGGGTTTTCTAAATATACAATCATGTCATCTGCAAAGAGGGACAATTCGACTTCTTCTTTTCCTAACTGAATACCCTTGATTTCTTTCTCTTGCCTAATTGCCCTAGCCAGAACTTCCAGCACTATGTTGAATAGGAGTGGTGAGAGAGGGCATCCCTGTCTTGTGCCAGTTTTCAAAGGGAATTTTTCCAGTTTTTGGCCATTCAGTATGATATTGGCTGTGGGTTTGTCATAAATAGCTCTTATTATTTTGAGGTACGTTCCATCAATACCGAATTTATTGAGCGTTTTTAGCATGAAGGGCTGTTGAATTTTGTCAAAAGCCTTTTCTGCATCTATTGAGTTAATCATGTGGTTCTTGTCTTTGGTTCTGTTTATATGCTGGATTATGTTTATTGATTTGCGAATGTTGAACCAGCCTTGCATCCCAGGGATGAAGCCCACTTGATCATGGTGGATAAGCTTTTTGATGTGTTGCTGAATCCGGTTTGCCAGTATTTTATTGAGGATTTTTGCATCGATGTTTATCAGGGATATTGGTCTAAAATTCTCTTTTTTTGTTGTGTCTCTGCCAGGCTTTGGTATCAGGATGATGTTGGCCTCATAAAATGGGTTAGGGAGGATTCCCTCTTTTTCTATTGATTGGAATAGTTTCAGAAGGAATGGTACCAACTCCTCCTTGTACCTCTGGTAGAATTCGGCTGTGAATCCACCTGGTCCTGGACTTTTTTTGGTTGGTAGGCTATTAATTATTGCCTCAATTTCAGAGCCTGCTATTGGTCTATTCAGGGA